>NC_057862.1:129032977-129650394 GCF_019393635.1 Dromiciops gliroides
CAAAAAGCCTGGCAAAAATAAAACCAAGTCCCAGAGATCAAGATCTGAAGAAGGGGTCAGTAGACTGATGGGTATTAAACAAACAAACAAAAAGTACCTGCAGGTAATGTTTAATGATTTAACTTGTATTAAGCTAATTGTGGAATGTGAGATTTACTTTCAATTTACAATGTGTAACCAGAGATTCTTTCACACCCTTGTAAAGCTTTAAAATTTGGCTGGATCATGGTGGGGATCAGGGAAGGGGTACCAGGGGGAAGAAATGAATGTTGAGAAAGATAAACTTTGGGGCATGGTCTTTGAAGGAAAACCTACCCTCTGAGTCTGTGGATTATGCTAGCAGAAAGTTAACCTAAGCGAGTAGCTGATTCCTTCCCGTTCTGTCACATTCTACCTAGGGAAGATCCCCTCCCTCCACCCCACCCCCCCAAGGGAGATTTTTCATGTGTGTATGTGTGTGGAGGAGGAGTTGGGGTAGGAGAAAAATGTAAAAAAGGGATAGGACCGCATCCTCTAAATGATAAAAGCTACAAAGTTTAGAGGTTTATTGCCTTTTTTTTTTAAGTGAGGCAATTGGGGTTGAGTGACTTGCCCAGGGTCACACAGCTGGTAAGTGTTAAGTTTCTGAGGTCGGATTTGAACTCAGGTCCTCCTGACTCCAGGGCTGGTGCTCTATCCACTGCGCCACAAAGCTGCACCATAAAGTATGTTTTTCCCCATTATGGAGGTGTTTAGTTTCTTTTTCTTTTTCGGTGGGGCAATTGGGGTTAAGTGACTTGCCCAGGGTCACACAGCTAGTAAGTATCAAGTGTCTGAGGCTGGATTTGAACTCAGGACCTCCTGAATCCAGGGCCAGTGCTCTATCCACTATGCCACCCAGCTGCCCCAGTTTATTGCTTTAAGATGGCAAAGCTTCTCCATTTTTTTTTTTGTCAAGGCCATTTAATCCTATCATTTCCATATAGTCTATTGAGGAAGCAGAAAAGTATTTCTTGCTTCTCCTGCTTTATTTCCTTTTGACATGGTTAGTAGGTGGATGAGACCCTCTAGCAAGGCTCTATCTAAGCGTGATGTTGTTCAGTCATTTTTCAGTTATGTCTGACTTTTTGTGATCCCATTTGGGGTTTTCTTGGCAAAGATATTGGAGTGATTTGCCACTTGCTTCTCTAGATCATTTAACAGATGAGGAAACTGAGGCAAACAGGGTTAAGTGACTTGCTCAGGGTCACACTGCTACTAAGTGTCTGAGGCCAGAACTTAACTCATGCAGATGAATCTTCCTGATTCCAAGTACAGTGCTCCACCTATTGCACCACCTAGCTACCAACATCCATGTGTTGATACATGGAAACTGCTGCACTTAGATGAACAAAACCAAGAATGATTTCAAGTTGTGGAGAGAATACCAGTTGATAGTTTGATGGGTTGTTTATTTGGGGTCAAAAGGAGGGATGGGGAGAAGGATGAGTGGCAGCCCTACTTGAAGGAATTCTAATCTTCCCTGATGTCTCGAATAAACTGCATAGATTGTAGGGCCACACAGGCACTGAGGCTTGGGGGAGCCTACTCACTGGGTCCCAGCGGCAACGTGGAAGAAACAGGAAAGGCTGGTTTAGACTCTAACCACCATCTCTCATGGAGACAGTCCTCTGGAAGGCTGACAAGCTCCCAAGATTTTTCTTAACATCAGTGCCAGGGAATGAACCACAAGTAACAGCACGAAGGGGGCTTGTTGAAAAATGGGATCTGGTGCCAACAATGAGGAGAGAGAGGAACAGGGGAAGGGAGAGGAGGGGAAAGAAAAATCTTTCAAAGACCTGCTTTCTGTCATTTGCAGCTATTTCCAACACTGTCCTCCTCCCAAAGGAATCACTCTATTCTATTTCTTTACTGAATTGGTTGGCTCATGCTTACTTGAACTTGTTCTTGACCAGGCACCAATTTATGTCAGAGACACAGAAATAAAGGGACATTAGCTTCATCCTACGCTACCCTACCCAACAGCTCACCTCTATGTAAGAGAGTAGGCCACCCCAGTAGTGAGGGTGGCAAATTCTCATTCCAGTCACTTCTTAATTATCATCATTAATGAAGGACACCAGTAGTATATAGAATTTAAAAAAAATGAATAAGAGGGAAAAAAGGAGTGTCATTCCTATACACCATGAGACCACCCAAAAGGTTAAAGATTAGGCATCTGCTTCCAAGGATCTTATATCCAAGTTGGGGATACAGACAGATATATGCACATTGTATATGATATGTGTAAAAATACCTACTTAAGAGATATATGGGTATATCTCTATACACATACATGCACACACCCATATATTCCACTTATATACCTATAGAAGAGGAAATATGGTATGATGTTAAGTGCATGGGACCTGTGCTGTGAGATCATAGTGGGATTCTTGACTCAGATACTTATTAGCTCTGTGACTGTGACCAAGTCACTCAACCTTTAAACTTCAGTTTACTCACCTATAAAATGGGGATAATAATAATATTTCCATTGCCTGTTGTAAAGAAAGTACTTTGTAAACCTTAAGGGGCTATGAAAATATGAGCTACTATTATAATGCCAGACCAAAAATGAGTTCCAAATGAGTGGCATGGACAACAAATAGGTGGTATGAGAGATCAGATGAAATATCAACTATGTATTATGAGGTAGGATTTCTGTTGGTGTCTTGAAAAGTGGGTGTAACTGGATATATTGAGAGAAGGGAGAAGAACATTCCTGGTCTCAGAGCAAGGAAATGCAAGGTTTGTATGGGATTGGATTATGACCTTGAATGCCAAAGCAAGTAGTTTGGACAAGAAGTTAATGTAAAGGGAAAAGGACATATTTATTTATAGTGGCTAAGAATTAGAAATAGAAAGGATGCCCATCAACTGGGGAATAGCTGAACAAGCTGTGGTATATATTTGTGATAGAATGTGCTATAAGAAATGATAAGCAGTATGATTTCAGAAAAACCTGGAAAGAATTACATGAACTGATGCAAAGCCAAGTGAGCAGAACTAGGAGACAATATTGTTTGATGAAGAACTGTGAATGACTTAGCTATTCTTAGCAATACAATGGTCCATGACAATCCCAAAGGAATCATGATGAAGCATACTATCTGCCTCCAGAGAAAGAAATGATGTCTGAATGCAGACTGAAACATACTATTTTTCACCTTTTTTTGTTCAAGTCTTCTTGTAATATGTTAACGTTTTACATGACTGCACACACACAGCCTATAATGGATTGTTTAATGTCTTGGGTGGGGAGAAAAAGTAGGGATAGAATCTGGAACTCAAAACTTAAATAAAATATTAAAAAAGAAGTCAATGAATGTTTTTATTTAATATTTTATTTCCCTCCAATGCATTTTTTTTTTAGTGAGGAAACTGGGGTTAAGTGACTTGCCCAGGGTCACACGGCTAGTAAGTATTAAGTGTCTGAAGCCGGATTTGAACTCAGGTACTCCTGACTCCAGGGCCAGTTTTCTATCCACTGCGCCACCTAGCCGCCCCCTGCCCCAATGCATATTTTTAATGGGAGAATAATCAGATAAAAATGGTATATTCAGGAGATTAGTTTGGAAATTGCTTAGAGGATAATTCAGAGGTGGTGATGCAGGTATGTGATCTGGGATTTAAAATCTGCCTCCTAAGTAGAAGCTGCTGTGCTAGGCACTGCACATAAAGTAGAAACAAAATAATTCCTGACCTCAAGCAGTTCACAATTTTTTGTTTATTTATTATTATTTTTTTTTAGGCAATTGGGGTTAAGTGACTTGCCCAGGGTCACACAGCTAGTGTTAAGTGTCTGAGGCTGGATTTGAACTCAGGTCCTCCTAAATCCAGAGCCGGTGCTCTATCCACTACACCACCTACCTGCCCAAGCAGTTCACATTTAATGCAATAATCCATACATTGGTCCAATGAACTAAAGGTACTAGACAGAGGGTTAGGAGAGTTCCACAGACCTAGAGAGAATTGACTGACCTGGAGCAAATCCATCAAGTCTTCTGCATTCCTGCCATCTCATGTATAATAGGAGGCTAACACTGTCACAGTATTGTAATTAGTGAAGGCACTTTGAAAATTAAAAAGACTGTGTGAGGGTCACCAGGGGTTGGCATTGGGAGGGAATCTTCTCTGCCCTCTTCACTCCATCCTTGGAAGACACAAGTGATAGAATGTATCCATGGCTTCCAGGCTAAATGAATTTGTAAACTCAGGCAAGAATAGGAAACTGTCTCATTCTAATCACTCTTCAGATCTACTTAATGCACTGAGAGGGAAAAGACATATTCAAAGTTATGGGGTAAGCTGTGGCACTAAGAAAACAGAACTTGGGTGTATCTCCTATCCTAGAACTGAAAAGGATTGAAAAATGCAGGCTCTGTGATAAATCCATCCTCCATTATGAACAGTGATTACATGTGAACACAGTGGAGGATCTGTGATTGAGGGAAGAAAGTCTATGGCTTTATAGGCAAATCCCAGGGAATTGTGGGAATTCTTTGAAGGACAGTGAGTGGTTCAGTGGCTGGTACTGGATCACAAAAGAGATGGGCTCCAGAGTATCATGATGCCTCTATTAAACCACAATAATTATAATGTATACAATTTGCTATCTTTAGTGTTTTGGGTTTTGCCTATTATATCACCTGATCCTCACAATAACCCCATGGATGACACTGTCTCTGTCTGATTTCATTATTGCTCTGGATAAAACCAGTAGCTCAAGCGCCAGACAGTATTTGGGATATGTCACCTCCTTAGCCTGACTGGGAGTCTGTAACTTAATTTACTGGTTGCCGAGGTTGGTTCCCTGAGTTCATTTGTCTTGGCTGTTGGAAAAATTAGCGGAATGTAGGAGATCATGAGGAAAGACTACATCTTATGAATTGTGCAGTCTAGTGCTCAGAAGGGAAATGAAGAACGACCCAGAAGAGTAATAAAACAAGGATTCATGGCACCCCTGGTATGACAATAATAAACACTGGGAGAACAGGAGTAGGTAGAGAAAGGCATGTACTGCCTATGTATAGGGCTGAGAGCTGCTGGACACTGAAGGCAAGATAGGGCTTTTGTATTGGAATAGCTTCATGACTCCTAGAGAGATGGACTCAAGTCCTGCTTTCTAGTACAAACTGTGGGGTCCAGCTCTATTTTGGGATATGTAGGAACAGTGAGGATAAGGAAAAGAGGAGGCACTTGTCTTGGATGCAGAAGAATCCAGTATTTATCGTCAGCCTCAAAGTTACTTATAAAGTTTCAATTTTAAGGGGTGGGTGGGAGAGGGAATAGAAGGAACAGAAACTCCCTTGTGGACCAGGCCTGGTTCTCCCTGGCATGCCTTCCCCAATGCTCTCTCCACAGAAAAACAAAGTCTGCTGCCATTTTTGGTTTTGGATGATTTGGACTGCTTGTCATTCCTTCTCTTCTGCCGAATGGGAAAACCCCCTGGGGAAATCAAAGGAGACAGCAAACACACCAAAACTCGGGTGGGCAGAAGATGGTGCAGTGGCCTGGAAGGCAGGAGGTCTGAACACTGCCCTCAGGCTAGCCCAGAGAGCAAGAGCAACTCCAGGCATGCCATTTTATGTTCCTGAGATTCCAGAGTCTCTCCATCTATAAAATGGGTCAAAGAATATTTTACCACTCACTGTGAATTTCTATACAAAGCAATTGGAGACTCCTGACAGAAAATTATTCCATGGAGAAAAGATAACTTATCTACGGTATAAAGAGTACCGGTTTTAGAGTAGAAGTCTTGTATTCAAGTCTTACCTCTGCCACTTCCTAGCCTGTGTGACCCTGAACATATAAACTCTCTGGGCCTCAGTTTCTTTATCTGTTAAATGGAATTGAAAAAGGACCTCCAAAGTCCCTTTCAGCTATAAATAATTATGTACCTATAAAAACACTAACACCAGGGCAGCTAGGTGGTGCAGTAGATAGAGCACCAGCCCTGGAATCAGGAGGACCTGAGTTCAAATTCAACCTCAGAGACCTACTAGAAGTATACTATATATAAATATGCATATATTTATATATATATGTGTGTATATGTATATATACTACACATAAAATAGTGAATATGTTAAAAAACCACAAACTTGGTATAGCCTCTGCACTTCCCATTCATATCATTCTTTATCATCTCCTATTTTTAGACACATCTATGAGTATCTACTTATTTATGTCCACCCAGAAAGGTGGGGCTAGAAGATCTCTAGCCTTCTTGTATTCATTTTGATCACAACTCACATGTATGAAAAGATGATCATTTTGATGGGTTAATGTTTTAGCTTTCTCTTTTATGCATTTAATTCTTTTGATTAATATTTTTTTTGTTGAATCCCTGGGATTCTATAAACAAACCATTATATTAGCTTTGTTTATGTTTTCCCCTAAATTTCTTTTTCTTGCCACACAAGAATAGCTAGCATTTAAAAAATGAAATCACACAAGAACAGCAGCAATGAGCATCCTTGCTATTCCCCTAATCTTATAACATTTACCAATTTATGACAGGGGTTAAGCAACTCTCCCCCTCCCAGGAACCAGCTCAGGGGTGAGCAATCCTCATAGATTCCACTGACAAGCAGACATTAGTTATAGATAGAAAGAAAAAAAAGGAATGGAGAGAAAAAAGCAAATCATTTTTTTAAAAAAGGAATGGATAAAGGAAGAAAGAAAAAGATGATTTATTTCACAAATCAATTGGCACTTATGATTATACACCTGTTGTTTCTTAACCTTTCCTTGTGGGCATATGCATTTGTGTGTGTAAATGAGTGTGTATATCTATGTCTTCCTCCCCCTAATTAGACTGAGTTCCTTGGGTGCTGACACAAATTTCTGTGAATGCTCTACAGCAATGAATGCCTTATTACCAACTTGTTAATGTGATGAATGATAAAGAGGTTCACAGGGGAATGGGAAGTGACATTACGCTAATAATTGCCTCAAGTGGCACCTATTGGTACAGATACCACAGGTAGCTCACTCTTGGCCTAGCACTTAAAGTCTGACCAGGATACTCAAAGTACCAGAATGGCAACAGTAACAGCAAAAGGTGTTTGTCTCTTCTTGAAGGAGACAGTAATTGATGCTTCCAGGTAGACTAATCTTAGAACTTTCCACAATAAATTGCCTATTTTCTTCTTTAGCCACTGGGGTGGGTGGTGGGTGGGGAGGGACAACTACTAGGGAATAAAGATTCTCAAGAGTTATCTAAAGCCTTATAAAAGGCTTCATGATGCACTGTGACCTTACCTTGCTGGTCGCTGTGGCTGAAGATCCTGGTAGCACCGGAGTGTTGGTCACCTGCACATTCAGGTAATTATTGTCAATGAGAGGCCAAGCCCCTCGCACTTGGCAGGTCTGAAATCGGTCCGTGAAAGTTCTGAGGTGAGGGTCCCCAAACAATCCGCAGTGGGTATAGTTGGGAGGAGCTGAATGTTTATGAAAGCTCTTTTCATAGTGACAGATTTCTGGACTGTCTGATCGCTCCTGGCTGTCTCCTGGTGGAAGGGTTCGGAGACGGGGCTGTGAGGTGGGACCATCCTTGGAGCAATTGTGCTGGCTCATTAGGTCTTCTATGCCATGGACAGCTGAATGGTAGGCCAGGTCCCCTCTGCACGTGCGGGCTGTGCGCCGGGTACAGTGAGAATAAGCACGCAAAGCGGTGCAGAATTCGGGAGCGTCTTCAGATCCCACGTAGTGAGTGCCTGATGTAGCAGTCCAGAACTCTGAATTACACTTGAGGATCTTGCACTGAGAAGTGGCTGTTTAGAGAATAGATATACCACTGTGAGGATTATATACCAGCCATGTTGCATTTTTCCCTTTCTAGGTTAGGAGTACAATAGCAGTAATGGGGCTGGTAAAAGCTTATAACTGGATTTTGTCCCAATGCCAGTGAATATATTTTTCTCTCTCCATTCTCCTTCATCCTACAGCTTCAGTCTTTCTTACTGGTCTTCACTGACCACAAACGACCAGTTTTTAGCTGCTAAAAGTCACCTAGAACATATTGGAAGTACGTGAAGTATCTAGATTGCTAAGTCTCTTGGCCTCTCTAGTGTGCTGAATCCTTACCTATAAAACTCTACTAGGAGGTATTGGAGTCAATCAACCTGCCCAGCAATTGCATGGAACAACCAGTAAAATGCATACGCATACACATACACATACACATACACATGCAGAGAGAGATGAGAGAGAAAGCTATATTTGTTGTAAATGTTTTTTGTTTGTTTGTTTGGGTTTTTTTGTGAGGCAATTGGGGTTAAGTGACTTACCCAGGGTCACACAGCTAGTAAGTGTTAAGTGTCTGAGGCTGGATTTGAACTCAGGTACTCCTGACTCCAGGGCCAGTGCTCTATCCACTGTGCCACTTAGCTGCCCCATAAATGTTGATAATAAAAGCTCACTAATATTGGCCCACAAAGATATATTTCTGAGGGCAATTTTTGCAGTCTCTTGGTGGCAGTATGAAACACCCACACAGAAAGGTGAGGCTAGAAGATCTCCAGCCTTCTTGTACTTATTTCGATCACAACTTCCAGGGTTGTGAGTAAAACCTGAATCTCTCAGATTCATCCTTGGTGTTCAGATAGCACTATTGTGCTCTCTGTGGGGAAATGTTATACTCCTGGTTACACAGAAAATATCTGGAGGGATAAAAATTGGAACCCCAAACTATAAATAAAAATGTTTATTACTTTAAAAAAATACCTATGAAAAGCAAAGCTCTCTAGCTCTGTTTCTCTGTGTATATGCGTGTGGAGGGAGTGGATGTGGGAGAAAGTGCCCATGAATAAGACTCAGTCTTTGCTCTCAAGGAATTCATTATCTTGTACTGTTTATCTTTTCTAAATGACATCATTAACCTAAAGAACAGGTTGTATGATATAGTGTACAATCCAACACGTGGAAGTATTTTAAATCACTAGGTTTAAAGATCCAAAAAATAGACAGCTAAGGTTGGTGGGTGGGGGTGGGTAGAATGAATGCTCTAGAGGAAACCAACTCCAGAAGCTATCAATCACCTGATCTTCTATGCTAGCCACCTAAACACAATGCCTGTTCCAAGGGCATAATTAATTCTGGGAGCAGTGTGTGCTGACCTGTGATTTCTAGTAGCTCACCGCTTTCTTAGAGTGAAGGAGAGATATGATATCATAGAAAATTGTGTGAAAAGGACATATGCTAATTGATCAGTAACCTTGGGTGCCAGTCTAGGAAACAGATCGGCTCTGCTGATAAGCTACTCAACCTTTCATGAAGATGCTCAGGAACACCCTTAATCTATCTCTCCCTCTCTCCCTCTCTCTCTCTCTCTCTCTCTCTCACACATACACACACACACACACACACATTCTCACAGACATACACATAGAATTGCTCTTAGGACAGGATGCATACCTTTTGTGTTATGTCTGGGCCGATGACCACATTCATTTCACTCCAATATTATTAATACCACCATGCTTCACTAAGTTATAGGTGATACTTTTGTTGTTTTGCTTCCTCAAATGTAATCACCTCAGTTTTGGTGAAAGGTAGTCACAAAATCTCAAAGGCAAAAGAAACATCAGAGATGACCTGCTCTAACCCCTATCTAAACAGGATTATATATCACCTGGTCCCTTCCTGCCTTGCTTTCTGTAGGAGGTCTTTCTTGGCTCCCTCAGCTGCTAGTGCCTTCCCACAAAGGTCACCTTTTGTCTGTTTCATATGTGTCTCGTATAGGCAGATATATATCTATAAAATACCACACTTGATAGAACACAAGCTCCTTGAAGCCAAGGACTCTGATTTTTGCCTTTGTAGCCCAAGTAACTAACACAGTTCCTGGCACTGGGGCTTACTGACTGATCTGGCAAGCACTCGAGTTACCTGAAGACCTCCAGTAAAGGGAAATCCATTACATCCTGAGGTAATATATTCTATGTTTGGATAGCACTCCATATTGAGAAACTTTCCTTATATCGATTTAAAATATGTCTAAGTATGTTCCTAGGTCCAAGCATAATATATCTGACCCCTCTTCAATGTGAAACACTTCAGATTCTTAAAATAGCTGTCAAGTGCCCACTTAAATCTTCTTTAGGCTAAAACATCCCTAGTTTCCTCAACTGACCCTCACATGGGATAACCCTGAGGCCTTCACCACTCTGGTTGTCCTTCTCAGGACACTCTCTAGCTTAAAATACGGGACATGCTATGTCACTTGGCTTATAGACTAACTTAAACGGCATATGTGCTACCTGGTAGACCCAAACCTAGCCGTGACCCAGATAACAGAACTGTAAATCAGCCTGAAATATGTAAGTGAGATTCCACTGGGGTATTTCAGGAAGGCATCATAAGCAGAGGAAGAATGGGAGAAGATCTTAGGGTGAATTCTGGGAAACCCCAAATGGGATTCCCTTAGACGGAATACAGTCTAGTGCTCTTAACACTATATATCCTCCAAATGGCACATGAGAGTTCTTCATCCATTTGTCATCACCTTTATCCCTGAACATTCATCTCTTCTTCCTTCATACCATTATGATTGGTGATCTCAATAGCTCACATGGATTTAATGATCACATCATTGCTGAGGATTCTCTAATCTGCTAATTCAACCCTAACTTCTCTATGGACCTCTAGTCTCATATCTCAACCTACCTACTGGACATATCTAAGTACTATCTTCCTTTTCTCTCCTGTCAAAAGGGAAATTGGTAAAGAAGTAAAACTCTTATGCACATAACCAACAAAGAAAAAAAAAAGGGGATTCGGTTATCTTATCTGGGACTGAGAAAAAGTTGTCAAGTATGCCTTCTTAATTAAGCTTTGACTGCATTCCCCTATCTCTTAAACACACAGTACTATCTCATCTCTAAGTTCAAAACAATCAAGAGATTAACCACATACAGAAATGACCTACCTTTCCTAGTAGCCTACAAAGTCAAAGAATCATAGATCAAGAGATGGAAGGAACATTAAAATATAATCCCTCATTTTACAGATGAGGAAACTGAGACTGAAAGGAGCTGACTGGCCCCAAGTGACACAGGTAGTAAGTACAAGAACTCAGGTCCTTTGACTATAATCCCAGTATTCTTTCTACTGAGCCATGATGGCCCCATTTTTTATTTATAGGAAAGTGGCTTCAAAAATTTATTTTTGTCTAGATTCATTTCATCAGTGTGGGCAAGTCCCAGTTTCCCTTCCTTAATGAAGATCAGCAGCTCTTCTATAACTTTGCCTGTGACACTCAAAGGTAAAGGACTTGTCCAAGGTCACATTGTATGTGTCAGAGGCAGGTCCTTTCTACTCAAAGCCCTTTTGTTCAAAGTCATGATCCAGAGGGACAGAGTAGAGGAGGTGAAGGGAGGCAGTGGCCTTTAACATGTGGAAGGCAGAGATTCACTTATGCACCCTCTCCCATTTCTGCATTCTCTCCGTTGGGGCTATGATCATGGTAATTGTTTTCTCTTTCTACTCTCCTGGCCTCAGCATACAGAGAACAGAGCTCACCTCTGTTTCAGGTTTTTGAGATTATACAGTATTGTTCTTTCAACCTACTGGTCAAGCTCTTTCCTGGTCATGTGTATTCATTCACATGACCAGTTCAATATTATTATTGTTTGGAATATCCATGAGCACCTAGAGGTGACTTGCCTTGCAGCCTGTTGGAAATCTTCACCTCACAAATTTTCTTTCTTTCTTTCTTTCTTTCTTTCTTTCTTTCTTTCTTTCTTTCTTTCTTTCTTTCTTTCTTTCTTTCTTTCTTTCTTTCTTTCTTCCTTCCTTCCTTCCTTCCTTCCTTCCTTCCTTCCTTCCTTCCTTCCTTCCTTCCTTCCTTCCTTTCTTTCTTAGCAATGAGGGTTAAGTGACTTGTCCAGGGCCAGTGCTTCATCCACTGCACCACCTAGCTGCCCTCACAAGTTTACATTCATCAGAGAGAGTTACCATGCCAACTCTCACTCCTCCCCCATGATGATCCTCTTCAGTTCTCCTCCCATCCTTTCTACTGCACAAGCTTATCATGTCAAAGTAGAACGTATTTAAAATGAGGCCAAAGAAGCATGCTTATTCTATTGTATATAATCTATTTCCCATCTACTCCTGATAGACCTGTTTTTAACAGGCAGTGACCTAGATCTGAAATTATTTCCTTTGCTCCTGTTGCTCAGGGATGATTGGGTATGTAGGGAGGCAATGAGGTCCTTATTCCTCTTCTTCAAGATGCTTTATCTCACCATTCTGCATCATCTAACTTTTCCTGGGGGTTTCTACTTTTCCTCACCCTGGGGCTCTGTCCAATCCATCAGTATTGCCAAATATTGGCTTGGCTTTCCCTCATATCACTCCTTCTACCTGGTTGGAGCAGGGTACTTCTGTTCCTAGCTAAGACTGCTCCATCCCCACATTTCAGGATATCCTGAAATAACCAATTCTCCAAGAAATTACCTCTGAAGGAGCATATTTAAAATCTGAGAACCCCAAAGGAAAATTTCAGTAAGACTGCCTCTCATGCTGTTAATTGTAAAACTTAATAGCCTCTTAGTAATGCAGGTGCCAGGGTAGTATTTCCACTTGTCAAGAGAGAAAACCAGTATTTTCAATTTCAACACAGAGAAGAGAACTTATTCAACACAAAGAAGAGAACTATACACATGACCTTCAAAAAGCTTTTAACATTGAAGGGTTTGATAGAGCAGGTCATGTATGCAATGGTTTATGTAGTTTTAGAAGTCCCTGACAACCTTTGTTCATTTTTAAAATGAACAAATGGCAACATTTACTGAGTAGGACATGACACTTGAATTAAGATAACAAAGATATATAAGAGAAAGTCTTTGCCTTTAATGAAGTTTTGTAGGGGAAAACAGAAATAAGGGATCTCACTAAAAGCATAAATAAATGACTTAATGAAAGAAATGAAAGAATTCAAGCATAGTGTACCTGGGAGTACTTTTAGTAGACCAAACTGGATGGAGTATAAGGTTTGCATTAGGCAACAGAAAGGCATTCTTTATTAAAGTCCATGGGACTTTGGAGACTGGATGTGATGGTTGAAAGAGATGGATCAGACCAAGACTTCTTGTATGGCTGATGGAAGGCAGCCTGGTGGTGTACTGTGCCTGGAGTCAGGAAGAACTGAGTTCAGACACAAGAGCAATGGCCTCCTGGGCAAGGTCACAACCGCTGATGGCCTCAGTTTCCTCATCTGTAGAATAGGGTGATAGCACCTATCTCCCGGGGTTGTTGTGAAGATAAAATGAGAATATTTATAAAGCTCTTTGCAAACCTTAAAGGGTTACGTAAATGATGGGAATGGTATGTTTACCTGACATGCAGATAGCAGAAGGAGCTGTCTTGGGAATGGGGATGGGGATAAACGATAAGTCTGGTTTTAGACCTGTTGAATTTTAATTGCCAGAAGAAATCCAGGTGGAAAGGAAGCAGCCTGCAAATGAGGGACTGGCATTTGGCTGAAAGGTTAGAGCTAGCTATAGATTTGGGAGTTATCCACATAGAGGGGATAGCTGGAGCCATGAGTATGTCTTATATATAATAAATAGTCAGTATTTACTAGATGGCAAGCTTCAGAAAGGTAGGGACTGTCTTGTATAAATCTTCCATCACCCCCAGAACTTAGCACAGTATTCTGCACATATCAGGCACTTAACCAATATCTGCTGTTGAAATATTTGCTAAATGAATGAATGGAGTAGATGAGATCTTCTCGGGAAAGATTCTAAAGAAGGCGGGGCGGAGCTAAGCACAGAACAATGGGGAATAGCTACATTCAGGGAACCCGAAGAAGAATCATCAAGGAGATAGTGAATAGGAGGCAGGCAAAACACAAACAATCTTTTAATTAGTTAAGTAAGGAGATGAGCAGCCTTTCTATTGTTACTTTCTGAGACCCATATAAATGGGTCCCATATAAATATTCTTCTGTCATCATTTGGATGCCAAGCTCTATCAATCAACTCATGTACTTTTTTTTTTTTTTTGGTGAGGCCACTGGGGTTAAGTGACTTGCCCAGGGTCACACAGCTAGTAAGTGTTAAGGGTCTGAGGCCAGATTTGAACTCAGGTCCTCCTGAATCCAGGGCCGGTGTTCTAACCACTGTGCCACCTAGCTGCCCCAAACTCATATACTTTTAAAATCAAAGTCACAAAAGATACAGAGGGAAGAATATTTTTCCATTCTCAAAGAATTTCAAAGTGTCTCACAAGTTCTTCAAATATATGCCTGTGTTGTTCCATCTGACTTTTGTGATAAAGTTGTAGATGTTAAGGACTATCTGTATGTTTTATTTGTTAAGTATAGTGCCTAGCCTAGCACTATATGGATGCAGGAATAAAAGATAAACTGTAGATGCTAGTGGTTATATTGCCAAGTTTCTGGGGGGTGTCCTATCCTATCCCATCATGACATGTTCAAAAGTAACAAAATACACCAAAACTGTAGTCTTGAAAAGGTACGTAGTAAATCATAGGGAGGCAAGGAAAGGAATGTATATCACATTCTACCAAGCATTGGAAAAAATGACCAAGTCCATTCTTATAGGTTGGGGGTCAACAGCATCCTCTGCCCACAAAGGACACTGCTCTCCATTATGATGTTTTTTGGGGGGTGATGGGTAGATCAGGAACTCTATTAATTTATCATACAAAGATACAGATTCTCATCCACAGAGAACAAAGAACTTCCACAACTTTTTCTTATTTGGAGAATATATGCTAAGAACCAGCTAACTTATCCAGCCCTCACTTTGCTTCCGTAGATACTTTTCTCGCATTCTGGATCCAAAGTACCTATTATTCTGAATCATTTTGCACAGATACATCAAACATTCAGGCATATACTTTATGACTTTTCTTGGGACCTATGGATTACAGTCATATCCCAAAACATCCCGGAGAACACTATCATTTGAGTAGGAGCTATCCAAAGTCATTTTCAAAGTGTTTATCATTTCTGATGTCCTATATACTAATAAACACTTTGTGCTTTTGCACATAGAAGACTTTGGGAAGCCTTCTGAAGTAGGAGAGTAGATGACCCCATTTTTGCAGATGGGGAAACTGAGGCTCAGCAAGGTATACTGATTTATAGACCAATTACAGGGTTCTGTTCCTTTCTCCCTCAGGGGATAGCTTTTCCTTCCTACTATAGATACATATACAGTTCTTATCAATGACAGGCTAGTGCAAAGGTTGCGGCTGAGGTTAGTCAGGGCAGTGTCTGAGAATTAAGAACTTTAAAAGGATGACTTATTTTCCATGGTGCAATTGCTGAGAAGTATCTCTTCCCTCAAAGACAGTTACATTCTATTTTTTGCTTCTTCTCTTTGCTTTGTGTATCCCTACATCACTAGCCTCAGGCTCTCCAAAGTTTGTGAGCTATTTTTAATACTGATTTCCCATTTAAGGAAAATAGGTTTTGGCTTTAGCCACTTGCCAAAGAGCCTTTAGAAAGGAGATTCTGAACCTGGTGTCCATGAACTTGGGTTTTTGGGTTTTTTTGTGTGTGAAGCAATTGGGATTAAGTGACTTGCCCAGGGTCACACAGCTAGTAAGCGTCAAGTGTCTGAGGTCTGATTTGAACTCAGGTCCTCCTGACTCCAGGGGCGGTGCTCTATCCATTGAGCCACCTAGCTGCCCCCATGAACTTGTTTTTAAAAAATATTTTAACATGTTCATCTAATTGGTTTCCTTTACTATCTTGCATGTTTGACTTTATGAACATGATTCTGAGAAAGAGTCTTTAGGCTTTCCAGACTGACAAAGGGGACCATGACACAAAAAAAGGCTAGGAGCAGCTGTTTTAGAGTTTCAAATATTTTATACACTTTTTTAAAAGGAAAAAAACCTCTTAATACTATGTAATCTAACCTGAGGCTTCCTGGAGCTCTGTGAGATGCAAAGGTCTAATAGGGGAAAGTAAAAAAAATTACCAGATCATTTTGTATTTTTTATACAAAAACCTAAGACTTCGAGATAATGAGAGTTTGAGTACTTTTTCCAAAAATCCTAATCATTACTTTGGAATATAAGGAAATATAGCCAAGTTTACTATGGAATGTAGATTTATCATGTTTATGATAGATGATATCTAAGGTGCTTTCCAGCAATATAATTCTTTGATTCTTTGCTGAGCCACATTAAACAAAAAAAGCAAAGAACTTTAGAATGAGAAGGGACCTTGGAGACCATATCTATTCCAAGCTCCCAACTTTATAGAGATGAATAAATGCAGGCCCAAAACAGTGAAGTGATTTTGACCAGGGCTGTACAGTTAGTGTCCGAGTTAAGCCTAGTACCCAGATCTTCTGACCCGCACCCCCCAGTTCACACAACTGTAGCCATTAGTTCCCTTCTCCTTTTTGGAAAACTTTTCTTCTTTAGCTCTTTTGACACTGTTCTTTCCTAGTTCTCTTCTATCTTTGCATCCTTTCTTTCTCATATGGACTTTAAACCAGAGACGTTTTTAGACATGTTCTTTACTAGTTTGTAGTCTTCTTCACTATTTATTACCTCCTCTATTTGATCTGAAACTCCTTGAAGAAAAAGGAGACATTCAGGGGCAGCTAGATGGCTCAGTGGATAAAGCACTGGCCCTGGATCCAGAAGGACCTGAGTTCAAATGTGGCCTCAGACGCTTGACACTTATTAGTTGTGTGACCCTGGGCAAGTCACTTAACCCTCATTGCCCCACCAAAAGAAAAAGGAGACATTCCATTTTCCTGAATGTCTTCATATTTATTATTGTAGGCTATACACTAGCAATAACATATTATTAAAAATGCAGGCCCTTCTCCCTACTTTCTCTTCTCCATCCCCTGCCCTACCCCACAACAAATCTACCAAGTACATATATAACCTGTTTTACTTGACAATAAAAGTGAATATTAGAGAACATTATTTTGAAAATGAATTATCTTTATTTGAATAAAAAAATCTGACAAGATATTTTATGTGAAAATTTTCTGCATCTGTGTGCGTGTGCCTGTGCATGTGCATGTGTGTAAGAGCAGGAGGGGGGGGGTCAGGGAAGTATCTCCTTTCAAAAAGATCTCATTTTAGAGATGTAGTTTTTATCAGGCAGCCTATATTCAGGCCAATTGGGTAAGTTCTTCACAGACAAGAAGGCAAACAGTAGGCTTACTAACACCTTTTGACCCCACCTAGCCATCATATTTCCTTAGCGGCTTACACCATCTAGGAGGAAAGGCATTGCTTTTTTACCCACAAGATGTCCTGGAAATCTTAGTGCATTTTAAGCTGTAGAAACTTGTGTGTGTGAAAGTGTACTATGAATGACTGTAAAACAAATGCCTTCATGTGAATTAATGTTTCACTTTTTTCATTTAGGTGGAATTAAAACCTAAACTGCCTTTCTAGTTATCTCGATGATGGCAGGGATAGATGGAAATAAGAATAAAATGTGAATGATTAATTCTTTAAATTACTACCAAATGCCTTTCAGGAACAGTAATCAGTGGAAGAAGGGGTGTTCAGAAAGCTGGCTACACAGACCCAGTCTCGAAGAAAATGTTTGTTCATCACTGCTGCAGGAGCTGCTTTCAGAGACCTCCTTTGAACTGTTAATCAAGCACAATCTTTTGCAATAATAGCCTGATTATTATTGCCTTGTTTGCATAACAAAGATGCCCAATAAAACTTATTTCACTGTGCACAGAGGGGGTGTGAAAGATCAACTCAGAGAAAAGAGTCTTAGGAATTCCAAAAACTACTCCAGAGCCTCAACTCAGGAATAAAGACAATGCAATTTGCCATCAAGAAAAGCCCAATAGACCAATAAATTACCCATGTGCAAAGGGATTAGATCTGGTTTCAGTTGCACGTTAAAGGGGAGGCAATGGGGGGGGGGGGAGTGAGAAGAAACTTGCCTCTCTTAAAGTGGCAGAATTCATTTTGAATAGAAACCTCAGAATGCAAATCCCTTTTGCCTAAACTCTAACCATTCTAAAGCAAGTTCCTTCTCCAATCAATCAACAAATATTTACTGAGTGCCTACAGTGACCAGGCAGTGTTCAGGATGCAAAGTCATATAAAATATGGTTTGTCCTTGGTGAGTTTACAAAGTAGTAACAAGGCTACCTATAAAAATATTTCCAGTAAAATTTAAGTGACATATCAGGTAGAGAAGGAAGAAGGTAGCTACCTGAATGAAAACATTCTAGAGAAAGGAGATGGGCCTTAAAGGATTGGGATTTTTTTTTTAAGATGGGAAGAGGGAAAGAGTGATTTTATTTTATACAAAGGAAACAGAATAAGCCAAGGCTCAGAGGTGAGAAAGCACAAAGTATGTTTGCCCACTGGCTAGAACAAAGGGTTCATGTTAGGAAATAGTGGGAAATAAGGTTGGAAAGGAAGATTGAGGTCAGATTGTAAAAAGATTGAATGCTGGCTAAGGAATTTGGGTTTTATTTGGTAAGGTACTGAGGAGCTATTGATTTTTTTTTCATGTGGGAAGTGACATGATCATGGTGATGTTTATTTGGATTTTCTTTTCCCAGCAAATACTATATTAAGAACCATCACATCTAATAATACTGGATTACAGTGTGGCTGAAAACTTCTTCTAAATGAACAAATTTAGACTGGAAATAAACTAAGATGGGTGTGTTTTATGGATCTCATCAGTTTGATATGCTTCAAGTCATTTTGTAAAGGCTACTACAAATGCTAAGTCATTGCAAGAAATGATACCCTAAATGGAACAAAGAGGAATGCATCTTTCCAAATATACCAACAGCCCTGGGGGCCACAGAAACTAACTCACCATAACAAAAACTCACATTTACATTGAAGTTTAAGATTGGCAAAGTGCTTTCCTCACCACATCCCTCAGAGGTAATATAAGGATGATTATCCTAACTTTTTCAATAAGGAAACTGAGATGCTGAGCAGTTAAGTCACTTCTTTGTGATCATTTAGCTGGTAACTGCCTGAAGAACTCAAATCCAAGAATCCTGACTCCAGGTCTTTGAGTCTCACCTATTTGGTGTCCAGGCAGGCTGGAAGTAGGGTAGCTATCCAGGGAAATATACTTCCCCCACCTCATTCCTTTTTCTAAATTCCTAACCTTAATGGATCTATCTGAAAAGAAGTTCATGGAATTGGCACACTTTATTATCACTTTCAAGGGAGAAGCAGTGATAATCAGTTTTTTATATCTTCTCTTGGTCAGAGATTATTGACAGTGGTAGGCTCTAAGGAGTCTTTGTTGTTCTTATTCCTCAGACTTTGTGTAGAATACAGCAAAACTTTCAAGAAACTTTTCCTGTCAACCACCTTGGCAGTAAGTCCCTATAACCCAACATCCAGGGGTTTGACATCAGGTATAAAAAGAAACACACCCAGATGACTGATGGAATGTTTTCTCTTATGGTGTTGACCAGGTTTAGCAGACCCTGCCTTACTTGACTTATCACAAACCCTATCTTTATCAACTCTACCATCCTACCTCCTGGCTGAGAATCAACACCGCTAATCATTTCTGACACCCCAGTAATTCCATTTGAGGTTTTCAGAATTCTTAGTAACTGGCCTAAAGGAGAGGGGAAAAAGAGGATGTTTTTTCTTGGTGCATCTTATTCAAGGAGTTGGGGGATGGGAAGAGATAGGGATAAGGGAGGGTTACATTTTTGCTGTGTGGCTCCCTAATGAGAGCATGCTGAATGCCATTTAACATGACAAGGCACGACCAAAGAGCCCCATCCATCAAAGCCATCCAAGACTCCGGAGACCAACCACCTCTCAGCCAGGATTCCCTGACATTGTTGTGCTCTGGCTACCACAATTGACAAATCACTGGAAGAAACGATATCCTAAGTGGAATAAGAGAGAACACAGCTTTCCAAATCTGCCCAACAGCCGTGGGGGTGGGGGTGGGGGTGGAAGGCAAAGGAGCAAACTAAGAGTAGGGACTAAGATTGTTAAAAAAAATTTCCTGTCCACACTGATCATCTAAAGCTGGAGTTAGAACTTGTCTGAGGGGAAGGATGTGAACTCTTTTGCTAGAGAAAAGCTGTGAAGATGGTCGGTGGTTGAGCAGCCCCTCTGTCCTATCATGAGAACATCTGAGGGGAGAAAGGTGACTCTTCAGGTTTATGGATTATTCAAAAAGCTCACGGAAGGGAGGGGCAATAATAATACTTTCACAGGGGACTCTGTCTTTCTACTTTCAAGAGTGACCATCTTATCTTGTGTTCAAGGTACGCCCTTATGTATCTACTTTCAACCCTAAATATGTGCAAAGGAATTTGGGGCTGGCTTGCTTGGTGGTGTCATCTTAAAAGTCACTGGACCTGATTTCCTTTTACCTGTATTGTCTTCTTGTTCCCATCAGCAGGAAACAAGGTATCAGGGATTCAGAACCTTCAGACTGTTGAAAACTAGATGATGACAGTCAGTTCCCTTTTGGACCTATTGAGTTTATAGCATCTGCTAGAGTATTTGCCACATCTGAGGTCCTCGGAATCATTCACTGAGGATAGTTTTCTGCTTCGATATCTGTCACCATTTTGCAGACACCATTTACTTAGGTTTCTCCCTTCATGCCTATACATGTCATACTGCAACTCAATCCTGCAACCCTCACAGTTCGAGATTGCAATATCCTCTCTGTCAAACCTCTCTGTCTGAGCTCAGCGTTGGGCTCTGAGTATGGCAAAGTGTTGCCTGTAGGAATTTGTCATTATGTCCTCTGCAAGCGTATGTAGATGTATGAAGTATATGAAGCAGTACTATGGATGTGCATAGGAAATAGGTCGTTTTGCTGCTCTTTTCTGAACATCTGGTTTTTCGACTGGACATAATTTAATACTATCCCTTTGCTATATAAACAAACCCCTTCTGGGGTAACAGTGATTTGGTAAGTAGGTTTACTGGAGTACACAATCATCTTTTTAGGTGGCTGGTCTATTCTAGACTATCCAACTTCTGAGTTGGAATCCAGAGACCACCAAATCCAGTTCCTGCCTGCTGTGACTCCCCTCTCCAACATCCCTGTTATAAGTAAGTGGTCCCCCAGCCTCAAAAGCTCCAGTGACTTGGAATGACTTACCTCCCAAGGCAACTTATTCCATATCTGGGCAACTCTCATTGTTAAGGATGTCATTCTCCATAATGAGCCTAGATTTGCCTCCCTTTAACTTTTACCCTACTGGTCCAGGCTTACTGACAGGCTAGTGACAGGACCTGTGATTCAACTGGTGTAGCCAACTCCCATATACCGGTCTCCTTCAGTCAGTACAAATCAGCATCTTCTGTGCAATGTGTTGTTTTGGAGAGTGGTCTGGAGCCTTGAGAGGTTAAGTGATGTGCCCAGGATAGTGAAGTCAGTATGTAGCAGAGTTGTAAGACTTAACCATAGGTCCACCTGGCTTGGAGGCTGTCTTCTTCCTAGCCACTATGCTATATTGCCACTCAAGTTTAAAATATGAGAACTTGTTATTAAGTACAATTAGTTTGTAATGAAAGATGGGGATACTGGTGCTGGGTAAGGCTAATATTATATTAACTGGCCTAGTCTGGATGGAAGCAAAGACATCTTTATCTACCCAACTGTGTCCAATCTGATTTGTATACCTATGAGTTTAATCCTTGCATCCATAAGGATTTATTAAACCATTCAAACTTATTCCTTTAGACTTTGGCTACATTGGTCTGGGTTTCTCCCTAAAAGTGCCTGTGTCCTCTCTACTTTAGGGCCACTGTAATAGGAGGGCAGAAGATATGACTATGTGGAGGGCTGGGGGGCAGGGGGAACACAGGTTTGTACTTTGTTCACAGGGCCTTAAGAAACCCGATCTTTCAAACTGCAAGCTCCTCTCCCCTCAGGCTTCAAACTCCTGACCTGTAGCCTTCCTGACACAATTCCAAACCCTGCCCTCCCCTAAGCCAACTAGGTAGAACAATGCCAAGAATAAAAAACTTTGTCTTTTTTTTTTGGCTGGAAATTAGCCACCCAACTCCTCTCATTATATAAACCAGCCTTTTGACCAAGGTCTTCTGATAATAAAACTCATAACCCCCAGGTTATTTAGTTCTTAGATCTCCATAGCTCAGACATCAGTAATGTGGGCACCTTTGGCTTTATGCAGTTGTTAAAGGCCTCAAATAAGGGGAAAAAATAAAACAAAAACTACAGAAAAGCTATATGTAATATTTGCCAGGTTTTGGTTATTAATCTTGGAACAGAAAGGAAATGGTATGTTTTAGAACAATGATAAAACCAATTTAAAAATTAGAAAATTCTCAATTAACTTCTACCAACATAAAGAAAACCCCACTCTCCTTTACTCCATTACATGAGTACTGTCACAACTCCGAAACAATCTCCCACTTTTCCCTATCTCCTTGACCAGGAACTTAATAAGTGCTGTCACTTTAAGAGTTTGGAAGGTGTTGTTTTAACAGCCTCTAAGCCCCCCTTCTCAATTTCAGCTCAGGGCTGAGATCACATCCCCCACTGCAGCTAAGAGACAAAAGCCATTTATCAACCTATCTGATAAACTTCCAATGGGCTGGATCTTTATCAAGACTAAACTGCCTAGATGCATGTGAACTACAAACTTCTACTTCTGAAAAAGGAGCACTTTAAAAAAAAAAATAAGAGCTGAATGTTTTTCTCATCTCTTGGCAGGGAACTGGATCACTTTCTTTGCATAGACCCTGGGGTATAGGTGGGGGCAATCATGCCCTCTAAAAAAGAGGGCCCTCCAGATCCTTAAAGAACAGGGCGTTGATTTTATCCAAGCAGGAAAGCACAGGAATCGGCAGGGCAGGGCAGAAGCTACTTTGGGACACTGACTTTCAAAATTGGGTCCATGCTGGGGTATCCAGCCCATCTTCATAGTCAAGCTCTCTTAAATGAGTCTGGCTTTAGGAAATAGGTCAAAACTCCATCCCAGTCTTGTGCCACCTCTAAGGGGAGTACATCTGTGTATGAACTGAAGAAGAAGGAAGAGAACAGGGGTGGGGTGGAGTGGGGTGTTCTGATTACACTCCCATCTCCCCAACCCCCACTTGAGATGAAGCACATGGAGTTTGCAATACTGTGACCAGCTAGCTATAAAGAGTCTGGATTTCCCAGTTTTGCCAGTTCCTTGAAACATATTTGGCTGATGAGGAGAAAAACAAAACAAAACAAAACAAAAAAACCCAAGAACCTAATATCAAGTTCTTTCTTGTATAGTATTTAACTCTGATCTTGAAGCAGAAAGGCAGCAAAATGCAGTTATGCTGCTTAGAAATGCATCTAACCTCAAAAGCTCTTAAGAAAACTTCTTTTTTTGGGGGGGGAGGTAGGTAAAGAAACAAGAACTAAAAATCACAATCAATCTGAACAGTCCTTATATTTGGATGCCAATGTTTTCTGTTTGTATTTTTAGCAAGAGAGAAATGGGCATTAAAAAAGTTTAGCTGGAGTGCTCAAGCTCTGAACAACATGTGGCAAAAATGAAATAAAGTTTTATGAAACATTAAAAAGAAAACAGACTATGGGATTTAAGTTTCGTGCTTTTTTTTTCCTCAAAGGAAAAAAAAAAGCGGTAAAGAAACCGGAGAGTTTTGGAAGGAACAAATCCCCCTCTGTGGAGTTGGTCTCCCTTCCCCCAACAAAAACAAGAGCTCAGGGCTCGGAGGAATTTGAAGGCAGGGATCTGCCAAAAACATTGTGAAAAACTATGGGGGATTCATTGGAAACAGATGGGCTTTTTCAGCTTTAATTCTGAAATTCTCTCCCTTTCTGACACAATAAAAACAAACAGGAGCAACTCTAAATGTTATCAAACAAAAAGATTACCCTGTTTTTAAATGAGTCTGTAACCTCCCTGAATGGACAAGTGTGTGTAAGAGGAGAATGTAAGGGCATGGAGGTGTGTGGTTTGAAGGGGGATACTGGGACACAGGGAAGAACACATGGAAGAAAAAAATCTAAGGTGTCTACCGGAGCCCTTTGCTATTTATTTCTGAGAGGGTTCCCAAAACTTAGGGCAGGGGTGTCACTGGAGTTTTCTAATTGAGTTGAAGGGTGAGCACCTCATAGAGGTAAATGCACACGTAAAATCTCCTCCATACAGTCAGACCAAAGTCTCTTGGCAAAGATGAATCAGGAAAACCAAGAGTTAATCAGTATATGCCTCTTTATTTCTAAAGTGATTACAAAGTTTCCTTGGGGGGGGGGCCCCCCATGGGGAAACTTCCAAACCACAGCCTCACTTTCAAAATTGAGACAGAAAATATTAGATTATCTATTTTCTTATTTCTGTCACTATTAAACCCGTTTTTTCAAAACATTCCCCAAAGCTTCCTCTTCTCCATGCACCAGCACTGGTAGGAAGAGTTGTTTTTCCGTATCTTACAATAGCCTCTTTCCCATATCTAGCTCTCTCCCAATCCATAAGAGGATCATCGGTTTCCTTCTCTAAATGACTCATGTGGAAATAGTATGGGGAATGATCCGGAGGAGAGAAATGGAGAGAAACAAAGAAGCAGGGGAGAAGAAAAACAAACTATTGAGAGTGTTTAGAAAGCTTAAGCTTCACCAACTAACTAGCTTTCAAACATGTGGCAAACTGCTGTAGGAAGGCCCGGGAAACGGATTCAGCTCCACTGGGCTCGGAACTGTCTCTGTCTCAGTCTATCATCCAGCAAAAGAGTTCTTCCTTACCTGCAGGGAAGATGCAGAGAAAGACAGCGAGGGTCTGCAAGAATCCCAGGGCTGTAGGTGCTGCCCCTCTCCCCATACCCATCCATCCAGCTCGGTCTTTTACCACTATCCTCTCTCTGGAAGAAGAGCTTTTGTAAAACAAAACAAAAAAGAAAAGACAAGAAGAAAAAAGGGAAAAGGAAAAATAAATCACTCAGCAGAAAAAGCCAAGACCTGCTCCTCCACCAGGAGCAGCAAGCTGAGGAGGCTCCAGTCCACCTCAGCCAGTACTGAAAGATTGGAGATTTTCTCCCTTCTTCCCTCCTCCTCCTTCCCTCCCCTTCCTCCTCCCCCTTTCTCCACTCCCCTCCTCCCCCTTCTCCTCCATCTCCCCCTCACTTCATCCCTCCTCCTTATACTCCCCCCTTCCCAAACAGCCCAAACCACCATCAATCATTTCGATTCCCTTCCAATGTCTACAGGGCTCTTCCTCTCCCCAAGCCTCCACCCATCAGGAGCTGGTGCCCCGCCTCCTAGCACTCCTGTTACACAGCGCAGAAAGCAGCACTACAGGCCCCAGGGTGGGAGGCTGGAAGGGGGCGGAGGAAGGAATTCATCCCATGCTCTACAGTAAGTAATGTGAAAGAGGGAGTGCGAGGAGAGGTCTGGCTTACAGTAGGGGCGCAGCCCCAGCACCCCTGGCTTTCTACAGCTACCCCCCTCCATTCTCTCCTAGTTTTCTATGCTCCCCTAACAAAAACACATATCAACCAAATATGCCGGAAAGGGCCCTATCTCTTTTGCTTTACTTTAACATGGAATCCTCCTTGAGTGACTTCTGGATCAAATCTACACAATAAACAAACTATAATTTTTCCCTGCCCCTACTCACTACCTAAAAATTGAGTTGCTTGACCTGGCAACATCCAACCTCACTGTCAATAACCTAGTTTCTTCCTGATTATTTGGCTGCTGGTGGTCAGAGTCAAATCCAGTTCAGCAACTGTGACTTGTGATACTATGCAGGCCTGACAACTGCAAAATTTCGTTGTGTAGAAAATAACTGTCTAGATATATCATGCATAATACTGCAGAAACACAGATAACACCCAATAACATATCACTATTACTGTACTTGAAATAGCCAAAATATCAAATGCTAAAACTGGGTTCTTTAAAATTTTAAAACAGAAAAACAAATGGAGTCTTTCTCTGACAATGGAAAGGATGGGTTGTGGATAATAAAGCAACCCTTACCTATAGGAACAATTAATTTAATCTCTCTGAACCTCATTTTCCTTATCTGTAAAATGAAGGTAATACTTATCCTACCTTTCTCACAGGATTGTTTGAGGATCAAATGAAATTACAATATGTAAAGCTGGTCATCTTATAAAATGAGAGTTATTAGTAGTATCTTTATTCTTTGAGAGAATCTTAATAGTTTCTAAGGTCAATGACAGTAGGTTTTCCCTGAGATCATGAGGTCTTTTAGCCCCATGATCTATACAACATTATAGTAAAAGTATATAGGGGCAGCTAGGTGGGCAGTGGATAAAGCACTGGCCCTGGATTCAGGAGGACCAGAGTTCGAATCCAGCCTCAGACACTTGACACTGGCTGTGTGACTCTGGGCAAGTCACTTAACCCTCATTGCCCCACCAATTTAAAAAAAAGTATATCTACATATATGTAGATATTCACATACACTTTATATGTAAAAAATATGTTCCCATATACTATACCCAAAGCATATATTCACATACACTTTATACACAAAGTATATGTTCACATATACTATATTTATTACACACATAATACACACATATATAAATATACATTTCACATATATATAAATATACATCTCACATATATAAAATACATTTTTTTTCAAAATGTCCTACAGGGTAAAGCATGAGGAAAGAGAAGAGGACGAATGGTTTTGGACAAAGTGATTCCTCTGCTATTTTTGCCAGCCCCACCCACCTCCTTCATCTTTACCTCAAGTCTGTTTGTCCATCAAAAAATTATTCTGCAGTATATGTCACAAAACTGACTATATTCAGATATTTCATCACTAGAGCTTTATCCTAAATATATGTAAAAGAAAAATTGACTTATTTTGTTTAAAACTGTCCACAGATGCTCTATTTGTAATAACAAAAATCTAGCAGTCACCTGTATGCACAAAACTGGAGAAGGGCAGAATGAATTATAGTATATTTCCAAAATGATAAAAATGAAGCATAAAAAGAAATGTGGGAAGATCTACCAGAACTGAGTACATATTCACCGTGGTAGAATACAAGCTTCTTGAGACCAGGGATTTTTTTTTTTAAATATTCAGCACCCACATCCAGTACCCTTCCTGCACATAATATATTTTTTGAGTACGATTGACTATAATCATATTTTTGAAAAGAAGTAAAAATAAGGAAACAAAGCCAGATTTAGTAGTATTTTAGACATCTAGAAAGAAGATTCATAGCAAAATTATTATTATTATTATTATTACTATTTTGCTTCTTTGTGGATTGCTAATTCATTTGCTTCTATCCTGATGAAACTGAGGCTTTTATGTAATCTTACTCCTTAGTTTATATATTTGTATTTTATTTTTCCTGATGGGTATTACATTTTTAAAACTTAAAATCTGTTTAAAATTTGATATTTAAAATTTGTCTGTGTTTTGACCCAGTTTAAATGTTTCTCTCATGTTTCTATCAAACCCATTGGCTTCATCTGATGGAAGGCCACACAGGATGAAATGCTATTTTAATTTTTGGCTGCTGTTAATATGCAGGACTGAAGGGGAAGAAATGTGCAGTTGAGAAGTGAGGGAAGGCAGTTCTGTTTATGAAGCTGGTTTCCAGCTGGTTTGATTCAGAGACAGAGATTCAGAGAGCTTTTGAACCTGCACTCTGTAAAACAGGTAAAGAAACCAGCATTTAGTTCAGCCTCTGTATTTGAAAAACTGGAGGTGTGTTTTGCTAGGTCTGAAATATCACTGGTCAAACTGTTCATATTTCCAACCAGGCTACAGGGACAGGCTCTGAATGTAGTTTCCATTGTGTTCCCATTAAACCTTTCATGAAAGAAATTGACAGGCCCAAGCTATGAAGCAAAACCAACAAAACAAAACAAAACAAAAAACCAACCAACCCAACAACAACAAAAAACAGAAAACACACACACACACACACACACACACACACACACACACACACGATGTATTTTAGGCATGAATTTTACAAAGACTGAAATTTTTCCAAGTGAAAAAAACCCCCATAAAGACAGATTTGAAATGACCATTTCTAAATTTTGCAACTGTGGATTACGATTCAAAATCACTGGCTTTATAGAGCTAACTGGTAGCGAATGATATCCATAAATATTCACAAAAACTATGGCATAGTTAGTTTGGCAAGCATAAGTCTGGTTTGTTAAATAGCACACAAGTTACCTCCCCCTCTGCCAAAGATCAATCAATTAACACCATTTGCTTGGTGTGATATTCCTTTAACACACTAATTCTAACCTCTCCGTTAATGGGAGGGAATTGATGTATTAGCATTAATGGAAGACACCACAGATAAATTGTTGGCCCATCCCCAACTCTACCTCCCAAGACCACCACCTCCTAGAGCAACTTGGGATCTAGTGGAAGGAGCACTGAGTTTAGGAAGCTGAGAAAGCAAGAGCTTTGAAATTATATAGCCTTAGGTGGGGCGCTTAAATTCTAGGCCTTTTTTTCTTCATCTGCAAAAAACAGACTTATCATATAAGGAATTCATCAGCATAACAGAGGGCAAGTGGGGAGAGGGAAGCCAGCAGATGCAGAGGGTTCCTGGATCTCATTGGCGCATGGTGGGAGGTGGGGTGCATTGAGATTTCTGTGGGAGTCTTTATTCTTGTGGTATCTTCCCATCTGAAATGTTTTTCTCTCCTAACCTCAAAGGAGAAGATTGGTATTAACAAAACTATTTCTAAATAACCAGAATTATCTGAGTTCAAGCTGAAACACACTCTGACCTCCATAGGAATGAAACCTCAGACATTCAGGGCTCAACAGCTCTAAGAACCTTTCATTCCCCCTCAATCACATTTGGGGCTTTTGGGTTCCCCAAATTCCAGTGCCTACCCCAGGGAGAATAAGACCTTAAATGAGAAAATGCCTCTAAAAAACTTTGCAAATTGCAAAGTTATATAAATGTTAGTTGTTGTTGTTGTTATTGTTATTATTATTGTTATCACCTCGGGGACATTCCCTTGCTCTTCTACTCATACGATGAAGATTTCCCCTGAAGTTTTAGATCACTCAAACCCAGAGAAAAAAGCGCAAACCATCTAGAAGGGGCCCACCAGTGTATAGTTGAGGAAATGGAAGCCCAGAAAAGTTACCGACTACTTGTTCAGATTCACACAGCTAGCAAGTGTCTGAGGCAGGATCGAAAGCGAGGTCTTTGGGACTCTGGTCTAGTGCTCTACAACTCTGGTATATACTTGGCTTTTGGAAGCCCAGCCTTAGATTGTTTATGACTCCAGTGTGGCTCCTATGACCTATCCTAACTTTTAAATTAGAAATGTTCTCTATAAAATTCTGCTGGCTCTGTGATCTATGGTTTCTGCTTCCTTTTCCAGTATTACATAAGTTGTAAGCTCCATGAAAGCAGCAACAATGAATTATCCTTGTATCTCGCTGGGCTAGTGTGATGCTTCACAAATTCTCCTACCATCCTTCCCCTCCACCTCCACCCTCCACCTCCCCCGCTCCTGCCCCCAAGGTTTGACTGAGATCCAGATCAGTGTTTTCATTGGTTTAAGGCAAGGGTGAGCAAATTATGTCCGATGACCAACTCCAGACCACCTGAACAGCTTCAAGCTAAGAATGTTTTTTTTACATTTTTACATAAATTTTAAAATGTAAAAAAAAAAAGAACATTCTTAGCTCCTGGGCCTGTACAAAAGCTGCCAGTGGGCTAGAGTTGGTGAAGCAGGCAGTTCTTTGCAGATCCCTGGTTTGAGGATCTCCTGGTGAGGAAACACCCTCTATCAATTCAAACTAGTCTTAGAAAGTTGCCTGGTGTTGTATGAAAGGAGAGAAGGTTAGCACTCCCCTTGATAAGGATGGAACAGGTCCTAGTGGCCTTTACAACACATACATGGTTAAGGCATTGCCACCTACTCTGTGGCATCTAACCAAGAAAGTTGCCTGGAACAAGGATAGGTTATATGGTTAGATTGAAGACACAGTTGGGATCATATGTGCCAGAGGTTGGTCTTAAAATTCATGTTTTCTTAATTCTGAGATAGGTTTTTTATTCACCACACTGCCTCTCACACATAACAGATTCTTAATAAATGATTTCTGAATGAATGAATAACGTCGGCTTACATAGCTTTTATGAGTCTCTGTGCCTGGCCCTATCACCTTTGTTTTTCTCCTGGCCTGAATTTATAGCTAACATATCCTTAGCTTCTCAGACAGTGCACCACTTGACTGCTGCTGCTGTGGGATAGGATATTCTCCACACCCTTCCCACCTGCCATCCACCTTGTACTAGCCTTTGCCTATTTGTTAGCTTTCAACCAGTGCAGTCTGGGAAAGAGACTCCTGGAACCCCAACTGCAGGCTAGTTTTGTGTACCTCGAACATTTCTTTGAATCTCTTTGCCCCAAACACAGCATCATCTAGCTCAGACTACAGAAAATTCAGTTCCAAAAAAGTGCGTTCTGGGTGATGACTAATCTGAAGAATATCTTCTACACAGATTAAAATAACCAGTTTGTTTGGTAAACTTTTCTTTTCACTAGTGTTCTAAATTGCCTTTGGAGTGAAACGCTGTTATTTTGAAGATTTGAATATATTCCACCCCTGGTTTCCTCTTTGACCATTCAGAAGTTCATAACCTGGGGTCTGTGAACATAAAAAAGCACATCCCTCTCTCTCTGTCTCTCTCTCTCTGGGCAGTGAGGGTTAAGTGACTTGCCATGGGGCACACAGCTTAGTAAGTGTCAAGTGTCTGAGACTGGATTTGAACTCAGGTTCTCCTGAATCCAGGGCCAGTGCTTTATCCACTGTGCTACCTAGATGCCCCTGCAAACAACTCTTGGTAACAATATTCAGTGTAATCGGTTTCCTTTCTAATCCTATATATTTTACTTTATGCATTAAAAACTATATTCTCAATAGACTCACCAAATTTCCAAATAATTCCATGACACAAAAAAGATAAAGAACCCTTGGTCTAGTTTATTAAAAAACCCAAAACAACTCCTTATAGAAATTCAGTAGGTTTGATCTCTTTTTTAAGAAACTATGCGTTGTCTTTCACCTCAAAATTATGATTACTTAAATTGTTCAAAGATTAGGATCAATTCATTACAAATAACATGGCTAGAAAATTGGTCTGCAATTCTCAGGGTCTCTTTGGAGGGTTTTAAAAAATGAAGCCACAATAGTAATTTGCCAGACTTTTGTGGCACAGACTCCATTTGTAAGAAGTTACATGTTTTCCCATCAGTTCTACAATTTCACCCTTCATTTTAAAAAAAAACATAAAGTGGTCTTAGGGATTTATTTTTGAATAGTTGTCAATGGTATGCAGGGCATCCACTGCCCTTCCTGCTCTTCCATCACTTTCTTGTTTTGTGGCACACATTCTTCCTGGACTTCTAGCTCTCACCACGTCACTCAACTGCACAAAAACTTCAACCACTCCTCCTTGCTTCTATTTGGCATTTAAAGTCCTTCACACACCAGCTCCAACCTACCTTTCCAGACCAATTAAAACGTTATTGACCCTACTGCATTCTACCTCCTGCTAAATTGACTTATGTCCTATCTCCCATCTTCCACCTCTGTTCCTTTGTGTGAGCTACTTCCCATACCTGGAATGCTCTGCTTCCTCCCTTTACTTCCTGGGAGTCCAGTTCCCATCAAAGCAAAAGCTCAAATGCCACCTCTTTGAAAAGGGCTTTTTCTGATTTTCCCAGTGGTTAGCCCACCCTCCGGGATGACTTGGTATCTTGTATATATCTTATGTTTACTTATTTGGGAACCTTTTTTATGTCCCCAGAAGAATGTTAGCTGAGGGCAGGAACTGTCTTACATTTATATTTGCATCTTTAATACCTAGCATATCACCAAGTACAAAGCGGGGACTTAATAAAGGCTTCTTGGATGGCTGCTTTTTAAATAGCCTTTTTTTCTTTACAAAAAGCTTATTTTAATCTTTAATAGCTTAAAATTATACTAAGAATTTTGAGACACCATGTATAAGTCTACTTTATTCAGTTCAGTATATTTATTAAACATATGCTTATATATTATTGCCAGATTATGATTAATATGTTAACACAGACAATAAAATGATAGTATATAATCTACATAGTATAGACTTGTAAAAATCTCAATGTAAAGGGCAGTTAGATGGCACAGTGGATAAAGCACTGGCCCTGGATTCAGCAGGACCTGAGTTCAAATCCGACCTCAGATACTTGACACTTACTAGCTGTGTGACCTTGGGCAAGTCACTTAGCCTTCACTGCCCCCCCCACAAAAAATCTCAATGTATTAGAGGGTTGAAATTTCCACCAATGTAAACTGAAGCCCCAGTAATTTAGTAGAGCCACTCCAATCCACTGGGCCTGGAGACTCCTCTTCCTGACTTCAAATCTGGCCTCAGATACTTACTAGCTGTGCGGCCACGGGCGAGTCGCTTAACCCTGTTTGCCTCAGTTTCCTCCTCTGTAAAATAAGCTGGAGAAGGAAATAGCAAACCACTCCAGTGTCTCTGCCAAGAAGACCCCAAATGGAGTCAGGAAAATTTGATAGCACTGAAAAAAGACTAAAACTACAACCCAATCTACGCCAGTAAACATTTATTGAATGATTACTGTAAACCCAACCACAGGTAGAAAGACAAAAAAAAGTCTCTGCTCTAAAGAAGCATACATCCAACTGCAAGATAATCTCGAAAGGTTTCTGGAGATGTTGTGAGTACGGTCTCACTGCTGTTAAGTGTCAGATGCAAGATCTGAACACAGTTCCTCATTTCCCCAGGCACAAAACACTATCCAATGTCTTGCTGCTTCTCTAGATTATATAACAGGGATAGGAAATAGGCCTTAGATTTCACTGATATAGGGGATTTCCAGATGAGAAAACTCACTCTACCAATGCAGGCTAGCACCTTCTCTGCATCTGATAGTCTTAGAGAATTGACCATGTCAACAGAAAGATTGAATGATTTGCCTGGAGTCATGTAGACAGTATGTCAAAGGCCAGAACTTGAACCCAGGATGCTCTGGCTTTGTTGTTACGCTATGTTTACATCCACTTTGCCATGCTGCTGCTTAGACTATATTATATATGAATATAGACTCTATTACATATAGTAAATAACAGCACTAACCAATTTTTCATTGATACTGTATACTAAAATACTGTTATAGTAATAATTTATATAAATGATTAAGTATCACTTAAAAAAACTGAAATGTGTTCATTGTAAAGGGCCAACATTTCAAAACAGGCTAATGTACCTGATGGGTTTATTAGATGAAAAAAATTAACACAGTTTTCATTTACTCAAATTCATTTGTCTAAGAAGAAAAAATAGAAATTAAAAAAAAATCTGTTCTACATCTTCCATCCAAGTAGGAGAATGTTATTTTATTTTGCACTGCAAACTGCAGTGGGGTAAAAAAAAGCCAGCAACATTGGAGTAGGTAGGTCTCAGAAGACCTTGGTTCTAAACTCTGGACTACTATTGGGCATATCATATAATCTCTGTGAGCCTCAGTTTGCCTTTCTGTCAAAAGAAGATAGTGCCTCCTCTTCTCCAGAGTTATTTTGGGGAAACAAATAATATAGTCAAAAGCTCTTTACGTATATATAATACCACAGGAATAGAAGGTATTTTTTTATGATCCTTTTTATTTTCTAGCCTCCATCTGAATGCTCCATATGTTCAAGCCTGGTAAACAAATGTATTTTCATTAATAGTAGTGATAAGTCGATCAGTTTGCCTAGAGTGAGAATTTATACAATTTGTGATAATGAGAGATAAGGTTGTCATATTAATAATCTTTTTTATTCTGTTCCATCTTCCACAATGACTCTCACCTTGCAATTTTCCCCTCTATTCCATTCCCTACAATCATCCTCAGAGACTTCAATATTCATTTGGATAATCATGACTTAGGCATTTACACTGAGGACACATTTATCATGCAGGCTTCACTGTTACTCAGTGTTCCACTCTTCTTCATCCACCTTTGAGGGTGCCCACACCTTATACTTTGGCATTATTCAAAATCCCCAAGATCTTAAATTTTGAATTTATATTGTCTAATCATAAGCTACTGTCATTTCAATTTGCTGATTCCTACATTTCTAAATCTGCTCTTCTCCCCAATCTTGATTTGTGGTCTCTTTGATTTGATTGGTCCTTTCCTCATAGTCTGTCGCCCCTCTTCTGGCTTCATTTATATTCCTACCCACTCTTTTTAAAAAGAAAATTTTTTTATTTAAAATTTTGAGTTCCAAATTTTTTCCTTCCCTGCCTCCGTGCCCTCCCCCACTCCCTGAGGCAGAGCAAGCGATTTCAGATATAGGTTATACATGTATAATTATGTGAAACATTTCCATATCAGTCATTCTGTATAAGAAGACTGGAATAAAAGAAAAAAATGAAAGAAAGAAAAAAAACATGCTTCGAACTGTGTCCAATCAATCTCAGTTCTTCCTCTGGAGGTGGATAGTATGTTTCATCATTAGTCCATTAGGATTATGTTGGATCAATTTATTGCCAAGAATAGCTAAGTCATTCACAGTTCTTCATCATACAGTATTGTTGTTACTGTATACAATGTTCTACTGGTTCTGTTCACTTCACTATACATCAGTTCATGTAAGTCTCGATTTTTCTGAAATCATCCTGCTTGTCATTTCTTATAGCACAATAATATTCTATTGCAATCACACACCCCAGCTTGTTTAGCCATTCCCCAATTGATGGACATCTCTTTGATTTCCAATTCTTAGCCAACACAAAAAGAGCTGTTATAAATATTTTTGTACACATAGGTTTTTTCCCCTTTTTTGGCATGTCTTTGGAATATAAACCTAGCAGTGGCATTGCTGGATCAAAGCATATGCATAGTTTGATCCGTTACTCTGTCATTTCAACACTGTTCTCACCTTCATGATTGAATGAATATCCATCATACTTTTGAAATTCAGATTATATAGTGTCATACCACCATTCACAACCCTCAATAACTCCAACTATCCACCTTTTCCATTCTGTTCCTGAATTGCCAAGGGCTATGGAAGGAAGTAATGAAACCATGGTAGGTCCACAACAAATTTATTCTTTCTGGTTTCATCTGGGTCTCCTATTGCTATGGAAATTCTTTGATTCTTTTCCTATGAGCTCCATATCACATTTCACCACTGTGATTTTTCTAAATCTTCTTCATTTTCCTCAAATCCCTAAATCTACCCCAACCCTACTCTCACTTGGTGGATAACCATGTTTTTTGCTTTACTGAAAAGGTAAAGATAATGATAAAAAGCTCCCTTGAAATGCCCCTTTTTATACCTCAAAAATGCCTTTTGATTTCAGCTAACCTGACATCCAGCTGCTTTTAGATAATGAAGAAGTCATTATTGCAAAACTTAATTCCTTCTCTTATACCCTTAAGCCCATTCTTTACTATGACCTCCAGAACCATGCTCCATCAACTATTTCCTCTCTTTAATCTTTACCATTCATTCTTTCATTGCTGCTTACAAATATATTTATGTCTTCCCATGCTAAAACTACCATTTGCCTTGAAATGCTATTAAACTGTTGTTTTCTCTCTCTCTAACACTTCACTATCAAAAACTATGGGAAATACAAACTATGGAAGACACCTTCATCAATTAATTGTCGATCTCCTGCAATTTTGCTTCCACCCCACCACAGAAACTGTTATTTCAAAGTCACTAATGGTTTCCTCATTGCCAAATACATATGTCTTTAAAAGAAATAGTTCTTACTCTTCTACCTCTCTGCAGCTTTTAATACTGCTGACTCTACCCTTCTAGATACTCACTCATATCTTGACCTCTGTGATATTTCACTCTCAACAAAGCACAATTTCAGGGGCAGCAGTGGATAGAGCACTGGCCCGGGAGTCAGGAGTACCTGAGTTCAAATCCGGCCCCAGACACTTAACACTTACTTGCTGTGTGACCCTGGGCAAATCACTTAACCCCAACTGCCTCACTAAAAAAACAAAAAAACAAAGCAAAAAAAACAAAGCACAATTTCAGAGTTGCAAGGGATCCTAGTGGCCATCTACTCCAGGCTATACCTGAAAACATATCCCCACTACAATGTGAACAGAAACTCAATACCTTCCATTTGAATTTGAGGATGCTCTAATGAGTAAAAATATTTTCCTTATATCATGCTCAAATTTGCCTCTTTGTAATTTCTATTCATTGTTCCTATATCTGCCTTCTGGAGCCAGAGTAGGTTGATTGCTCTTCCATGAACAGCCCTTCAAATATTTGATTATTCTTCTATGTCTCTGATCACTCATTTTTTCTTCCCTTTATTGGCTTCTATTCTGCCATCCCCTAAATATGGGCTGTCTTCTTTACTTTCTCTATATCCTCTAGTTTAGCAAGCTTTTCCACTCCAGTGGCTTCAAATATCATTCCTATGGTGATGTAATGCTTAATAAATGTTTGTTGAAATGAGTTAGGAAGATTAATTTGGCAGCAGCATGGATACAATGTACAGGACAGTCCTACAGTGAGAAGAGAGTAGTGATAGAGTAATACAAGAATGAGTTATGTACAATACACTTTGTAATAAACTCAGCAGTATCTACCACAGACAATACCTCTAAATTAACCTTTAAAAGCTTTTTAAAAAAAACTCTAGGGTCAATTTATATACCTTAGTAGTATTAGACAGATGATGTTATACATACTGGTAGTAAAGTCCTCCCACACACCCATCATGAAAACCTGAATAAGAGTCTAATAGTGTTAATTTTACAAACTCTCCTCTTTTCCATATGTTTACAGTAAAGTGTCTTTAAAAAGAAAAAAATAATAAATTGGAAGGCTCTCAAAGATATTCATACTGCCACCAATATGTACCAATTAGGTTCTCCTTGGGGGCAGGGACCATTTCTTAGCCTTCTTTTATATCCTGCACAATTATAATTCTGAGACACAACACATTGTACGCATGTAATAAATATGTGATCATTGGCTGAGAGAATTAAGATAAAGGTTTCAAAGATGTGATAGTTGGTATGGTGTAACAGAGAACACTGAATTATGATTCAGGAGACTGGGGTCTGGTCCTAGCTCTGCTACTAAATATGTGAGCTTGGCAAGGCACTACCCTTTTGGGTCTGAGATTTCTCATCTGAAAAATAACGGGGTTACTTGGATTAGAAGTTTTCTTCCAGTTCCACAGTTCAATGGCTCCACTGAAATAATCTTTGCTCAGTGACTGATTTGTTTGTGACACATTCATTTTCCTAGTCAATCTTTAGGGATACATATGGTTTCATTGGCAAAGTTTCTGGATTTCCTCAGGGGGGAAATGTTGCAAATATAAATGATCGTTTAAAGATTGGGAGTTCACGTTTTAGATGGTAAATATGAACTTCTTCTATAATAACAGGTTTAGGGACTGTACCTACCATGTCATTGATATAGATAACTCCAGATAGGGAAATTCTCACTACCAATGCTTGCTAGCACCTTCTCTACAATTTTATAGTCTTAGAGAGCTGTCTAGAAGAAGTAAATGACTTCTCTTGGGTCACAAAACCAATGTGTAACAGAGGAAGACTTGTATTCTGGTCTTCTCTGTTCCAAGGCCAGCACTCTAGCTACCATAGCCACACTGCCTATAATCTAATAATGTCACAGTTTGTGAAACTACACCATAAAACTCTTAAGTACTAAATAGTAACATGTAATCTTTAATGTTACCACATCTAGCACCTCGTACATTTTACACTTCTAGAGATAACATGGATTTCCATTAAACCACTGAGGATGATGGATATACAGTATTTACCTACCACCATTCTGATGTGTTCTTGTGATCATAACCATCTCTGAACTGTTTATCTACTCATGGCAATTGTTTTAAATGACAGTGAGTTTATGTGTGTCTCCACCAAAAGAGTGCTGGAATATTTGGATTAGTGAATAATATTGGTGCCAAGCTTGAATACCACGGACATTTAGCAAGAAGAATGGATCGTCACGTTATTCATCACATTGAAAGTTGTTTAGAATGGCTAATGGCAAAGCTAAAATACAGAAGATTCTCTAGCTGGCTAGGGAGCTTGGTGAGAAAAAAGGGGGAAGGAGAGGAAGATACAGCCAATCCAGAGGGAAGAGCAAGTGTCTCTCTGCAGGCAAAATGGTATTCAACTAATACAGAATTGAGTAACAGGGTAGATACATATATTTACTCAAGTCAATACAAACCAGTGGGAATTGTTAAAATTCTTGGGAAAACATTTTTACCATCTGTAATGAGCTGCAACTATTCAATTCCACAAGTATATGCAAGGCACTGTGCTAGCGCAGGACTGGGAAAACAAAGACAAAAATGAAACAGTTCTTGTCATTAAGGATCTTTCATCCTATTGGAAAAAAAAAGAAGTTCACAGTTAAATAAAAAAGTAATTTTAGGAAGAAATAGCACTACAGAAAAAAAAAAGTGCTACAGTGAATTTTGGTATTTGGCAGATTTCAAAAGATTCAGAATTCTATTCAAATTACATCTGCCATTATACAGTGAGTCATAATATAACTCATTATAATGTTGATGCTTTTTATTGATGTGAACCTGCACAAGATTTAATGAAAAGCCTAATGTTAGGTGGGTGTTACAGTGGACAGAGTGCTGGGCATGGAGTCAAAGAGACTTAAATTCAAATCTAGCCTCAAACACTAGCTGTGACTCTGGGAAAGTCATTTCACCACTATCTCCCTCAGTCTCTTCAACTATAAAATGGGGATGATGATAATATTGCCTACCTCATAAGGTTGTTGTGAGGGTCAGATGGCACAGTATTTGTTAAGTAATGAGAACAGTGGCTGGCACATAGAAGACACTTAAATGTTTTCTTCCCTTTTTCCCTTTTTTCTTTTGTCCAAGAACTTTGTTTCCCATCACAACTGAAATAGAATCATTTTGGATGATGCAATTCTTCTTTAGAATAATAAGTATGATTAGATCCTATATATTCTCCCAGTTATGCTAAATGGCTGTAAATTATGGAACACTCATAGTCCAAGAAGAATCACAATTATAAGTGACCCCAAGGGTAAGGAAAAAGCACACAGTAGGTGTGAGTAGGTTCCAACATATTACCAATAATAGTTTATATGAGAGGAGTTGTAAAAGGCATCATTAAGGCCATGTATAATATGAAAAGGAGGTATGATGGTCATGTATCAAGAATGAGCAATAAAGGATGGCTAGCCTGACGATTACATTGGGTTATGACATACTACAAGAATTAAATGGAGGAACACAGTGCCTTGGGTATATATTCTATGGTGAATTGACAGAAAGATTTGAACAAGACTTATACAGAATAACAGGGAATCGATAGATTTTTCACTTGTAATAGTGGAAACTGATATTTCATGTCCACAAAAATACTGATAAAAGTTCTTGAGGTTTTACTTCTGGAAAAAGATTTTTTTAAATCATGCAAAAGAGGAGCAGCTAGGTGGTGCAGTGGATAAAGCACCGGCCCTGGATTCAGGAGGACCTGAGTTCAAATCCAGTCTCAGACACTTGACACTAGCTGTGTGACCCTGAGCAAGTCACTTAACCCTCATTGCCCCACCCAAAAAATCATGCAAGAAGACATTTTGTATGTAAAACCATGTACTGTTTCTGCTGGAATGTGAACTGTTTGAGGTCAGTGGCTGTGTTTTACTTTCTCCCAGGACTTAGCACTGTGCCTGGAACATTTTAAGAGTTTAATAAATACTTGTTGACTGACTGAGTGGTTGAATCAGGCCCTAGAACACTGCAGAGCATCCTTGAAGACCTCTATAACCACTCACAAGTTTCGCCTTATTATCCACATAGGTAAGATCAAGTAGATAAGAATGTCTCTTGCCCAGATTAGAACATACATGTATTTGGACAACCTATCGAGCTTGGCACAGCAGGAATGGGTAGGTTGCAATCTGTACTAGGGAACTTCTGAATTGGTCAGATCACACATCTATCTGAGTAGCTACAATTTCGGATTATTATGATTCTAGTAGTGAGGACAAACAACGAAGTACCTACCTCTGCTACAAAGGCCAATTCTATTTCTGCTACCAGATAACACGGCCATTTTCATACAAGAAACAAAAGTTTCATGCAATCTTTGTGGAATTCCTCTTCTTCATTTTTCATTTCCAGGTTGGCAGACACCTTTCTATCTTGTTATCTTGGTGTGAAAGGACTAGAAATTGAGTATGTACTAAAAGAAGTATTTACTTATTTTACCAGAAATTAATATGTACTTCCTCCCTTGCTCATAATAATCAGCTTGGTCTTTCCTGGCCCCATGATCTTGAAAGTTATAGGATCAAAGGATTTAGAGACAGAAGCAACCTTAGAGACCACCTCATTTTATAGATAATGAAAGTGAGGCTCAGGGGGTAAAGAGATTTGTCCAAGGCCATCTGACTAGTATATTTAAACTCATATCCTGACCCCAAATGTTCATATTCTTGCCACTAGCAAGAGCAAAGAAGCAGCTAAAAGCAATTATGCTTCCTCAATGAAGGTATCTATCAAAATTTGTAATAACTCATATGTTAATATATTTTCATAGTAAGTACTTAATGCTTGTTGAATGGAATATTTTCATGAAGCATATTTTAATCATCTATACAAATTGTCATTGAATTTCTACTAATTCCATAAGATCATGTATATAGAATGGTTAAATCACCTCTTTAACTTTAACAATGCACTGAGAGATTTTCTGGGCCAGAAAGTCACTTATACTTCCCTATGACTAGGTGTTATCAGTAAATCTATGCTTTTTTTCCTATTTTTTTCTCCCTCAGCAACATAAGACCAACTTTTAACATACAAAAGCATTCCTACACTATAAGTTATTTTGAAGGGTAGAGATGATACATAATTTTCAAGTACTGTTGAATGAAGTATGCATTTCTATATGTTAGAAGGATGAACAAACACATGCTTGAATGTAAGATGGTTCTTACAAGAGCAATTTATTCCTCAGGATTGCTGTCAATAACTGAAAATGCATGCTTGCAGGAAGTCTTAAAAATTACTAGGGCCATCATACAATTTGCCCTGTAGACATTCTTTGAATGAACCTCTTTTGGACTTGGAATGTGAACAGGTAATGGAATTTGTACAAGGAAGAATCAATGAAGCACCGTGTCCTGCAGTGGTTATAGATGGATAGACAAATGTGCATGGGAAAGGAATCATAAACTTTATGGTAACCACAGAACCTGTTTTTTTTTTTTTTAAAGAAGCACTGAAAAAGACATGCACATTATAGAGTAGAATTTAATGTCCTACAGAAGATAGTGTTGACAATTCAAAAAACATAAGAATACCATGGAGAATCATAATGAATCACATATTATTGTAATAGGATACAGATCCTAGGGACCAGCCTTGCTTTTTAATGACATCATCAGTTTGGACTGCCTTGGGAATTGATAGGTGCTCCTTCAGTAGAGTTCTTCAGCCAAAGGAAGGATGACCACTTGTAAAGGATATAGAAGACATTCCTGTCCAGATGTGGGTTTCTATGTTAGGGGTATGCAGGAGCCAGGTCCAGCCAGCTTGCAGAACCCATAGTTAAAATTTCTTTGTGGGCATTTAAACCCCATAAAGCAGCAATTTACAAATCAGGGATTGAGTTATTTTGTTGATCGTTTAGACTTAATAAAAGGATTGTAGTGCAAATTAAACTTAAAAGTATATGGTTAGGGGGGCAGCTAGGTGGCGCAGTGGATAGAGCACCTGCCCTGGAGTCAGGAGTACCTGAGTTCAAATCGGGCTTCAGACACTTAACACTTATTAGCTGTGTGACTGGCTGGGCAAGTCACTTAACCCCAACTGCCTCACTAAAAAGAAAAAGGGGCAGCTAGATGGCGAAGTGGTTAAAGCACCGACTCTGGCTTCAGGAGTACCTGAGTTCAAATCCGGCTTCAGACACTTGACACTTACTAGCTGTGTGACCCTGGGCAAGTCACTTAACCCCCGTTGCCTGCAAAAATAAAAACAAAAACAAACAAACAAAAAAGTATATGGTTAGGGGCAGCTAGGTGGCGCAGTGGATAGAGCACCATCCCTGGAGTCAGGAGGACCTGAGTTCAAATTCGGCCTCAGACACTTAACACTTACTAGCTGTGTGACTGGCTGGGCAAGTCACTTAACCCCAACTGCCTCACCGAAAAAAAAAAGGTATACGGGTATATATGGTTTTTTGAGAGTCAGGTTGTAGCACATACCTGTATGACTCCTATAAAAATTCTTTGAGATCGGCTGAAGTGAAGTAGATGGTTCAGGGAATGAAGCTGTCACCAGAGTAGAGGTCTAGTGACTGTAGATGATTACTACTACTACTACTACTACTACTACTACTACTACTACTACTACTACTACTGCTACTACTACTGTTACTAGTACTTACTGCTGCTGCTGGCCGACACCACCACCAACACCATTACAAGAAGCAATAACAACTGACATTTATATAACCCTTTAAAGTGTGCAAAGTGCTTTACATCCAATATCTCATTTAGACCTTACAACATTCCTCATCAAAATATACTCTGAAGTCTCTTGAAATCCTGAGATTCAGCGATTCCATGTATACCTTCTAAGAAAACTACAGTTGGGGGGAGGGGGGCGGCAGCTAGGTGGTACAGTGGATAAAGTACCAGTCCGGGATTCAGGAGGACCTGAATTCAAATCCAGCCTCAGACACTTGACACTACTGGTGTGACCCTGGGGATTTAACCCTCATTGCCTCAGGAAAAAAAAGAAAACTACAGCTGGACAAAATACTTGATAAAACAACTGAAAGTTACTCCCTTAAATTGGTAGGTGTTACCTATTTTCAAAAAGTTAAGAATGTAAATAATACAATAGTGCCACAAACTCTGGGGATAAACTAAAAATGTCTTTTGAGAGTTTGCTTAAAAAAAGTTTAAGGAAATAACTGAGGATATTAAGGTACTTGGAAGCATAAAGAACACAATACTTGATAAGGATGTAATAGGGGTTTAATAACAAAACTCCCAGAAAATACTAAAGCCAATTATTTAGTCCCCGAGTCTGAATCACAGTGTATCATAGTAGAGAGAGAGCATAGACACTTGGACTAACTATTTTTTGAGTTAAGGAAACTGATGAGAGATTGCTCATCACAGTATGGTAGGGAAAACCAACAACATGAGAATAGGAATCAAGGAATGTTTGATTTTAATTTCAGCTTTATTACCAACTATCTCTGTGACCCAGGGTTTAGTATAGTGCTTGGCACATAGTAAGTACTTTTATAACTAGTGACTGACTAGAACAAGCTAATTAATTTAATTGGGCCTCCGTTTATTTATCTAAAATAATCGGTTGAACTAGATTATCTCTAAGATCTGTCTCATCTTTAAAGTTCCATTATTCTAAGTGATTTGCCCAAGGTTACACAGCTCTATGATAGTTGAGCTGGAGCTAAGACTCAGTCCATTAATTTGTACTTCCATAATAAGATTCCCCTCCTCCTCCCCAGACATTCCTTACCAAATGATCCAGATAGTTAAAATCATCTTTGAAAAACAAAAACTATTTACAATCATAAGAAAAAGGAAAAGTGAGGTTCTTATTAAAAACACAATTATAATTACATAACTTATTAACCAATTTTTGTCACTGCATTTAACTAGATGACAAAACTAATGGAGACATTTGGGGCTTAATGTCAGTAAGCCACTTTTAAATGCTAGGCACTAGAAAATACTTGGAGGCATTTAGTTCAAGAATACAGTCAGGGTTTATGCTATGTCCATTCCTCCTGCAATGGAGTGGCAGGGTCTTTCCAGACTATGACTCTTCATGCCTCTCTCCTGATTAAAATTTTTCTATTTCCTCCATCTTGTGATAGAAATTAGTTTATGTCTGGAAGTAATAAATGAACTTGAACTAGATGTAGTATGGATTAGATTGTAAACTATCTCTAGCATTTTGCCAGTGCCTGGCACAGAGTGGGCACTTAATAAATGATCACTGATTGATTATAAAGCCATATAAATTTATCTCAATATGAGGAAATGTTTAATTTTCAGATAGACATTGCTTCAGAAGAAGCAGAAAAAGGTAATGGCAACAGCTTGGAAAATAACATTTATTGGATTAAGTTCCATATGATAAAGCAATCACTTTGAGTTTTTTTTTCCTTTCTACCTCAGCTCTTTTTCTAAAAAGGGCTCATGTCTGTATCTGCTTGTCACTATAGAAAATACTAAGTCCAAAAACCATAATAAATTCCATACTGTTTTTGGCTTCTGTTCTCAAGGATTTGCCTGCTTCTTATAAGGTGGCAACAACTACACTAAAATAAATCAAACAAATGTTGATTAAGCACTTTGTGCTGGGTTCTAGGGATTGATTTTAATTTAATGGGAAGGTTATTATTTTAACTTCACCAGACAGTAACTTGCAGCTCCATTTGTCACAAAATTAAAAACTCTTAAAAGAAAAAAAACCATAATTCTATGTATAACTATGCTTTTAAGTTTAATAAACTCAATAAAATCTGTCAAACTAAATTATACACAATACATTTTTATGCTCCTAAACTAGCAAAATAGCCTTAGATTTGTAATGAATGCTGTAAAAACATTATACATACTTCATTTTTTCTAATATTTCTTTTGTTTTATGGCTTCATAATCTTCTCTGTTTTAACAGATTCTTTAATTAAAGTTTTCCCTTTAGAGGAAAAGTCTGGGATAAATGACTATCAAGCCCTTTAAGTTATATTGGTTTATGGAGGAAGTATTGCTGTCCCTGCCATCTCATCTGTATACATAGTTTTGGTGCAGCACAGTATTTAGTTCTTGGAGCTGGTGGAAAATGCCCCATCCACTGTTCTTTTTGGCATTTTTTCCCGTTGGGTGGAAAGCTGGAACTGATCCCTTTAAACTGTCAAAAGAAGAAAGGAAAAGGTGGATCTGATCTGAACAGCTTAATGTGCAGGTAGGAGACTGTAAGGGCCCTCTTCAGTTACGATTCCATTTAGAAAAGATGGGATCCACACTTTTCCATCTGTTCTTCCCAGCTGGGATATTTATTATAAGTCAAGTTCTATTACAATCAACTTCAAAGACAGTAAACCCTTCAGAATTTCACTAAAATGATAAAAATAATTCTTTTGTGCATTTTTGTTATTGCTTTATTCTTTTTAAATATTTCATTTGTTTGTTCTGTCCATCCTGTTAGATTAGTGTCTTGAGAGTAGGACTCATGTCTATTATTTCTTATACTGCATACTTGACCTGCCTTTATTAACTGCTTTTTATAGTATATAAGTAAGTGAAGCAGTTAATCAGGGATGGGATTGGGAAAGAGTGTTACTGTTCTATCCATGACTGACTCTGACATGCCTTTCCAGATAATATCTTATTTGAAAGAGGACATTAAATATAATTACAGGACAACGTTTAATCTAGTCTAAATGCTATGTTTACCAAACCAGGGACTTTGTCCTCCTTTTCATCCTGCAAAATATTCCTCAATGACATTTGATTTAATATTCCTTATATATCTTACTTCCCTCTGACAAATTCCTTAAGGGCATCTCTCTCTAAGTCTCTGTCTGTTTCTGTCTCTCTCTTTCCCTCCTTCCCTCCCTCCCTCCCCCATTCCCTCTTCCCCTCACTTTTTCTCACCAAGTATGGCAGTTAAAATTGGCTTATTATTAAGCATGCAACCAACAAGCAGACAAAGTCTAGAAACTATAGAACACTGCACTTGTGATATTGCAAAGGATTTTACTTTGTTACTTTAAAAGCAGATTGTTTTCTTCATAAAATGGTGAGAACTATTGTTTTCCTTCTCTACCTCTCAAGTCCTCCTACAAGTTTCTTAAGTTATAGGTGAAGAATTCCAAATGTAACCTGCTTCAAATTGAAAATGAAAATTGTTCTGCTGTAGACCAAAAGTGAAAAACATTTGATCCAGATTACAGAAGCCCCCAGCAGCTTGGCATGAGGATAGTTCCTTTATATGCTAGCGGATAATTAATTTTCCCCCTCGGATAGCGCCGAATGATAGGACCCAAAGGACTATTGTAAACCCACAGTCTATGCCCCCAAGTACTAGACTGTTAAAGTACAATATCGTTTAATATTCTTTTGTGGTTCTTGGCCAGATGTCATTTTGGCAGAATATCAGATATTTACTAAAATTAATTGGACTTTTTATGAAATTATCAAAATTGAAACCCACTATTTCTGGACCAACCTATTAGTTATCATTCGAACATAGCTTATATTCTCCGTAGTATACCTACTTTGTGAGAGGACGTGGAGGTGCCAGACATGTTATTAAAAGGAATTTGTGGCTCATTATTTCCGCTAGATGGAGCTGTTTTCCCTAATCCTTTTTCGAAACATTCAATTTATAAAATAATGCAATCCAATGCCACCTTAAACCACACGACATAATAGCAGCTCACAAGCTCCCATTAAAATCTCAATTTGGGGAAAATTGATTTTACCTCTTAGCAAATGCAATGCAATTATTCCAACACGCTACAATCAAGGATCATATGAAAGCATCCCCCAACTTTTGCCCAGTACCATAAATACACCTGTTCTGCCCAACCCCCACCCGCTCCACTAACAGTGCTAACCTGGGAATTAGCAAATGAGGCGCTTGAGATGCACTTCCCTGAGATAGTCAGCAGCAGATGCCTTGGACAGGCACATTCCCACAAATCCATAGAACTTCTGACAGTTTTGTGGCAGCAAAGATTCTAGATGATACTTTCGGAGGAGCCCAAAGTCCCCCCTCCCCAGCCAGGACAGGATGGAAACCCCAGACGAGGGTTACCCAGATGAAACCACTGACAGCATGCTGGATGGAATTCACCCAACACCGACCACCGTGCCACCGCGCCCTTCTTGGGTATTTTTGTAGTGAAATGAATGGGCTAAACGCATGCAAGATTCAAAGTTTGGGGCCAGCAACGGACCGGCCAATTGGGTTTTCCCGCGGGAGAGTCAGGCTTCAGGAGGATTTCAAGAAGCTGACGGCTGCAAACGAGAGGTGTGCGGCAGCAGCCCTCAATGCAAAACCGATAGTGCACGAGACAAGAAAAGCAAGACACATGCACACACGAACACAAATGCACACATATCACGGAGCAAAAGTCGAGAAAATAACCACAGTCCACCAATATAAACACAAGAGCTATACCCAGGGTCTATTTCAATCGCTACCGACTGCGAAAGGGGAATTCTCTTTCGGGGGTGGGGGGTGGGGGGTGGGGAGAACTCAGCCCCATAAAAACTTTAATGGCAAGTACTAAAAAGCTACAGCAATAAAACACAAATCAAGGAAAATTTAAAAACCAAAAGCAAAACCAAAAACGAGTTTCACGGGGTGCATGGGCTGGGGGTTCGGGGCAGGGGGTGGGGGAGGACACAACACACGTCTGTAAGAATCTTAGTATGGAATACACTACCGTCGGGGATATCAGCAAACTCCGAGCGAGGTGAGGACGAGTCCTATCTCTCCAAGGTGACCTGCTTCTGGGAGGGTCGGGACAGAGTGAGGAAGAACGAGTTCCCTCCTCCACCCTTCACCCCATTCTCTTCCTGCCTCACCCTCTACAATCACCGACTCTGCGCTCTTACCTTAACGGCTGCATGGGCCCCTCCGGCCCACGGGGGGTGGTGGAGAGGAGGGGGTGAAAGGGGACCGATCCTTTGACACGGGGGATTGAGGGAGGGTCGGCCACCTCGGGGCGTAGTTCCCTCCACTCTTCTCCCCACTAAATTCTCTGCGGCTGGGCTGGGAGCTCAACCCCCCCTCCCTCCCCGACCCCCAGCCCCCCAGCCCCCTGGTTCAGCTGCAGTTTGGGGAGTCCTGCATCCTTCCCCGCTGCATGTCTACGAGAGACTGGCGGAGGCAGGGACAGGGTGTGAAAGGAAAGTGATTTTTCCCCCCCAACGGATCAGCCCAGTCTGCAAGAGATAACTCGATAGACTGGCAGGCCGGGCGAGCCCCCTCCCTCCGCTAACCCTCCACGTGCTGGTGTGAGAAGGTTCGTTAACATGCAAAAGAGGGAAGGGGTGGGGTGAGGTGGGGGCGGGAGAATAAAGAAAAGCTGCCCAGCTCTGGTCTATCGGGGGAGGAGAGGAAGTAAAGGGGGGGTGTGCCAGTGAGTGTAAATCCCCCCTCTCCTATCTTTAGCCTCCCTTCCACACCGAAACACAGACCTGAGGGAGAAGGGACACCTTAAGAAAAAGTGGGAAGGGGAGGTGAAGGGAGAGGAAAAGAGTGAAGGAAAATGGGAGCAGGGTCTCAAAGCCCCCAGAGCAAACGTGCGCCCTGGTTAGATCTGGGTGAGCAAGAGAAGCGCAGACAGATGCTCTGCCTCTGCTCTGCCCGGCACGACCCGGCCGGCCCGGCCGGCCCGGCAGAGAGGCCCCCTACAAGTTTTTGACTCTCCCGTGGAAATATCAAGGATTCCCACCCAGTTTTCCACCTTCGGCCCAACTATGGTGAACTTGCTGTGCGTATCTCTTTAAAGCCCAAGGTGCATTTCCCCCGAAAATACTAAGGTCGGACTGTGAATTAGAGACAATAATTATTGCTCCAGTGTTACTTCCGTACAGGGCAGGAGAGGCTTTTGTCTTTTTTTCAAAACAGATTTATTCAGTGTACAGTATGTGTCTACTCTGTGTAGACAATGCTGAGGGTGGCTGACATTCTGCCACAGCTTTTAAACACTTCTGTGGTGGAGAGAAAGCAAGGAGACAAGATCAAAAATTAACTACAGCCTGAGAAGAGAAAAGGGTGATTTTATATCTTCGTTTTCTTTATTAGAGAAGTGAGAATAGAGGCATGCCAGCCAGTCACTCAGATTGTCCTCAGAGAAGGAAAGAATTCGATTCAATGAAAAAACTCCAGTTAACCTGTGAATGGTCCATCTTATTCAGTTACACCTCAAATTTATACAAATAGTGAACCCTAAGCATTGCCCAATCAATACTTTGCAGATCTGAAAAAAAAAGTGTATCAATTTCACATCTGAAAACCAGACTTGTGATGAATTAATCTTGTTGGGTAAAACCTGTGATTTCATCAATGTAGGAGAACTTCCAGTATGGGACCTCCTTCCACCAATACTGCAACTAATTGATATAGTGGGAAAATGGGATACGGGTTGGGGTTGGGGTTCTTGGGGATTCCTCTTTAAAGAATTACACCCTCTTGCACACAAAACTTAGTTAGAACAAGGTGATAGTTTATTTAGGAGCAAGGGAAGGGAAGGGTGGGGGGAGGGAAACCATGAAAGAAATCCTTAGACTTTTCATGGGGAGATTTGGCATAAAGCACATGGCTCAGAGGTACCAAATCTCCTCGAACAGGAGACCGGAAGGTACTTTTATAGAGGACTGATGGGGGTGGACCATCTGCCCATGAAAAGTTCCTTTAGTGAGAGAGGACCATCCCCCACTGGTGGTAGCTGGGGGAATTGGGTGAGCAGTGGAGGACCATCCCCCACTGGTAGTGACTAAAGGAATTGGGTGAGGGGTGGCTACGGATCCCTCTTCAGGACACAAAGGCCGAAGCCACACCCAAACTTATCTCCCCAGGATAAGGGAGACCGGAATGAAGGGTAGGAATCCCAAGCTAGCTCAGTCCGATTTGGTTCCTCTAGGCCTTATCGGTCCTCTGGTTTAGTTTCTCAAGGAGAAGATTCCTCGGTGTGCCCCAGAGAAATTCTGGGGTGCTCTGCGCCCCATGACATTCCCCACTTCTCTATATATAAGGAAAGGGGACGAAGATTCTTCTGAAACTGCTTCATGCTGACCGGGGGTCGAAGAAATCACGGCGCAAGGGAGGGGGAGGGGAGAGAAGTGGAGAAGGCCTGGAGTGCGCGGAGTTGTGAGGGGCCCAGAGAGTCCAGAGGCAACACGTAGGCACAGTGCCATGAATCCTTGAGCCTAGATGGAACAGACTTAAACAAAAAAATTAAAACTGACCAGAGCAAAAGGGAAAAGGGACTTTATCAGATCAGGAGTCAAGTGGGACCTTTTTGCAGGACAGGGTGTGGCCTGCTTTACAGGAGGGAGTTCCAGCCTAATTCTGTGATAGGCAGTGTCTGTCTACATTAAGGGTCCTTTTATCCCATCCCCACTTTGTGCCTTGATTGTATGCTAGGACCTGAACCAGAGAGTAAGACAGAGGTCGCCCCAAAACCATTCCTAGGCTTGCCTCCTATATCCAGCTTGGCCATAGGCCTGACACGATGCTGGTCAGGAGAGCAAGCTGCAGAGCCCTGGATTTTTGCTAAGCCGATCTCTCGGGTGCTGCCCTGGGGACAAAGAGGTAGGAGAGCTGACCTCACCTTCGTGCGGCGTCCCCCACTTCTGTGTTCCGGTTTACTGCAGCTGCCAGAATCTCGGCCAGCCAGAGTTCTGCTGGTAGCAGATGTGGTGATGGCTGCTGCTATTATATGAGCTTGGTCTATGGAGCGGGCACGAGCCATCTTTTCTCTCTCTTTGGCTACGGCAAGGTCCCTGTTATTAAAAATCTTAAAAGCAATGTCAAGGAGTTGTGAGGATGGGATCTGGGGACTCCAGTCTAACTTCTGGAGCTCTCTCCTAATGTCAGGAGCAGACTGGCTGATAAAATGAATATTGAGGACAGTAATTCCTACATCTCTTTGGGGGTCTAGGTTAGTATATTTCTTCAGAGAGTCTGCTAAGCGGCTCATGAAGACAGCAGGATTTTCATCAGACCCCTGTGTTATCTCCCTCACCTTTCCATAATTGACCTGTTTCTTAACCCCCCTTCTCATTCCCTCAACTAGGCAGGTGACCATGTGATTTCTACGAGCTCTGTCTTCCCTGTTATCATAGTTCCATCTCGGTTCTATGACTGGGACAGCTGTAAAACCAGGGACCCTGTAACGATTGGAATAACGCCACCTGCTGGATACTTACTGTAGAAGAGTTCTGCCCATGAGGCGAAGGTCTTTGAGGGCAAGACCAGGAGTCTTTTCTTCAGGAGTCAGGAAGTGACGCGGACTAGTGGGAGGAGGAAGGAAGAGACTGGCGCTCAGTCTCGCGCTCTTTCCTCTGGACTCTGGTGGAGACGGGAGCTAAAAATGTGCTCTCCCTTTAATAGATAGGAATCTAGGCCTTTTTCTCTCTCTTTACCAAATTCTTATTCTCCTTAATAAATGCTTAAAAGTCTAACTCTTGCTAAAGCTTATAATTTATTGGCGACCACTCATTAGATATTTTAGACAGTTTAGCTAGAATTTTAGCCCTTAACAGATGGCTGACCACGAAGAGGAAAGCTAAACCTGTCTTCTGATCTTCTGGTTGGGTAAGAAATTTCCCCTCCCTCTCCCTTTAACTGCTAAGTACTGGCGTACTGGCTGTGTTTTCCCTTTAAATTTTTTCGAATGGACCTTTTAAACTCCCTAATTAGCCTATTTTTGATTTTAGTCTGTTTAACCAGACAAATGGGAGATAAGATCATGTTAATGCTTTGTTTTTGTGGATTTTCTATTTTTCTTTTTATTTTTGTTAAAAGAGCCAGCAACTTACTCACACAAGGAAATATCTCTCCCTCTCCCAACCATGCTTTTTCAGAGAAGCCTGAAGAGATTCCTGCAGCTTTTCCCAGTTCTAACACTAATTGTTGCTTTAATTTTGCATGCCTGGAGGCAATGACCCACCCTCTAGAAGCTTTTAATCCCCTAGCACCTAGAGGCAAAGTGGGAGAAGAGGAATCCAGGCCTGAGTTCAAAATCAAGTCTGATTCAAATTGCTCTGGTCCCTCCCCTCCTCCCCAGACCCCACCCTCTACTCCTCCCATGGCCAAGCCCATTACTTCCCCTGCCTGGGAAGTCCAGAGATCTGATGCGCATGCTCAACTTTCTGTAACTACATTTGCAGCTTCAGGCTCAGCCCTTCTCCAGCCTGGCTGTGCTTTTGAGACAATCTTAGAAAACTCTTTAAATTCCAGATATGCTCGTTTTGTTCATAATTTTGCTAACCTGCTTTTGTCTTTCATTAGTAATCTTATAAAGCATTTGTATGGTGAAAAGCCCGACAGACAATATAGAGGGGTTAAAGAAGAAAAACTTAAGCTGAATAAGAATGACAATCATCAACATAGTTCAAGACTCTGCTTCTTTTGGCATGGAAGGGTATATATTGTACAGGAATGTAGAAGTAAGCAGCAAGGTATTGATATGAGTATTGGGGATTTTAGATATCGGAATCAAAAGTGTTCTGAATTCACTCAGAGTAATTGTATCAGTTCAGAGGTTACATAGGATTTCTATGCTATTACATCTACATTTTGAAATTAATGGTAATGGGTTTATTTTCATAGAGATTTTCATGCTTTTGAGATTGTGTCTTATACTTAGTTTTTAAAACAAGGAGAATATTTGTAAAAGCTTTTTATAGTCATGTGATCAAGTTTATATTTTATAATACTCTTATTAATATTAAGTTCACATTCATTTAGTCCTAGTTTGAATTTCATTGTTTTTTATTGTTCCATGTGTATTTTCTTCTATTCGTTTATCTAATTTTGAAAAATTGCAAGATGGTTTTGATTTCATAATACAATGTTAATTCTAGGAGTATTGTGCTCCCATATTCTGAGTTGTTTTTGTTTTTCTCAACTGATTATTTGATCAAACTCTTTAAAGCATTTCCCTGGCAAATTGGTTGCCATGGCAAGTGTAAATTGATTCTAGAAGTATTATTTTTGATAAGCATATTCCAAAAAAAAAAAAAAGAGGGGAACATTTGTAAAAGTTGTCTTTGAGATTGTGTTGTGCTTTAACTTGTATTTAAATATGTTCAGATTTTTCAAAAAAGTAATTGTATGCTAAGTAAAAAAAAAGGTATTATTTGAAATTGTTGCATAATTATATATTATATTCTGAGTCAAGATGTATTCACATTTTTTGCAATCATTTATTATCCTCAATTTTTAAATCCATATGAGACTTGGATTATGGGAACTTATCATTTAAGACATTAATTGCCTTTATTCTGAGTTATCAGATGCCAGTTGGCCAAGATGCCATCCAATCACAAGAGGAATACATGCAAGAGCAGACACTGAACTGTCACATGAGGGGAGACATGCATGAAGTCAAGGTATGGCCGAGGGAACGGCTTTTGACAAATGTTGAGGTTGGATTCTCTTGGTTTAATATTTTATTCTCTTTTTCCCCACAATATTGTACAGATGGCTGGAAGTATTCATCCCACCCATCTCACTTCTACACCTGGCTTCTATGCTCCCTCCTATATGCCTGATGCCATGGACATCTCAATCCCATGCATCTGATTAAGTCTGACTCAGTTTCTTCCAATATGTTTGGTGGCATGGACATATATTCCATCCACCTATTTTAAGCCTGGCATACTGTATGGGCAGTACATATTGCTCAAGTGTGGGAATGCTCATATCCCATCATTTCTCTTCTTTTATGGTAACCCCCATAATTATCTCAGGTATCATGATAAATACAGTGTTGAATTTGGCCTTGACACCTGTTACCAATTATATTAGATTTTTTAATTTCTCATAATGGCATGAGGATAATTAGGCAGATGATGCAAAAAGTGATGAAACAAAGATAAAAAATTATTTTAAAAAATTAATATCACAGCAATTGTCTTCTCAATTACCCTCCATAAGGGGGGACTATAGTAATATTATAATTTTAAAGAATGGTTCAATTTTTGTTTTATTATATGTTTCATGTGTAACAACTAAGATTCTGAATTCCCTTAGACATGTTTTTGAGAACTTTCATTGTTTGATTTGATTATTGACAAAGCTATTTTAAAGTTGTGTTAAGCTCAATTTTGTAGGAAATTTTCCTGGCTGATTACCAGCATCCACACATCAACCCCTGAAGAGACTTCCATTCTACGACTACACCTAGAGGACATCTGAGAAAAGACTTTCAGAGACTTTAAATGAACAGTTTTGATTTGTTGTTTTTGTTGTTTTTTTTTTCTCTTTCTGTTATAATATACACCATCTGTAACATGTATTCTCTGCAGAGGCCCTCCCTTTGCAAGACTAATGTCAAAGCGTCGGTTCACGAGGACAAAAAAAATCGCCCCTCTGAACAAAACTTTCCTCTCTTCCTTTTCTATATTGTTGTTCACATATTATTAGTTAGCAATAGTTATTATATTCTTTTTACTGTTCCGTCAAGGAAACATTTTGTTTCTTGAGGAACAACAGGGGGGACTGTAACGATTGGAATAACGCCACCTGCTGGATACTTACTGTAGAAGAGTTCTGCCCATGAGGCGAAGGTCTTTGAGGGCAAGACCAGGAGTCTTTTCTTCAGGAGTCAGGAAGTGACGCGGACTAGTGGGAGGAGGAAGGAAGAGACTGGCGCTCAGTCTCGCGCTCTTTCCTCTGGACTCTGGTGGAGACGGGAGCTAAAAATGTGCTCTCCCTTTAATAGATAGGAATCTAGGCCTTTTTCTCTCTCTTTACCAAATTCTTATTCTCCTTAATAAATGCTTAAAAGTCTAACTCTTGCTAAAGCTTATAATTTATTGGCGACCACTCATTAGATATTTTAGACAGTTTAGCTAGAATTTTAGCCCTTAACAACCCCAACCCAATTTCCAACCTGCGAGTGTTCATCCCCAACTTGTACCGCCAGGTCCCAAATCTGTTTTTTCTCATCAGGGGTACAACAGCTAGCAAGAATAATTTGCAAATCGGTCCAGGAAAGGTCAAACTCCAGTGTCACAGACTTAAAGCCATCTATGAACTTTGTGGGGTTCTCTGAGTAGCTCCCCAATTTCTCTTTAATCTGAGATAACCTGCTTATAGAAAAAGGGGCATGCCTTACTGTTGTGCCCTTCCCAATGGGAAATTCCCTTAATGGAAGCAGGGAAGTAGTGGGAGACGCTGGTAAGGACCTGGGTTGGGGAGATAGCTCAGGTGGAGACAGAGGATTGGGCGCAGGGCCCAGTGGGGGAGGGGTGACAGCCTTTGGCTGTGGAGTAGGTGGGGGAGGGGAAACAGTCTTTGGCTGCAGCATGGGTGGAGATGGGGAAAGGGAGATAGCCGTAGGTGACTGCAGATTAGGTAAAGCAGATGAGGTCGGCTGAATGGAAAAAACAGGAGAAATGGGAACATATTGGAGTTCCCCCCGATTGTAAATGGGGTAGAGCAGGATAGAAGGAGACTGATATCCACTCCCCGTGTGGCACAGGGAATTGGTTCTGAGATCAGCCGGTGGGCAAGGAGAGGTCTCAGTCATAGAGTGATATGACTGTGGTTGACCCATAGGTACGGAAGCAGGCGGAGAAGGAGTGGAATGAGAAACAGGTAGGGAATGAGTTTGAGGAGGAGGGGAGGCTGAGGTCTCAGAGTAGGTGCCCGAAGAGTTAGCGAATTGCTTGGGCTTGTGGTGATTCTCAACCGGCAAGGGGACCTCATCCTTTCCCTTTGACTTCTGGCTCAAACTCATAAAAGCCGATACGTATGGAATCTCTGTCCATCTCCCTTCACGCTTGCAAAACTTGTCCAATTGCAAGATGGTATTATAATTAAGGGTGCCGTGTACAGGCCAATTTCCTTCACTTCCTAGAGGATAATGTGGCCATAAATTGTTACAAAAATGTATCATACATCTCTTTCTTAGGTTTTTAAGTTCCAGTCTAGTCCAATCTCTTAGGATGCACCCCAGAGGTGAATTTTTCGGAACACTCCCTTTCTGTCCCATAACTACTGTCTAAGGAGAATAGTCTGAACCAAGAGCAGAGAGCTGGTAAGGGATAGACACATAAGCATAAATGTTCTTACCCAGAAACGTGTAGTCTGAGGGTCCTAGCGTGGTTCGGACATCTAGGAGTCCCAGGCTGCTCTCTGCTGTCGTGCAGACGCCGACCTTCTCTACCTCTCTGTGACTCAAACGGGAGGTTGAGTCCGGTGGGAGAGGGAGAAGAGAAACCCAGAAGGTAGGGCCTTACCTCCAGGTTTTGTGCCAAGCGTGGTCCAGACGTCTTTTTGAGCTTTCAGCGAGGGAGGGAGACTCAGGCTGCCCTCCACTGTCGCGTGCGAAAGCTGACCCTCTCTCTACCTCTCTGTGACTCAAACGGGAGGTTGAGTCAGGCGGGAGAGGGAGAAAGGAAACCCAGAAGGGAGGTTCCCACCCCCCAGTTTTGTGTGTTAAGAGGAAAGAGGAAAATCCCACGTCCCTACAACGTTCGGGCGCCAGATGATATAGTGGGAAAATGGGATACGGGTTGGGGTTGGGGTTCTTGGGGATTCCTCTTTAAAGAATTACACCCTCTTGCACACAAAACTTAGTTAGAACAAGGTGATAGTTTATTTAGGAGCAAGGGAAGGGAAGGGTGGGGGGAGGGAAACCATGAAAGAAATCCTTAGACTTTTCATGGGGAGATTTGGCATAAAGCACATGGCTCAGAGGTACCAAATCTCCTCGAACAGGAGACCGGAAGGTACTTTTATAGAGGACTGATGGGGGTGGACCATCTGCCCATGAAAAGTTCCTTTAGTGAGAGAGGACCATCCCCCACTGGTGGTAGCTGGGGGAATTGGGTGAGCAGTGGAGGACCATCCCCCACTGGTAGTGACTAAAGGAATTGGGTGAGGGGTGGCTACGGATCCCTCTTCAGGACACAAAGGCCGAAGCCACACCCAAACTTATCTCCCCAGGATAAGGGAGACCGGAATGAAGGGTAGGAATCCCAAGCTAGCTCAGTCCGATTTGGTTCCTCTAGGCCTTATCGGTCCTCTGGTTTAGTTTCTCAAGGAGAAGATTCCTCGGTGTGCCCCAGAGAAATTCTGGGGTGCTCTGCGCCCCATGACATAATAATGATGATGATAATAATAATTAGCATTTAAATAGATCTTTAAGGTTTGCAAAGCTCCAGTACATGCTATTTCATTTGGTTTTCACTGTAGCCCTGTGAGTTAGGTGCTATTATTCTCTTCATTTCATAGATAAATAAATTGAGGCTGAGATGTGATTTGTTTGCCAAGGATGACAGCTTGTGTCAGGAGACTTGAACTCAAGTCTATCCTGACTCAAAGTCCAGTACTCTCAGGCACTGTGCCACAAGGACAGAGAAAATTCATTAATAATTTATATTCTTGGAGAGTGGCTTTGGACATTGGGAGTTAAATGACTTGCCCAATGTCTTGTCAGTAGGTCTTCCTGATTCCAAGACCAATGTTATATTCCCTAAATCAGATTATTTCTCTGAATTAAGATATGACATGCAATTGCTTCTGTTCATTTTGGACAGGGTCCTGAGCTTTCTATTTTTATGGGAAATGAATTTTAATAGGATAAATAAGCTGTAGAAATGCACATAAAATATAAGAATATAACGTCTAAAATATAGAAATTGAAGTGTAATTATATTTATAGTTTGATAAATTTGGTATTAACGCAAAACCCTCTTGGCTATGCACCTTATTAGTAGTTTATTTAAGAAAGGGGCCCTGCTCTTTCTCTTACAATATGACTAATATGGAAATATGTTTAACATGATTGTAATATATAACCTATATCAGATTGCTAGCTGGCATCGAGATGGGGGAATGAAGGGAGGGTGGGAGAAAAATTTGGAACTCAAAATCTTACAAAAGTGAATGTTTAAAATCATCTTTACATGTAATTTGAAAAAAAAATAAAGGTTTGATAAAATGAAAAAAAAAAGATAGATGTCTTGGTGAAATTAGAAACACCAGAGTTAAAGTTCTGTGATTTGTGTTGTGTCACAGGTATAACATCGAACTACTTTCTGAATTGTTATAAATACATGACAACTAGTTCAATCTTCCTTTTTGATAAAATGTGCCCAGAGCACTCAGTTTAGCCAGGGCTCCATACATGGGAGCCATCTCATTATAAAAGAAAACCACTGAAAAATTCGTAGCAGGACCCTCACCTGTGTTGTTTTATATTTTAAGGGGTGGTGGTGGACAGAAAGTCCTGAAGCCATTAAAGCACAATCAACTTGCTATGACAACACCCAGCAGGCGTTTACAATAGCTAACCTTTGCTATGTAATTTTTGCAAAGTGTTCTTTTGGTTTGCTTTTGCTTTCCATTGTTTTACTTTTAGTACAGAAGACAAAAATTCAAATGTCACTCATAAACTACTTCATTAGGTTGGCATTATATTTGTGGAATATGTACATAGATAGGGTTTGGAACAAAACTGTGATTTGATTTGCTGGGGAGCTCTCAGCTGAGGAAACTCCTTCCATCATTGCAGATCAACATCTGTAACTTACAGTTTGGAAGAGTTAGCTGGACATGTAGAGATTAAGTGACTTGTCCAGGCTGTATGTGTCAGAGCCAGACTTTTAGATGGAAGTTAACAAGTGGTTAGGCAATAGCTGACAGCAAGACAGAGAGTAGGTTGTAAAATGTTTTGGGATCACTTAGGATCATAGATTTTGAGCTTAAAAAGGACCTCAGAGAGCACCTAGTTCAACATCTTCGCTATACCTGTGACTCTGGGTAAATCGCTTAACTTCCCTAGAGCTCAGTTTCTTCCTCTATAAATGAGGGTTGGATTGGATTGGAGAATTTATATTTGCCAATATGTAGCATATTTTTCTACTCCCTTTTTAAATGCATATAAATTACTGGCTTAAAAGTGGGGTATTTAGCCACAGAGGTGGCTAATTCATTCACTTCATAAGTGAATGAATCAAAGTGTTTGTTTACTCCCTATAATCTGAACTCTTTAATCATATTAACAAGATAAACTTGGTTGAGCTGTTAAAAGGGAAGCCAAGTGAAAAATGACTCTACTGGTGGGTTGGTAGTCATCAGGCAGGCCTGGCTTGGACTTCAAAAGGTTGACTTCTTAGGTTTTAGTGGCACATAACATACGGGATGGTTGGGGGCCCTGGAAAGAATCACTTTTCCTCATCTCCACACAAGCTCCCTATCTCTACATTCATGTTCTCCCTCAAGGTTCTACTGGATCAAGCCTCAGGAGTTGGGGTGCACTTCCTGCCCCTCACTCAGCTGCAGATGCACTGAGTGGGTGACTTCCCTGGGGGTGGCCAAGTTCTGAAGAAGTCTTGTTGGCCTGATGGCTCCTCAGGCATTACACTTGATCATAACCCTCTAAAGCAATTTCATCTGCCTCTGCACAGGGTCCAAGGGCTTCTTTTCTTCCTTCTGGGAGATAGACAGGAGCTTCAAAGAGCCATTCTCAGGGCTCCAATACTAGCAAACTGGTCATCTAACATCCACAGCCATTTGAACTTCGGGACTTCTGGAACTGCATCTTCAAGCATACCTGTAAGGTCAAGAGCAGGCTCTAAAGATCCGGTACTTTTCCATGTATCTGTGCCTTATTGCCCTTTGATCTTTGCTAGTTGCCACTCCCCTTGCACTGTGCTGCTTGAATGAAGACCCCTCCCATAGACTGAACAGATATTGGTTCTTGCCAGTGGGCTGTTGTCTGAAGAGGAGGGCATTGGTGCTGGATTATTGACTGTTGAAGAGAATGATAGAAATGAATCATTGGCTGCTTGGGAGGATACTGTGCTCCATCTTCACTCCTCAACCCTCGGTGCCCTAATCAAGAAGGTTTTACATTTGCTTCCAACTTCTTGTCAGCAATGGGAAGTTTATTAGCCAATGGTCAAGTTTCAGCTTTGTCATTTATCTCTTTGGGGATCTAGGAATATTCCTTATACCAGGCAGCTCACAAAGTACAGTATACTTCTTGCATGTTTTCCCAGTTACTGTGTATCTCTCCCAGCCATAAGAGTCCATGGCCTGATGAAACATTTCTTTAATATATGCATCACCTCGGTTTGGGGAATATCACATGAGCACCTAGTCCCACCATTTAGCACCATTTCTCCAATACTTGAATAACATCTGTTCACCTAGCACAAAAAGCAAACTTAGTTCAATACAATTATACAAGAATCATATTCACTGGGATTATAGGATCATAGAGATTGCCTAATTCATTTTTACATTTAAGAAAATTAAATTGATTAAGTGAATTGCCTAGGGTCACAGAGCTAAAAAATATTGGAGATGAGATTTGAATGTAGGTGCTGGTGACTCTCCATCCTTCCCTGAATCCAGTAGTACCACCATGGCTGTGTGTGAAGACAGACACACCCACACACACACACACCCACAAGGCAGTCAGGGTTAAGTGACTTGCCCAGGGTCACACAGCTAGTAAGTGTCAAATGTCTGAGGCCAGATTTGAACTTGGGACCTCCTGAATCCAGGGCCAGTGCTTTATCCACTGGACTACCTAGCTGTCCCACTAAAAAATCACTCTAGACTACTAGCATGGTAGTACTGACTCTGGAGTTAGAATCTGGGCTCACATCCCACCTCTGTTAATTAGCTGTGTGACTCTGGATACAACTTGCCAAGACCTCAGTTTCCCCATCTATAAAATGAGGAAGGTTGGGTTGGATTAGACAGTTTATATTTCTCACTATGTAGCAATTTTCTGCTCCATTCTGAAAAGACTATGAATTACTGGGTTAAAAGTGAGGTATTTTGGGGTGGCTAGGTGGAGCAATGGATAAAGCACTGGCCCTGTATTCAGGAGGACATGAGTTCAAATCCGGCCTCAGACATTTGGCACTTACTAGCTGTGTGACCCTGGGTAAGTCACTTAACCCTCATTTCCCCACAAAACAAAACAAAGTGAGGTATTTTTAAAATATGTGTAATTCAATAATTATGAACTCCTACCACATTCTGAAATTGGGGACCTCTAAAGTAGATTCAAGTCTAGATATTCAGTTATGACTATGCTAACAATGACAAAACCTAGGCAAACTACAGCACAAAATCATTAAAAATAATTTAATTGGGGGCAGCTAGGTGGCACAGTGGATAAAGCACCAGCCCTGGATTCAGGAGGACCTGAGTTCAAATCCGGCCTCAGACACTTGACGCTTATTAGCTGTGTGACCCTGGGCAAGTCACTTAACCCCCATCGCCCTGCAAATAAATAAATAAATAAATAAATAACAACTGACTCCTAAGGAAGGAAGGAAATAAGCACTTATTAAATGCCCATTATGTGCCAAACACTGTGCTAAGAGCTTTAGCTATTATTATCCCCATTTTACAGTTTTTAGAAAACTGAGACAGACTTGGGTTAAATGACTTGGCCAAGATTATACAGCTAGTCAATATCTGAAACTGGTTTTGAACTCAGGTCTTCCTGATTCCCAGTTTAGCCACTCTAACCACTTTGGCACTTAGTTGCTCATTATATTCAGCACCAAGAAAGCCTACATTATGGTTCTGGGAAGGAAAATTTGGATCATTTGTTGTTCCAAGTCTATGCATTAATTCATGATTTCAAGATCTGTGGTGCTCGCTTCATTAGGGTGCCAGCTTAGGAAACTGATTTATCATGAAATATTGATTAGAGATTATAACATAATTCCTCACTCTAAAATAACAATATACAGGTTCTTCTTTGAGCCTCATACAAACTCTTGGAGGTAGGCACTGCATGTAGGTATTATTAAACCCATTTTAAAGTTGAAGAAATTGAGGTTTAGAAAGGTTAAGGGAATTGCTCATTGTCCCATAGCTTGTAAATATCTGAGGCACAATCTGAATACAGGTCTCTAACTCCAAATCCAGCATGATCTGTCCATTACAGCCATATTGTCTCTGACTCTAGCCTAGTGCCTAGGGAATGGACAGTATGTTTTTTTTAAATTTTCCTTCCATATTTATACAGGTACAATTGAACTAAAATGGATTAAGGCAGCCTCAGAGAAGTCTTGGAGCTTGAGGGATATGTGGAGAAGAGAAGAGATACAGTCTCATCTTGTGAGGGTAGATTTTGGTAATCACATGAGCCTCAGGGTTTTTTTCTTTCTTTTTTTTTTTTTAATACCAATTGAGAAATGGTATCTCCTCCTCTTGACTTACTTCACTAAATTATAGCTTAGAAACCTGGTCACAGGAGGGTGGAGCCCCCAAATTCTGGGCCAGGACAATCTCTCCATTTACTAAAGTATGGTCTGAATATATATCCCTAGACAAAAACAAATGAATTAACAAACAATGCCAGTTGCTCGTTTAAGGCAAGAAAATATAGTTAATTCATTTTCATTAATTATATTTTTCTTTAGACTTAGATCCTCCAAACTAGTATTTTTATTTAATAATAAAACTATAAATCTAAACAGAAACCCTTAAAATGTTAGACTAAAGTGTGTGACATTAAAAAAGACACATGTTCAGCTAATGAATGAACGATTTCCTTCCTCATCAATATTTCAACAATTCAATAAACACTTATTAGTTCTTATCATGTACAAGGTGTTGGGATAGGTGTTGAGGACACAAAGATAGATGTGTCAGACCCTGCTTTCAAGTAGTTTAAATCAAATCAAATAGGGGGTGGGAGTAGTGGCGGGGAAACTACCTAAATGGCAATGAGAAATGTTAGGTGCAAAGGAGAAATCCAGGTAAAGGGTGATGAGATACCTGATGAAAGAGCAATCACTTTCATCTGGGAGAGGGCCAAGGGTGTGGTGGAGTGGCAGGGAAGGCTTTTGGGAAGAGAATTTGAGTCAGACCTTACAGAAGAGAGGGACATGAGCAGATGGAGAGAGGTGAACATCCGTTCAAAGCTTTGGGGATGCCAAGAACACAGATGAGAGAGACCAAGTAAAAAATAAAACAAAACAAGGGAGAGCTTTTCTGGAGTGTGCAAAGGCTTCTAGTATGAGATATGGCCAGACAGGTAGGTTGGAATGATTATTGGAGGGCATGTAAATGGCAGCGTGAATGCCAGTGTGAAGTTTAGACTTTATTTGGTAGGTAATAAAGGACCAAGAGATTTTTAGAGAGAGAAGTGACATAATCAAAATGGTATATTAGGAAGATCATTTAGATAGCAGTGTGAAGGTTGGATTGAAAAATAACATTAGGACCATCATGAAGATAGAGATGGAAGGGACCTTAGAAATCTTGTAGTCCAGGTCTCTCATCTTACAGAGAAGGAAACTGAACCTCATAGTAGTGAGTGATTTGCCCAACATCAGACAGGTGGTAAAAAGGGGAGCCAGGTTTTGAACCCAGGGGATTTAACTTCCAAGCCAGTCCCCTTTCCACTTTGTCACATTGCCTCCACTGTTGGGTGACAGACTGGAGGCAGGTGCTTCAATTAGTAGGTGATGATAATAGTTGAGGTAGAATAAAGGAGAGTCTAGTTGCAGGAGTAGTTCCGAGGACATGGTGATATCATGGAGGTAGACAGAAGGGATTGGCCAATTAGTTGAATATGTGGAGTGAGGGAGAGGGGAGAGTCAAAGATAACTCCAAAGTTAACAATCTGAGAGTGCTGGAGTCATAAAAAAAAAAAAAAGATATGAAGGGAAAAGTTAGGTTGAGGGGAGAAAATTCTGAATGCAGTTTTTAAAATGTTGATTTTGACATTCCAGTGAGATATCAAGGTGAAACTATCAGCTATTTATTTACCAGGGAGCTGGGAATGCAGGAATGGAAATTTAGGGAGAAGTTGGGAGGAGAGTTATAAATGTAGGGGTTTTCTATATAGATAATTGATGAATTCAACAAAGGAGAGCATATAGATAGAAAGATATTTACAGTATATAGCTCTATATCTATCAATCAAGACAAGAGGGCTTAGAACAGAACTTTGGGGTACACTCATGATTAAGGTGTCAGCAGGGGATGGGAAGAGAGAAAAGGAAACAGAGAAGGAGCAGTCTAGGGAACTGGAAGAGATTCATCAAAGTCTAGTGTCATGGGAGTCAAGGGAGGAGAAAACATAAGAAGGAGGGGTGTTTGATAGTGTCAAATGCCAAATAGGTAAAAGAGGGTGAGGACAGAAGTAAGCACAGCAGAGGCCTTGGAGGGCACAGAGGATAAGAATAACAAAGCATGGTTGGAGCAGAAAGAAAAATTGAACTTTCTCTGAGGCATTGAATCATACAGATTGCTGGCTGCTCTAAGCTGTGAGAATACTTTGAGGATTTGAACAACCACAGATGCAGGAGAACAGATGGGATGTGGTAAGAGCACAGATCCACAGGCCCCCACAACATCACCCACAGGCACCCTCTCCTTTACAATTTAGAAACCTTTGGGGCTAGCTGGCACCAAACACTGCCTAATGGTGACTGGGAGAGAAAATGAACCCTGCTTAGAGTCTTGCTCTCATAAAGTGATCCACAAGTTAGGACCATATCCAGATATTCCTGACCATGTGTCAAGATTATTTTTCTCTACTATCGTAGCTCCCTAACACTTACCTTAATAACTCCTAGCTTTGACCCTATGGAGCTAACCTATGGCACTGTCCATACAATCCCCATGCCTCTGGACCCGAGTCAGGTCCTAGTATTAATCTTCTTCCAATGCAACCTAATATTAATTGACTGTTATACACATTATTTGTTCCTTTGGGGCTTTCTGATTAACACTATTCTGCACTAAAAGACATAGGGTGACTTTGGACATCTGAGTTCATTTTAGGTTTCAGATTAGAGTAAGAAGGGGACCTGGAGGAATCTGCTTTAGGTCACCGCTGTTCCTGGGTCCTCTCTAGATTTGAGACAGAAAGTTCTGGGCTCTGGAACCTTTCATGGGAATACCTTTTTCCCCTCACTCAGAGATCCATATGGTATATGCTGGTAAATTTTTAACAACTGGCTCTCTTACAAAAAAAAAGTATGACACACTTTCAGGTTTAATTTGTATTAGTAATATTTTCTCCATCGATTTCTTAAATCTAAATAATCAACAAAGAAATACACCAAGCCCAGCTGTCTAGTGTTTGCCTCTTTCTGAGGTATGAATATTCACACTGAAAATTAGGAGCTGCTGGCTTCAGTAAGCTTTTGGATCCAGAACATACCTGGCTTGGACACCTCAGGGTTCCCCAGGATGATAATGGCACTTATGTGAGGGACCCAGCTGCTCATTCTCCTACTTTTCCCAGACTGGATGCTGACCTTGAGACATTTCAAAGAGGCTTGCCCCAGAACAGGCTCGGGATTCCCAGGTCTGATTAAGTCCTGACAGGAATCCCTGATCAGATATTCAGTTGATCCCAGAGAAGGGATTTTTTTCCCCTACACACCCCTTTGGCAGTTTGTTGGAAGCCCATAGACTCCTTTTCAGAAAACCTTAAAATATATAAAATAAATAAATTGGATTTAAAAGGAAACCAATCACATTGAAATACAGTTATCAAAGCATTAAAAATACCCACCACCACCAAGTTCACCACACTCAAGTTTAGAACCCCTGTCCTAGATAGGCTCCTGGACCGCATATACATCCAAACCTCACACCCAGGGTGTAGACCTAGCCTTTACTGAAAGAATGATTAACCTCCAATGGTATTTTGAAAAAATACAATGGGAGGGTTCATCCAGTTAAAGGAATCTTAAATTCCTGAGTTCTTATTTTCCTAGCCAGGGGAGCTATGACTCAAAACTCCTGGGGCTTTTTGGTAAAATCGACCTAACCACCTCCCACCCTTAATTTGCCAGCCATAAGAGTGAGATTTGTCTTCACTCTTGCACATACAGTAGTCATGTTCTGAGCTGTGTTTTGTGATTTTTTCCCCCTTCCAGTCTGTTCTTGTTGCTCATTTTCATCTAATGTTACTCGAATAAAAATGTTGGTTTGAGGGCAGCTAGGTGGTGCAGTGGATAAAGCACTGGCCCTGGATTCAGGAGGACCTGAGTTCAAATCCAGCATCAGATACTTGACACTTACTAGCTGTGTGACCTTGGGCAAGTCACTTAACCCTCATTGCCCTGCCCCCAAAAATGTTGGGTTGGGAAGGTGGAATACAATTTGAGGGACTTTAGGCCCCTTACCCTAGGAGGCCCTTCACCCTGGGCTTCTCTAGGATTGTTCCTGGATTAAGGACAAGGAGAAATTATTGAGGAGAGATGAGAATCCTTATATCAGAACTGACCATCTTTTCAGGTTTAAGAAACAAACAAATATGATATTTACAGTGTTTCATAGCAACCTATCAACTAATGAGGAAAAAAAAGTTAGGTAAAACTTGATATAAGGAGCTTCTCTCCAGTCTTCCACCTCTTCTCAATTCTAGATTCAGAGGTACTCTGTCTTTCCCAGGAGGCTGTGAATTTGCAGGTAGCCTGGGGCTGTTTCTGAGGCAGAAAAGTTTTAAGTTCTAGTGAAATCTACTGAGAAGATGGGAGCTAATAAGATTCCCTATTGCTCTACCTCATGTCAGCTGTCATTTGCTGACATTTAGGGTTTCCCTTCTCTGCTGAAACAGCAGCCTTTGACAATTAAAGCAGCAGTATTGCCCGGACATGATTTTTATCCTCACACCTGCCTTGGGCTCAGGATGGGTTTTGCTTTTCCAGTCCTTTGAGACTGCATCCATCAGTGCCTGAAGTAGTAGTGGCACAATTCTGACCTCAGTTTTACAAGTGACCGGGATATCTAGTGACAACATCGTCCATGATTACATAAGGGGCAACTAATGAACTCACCCAGCTGAGTTTGGAGCCATCTGAAGTAGATAATTTCCATACTTTACTAGTCTATAGAATGATTTAAGTTTGGAAACACTAATGTAGTCAAACTCTTTCATGTTATAAGAGGAGGAAACTGAGACCAAATATCACAAGCCAGTTAGAAGACCCTTGTAATAGCTCGGGCATGAGGAGATTAAGGGTCTGGGTTAGGGTTAGATGAATGAATTCCAGAGATGGTAAAGATAGCACTAAGTAGTACTTTCTTTTAATCTAATTGAATTGAATTAATATTTGCCTCATACAGTAGGAGGCATCTCCAGACCAAACCTGTCACCATTTGCTCAGAGGCTATGAGTTCTAATCAAAGACAAAAGAAATTGTGATTTTACCACAGGTCAGAATGTAAACATGTGTGGAGGAAGCAGGTATTTCAGATCAGGAGATTCCTGCAGAAAAAGATCATGCTTTATCCACCTTTAATATTCTTCATGGCACATAACACAAATCATGTATCGTTGTTCAGTAGTTTCAGTGGTTCTTCAGACCCCATTTGGGGTTTTCTTGGCAAAAATACAGGAGTGGTTTGCCATTTCCTTCTCCATCTCTTTTTACATTTGAGGAAACTGAGGCAGACAGAATTAAGTGATTTGCTCAGTATTACACAGGTAGTAAGTGTCTGAAGCTGCATTTGAACTCAGGAAAATGTATTCTTGACTCCAAGCCTGCCTCATTTATCCACTATACCACCTAGCTGCCCTAAGGCATATAGAGATTTAATAAATAATTCCTCCTCATTATCAATTAATTGAATGCCAGCTATTATTGGATACTGTTGTTAGGGAATGGGGATACTAAAAAAAAAAAGAATCCCTGTTCTCAAGGGATATAGTTGGGAAAGCAGGACATTGAAGATGTAAAAAAAAAAAATACAAATTAGCATAATGCTAAGTGCCCAATTAGTTATGTAATCATCAAGAAGATCCAAGGGCAGTCTGGGAAAGATTATGGAAGATGTGGCATTAGAAGTGCATGGAGGGGCAGCTAGGTGGCCAGTGGATAGAGCACCGGCCCTGGAGTCAGGAGTACCTGAGTTCAAATCCAGCCTCTGACACTTGACACTTACTAGCTGTGTGACCCTGGACAAGTCATTTAACCCCCATTGCCCGCCAAAAATAAAATTTTTAAAAATGCAGCAATATTTTTTTAAATTTTAAATAAGAAGTTTATTTAAATAGCAAGATATTTGACTTGAAGGGAAAACTATCTAGGATCAATTTCTGTATAGTAATTTATCTCTACCGAGAGACAAAGATTATTACCCTACATGTAACTGCTACACGCAAAAAAGTTATAAAATTGTCCTTGGTTTTACAATGAAAAAAGAAAAACATTGAAACTATCAAACCAAACAAGATTTGCAAAGATTTTTTTTGTGTGTGTGTGTATGTTTTTGGTTGTTGTTGTTAAATAGTGAGAGCAAAATAACTTAATGGAATATAAAGATAAAAGTTGAATGAGCCGGCCACTAATGGAGAAAAGCAATATCATCACAGAACCAATTTGTTTTTCCCCTCCCCATCTCCATTTGATGTTGATCAAAACATACCATAGGCCATTTCATTAAAAAATATTCATTATGCCTGTGTGCATACACCAGCTACTTTATGTACAATAAAGAAATGGTGGAAATGAATCAAAGAGAGAAAACTATACTGCAGTAGTCAGGGTGTGGATGAACCAAATCTTGGTTTTCTAATTGTGAATGTATTGTTTTCCTTGGGAGCACAGTTCTGGAGTAGAGTTGCAAGTTCTCTTTTTGGTAAATGCCTCCTGTCTGCTGCTAGAATACATTATTTACATCTTTATCCTCAATTTCCAGCTATGCAGGTGTATTTCTTTCATTTATTGGTTGCCCATCAAGCTGGAATCTGATCTGCCTCATTGACAAACTGTCATTCACAATAGGCTGTCATTAGTTTATTACATTAATTTACTTTTTTTTTTTTTGATGGGGCAATGAGCTGCTTGCCCAGGGTCACACAGCTAGTAAGTGTCAAGTGTATGAGGCCGGATTTAAACTCAGGTCCTCCTGAATCCAGGTCCAGTGCCCAATGTTCCACCTAGCTGCCCCCTCCCATCTTACTCTTTTTTTATTATTTAAAAATTTTTTTTGTGTGTGGGGCAATGAGGGTTAGTGACTTGCCCAGAGTCACACAGCTAGTAAGTGTCAAGTGTCTGAGGCTAGATTTGAACTCAGGTCCTCCTGAATCCAGGGCCAGTGCTATATCTACTGCACCACCTAGCTGCCCCCACCAACTTACTCTTAATATTAAATTGCACCACCAAACCATTTTCCCCTGCCATCTTCAAATTAATGTGGTTGTTGTTTTTACTCAACTCCTTCCTTTGGCTTTTCATTGGCCATGATGAGTCCAGGGGCTTCCTTAGCCAAAACTTCACAAAAGAGGCACCAGGATGGTGTGTGTGTGTGTGTGTGTGTGTGTGTGTGTGTGTGTGTGTGTGTGTGTGTGTGTATAGGGGGAGGGGGGGAGGGGAGAGAAGCAGTGGCAGGAGCAGGAAGAGGAGGAGAAGAGGAGAGTGGTGATGGTGAAGAAGAGAAGGAGCACTGATATTGTTTTAAGAATGACTTTGGGTGAATAAGTTATTTTGCCTATTTTAAATACCCAAATTAAGTATAAAGGACATATGAAGAAAGATACTTTCTGAATACAGAGAAAGAACTGATAAAATAGAAGTATGTATAGAATAAATTTATACATATGTATATATGTGTGTATGTATGTATGTATGCAGCCCCCCATTTATGTACAGTGGTGGGGGGGAGGGAGGAAAAAAGGAAATTTACATAATTTTGCATATTTGAAAGGATAGTAAATTGTGTATAGTAGATTAACAATTTCATGTGCGATGTTTTTTATTATAGAAATGTTTGTTTTATCCCATAAATTAAGAATAAAATAAATTTTAAAAATTTTAAATTTTAAAAAGTGGACAAGCAGGCTTTAGACAAAGTGGGAAGAATGGAACATGCAAAGTCTAGGAGAAGAAATAGGCCTGGTATGAGGGGCAATGAATATCTCAAGCAGGTGGAATAGAATTCCTATATGTGGAGAGGGAGATGGGAAATAAAATAAGTGTTTGTAGAATTGAAGACTTATTGGTTCTTTCTTTGTAATATCTGTTGAAGCTATCTTTTTCTACACTGCTACTAACCCTAGTCCGGGTCTTCAATCACCTCATGCCTATACTATTGCAATAGTAGTCTCCCACCTTGTCTCCCTGCACCTATTTCTTCCCTCTCCCCAATCCAATCGGTCCCTCGTACCAAAATCACATGACGCTTCCTAAACACAGATGTGCATGTGATATGCATCTTCTCCAAAAACCTTTAAAAGTCCATCGGATAAAGACAAGCTTCTTAGCTTATTCTCCGTGGCTCCCCATACTCTAGTGCATATAAAGAGTAATTTGAAGGATTCCAGCAAAGGAGAGGTTATGTCTAGCTGAGGAAATCTGCGATGGCTTCATGGAGCAGGCTTTGAAGGAAAAGAATTTTGTCAGTTGGCATGCATCAGGGACCAGGTGCATAAAGGTACTAAAGGTATTCCGATGGGAAGGGATAGAGTGAAATCACAATACTTTTGCTTCTCTGCTACTATACTAAGGAGCACCAAGGGCTCCAGTTTTTGTAGAGCACAGAGTGCATGAAGGGGACTACAATGAAATAATCCTGGAAAGGTAGGTTGTAGCCACATAACAAGGAACCTTGAATATCAGAGAAAAGGGTTTATATTTTACCTTTTTGGTGATGAAGAGCCACTGAAAATTGAGTAGGCAAGTGATATGACTAGTCCTCTGCAACCAGAAGATAATTTTGTCAGCAGCAGAAAGGTTGGATTGGCAGTAGGAAAAGCACTTAGGAGACTGTTAGAAGAGGTGGTAATAGCCTGAGCTAAGACGATAACATTGTAAATGAAAGGACCTATAGTTAGGACATGGAGAAGATGTCTTATTGATCAGACATGGAATCCATTGGACTTGGTAACTAATAATGTGTGAAGGGAGGTGGAGGTGTTAGGAATGACTCAAAGATTTTGAGTTTGGGTGAATGGGAGAATAGAAGTACCATTAACAGGTATGGGAAAAGTAGGGAGAGGGGCAGATGTAGTAGGGAAGATGATGAATCTGAGACATTTTCATTTTTGTCTTTGTGTGTTATGTGTCGCTGTGTGCTTAGCATGGTGTGTGGCACAGAGTAGGTGCTTAATAAATATTTGTTGCATTGAATTGCAGTGAATCAAATGCTGTTTGATATGTTGGCAAAATACTCAGGTAGAGATCCATAAGAGGCAATTGGAGATATGGGACTATAGCTCGGGGCAAATGGGAACTAGAGATAGAGATTTGGGAGTTACATGCATAAAGGTGATACTTGAAACTATAGAAATATATGAGATTGTTAAGAGAGAGAATGTAGGGAGAGGGGAAGAAAAGATAGCTGAGGTATGTCTTTTGGGGGGCTTCCCTCAAGACTTTGGCTTCCTCTAAAACAGGAAATCAGTGGAGTTAGAAAAGGAGTGTTTTAAGAAGTAGAAGGAGGGGCAGCTAGGTGGATATCCAAGTCACCCAAGACCCTATTACCCTACTGGCTCCTGAGAAGTACTGTGGTCTGTCTCCAGTTTTGGTCAATATTAGAATACAAATTGGGCACCACTAGCACTTTGGATGTGATTATATATATATATATATAAAATGTGTGTGTGTGTGTGTGGGGGGGTCATCTGTGACTTAGAAGGCTAGGGTAACATCTTTTCAAAGACCCAATTGCTTAGGAATTACTTCTGAATGAAAATGGGAATTTCTCTCTCTTCAAAAGGCCCCCTCCCCCCCCCCCAATTAGCATCTTTATTGGAATGGAGGAGCTAAATTCTCCATTCTGCTGGTACTCATAAAAAACTAAAGCGAAACTTGCTTCACATTTAGGCCTAGGAACATAACCTAAACTAAATATCACATCCTTTCTCCTTCCCACATAGCCTCTTACAGAACTTGCCCTCCAAATGATGCAGGCCTGGATCCATTTCTTTTCTACAACTTCTTTTCCACAACCCATCTATTGGTTCCCACCTAGAAACTCGCAGCTGGCATCAATGAGATGAATAGATTACAGGAAAAGAAGGCAAAGGCAATGTGTTTCTACAGCCAGGCTAATAATACTGACCTTTCAGGCTGAATTGTGATCATAAATACTGCTTTTAAAAATCTAAAACTGTCCAATAGCAGGAGCACTTGGCCAGACCCCTTTTCTATTGAAATGCAATAGAACATTATAAGGCTATTGTGATCTACTTTGCAGTGGGAAGTAGGTGACAATGGATAAATAATGGGAATGAGATTAACCTCTTTAATCTTTTATTTTTCTGCTTTCCTTTAAACAAAAGTGTTAAAGGTGGGGGGTGGGGTGGGGAAGGGGATACTTCATTCTGTGATTCATTCCCTAGGTCATTTGGTGGCTGGAAGCTTTGTCTTTTGTATTCTCACCTTTAGAGGGGGCTGAGTTCAGAGGCTAGGAAGTTCCCAGTTCCTTGGGAAGAGAGAATTGCCTCCCCCCCCACCCCCACCTTACTGTGCATTGCATTGCTAATGAATTTGGGGTGTGGTGGATAAATCCAAGTCTGAGTGGAGACCTATGAAGAAGGAAGCACTTTCAGATGATTTTGGGGGTGATGTTGGGAAATGGGAGAAGCTACTCTGACACAGGCTAGGGTTCTATGATCCAAAGGTGTGTGAGGAAAAAAAGTGGGAGGGAAAAGGAGGATAGAAAACATGAGGACAGATTCTTCTAACTTTTCATTTCTGACCAACCCATAACATCCCTCAGCTCTTCTTTCTAACAATTTCTTCTACAACCAAAGCCTTTGTATCACAACTACCTTCTGTCATTTTCTCACGTTCCCCAGTCAATGGGGAAACTCTTTGTGAGGGGCATGTTTATTCAATGAGTTCTAAAGGAAACATGCCCTAGCCACTGACTTTAGTTTTAGAACATTCCAAATGTGAAGAACCAGACACTCCTGAATTTTCTTGGCAACTAACTATGAAGTTCTCCCTGAGTTTATTTAGGTTTTTATTCTTGGAGAAAGGTTTTGAGAATAGGCACCTGACGATTAAAAACAATTACCCATCATCCAACTGTCATGGGGTGCAGAAGTTCTCTGGGGCACATTAAGGAATCTTCTTGAGAAACTAAACCAGAGGACAGATACCCTAGAGAGAAAAGCGGAACCAGTTTGGACTGAGCTAACTTTGGGCCCTCCACCCTTCATTCTGGTCTCCCTTACCCCTGGGGAAATAAATTTGGGTGTGGCTACGGCTTTTGTGTCCTGAAGAGAGAAGAGAGATCCGTGGCCACCCCTCACCCAATTCCTCCAGTCACTGCCAGTAGGGGATGGTCCTCCCTCACTAAAGCAACTTTCCACAGGCAGATGGTCCACTCCCATCAGACCTCTATAAAAGTACCTGCCATTCTCCTGCTCTAGGAGATTGGTACCTCTGAGCCACGTGCTTTGTGCCTATCTCCCCATGAGAAGTCCAAGGATTTCTGTCATGGTTTCCCTCCCACCCCTTTCCCTTCCCTTGCCCCTAAATAAACTACCACCTTATTCTAACTACTTTTGTGTGCAAGAGGTGTAATCCTTTAAAGAGGAATTCCTAAGAACCCCAACCCCGAACCCAACCCATACCCCATTCCCCCCCAGTACACAACAATATATAATCAATTAATTGGTGCACTTTGAAGATAATCTGTGAGGGTGGATACTTATTATGTGTTCACAACACTTTCTTTATTTGGTCATTCTGAATCCAAGAACACTGGGAGATGTATTATTAGAAGATGAAGATTCCTGTCTTGGAATGCTTGAAGAACAAACCAAATTGATTTTCAATAAGATCTTGGATTTAACATACGCCTTTTGTATTAAAAAGGATCAACTGGGGCAGCTAGGTGGTAGTGGATAAAGCACAGGTCCTGGAGTCAGGAGGACCTGAATTCAAATCCAACCTCAGACACTAGACACTTACCAGCTGTGTGACCCTGGACAAGTCACTTAACCCTCATTGCCCCTCAAAAACAAAAAAAGGATCAATGATTGCAATTTGGGTTATGTTATGTTATAGGCCAATCTCACTTTTTGGGAATGCAATTTTCAATATAAGGCAGGATATCTTAACTTTTTGGGGTGTGTCATCGACCTCTGGGGCAATCTGGTGAAGCCTATGAATTCCTTCTTAGAATAATCTTTTTAAAGCATGTAGGGTCACAAAGGAAACCAATTATGTTGAAATACAATTATCAAAACCACCATTACCTCCAGCTCCTTGTCCCTAGTTTATGAATCTCTCATTTAAAGGATAATTTCAAATAGCAAACTATGTCAATATAAGATTAAATTTCATTAGGAAATTGAAATGCTGGGAGTAAGGTTGACACAATGATATTTACTCATTAAAGAAGAACCCGTCTTTAGGGTACACATGGACAGTGTTACATGTTAATATGAACTACTGCGTATCCAATCAAGTTCAGTTGGTATGGAAATCTCATTTTAGGAATTTCAGCACATCACGGTGCTTACATGTGTAGCTTAAATGTTGCATACCTTTGAGTTTATGGTTTGTACACACATATCCAGGAAGAGGCATAGAAAACTAATTAACTACCCCCCAAGCTCCCCAAAAGGTCGAAAATGAAACCCTACAGCTGCATTGGCAATGCTAGGATAAGAGGAATCTCACAGCTCTAGCACAGCTGGCACTATTTACAAGGGGGAGGGGTGATGGGATACAGCAATTAACTCCCTGGGGTGGGGTGGGATGGAGGAGGGAGACAGCAGTTTCAAGTCACAATAAACAGAGAATTGGAACTCTCCAACTCTCCCCTTGAGCTCAGTGAAATACAGAGAAGGGGAAAGGGGGAGGAGAGAAGAACACAAGAGTTCAAAGGAATTATTTGCAGCCACCTGTTACTAAGGAGCAGGAATTGGCCATGCACTCTTGGAGGAGGGGGAGGGGTGGAGGAAAAAGAATCATGCAATAGGATAGCAGGAATGAAATAATCCCTTTGGCAAAATGGAGAGCCATACACTCACAGGGTATATACCATATAGTTGTGAAGATTGTCACCTGGAGGAATAATATCACTTAGATAAAACATCCTTTTCTTTTCAATTTTTGTATTAGAGTTGAGATGAAAAATAATAAATAATTCCACTACATGCCAAGTAAACCTTTGGTGAATCATAATTTGAATTTCCTAAGGAATTTCAAGGCTTTTCATTGTTTCTAGGGCAATAGAACATACTAATAATCATAAAAGCTAGCATTTACATAGCATTGATTATTTGCCAGGCACTGTGACAAGTGCTTTACAATTATTATCTTATATGATCCTCACAACAAATCAGGGAGGTAGGTGATATTTTCCCCATTTTACAGATGAGAAAACTGAAGCCGAGGTTAAATGATGTGTTTAGGCCACATACCTAGTAAGTGTCTAAGGCTGTATTCAAACTCAGGTCTTTCTGAATTAAAAAAAGAGTAATGATAACATTCTGTACTTATATAGAATTAAAAAAGTTTCCTTCCTTCCTTCCTTCCTTCCTTCCTTCCTTCCTTCCTTCCTTCCTTCCTTCCTTCCTTCCTTCCTTCCTTCCTTCCTTCCTTCCTTCCTTCCTTCCTTCCTTCCTTCCTTCCTTCCTTCCTTCCTTCCTTCCTTCCTTCCTTCCTTCCTTCCTTCCTTCCTTCCTTCCTTCCTTCCTTCCTTCCTCATATAGGTTGGAAATACTAGAGTTACTGATAGGCTGATCCCACCACTGATCAACAAGGGAGCTTTGATTTGCTTTGGTTTTGACCTGGATTGAATGTCCTTTTTTAGAAACTCTAGCAATCCCTTCATTCTAGGAGTTCACCATATAAGTACAAACTTAGTGTGGATGTGCAGGGGCCATTGCAGCTCAGAACTTCTTGAGCTTGAGAACCTCCAGCTTCAGCCTCCTTGGTGACAGGGAGAATCGGTATGCAGCAGCTTCTTTACTTTTGAAAACATTTTCCTTGCACTTCCCTGTTTTGTATTTTTCTGTAGAGAGAGTAGTAGGCAGGACATAGGGAGAGATGAAGTGAGAACAAAGCATTGTATAGATATTCTTTCAGAAATGTTTTCCAAATAGCCTTCCCCTTTCCTGTACTGTTCATCTTGCTCACATCAGTCCTTAACTGAAAGACAGCTACGTTCAATATCCTCAAGCCAGAGCTGGTGCAGACACATCCCATTTTGTGTTCCGAGCAGCAAGCATGTGTGGATGCCCTGAAGGATGCTTTCACACTTTGCAAACCACTCCTTTTGATAAGAGCTGTGAATACCATTTCTTTTTTTTCTTCCTTTGCCTTAAGTATCTTAGGTTAAGATTTATACAGTGGTTACTCAGGAGAGACACCTCAAACTTAGTATACTTCATCTTCATCTTCAGTGGTGGGATTTCTGTGGGCAGGAGATACAAGTAATAGTGTGACTGAGATAAAATGCTCTAGTCTGAAAATGTTTTTTTCTGACACATAGAAGCTGTCTAAGTCATGCTGCTGGAATTAGTAGTTACTCATCCAGGGGGTTAGATATTTCAAATTGCTGATTTTCTATGCTTATTTTTTGTCACAGATCATAGAACCTTAGTCTTGAAAGAGACCTCAGAGGTTATTCTAGTCCCTATTCACACTATGAACCCCATTAACAAGATTCATTTTCTGCTTATATGTATTAAGTGTCACAATCTTATCAGTTAGCTCACTTCATTTTTTGGACTTTACTAGATGTTAAGTTTTTTGGTAGGTTGAGTCAAAATCTTCCTCCCTGTTAACTTCCACCTATTGATCCCAATTCTTCCCCCAGAAGCCAAGCAGAATAAGTCTAATTTGACAGCCTTCAAATACTTAAAGGCAGGTATCATATACTTCTTAAGTATGCTCTTTCATTTTGTACATATTGTGCCATTGGGTAGCTTGAATACCACCATCTTCACTAGCAGGTGATTTGTTCTAGATAGTGGATTCACCTGAAATTAATGAGTAAGTAACATTTCCTGAAAGTCAGAGAGACAGTACTGAGAAAAAAGATTTTGTGCCAACTACACTAGCTTTTCTTTCTGACAGTCCAGCAGGTTGAAGGATTTTCACACTGTCCATAGAAAGTTTGACTTTCTCCCTTTACTTTCACCTTTTTCATGTTAGCTTTGCCCAGGGTCTATTTGCACATCGATGTCACTTTGGACAGCAAGAGCAGTAGATCTTAGGCTACGCAAAAGCCAGACCACATGTTAGGCTTCTGTTACCACACTTCCCCCATCAATAAACATTTGCCTAGCCTTCTCCAGTCCTGAGATGGGGGCCACTTCCCCCACATCAAACACCCAGGACAACAAACCCGATCATGATCTCATTCTCACCTCCTTGGCGGGTTAGTGGGAAAGGGAGATAAACTGCTTTAGTCCAGGTAAACAAAGCATGGCTGCTCAGCGAGTTTAAAGGTCAAGAAAGAGAACAAGACCAAATATTCCCAGGGCTAGTACAGTTCCAGGGGCTATTTGCTGAGAAGCCCCTCACCTAAGTGTTCCTATAGGTTTCTTGCTTTAAGTTATAAATGGTGTATTGTAATCTAGATTGCTCTAAAGAAGTCATTGGTAATTTCTGTCTTTTTTGGACACTTTTCCTGACTTTTTTTTGTTATTTAATAACATCAATAAAGCATGATTATAAGTCTGTTTTATGTATATTTGTATAGCAATAAAACTGGGGGTCAGGTAGGTGGGGGGGTGGGGGGGTGGGGGGGGGTGGGGGGGAGGGCAGGGCAGCTAGGTGGTACAGTGGATAAAGCACCAGCCCTGGATTCAGGAGGACCTGAGTTCAAATGTGACCTCAGATACTTGCACTTACTAGCTGGGCAAGTCACTCAAGCCTGTTTGTCTTAGTTTCTTCATCTATAAAAAGCTGGAAAAGGAAATGGCAAACCGCTCCAGAATCTTTGCCAAGGAAACCCCTAATAGGGTCACAAAGAGTCAGACATGACTGAAACGACTGAACAACAACAGCATGTAGACTTCTTCAGCATTCTAGTCAAACAAAAACCAATGGCAGGAAGTAGAGGACTCTAAAATCAAATGCTTACTTTAATCTTTTCTTGGAACAAAAATGAAGTTCATCTCTGGGTTAGAGATACCTGTCTTGCTTCAAACACAAAGACCCTGACAAAAACCCTCTAAAAGGGGGCTATAGCCTAACAATCTTAACAATAAAAGACTATATACTGTAACAAAACACAGAAAGAGATATTAGGCAATGGAAAATGAAATGTTCCTTTTTTTTCCCAGCTAAGACTTAAAAGTGAGGTAAGCAGTATTTGAGACAGAGAGACCCAAGAAGACAGTTCCTGGAGACAGAATTGGCAGAGGGAGAAAGTTCTGGGGTTGATCAGTCCTCCTGCTGCCTAGGGAAAGTACTGGCAACTCATCAAAGGAATCTATGCCTAAAATTGGTAGGTGGTTCTCTGAGGCTTCAGGAAGGCTGGTCTGAGAGAAGTTATTTAAAAAAAAATAGGAAGAGCTCCAACTTTTCCAGATTTCTTCCCTCAGGATAAAGAAATGTATAGAAAGTGCTAGAATTAGTTGTGTGCTCTCCTTTGGGTTCTTGTGTCCCATTCTGTCTCAGTTGGGGTCAAAAAGGACTGTGTGAAAGGAAGACACCAAGCCAAGATCTTTAATGATTAGTAGTCCTCAAAGAATCCTAGGTCAGGTGTGAGGCAGGGGCTAATAATAGTTCTTTATCTGAACAGGTTTTCACTCCATTCATCCTTTCTTTTTGCTCTTTCGTTCTTCCGTTTTTAAATTAATTTCTCTATGAAGTGTTCAGTGATAGCAGTTGAAAGAAGCATTGGAAAGAAAACAGGCTTTATGGAAACTCAAGTGGTTTTACGTGAGTAATAATAATTACTATTATGATAGGTTTCACTGACTGAGCCTTCTCTGTGGGGGAGTGTTTGCAAATTAAACACACTATAAAATATTCAGCCCCTTGCCACAGTTACAGTTGATTTGCATAATCCCCCAGTTCAGACTCTGGAGTGAGCTATTCCCTAATTAATTATTTAATTCTCATTTTCATCGAGGCTCAGGGTGAGCAGTATATAGCATTTGGAGCTCCTCTCATGCCAAAGCTGCAACCATAGGAGGCTGCTAGCTTGCTAGGGACTTGTTTCATACTTAGGACTGTCTACCTTTCCAATCTGGGTTCTTTCCTGTTCATTTCCCCAAAATGACTAATCTTAGATTTGGCTGATGACTGAAGTGATACTGACCTCCTTGTAACCTAAAATTCCATTATTCTATCACATCCCCCAATACCACACACAGATTGGCCACTAAGGAATCATTTGGCCTGTCCAGCATGGCTTTATAAGGACATTTTCAAGTCCTTCTGAAATTTGGATTGGTTAATGTCTCCAAAAGTTAATATATTTTCCCGTTACCTCATTTTGTATGTGTGTGTTTTTCCATGTGGCAAAACATTAGTTTTATCCTTCAGTCATTTCCATTGAGCTAAAAATCTATTTTTTTTTAGTTTATTTTCAGACTCACCCATGACACTGTCACTGTAGCTCTGGGAATAACAGTACAGCTGGTAGAAGGGGTGGATGGATTTGCTTTTAAAAAAAAATCACTAGGTGAAGGGGCACATTTATATTGGCAGATTTGGGCTAGCCGCAGGTCATTTTGCCTTCTGTGCTCATACTCCCCTGGGAGAGCTGGAAACACAAGCTTGGTGTTAGTCCATAAAAAAAGAAACATTATTTTAAAATTGATGCTTATGAAGCATTCCATGGTGGATTATAAGTGTTTTCAGGTTGTTCTAGTTTTTTGGGGGAGTGCCTTTGGGTAGGGCCCCTGGGTGTGAAGGACAATGTTCATTAGTCAATGTCATGATGATTTTCTTCATCAATCACCAAAAAGAAAAATCCTAAGTTACACTGTTGACAAGAAGACTGTTCCAGGTCAACTAAGAAGCAGAAAAAATAATGCAAAATAGGAGAGAAATCATTCTTAGAATGGATAGAGTTTGTATAGGATGGACCAAAAGTCACAAAGGGGTCTGATGTTTTAATAGCTTTTTGAAAATTATTTTTCTTTATTTCATAGATATATATTTATTTCCTATGTATACTGCATATAGTATTGTAAATTAAAAGCAAAAGATAGAGGAGTTGTTAAATATTGAAACCCCTTTGTGACTCCGTGACTTTTGGTCCACCCTGTATTTGTATGTGTAATGTATGCTAAGCATGTGGCATGTTTTAGTCCTATTTTGCTATTTCACAGCATGGTGCTGTGAAAGGTCTACTGGTTGTGGAGTCAGAAGATACGGGTTCAGATTCTGTTTCAGATGGTTCCTTTAACTGGTTTTTACCTGTTGTTGCCAGAGATTTTCCTTGGGCCATAGGGATAATCCCTTTTCTTACCATTTTGCTGTTATTGTGGTTGGCCTGGGTCATTAGGCTCTTTGAAGTACCCTGAATCTCAATAGTTAGATATCTCCAATTACACTGGATCTGGCAAGTCAGGTCTCTGCAGTTAAACTGATTTCTATAATTATAATGTGCCTAAAACAGGTCTTTCTCCATCTTTTCTCTTGGAAGGTTTTGGATTGTGGGCCCTGAAGGTAATCAGTTCATCCCTAGATGGATAGGAGGGAATCAGATAGATGTTTCACCTAAGTCACCTGACTTTTCTAAATAATAGACAAGAGAGTATCAATTCTTACCATCTTGAGGGACTGAGGACCTAGACTTATGATATTCTTTCCCCACTGAAAGTTGTTCCTCCCATCAGTATATCTACATGACTATCTCAGAACACAATTCTTTTTTTTTTTTTTTTGTGGGGCAATGAAGGTTAAGTGACTTGCCCAGGGTCATATAGCTAGTAAGTGTCAAGTATCTGAGACCGGATTTGAACTCAGGTTCTCTTGAATCCAGGGCAGGTGCTTTATCCACTGCACCACCTAGCTGCCCCTCAGAACACAGTTCTAATTGAACTTTGGGATTGATTTCTCTTCCCTTATGGTGAAATTGACTCTCCAATAAGCTTCCCAACATACTATCAGAACTCCTATTATCATGAATGTTCACTTAAAACAAAAACAAAACAACATTACCCCCAACCCCTCCTCCAATACCCTCTCCTTTGCTGTCTCTTCCCAAGTCTTGTTCCTATACCTGTGTGATATTAGTTAAGTCATTTAATTTCTCTGAGGCTTGGTTTTCTCATCTGAAAAATCAGAGGGTTGGATGGTCTTGTACTTATCTTCCAACTCTGAATCCATGATTTTATAAGTAAAACCAACTTCTGTAACTATCTCTTCCTTTTCAAAAATTTTAGCACTTGGGGCTGCTAGGTGGCGCAGTGGATAGAGCACCGGCCCTGGAGTCAGGAGTACCTGAGTTCAAATCTGGCCTCAGACACCTAACACTTATTAGCTGTGTGACCCTGGGCAAGTCACTTAACCCCAATTGCCTCACTTAAAAAAAACAAAAACAAAAATTTTAGCACTTGCCTTCCTGTCTTTTTTTCAAAATAGATTTTTTGATAATCCATGTTGATGACCCTTCTAATACTGACATGATAAATCCTTAAATATTTAACTCCAGTGAACTCTATCTCCATTTCCCTTTTGTTGCCCATACATACACATTGCTATACTGTAAACTTTGCCATTACCCTATATTGTTGCAACCCTAAAATCTTAAGCTCTGAAATTCCCTTCTGACCACAAATGCCTGTCCTTCCATTTCTCCCATTCTCTCTATCTTTTTGCAACAGATCCTCAAGTGAACCATGGGCTCCAGGCTCTTAACACCTCTTTCTTCCAATTCATCACCCCTGCTCTGGCTTCTCTTGGCTCCCTACTCAGCAAGCTCTAACTCTTTCCTTATCACCATTTTTTTATCTCTTTGCTTTCAGACTCCACTGCTATTTTATCCATTCCTGCAATTAGGCTAGTGGTGAAAGTCACACCAAACACAAACAACCTCAACTAGACCCTAACTGCCACTTGAAAATCTTTTTATTTACTAATTGTATGCTTCCCAGAGTAACCATTCTATACCTTCTCTCTTTTTAAGCTGCCAATCTCCATGCTCTTACCCAGTGAGCTAACTTCATACTTTGCTGAAAAAAGTCAAGGCTATTCCCCTACTCCCCATCTCAAAATTTCTGTGTCTTCACTCATCCTTCTTTTCTCTCCTGTCACTAAGGAGGTCCAGCCACTTGCTCATTTGATCCCATAATCTCTTGTTTCAGCATCGTAGTCAGTTGGCTTTTACCATTCTATGTATAATCTTATTTTAGTTTCAAATTCTTTTTCACCCATATATGTAAGAAATAAAGATAGATAGATAGACAGATAGATAGATATCATAAAACACTTATTAGGCACTGTGCTAAGCACAGGAGAGTAAATAAATACAAGCATGCGAGACACTTCCTGCCCCCAAGTAGCCTACATTTTTTTCTTTCTTTCTTTTTTTTTGTGAGGCAATTGGGGTTAAGTGACTTGCCTAGGGTCACACAGCTAGTAAGTGTTAAGTGTCTGAGGCAGGATTTCAACTCAGGTCCTCCTGAATCCAGGGCTGGTGCTCTATCCACTTTACCACCTAGCTGCCCCGTAGCCTACATTTCAGTGGGGAAAGATGACACATAAAAGGATCTTGGAAAGCTGGAGAGGGTACTCTTTGACTGAGGCACAATGAGGAGATTGTGGGAAGTCGTAGAGGCCTGGGGCTTGGCTGAGATAAAACAAAAAGCTCATGGTGGCAGGTAGGGGATGAGAAGCCAAGGGTGGATTCCGAGTTTCAGGTGGTTTATACTCTATACGTATACACACACATTCATTTATACATATATATATTCATATATAGTTTTGTATCCTGCCCATGTTAACTAGTAAGATATTTAGCATATAACAGGCTGTTGGTCATTATTAAGTACAACTGTGAATAAGAGAGATTTTCTTGACGCTCTTGCACTTGTACAGAAAGCACTCTCTTATTCACTTTGGGCATCGCTCTTTATTTTGCTACCATCTCCACCTTTAACCTCCTCCAGCCCCCATGGCCTAAAAAACTTCTCTTAGTTCTCCATCTCCTCTCATTGCAGAAGTTCTTCCCTAACTTTCTTTATTTAGAGTTTTGCTGTTTGTTATCCACAATAGGTGGTAAAAAGTTAATCAGATAAAGTGATCAGTGTCACTCCTCCTTTCTAATGAATTTACTTGATTAAAACGTTCATATTGCTAAGGACTATTCTTAAGGAAGGACCCTTAAGGTGGGAGAATTTTATGGAGGCCAATAGGGGAAATATTTGGGGAGGGGGGTTGGAGGGGTCTCAGAAATCTCTTCACTTCAGAATGGAGTATATCTCACCAATGAGTCTCTTTTCACAGACAGTCTCCCTTGTTGTTAAATAGGAATAATATGGGGCTTGGGATAAGAGAAGCAATTTTACTTTTGGGGAAATAGAATAGGATCTACAAAGGTTGAGGAACTAGATAGCTTTAGGTTAAGCACAGGATTTAGAGTGCTGTTCTTAGACCTTCAGTTCTTAGGCCTTAGGTTCTTCTTGGAAGGGAGAAAATACCATCCTATTGTTTTAGTTTATCATTTCTGGGAAGAGGAAAACACTTCTCCCAAACTGGAGGGCAGTGTGCATTGAGAAGAATCTGCTAGCACTTTGTCTTGTCTCAGGAGTACAGCTGTCTCAAGCTGCCCCCTCCTCCACCACCCCTCCCCCTCCAGCTCAGAAGTAAATGTTCTTTTTCTGTGAAGCTTGACTTAATTTCTTCTTGCTGAACTCTATTATCTTGGATATATTTGGTTGCTGAAGAAAACCCAAGCCTCCTCACTGAATTTCTTTTGGCAAATGTGTTCTGGATAAGGAATGTAGAGAATTTCCTTTTCCATCAAGCGAGATCATCTGGCTTGGGCCTGGCTGATTCCCAAGAGCACAGCGGATACAGCTGGAGTTGGGCAGGTCCAATCTGACTGCTGAGGTAGGAGGCTCTTAAAGTGTTCAGTTTTCCCTCCTGTGAGAAGGCCAAAATGCAACAGACTGGTGGGTGTTAAGGAATAGCAAACCTTCCACCAATGTTTGATGAAATGTGAATCTCTGAGGAAAGATGTCTTGTTTGGTGTGGAGAATGAAGCAGAGCTGGGGTGTAAATCGAAGAATTAAGGGAAACACAACCTTTGGGCACTCCTCTCTCCATTAAATGTTTTAATTCTTGGGCTCCTCAGAGATTACAATCCGACAGATTCCTGATAGCTCTTGGCTGTATTGTTAAGTTGGTCTCCAGATCAATACGTTATTTTCCTGTCCTAACGCAGAAAAACCAGAAGTCAGTTTAGATTGGGGTTCAGGTTGCTTTCTGTTTGCTAGAGTTTGCATTTGCTAGGTAAATGATGCCTCCCTAAAGGCAGCGCCTCCCTAAAGTCTCTCTTTGGAAAGAAAAATGAGGAAAGCTTACATTCGCAGAAATGGGCTGGTAACAGAGGGATGCCTCCTGCTCACCAGGCTGCATTCCCATGAACCAAGTTTTGTATTGACAAGAGCAAGGGAGGGGTGGGTGTCAGCTGGAACTCTCTGCATTTGATAGAACACAGAAATGGTCCCATTGCTGTACTGTTACACAAAACATCTATCAATCCTTTCAGGAGGCTGACCTGAGAAATCAAACTACCTTACATTTGTGGGGGTTGGGCAGTGGAAAGGGGGGCACAGAACGGGGGACTCTGAAATTTCTAGCTGTGGTGTATGACCCTTCTTATTTCCCCTATTTACAGTACAATACTGAGCTTAAGAGCCTTTAAGCAGGAACTTTTCTTATATTTCCAGAACAATTAGCAAAACCCATCATCAAATGATCCCACAGATTTGGTTTCTATAGTGATTTGTATGTACTGGCCTGGGATCTTTTGCAAGCTATGGATCTTAATTCTGATCAGCCTTTCCATCTATACGATACCTATTCCTCAACATATCTCATTAAAAGAGACTTTCATTAAGAAAACATTGCATTCCCTGATGTTTGTTTTACAAGAGACAAAATCACAGGATCGATGCTTTTAAAAAAATTTGCATTTTGAAAACAAGGACTTCTAACTTCAGATTCATTAATTCAGCTGTAATGCACCCTGTAATTGAAAAGATCTTGTTACTCATCCTGTGTTTCATTATCATCAGAATATATTAAATACTGTTGTCATGGATGCTGTTAAGCTGTTTGCGTCTGTCTGGCTGTATTACAGTTCTTATGCTATGAAACCTTGAAGGCTCTTTTAGATGACCTGTGCAAAATTCATGGAGTGCAGACTCATATTTAGACTTTCTCAGAAGGGAGGGTTTATACGTGGTGAAACCTTGATTAATATCAGATCAGTGGGAACTCATCATTTCAAGTCAGGCTTGCTAAACCTAACTGAATACCATACAATATGGGCATCCTTCTAATGAATACTTAGACTAGTCTCATGCATTATTTACCCAAGTATGCTTATTATTATTGCAATAATTTAAGGCAATTTGTTACAGGGACAACTCTGGCTGATTGTGATCAATAGGAATGAAGCCAAAAATCCAATCTGAATAGAAGTCCAAGTCCTTACAATTAGATGTTTCTAGGTGTGTAATTTAAGATTCTAAATGTGGTTTCTAATCTGTTCCCCCAATTTTGGGGGAAACTGACTAAAATCACTGATAAAACGAGTTTAGGTTTTTAAGGATTTATTGAAAAATAGAAAGAAAAAGATTGAGAACAGAATTCCAACAGCCTGGCATTCCTATCTTTCCTCAAATTTCCTGTGAAGTCCTCTGCCGCCATCACCACCATCAAGTCAGGAATCCAAAAGCGTGAGAGCTCTCTGCGCAGGCTCCCTTTCCTCCTTCCTGTCTCATCCCAGAAAATAGGAGGCTCCTCCTCAGGTTGATTGGCTGGTAGCCTTGATAGACAGCACCCATGAGTAAACGTCATTTCCTGACACCAAGGAAAAGCCACAATGCCTCTGAGGCATTTTCCTCATGGTGGAGCTTTCCCACAGCAAGTCTCTAGTAGGTGGCATCATTCCAATCATTACATAGGTCAGGAAATTTTCTTCTCTTTTACTTTCCTTTTCCTCTCCTCTCTTATTCTCTCCTTCTCTGTCTCTTTCTTCCCTCCCTTTCTTTTTTCCCTTCTTTTTTCTTTTCTCCCCCTTCTTTCATTTCTGTTTTTCCTTTATCTTTCTATCTTTCCTTCCTTTTCTCTTCCTCTCCCTCTCCTCCTTCCCTTCTAAGACTTGATCTTTACTAAATAAGCTGTAATACAAATATTTTCAGTAGTGGTCAGTATACTGTCGTTAGTTATTATGACACAGGGGGATATATTTGGGAATTTTTCTTTCAGCTCCATCTCCAGAAAACAATGTTTTACCATTGTAGAAAGGAAGTGATGTTGAAACAAAGGGACCCTGAAGAAACTCATTTGTGTAACTCCAGAGAGCTGAAACACCAGAGTCACCTTTTTGGAGATTTTAGTTTCCAATCTGTTGCAATTATTCAGATGCTACTCTTCATTGATCAGAGGTCCTCTGGGGACCAAAAAATGCATGGTTCCTGACCTCAAGGAACTTATAGTCTTTTGGGGTAGATAAAACTTTAAAGTATGATAATATGACAATATGTTATTATCATTATTAGAAGCATATAATAAAATGACAATAGTTGATATTTATATATGGGTGACCCCAAAGTTCCAGTGAACTTTTAAGCCATTAAAGCTTTTAAAGTTTTTTTTTAAAAATTATTTAGAATTTAATTTTTCCCAAATTACATGTAAAAACAAATTTTAACACTGATTTTTTTTTTCAGGGCAATGGCAGTTAAGTGACTTGCCTAGGGTCACACAGCTAGTAAGTGTCAAGTGTCTGATGCTGGATTTGAGCTCAGGTACTTCTGAATCCAGGGCCAGTGCTTTATCCACTACACCACCTAGCTGCCCCTTAACATTGATTTTAAAACTTTGTATTCCAAATTCTCTTCCTCCCTCCCACCCCCCCCTTAAGAACTCAAGCAATTCAATATAAGTTATACATGTGTAGTCATGCAAAACATTTCCACATTAGTCAAGTTGTGAAATAAAATAGACAAAAAAAACTTTAGAAAAAGGAACTAAAAAATTATGCTTCAATCTGTAGTCAGACACCATCAGTTCTTTCTCTGGAGATGGATTGAATATTTCATAAGTCCTTCAGAGTTGTCATGGATCATTGTATTGCTGAAAATAACTAAGTCATTCACAGCAGATTATCTTACAATATTGCTGCTATTTTGTATAAAGTACATTTCACTTTGCATCAGCTCATGTAAGTCTTTCCAGGTTTTTGTGATAGCAACCTGTTCATTATTTGTTATAGCACAATAGTATTCCATCATAATCTTATCCCACAGGGGCAGCTAGGTGGTGCAGTGGATAGAGCACCGGCCCTGGAATCAGGAGTACCTGAGTTCAAATCCGGCCTCAGACACTTAACACTTACTAGCTGTATGACCTTGGGCAAGTCACTTAACCCCAATTGCCTCACTAAAAAAAAAAAATCTCATCCCACATTTTTTTTCAGCCATTTTCCAATTGATAGGCATCTCCTCAATTTCAAATTCACCTTTTTAAAAAAAATCTCTTTTTTGGATACCAAACTAGTAGTGGTATTACTAGGTCAAAAGAGTATGCAGGGCTTTATAGCCCTTTGGCCATAGTTCCAAATTGCTCCACAGAATGTTTGAATCAGTTTACAACTTTACCAAGAGTATATTAATGCCTCATTTTCCCCACATCCCCTACAACATTTGTCATTTTCCTCTGCTCTCTTATTGTCCAATCTAATAAGTATGAGGTAATACCCCAGAATTGTTTTGACCTGCATCTCTCCAATCAATAGTGAGTTAGAGCAGCTTTTACAGTTTTAATAGTTTAAAACTGCTCTAAGATTTTTGGGACACCCTGTGGTTCTTTAAAATCTCTTTGCATGAAGAATTGTTGTAAAGCTTGACTGAAATCATATAAGGTAGGTACTGAAGGCTTTATTATCCCCGTCATGCCTTTGTGGAAACTGAAGCTCATAGAGGTTTATATGGCTTCCCGGCCTCCCACAGTTAGTGTTGGCAATGGATTTCAAACCCTGGTTTGTCCTACTCCAAGTCTCATACTCTTTTCTACCTCAAAGTGGGTGTTAGACAATAATAAGTATACAGAAATTTTCACATTTTCATATTAGGTAGGACCAATTTTGTTGATGTTCCTTGTCCACCATAGCTTGACCGTTTGCCACTGGCAAACTGATCAATTTTAATGCTCCCCTCCATTCCCCTTTGCTTTGCTACCACATCAGTTGCTGAGATGGTATGTTTGATTAGTCTGGCTATGCTCCAGAGCTCCTTGTAATACTGACTATGGCTCTCACATTCACATTGTGTGGAGAGTTATACTTTCCACATATTGCAAATGCTGAAATTGACAGAAGTGACATTTATGATAAAACATGTAATTCACTTTATTACATTGCCCAACCAACCAGCCACGACTTCTTTCCAAAATAAAGCCCAGAATGGAATTAATTTAGCAAATAAATTTTGATATAACTTCCTTTGTTAGTCTTAAGCCTGTCATCAATGAGGGGCTGGGTTTACCTTTCTAATTGGCTTATAACAGTCCCAGAGCTCTATTCTTTTTTGAAGTTTGCCTTCTGGGGTTGGTAGAAATGAGTTTAAAAGTTATCTTTTAACAAATAAATAGACGTCTAAGTTCAGTATAAGGAATATCCTAGTTTACGTCTGCTCTCTCCCTTCCACAGCATCCCCAGCTTAAGAGAGGCTACCAGGTTTAGGTTAGGAACCCCCAGTAGTTTCTGGTGAGAAGAGGGAAGGTAGAGATAGAGATCTTTAGAAAAAGGTCAAGGGAGGAATGGAGAAGAGGTTGGGTGATAGGGAAATGCAGAATGGAAATTGATGCCAGACAGGAGGGGGTTTAGTGAATTAAATGGGCAGTAGATGGGGGAATTTCTATTTATATATAAACACTATTTTAATCTTATGCAAGCTATTCATATTAACATCTCTTATTTTTGATTTATCATAGCCTAGTTTGATAGCCCTACAGATTATAAACTAGGTTGTCCTACTTGACAAATTGACTCTAGATGTGATATTACACACACACACACACACACACACACACACACACTCCTTTTGAAGATAGATCCAGATTGAATTGATTAAAAAAACACACCATTTAACTGAGTTATTCAAAGGTAGTAGAAATTGAATTATCCTTCCTCATCCCTGTATTGTGGTGATCTCTACCACATAGAACATGGATTCAACTAGGGGAGCTTGTGTTTGGGCCTTTCCCATTTTGTGTTTCCTTTTTTGGAGCAGGTCACTGAGATTCAACTTAGAGAGGAAAAAGTTTAGGCTTGGAGGTGACCTTGTGAGTTCTAGATGTCCAGAGGTTCATCAGGTTCAGTTGATTGGCAGCAAGAGGGAGTTTCTTCATTAAACACGATGACCATTGGAAGTAGTTATTTGGAGAGTGCAGGAATGAGATGGAATGTAGGCTTGTCTATTTGGTGGCCCCACAAACTCTTTTATTTTCTTATGAGGTCTAAATTATGCCCAGATTCCAGAGAGTATATAACAGTCATTGTTAGTTATTGGATTCTGTTTTAAGTCATTTTACCAATGAATGCTGGGAAACTTTTGTGTCTATTAGATTTCTTTTATTTGCAGGAAACAAATACCTTTCTCATACCAGATTTATGTTTTACATTGAATACTTTTTTATTTCCTCTCATACCCTTTGGGGAGACCTACTCAAGCACCAAATATGTAATCTTTAAATAATTTTACATTGGGGCACTGGGGTACCCCAATCAAGCTGAAGAGTGTGAGGAAAGGGAACCTATCCACCCTCTTTAATTAGAGTCCAGGCTCCCCCAGGACAGAACCCAGTCTAGACTTATTTCATTGGTTTAGAACAGAGGGGTCTCTTAGTGGAAGGGATTGGGTGCAATATTCGAGTCCCTTGAGTCCAACAGTGGTTCTTTAATATTACATAACATTTCCCCCTTTAGAATCTGACAAAATAATACATAAAGTGAAAAGATAACTATTTAGATTACCACTACTATTGGGTTGCACTCCTAACCATTGCTAGTAATCCCACTGATACATACCACTAGTTCCAATAGCTATTATTAGGTGACTATATATAGAGAATTCAGTATAAACCTCTTTACCATCACTGGAACAAGTCCAGGGCATGACTCAGAGCTCAACCCTGACTTACCATGACCTAGTCAATATTTAGAATAGCATCAAATATTGATTAAAGTTTAATACATAGGATTTGTTGGCAGTTTTAAATCTGGACATTCTTGCTTTGACTAACAATGTAGATAGAGCTTTAGATTCTCATGAAATGTTACACAAATCAATCCAAGAAAACAAGTACTTATGAAGTATTTACTATGTGGAAAGCACTGTGCTAGATGCTAAGGATATAAAGGCCATTGAAAAATAGTCCTTGCCCTCAAGAAGCTTAGAGTCTCCTAGGGTAATATAATGTAAAAAAGAAGTATATTCACGATAATTTGAGGAGAGCAAGAGAGAACTAATGACAAGAGGGAAACAAGAATAGCTTCCCATAGGAGGTGGAAACTGAGTTGAAAATCTGTGGCCCAGAGTCCCTCCAAGACTCTGGGATTACCCAGTCCAAGTATGGTCCTAGGAACCTGACTATAAGTAGGCTAGTATTGCTCTTTGGTTCATTGCCCACTATCTTTGTTCCAAATATATGTAAAAGAGGTTGGTCCCCGAGTCCCATCAGTCACTAGAGTTATAAACAGATTGTAGACCATTTACTCTTGTAATAAAGAAACCCTCAGAGTGTATAAGTGTAATAGGAATAATCAGGGAGCCTTTTCCTCCCCATCTATTGGCCTGGAGGAAATACCTTGGAGCTCTGAGTATGTAACCTCACCCTTATCATAAGAATGCCACTTGCTAAAGAACATTCTAAACCACAGGCTTCACTTTGGTCCTCATGTGGAAACATGTGATCCTCTGGATGAGGGTGAGACTGTGTCTCAAAGTCCTGAATCAATAAGAAGAAAACCTGACCCCTCTCTTAGGGGCCAGGGTCCCCCAGGATTGAACCTGGATCTAATAAACCCAGAGCTCGTGCTCCTTACTTGGGGAGGGAAGCCTTTCAAACCAACATATTTTTTATATCTAAAGGATGGTACTGATGCTCCAATTCCTTGCTTCTAGAATAACCCAAGGCATAGGGGGAATGAAATACGTATTTTATAATGATGATATGTAACCTAAACAGAAAATGCTAACAATGATGATGCTGATATTCATTGTTGTCTGTTGATCACAGTTGTGGCTTTTAAGTCTCATTTGAAAGGTGATATGGCTATGTAGACAGAGTCCCTAAGGAATAGGCTTGGCCCAATATTAGCACAAAAGGAGGAGATATAATAATCTTATTTTCTGTATCATTCAGAAAAACTAGGTTGAGTGGCTAAAATAGACCCCAAACTTCACCAGTCCTTCTAATCAGATTAGAGTTTAATCCAAACTGACCTTAAATTTGGATGGATAAATTCTAATGCAGTCTTAAAATTTTTTTTTAAAATTATTATAATGCAACAATTATATAGTTTGAAAGTACTAATTAACTCTTTTTACATTTGATACCTCCTTCCAGTCATTCCCACTTTCACCTGCTGCACCTATATTTCCATTCTTCTACCCTTGACTATACTATACATATTATATAAGAAATGAATGAACTGGAACAGCTGATGGGTTTCTTTTGGCTGTCTTCCCAATGACTGTAGGTTGCTGTGAGTTTGATGCAGCCATATTAACAATTCTAATTGTAAAAGTGATTAAACTATCCCACTGCTCCCCCCAAAGGGTTCTGTTTATACTTCTCTGAAGGAAGATTGTAATTTATTAGTTTAAGAAATATCTTTGACATGTAAGTCTTGAATATGTGTCTCAGAATATTAAAGTGTCGACTAAATTTGGCTCCTTTCTGTAAAATTCAAGAATGGAAACTCGGAGGCATTTTCAATTATTCCTGGCCAATCCAGGATGTCTTACTTAAACAATCAATTATCCTCAAAAATAGTATTAACCAGGCCCTAAAGCGACATGGTAATTTAAAAAGTTAATACCATTTTAAGTTATATTAACAGAGATATAATGTTCAGAACAAGAGAAGAGAGAGTTCTGCTATACTCTGCCCTTCTCAGATCATGTCTAGAACACTGTCATAGGTTTGGGGTACCATGTTTTAGGGAGGATATTGACAAATGGGAGCATATCTAGAGGAAGGTGAACTGAAATGGGAAGAGGATTAGAAACCATGTCATATGGGGCAGCTAGGTGGCGCAGTGGATAGAGTACTAGCCCTGGATTCAGGAGTACCTGAGTTCAAATCCGGCCTCGGACACTTAACACTTACTAGCTGTGTGACCTTGGGCAAGTCACTTAACCCCAATTGCCTCACCAAAAACAAACAAAAAATTAAAAAAAAAAAGAAACCATGACATATGAGGATTATTTGAAGGAATGGGGGATATAAAGAAGACTTGGGGTGATAAGACCATGTATGGGAAACATATTTCAGCCAATTAACACAATGGAAAGAGTTCTGGATTTGGAATTAGAGGGTCTGAGTTCTAATCCCAGTTTTGCTGCTTACTGTAATTTTTATGACAAGTCACAACCTTTCTGGACCTTACCTTTCTCATCCATATTTAGCACGTGTGGCACCCTCCACTCACACATGAGGTTGCCAGAATAACCAGCTCAGGCTCAAGGTAATTAGTTGGTCCCCATCCAATCAAAACCATACCTCACAAGCCCCACTGATGAGTTTATTAATTCTCTAGTCAGCAGAAGATACAATTAATTCAAAGCAAAGGCATTTGTTTAAATAACATAGTAAGAAAATTCATTTAATATTTATCACCTAAATGCAGGGCACACTCTCAAACAAATACATAAACTCTTTTTTCTTTTTTCTTTGGTGGGGCAATGAGGGTTAAGTGACTTGCCCAGGGTCACACAGCTAGTAAGTGTCAAGTGTCTGAGGCCAGATTTGAACTCAGGTCCTCCTGAATCCAGGGCCGGTGCTTTATCCACTGAGCCACCTAGCTGCCCCTACATAAACTCTTTTTTTAAAATCTTAAAGTATTTTATTATTTTCTTGTTACATGTAGAGATACTTTTCAACATTTGTTTTTATAACATTTCTAGTTTCAAATTTTTTCCCTCCCTCCCCCCCTCCCCAAGATAGCAAGCAATCTGATATAGCTTATATATGTACAATCACATTAAACATATTTCTGCATTAGTGATGCTGTGAAAGAAGAATCAGAGCAAACGTGAAAAACTTAAAAAAAGAAAAACAAAAATATATAGAAACAGTATGGTTCAAGCTGCATCTAGATGACACAGTTCTTTTTTTCTGGATTTGGAGAGCATTTTCCATCATGAGTCCTTTGGAACTATCTTGGACCATTGTATTGCTGAGAAGAATCAAGTCTATCACAGTTGATCAACACGCAATGTTGTTGGTACTCGGTACAATGTTCTCCTGGTTCTGCTCATTTCACTCAGCATCAGTTCATGTAAGTCCTTCCAGGTTTCTCTGAAATCTGCCTGCTCATCATTTCTTAAAGCACAATAGTATTCTATTACATTCATATACCACAACTTGTTCAGCCATTCCCCAATTGATGGGCAATGCAACACCTCAATTTCCAATTCCTTGCCACCACAAAAAGAGCAGCTATAAATAATTTTGTACGTGTGGGTCCTTTTCTCTTTTTATGATCTCTTTAGGGAAAAGACCTAATAGTGGTATTGCTGGGTCAAAGGGTATGCACATCTTTATATCCCTTTGAACATAGTTCCAAATTCCTCTCCAGAATGGTTGGATCAGTTCATAGCCACCAACAATGCATTAGTGTTCCAATTTTTCCATAGCTTCTCCAATATTGATTATTTTCCTTTTTTGTCATATTAGTCAATCTGATAGGTGGTGGTAGGTACCTCAGAGTTATTTTAATTTGTATCTCTCTAATCAATAGTGATTTAGAGCATTTTTTCATATGGAAATAGATAGTTTTGATTTCTTCATCAGAAAACTGCCTGTTCATATCCTTTGACCATTTCTCAACTGGAGAATGACTTGGATTCTTATAAATTTGATTTAGTTCTACATAAACTTTTTTTGGTTTTATTTTTGTCTTTTTTTCTCTGGGGCAATGGGGGTTAAGTGACTTGCCCAGGGTCACACAGCTAGTGTCAGGTGTCTGAGGCTGTACTTGAACTGAGGTCCTCCTGAATCCAGGGCTGGTGCTTTATCCACTGTGCCACCTAGCATCCCCTGCATAAACCCTTAATGGCAAGAATGTGTGTGCATAGGCAGTACACGTGAGGTGCACACATATTGGGAATATATGGACCAGGGAACATATGTGAAGGGACAACTTATGTCCCTGATACTGTAGAAGACTAGTGTGTTATGGTATTTTTACCATACTCTTCTTACTAGGCCTGCTCTCTGTTGAACATGTTGCCCACTGGTCTTATGGTGACTGCTGAGCAATTATTCTCATCTGAGCATTGATCCATTAGTATGATAGAGTTTCTGTTGAACACATCATTCTCCTGGTGTGCTGGTGAATGGTGGGTGTATATTCTCAGCTGTTTCTTCATTGGGCCTGCTAGACTGATGACAATTTTATCTTCCTAACAGCTTCTGGGCTCATCTCTTCAGGGTTACTTGCTGACCATCTCAGCTCCAGTTTACTAGGGTCAGTTGATGAAACCCTTTCCCTAATAAAGATAGGCATGTAGTCATGAATTCATAGCCACATCCAGCTAACAAAAGTCAGGTGAAGATGTCTTTTCTGTCTGACTCTTGTGTCTGAACAAAGATCTAAGCCCTGTATCTAATTTATAATTAGACATTCCCAAGATCTTCTCTGGCTTAGCATGTAAATGAATTTGAGTCAAAGGAAAAGTAAACAAACTCACAAGGCAAGGTTATTTTCTCATCCTCCTAGCCTGCATTCATGCTTTAATTATGTATATCTGCTAGTAACAAAATCTCATTGCTTTGGTATAATATTTTGGCCATTGGAAAACCTCACCGTATTTCTCACATTAAAAAATAGGAGTTGAAATAGATGAATTCTAGTGTCTGTGATCCTTGGATAGCTGTCTTCAAGCATTTAGAGAGGTCTCATATGGAAGAGGGATTAGATCTCCTCTCTTTGACCCCAGAGAACAGAATTTAAAGGAACAGGTGGAAACTTCAAAGAGGCAGATTTTAGCTTGATATAATGAAAAACTTAACTACTTTAACAATTAGAGTTGTCCAAAGTGGAATGGGATATCTTATAAGGTAGTAAGTTCATTGTAATTGGAAGTCAATTAGAGGCCAGATGACTACTTTTGAGGGGATCTTGTACAGGGATGGTTCTTGTTCATATAAGGGGCTCAAGTAGAGGGCCTCTACAGTTTTGTGACTCTGAGATTCTGTGAGTCATTGAATTTGGTAATTGTTCTTTTTGCTATGGGCAATAGATCCAGTTAGACTTAATGACATATATTTGGCCTAAGAGAGTGTAAGCACTGAACTCCAGCAAATCCATTCAACCTATACCTTCTTTAAGCAGCTTTTTGTGGAAACCATGTCTAGAGGAAATAGAAATGAGAGGACAAAGGTAATACATTTCTTTGAAGAGTGTTGCCTAGTTTTTGTCTGGCACATTCTGATTTCTTTTAGGGCATGAAGGTTTAGCATTGGGCCAGTGCTTATTTTCACAGCTGGCTTTATCTACTCTAAGAAATATATATATATATATATATTTTTTTTCTTTCTTTTTTTTGTGGGGCAATGAAGATTAAGTGACTTGCCCAAGGTCACACAGTTAATAAAATAAATATATTTTTAAAGAGTTATTCTTTTGTGGCAGGGAGGATCATAGGACATGTATGACAATTGTCTGGGCCAATTTTGCTTTTTAAAAAGGTTTTGAATATTTGATTAATGCTTTAGACTTACGAATTCTCTCCATAGATATTCTTGACTTTGGCAGTTTTTTTTGGGGTGGGGAGATTTAAAACAAGTATATAATCTATAAAAGGACTATCATATTTCATTAATCTTTTTCCTATAAGAGGGAGCCATCATTCTAGTGCTGATTTATTACTCTAAGTGTAAATAAAGGTTGCCTGCCAGACTCAACTTTATCTCTTAGAGCATTTATTATATCTATTAATGATTTAAGACACCTCAGTTTGCTTGTATCAGTTTTATCGCTTTCCTAAAATATAATTAAAGAAATAAATCAATGAGTCTGATATTTTCTTTAAAAAAAGATTCTCTGAGAAGCACTGATCATTCTAGTAATTTTGATCTTTGTTTGCGGTCCTTTTTATATACATACACTGGCTCTCCTTGTTCCTGAAAGTAGGAAAGTTGTAAAAGCAGAAAGTTTGTCAAGAGAGGGAGAAAAGAAATATGGGACCCTAAAGTGACATATGAAGAAAGAAAGGAATAATGATAGTAACCAGAAAATAGGGCTACTGATGGATGGCCTTCTATAAGATTAACTCAGAAGAAGATCCATGTAATCTTGTGGCCTCTCTCTGTCTCTTTCTCTGTCTGTCTCTCTCCACTTAACAACTTGCAAAATGTTTGGCACCTAGGAGTAGCTTAATCAGTTTTGTCAAGTGAAGATTTGAGGGGCAGCTAGGTGGTGCAGTGAATAAAGCATGGCCCTGGATTCAGGAGGACCAGAGTTCAAATCCGGCCTCTGACACCTGACTTGACACTTACTAGCTGTGTGACCCTGGGCAAGTTACTTAAACCTCATTGCCCTGCAAAAAAAAAGAGTGAATATATGAAAAGGCATCTATAAAGCATCCACTATGTGCCAGGTATTTAGGATACAAAAGACAAAATTTAGACAATCCCTGTTCTCGAGCTTACATGCTAATGGAGATCTCCCATTCCAGGGAGGGAGCTTTGGCCCAAGGAATCAGAGAACTTCTTTGAATTTGGATGTCTAAACAAAGGGGACAGTATTATCAAAGCCACCATTTTGATTTTCTACCTTTAAAAAGGGAGGTGGAAAATTTCATCAGAGTTTTCACTTGTTGCTTTATACACACCGACAAATAGTATTATTCACCTTTCTGTCTACTGAGAACAAGCTAAAAGAATTAATTAAATGATTTTCTTTAAAACCTTTGGATAGGGGCAGCTAGGTGCTGCAGTGGATAAAGCACTGGCCCTGGAGTCAGGAGTACCTGAGTTCAAATCTGGCCTCAGACACTTGACACTTACTAGCTGTGTGACCCTGGGCAAGTCACTTAACCCCAATTGCCTCACTTAAAAAAAATAGAAAAAACAAACAAACAAACAAACAAAAAAACCTTTGGATACCTAGGTTCTAGGTAGGTGCCACAGTAGAGAGAGGGATGGACTTGGAGTCAGGAAGACTTGGGTTCATATCTGGCCTTAGACACTTAGAAGTTGTGTGATGCTGGGCAAGTTACTTAACCTCTGTTGGCCTCCGTTTCTTCAATTATAAAATGGGAATAATAACAGCACCTATCTGCAGGGTTGTTTTGAGGATTAAATGAGATATTATACATAAAGTGCTTAGTATAGTGCCTGGTACATAGTAGGCAATATATAAATGCTTGTTCCCTTCCTTTCCTCTTCCCTACTCTGGATTTTCTGGTAGCTTTACCTATATCAGAGACTGTGTTGTTATACTTCTTATATTCCTAAAATTGGCATTTTGGTTGCTCATGATAGCCTTTGTCACTACAAAAGCTACTTAGTGACTTTAGGTCTTATGCATTTAATCAGTATTTCTAATTTATATGAGTCCCTATCCATCACTTTTTTTTTTTTTGCAGGGCTATGGGAGTTAAGTGACTTGCCCAGGGTCACACAGCTAGTAAGTGTCAAGTGTCTGAGGCCAAATTTGAACTCAGATACTCCTGAATCCAGGGCCGGAGCTTTATCCACTGTGTCACCTAGCTGCCCCTATGAGTCCCTATTTTTACATCAGCAGTTGCCATTAGTTATTTAGAACTTGATCTTTTAAATTAATCTTACCTCAATATGTCCAAAGAAAAGCACATTCTCTCAGCCTCTCCTTTTTCCCCTTCCCCCATTCCACAATCCACATCTTTTTCAAATTTCCCTGTTTCTGTCAGAGGCACCATTTTAACCCTGCATATATAATCAGTTGCCAAATTTTGTTATTACTACTTCCATAACATCTCAGATCTGTCCCCTTTCCACCCCTCCAACTACCACTCTAGTTAAGGCTTTCATTGCCTTTTGCCTGCATTATTTAAAAAGCTTCCTGATTGGTCTCTCTTTTACAAGTCTCCTTCAGCTCTAATCCATATTTAATACAACTGCCAAAGTGATTTTCCTAAACCACAGGTCTGATTATATCGCTCCTTTATTCAGCAAGCTCCAGTGGCTCCCTCTTACCTTTAGGAACAGAGATAAACTCTGGCATTTAAAGACTTGTACAACTTACAACCTACCTTTCTGGCTTTATTATACATTATTCCCCTTCAAAGAGTTAATGGTTTAATCAAATTGTCCTTAATGTTCTTCATACTCAGAACTCCTTTTTTTACTTCCATGTCTTTTTACTAGTTGTCCTCCATATCTGGAATGTAAGACTTCCTCATTACAACCTTGTAGAATCCCTAATTTCCTTTGAGATTCAGCTCAAGCCATTTTTTTGCACATTTCCAAGCCATACAGCCTGTACTTTGGCCTCTTCCTCTTCCTTCCACCACTGGAACTAGATCATCTACTCCTGGGACCTTGGATTCTGATTGCTGAGCTTTCACCATATCTTATCTGATCTTGGGTTCATCATAAAACAAGCATGCCAATTAGCCTATACCTCCTACTGTGTCCTCTTTCTCCTTCTTCAAACTCTACTGTCCACTTCCAGAAGGCAGGAGCTATCTTCCTTGCTTGTATTTATATATTCCACATGTAGCACATTATAAGCACTGAATAAATGCTTTTTCATTCATTCATTCATTCATTCATTCATTCATTCATTCATTCATTCATTCTTCATCTTCTAATTGAGACCTTTTCCTTACCCCCTTATTTGCTAGTATCCAATCCCTCAAATCATCTCATATATATTTTCTATCTACAAAGTATATGAGCTCACGTTATAGAATGTAAGCTACTTGAAGGCTGGGACTGTTGCATCTTTTTCTTTCCATTGTTTTCTTCTAGATGCCCTCTCCTCTCTGTGCCTTTGAGACATTGAGTTTTTCTGCTTTTCCTATCTGTGAGATTTTCCTTCCCAGTCTCCTTTGCTGGTTTTTCAGTCATGTCATGCTCACTAGCTATGGTATACCCCAAGGTTTTTTCTAGGACCTTGTTTTCTATTCACTCTATACTATCTTCTTTGGTGATTTCATTAGCTCCCAGAGGGTCACTTATTGTCTTTATTGAGATGATTCCCAGATCTATATAACCAGTCCATATCTCACAGCTGAGCTACAGTTGCACATTTTCAATAGCCTTTTGGACATCTCTAACAGGATAAATAGGCAACTTGAACTCAACATATCTAAAACAAAATTATCTTTCCCCCACAAATCTTCCCTCTTCAAACTTTCCTATTATGTGGAGACCACTATCTTCTTCCCAGTCATTCAGGCTTATAACTTTAATATTATCCTCTATTTCTTACTCTGTATTAACCCACATACCCAGTGTAGTAAAAACTTATAATTTCTACCTTTAAAACAGCTCTCACATATATCCTCTTCTCTCCATTCACTCAGACCCCACCCTAGTTCAAGACCCCATCATCTTTGTTTTTTCACCTTTCTTTGTATCCTGAGTGATTGACTAGACAGTCCCTGGTACATGGTAGATTTAATACTAGTTCAGTGTTTGCCTGAACTATTGCCATAGTTTTTCAATTGGTCTCTGTGTTTCACATTTCTTTTCAGTCCAGTGGATTATCTTCCATGAAACTGCCAAAATGATTTTTCTGAAGCATAGGTCTTATGCCCTTCAGGAAGGTACACTGGTTCCCTATTACAAATGTTGAAAACTATCCCTATTACATCCAGGATCAAATATAAACTATTCTGTTTGATATTTAATATGCTTAATTAATCATTAATAATTATTAATATAATAAAATAATAATTAACAATAATAATTATCATTATAGTTGACATTTATATAAAGTTTTAAAGTTTATAAAGCACTTTACACATATTATCTTCAAAACAACCCTGAGAGATGAGTGCTATTATTACCACCATTTCACAGAGTGGGAAACTGAAGCAGACTTGTTGAAAGCCACACACCTATTAAGTGTCTGAGATAAGATTTAAATTCAGGTCTTCCTGACTCCAAGTCCAGTATTCTATCCACTGCACTACCTAGCTACTTCATCTTTTTATCCTTTACTCCTCTCTGTCTTCTGACACTCAGTAACACTAGTCACTTTGCTGTTCTTTGCAGTGCTGTTCCATCTCGTTTCCATTTTCTATGTGCTAGCCATTTCACATTCCCAGAATGTTCTCTCTGCTAACTTTCCTCTCTTAGTTTCCCAGGCTTTCTCCCAACTCAAATTTTATGTTCTATGTGGGAGACCTTTCCTGATGCTCCCTCCCTTCTCTCCCCAGTGCTTTCCTGACATTACCTTCCCTCTACTTGGTAGATTTCTTATGACATTTTTTTGGAGTTTTTTTGAAATGATTGTGTCAGGAACTCCAAGAGGTTGCTGCCTTTCCTCCACCATCTTACTTGGTAGATTTCTTGTAGATAATTGTTTATATGTTGTCTCTCCCATTAATATATGAGCTCCTTGAAGACAGGGACTATTTTTGTCTCTCTTTATATCTCCAGTACTTAGCACAATGTCCTGCATTTAGTGTGTTTAATAAATGTTTGCAGACTGCCTAACTGACTGATTCAGTTAGGACAAACTTGCTCAATTTTTTGCAGCCACATCAGTCTTTTATCTGTGGAACGTATAACTACTCTTCCTACCAAGCAGGTGGAGTATATTCTATACTCTCCTTGCCTATCTATAATTACAAGGATTACAATCCCCTTCAAATGAAAATTGAGATATGTTGATGACTTCTGTTTTACATCACAGTCATTTCTAGACATAGCTCCCTTTTCCCACCAGGAGCTCTTTTTTTCTTTTCTTTTCTTTTTTTTTCGGGAGCTCTTCTTTATAATAACACTTAACATAGTGCATGGCATATGGTAGGTACTTAATAAACATTTGTTGACGACGTAAAGTAAATAAACATGATGAATCATATATAATATTCTTCATTCATCTTCTATTTCTCCACCAAAAGGAGAGAGGTACATTTTCTCACTTCCTGGATCAAGGTTGGTCATTATAATTATATTATGCTACTATTTCTGGGGTTTTTTTTTTGGCGGGGTAATGGGGGTTAAGTGACTTGCCCAGGGTCAAGTAAGTGTCAAGTGTCTGAGGGTGGGTTTGAACTTAGGTCCTCCTGAATCCAGGGCTGGTGCTTATCCATTATGCCACCTCGCTATCCATTATGCCACTCCCCCCCATGCTACCATTTCTTAAGACAATTCTTGTTCTAGTGGAAGAAGCCCTCAGCAGAGGAATCACAAAACCAGGGTGTAAATCCTGACTGTGCCAATTCCTAGTTGTGTGATCCTGGGAAAGTAATTTCACCTCTCTGGCTCTTTTTAAAAAAAATCTATAGAATGAAAGGGTTGGACTGAATGTATTCTGTAGTCCCTTTTTATTCCACCTCTCCCCAAAGTCTTAGCTTTGCCTCCACTGAAGATGTTCCTGGCTCAGATTACATTTCCTTTTTTTGAGAATGCTTTAATAATTTTATTTTCCTTCATTACAAAAATGCATGGTCAATGCAAAACTAACCATAATTGAAAAAAATAAGAAAAAAAGAAATAGAAGAAAATGTTTGTGTTCTGAATCTATCAGCTCTCTATCTGGAGGAAAATAGCATGTTTCATCTTAAGACCTTTGTCATTGTTGTGAGTTGTTGTATAGATCCGAGTTTCTTTTTTTTTTAAAGTATTTTGTTTATTTTCCAGTCACATATAAGGATAGTTTTCAACATATTGTTTTTTACAGGATTTTAGTTCCAAATTTTTTCTCCCACCCTCCCTTCCCTCCCTCCTCCCCAAGATGGAAAGCAGTCTGATATAGGTTGTATATATGTACAATCACATTAAACATATTTCTACATTAGCCATCTTGTGAAAGAAGAATCAGAGCACAAGGGAAAAACCTCAAAAAAGAAGGGAAAAAACAGTCCAAAAGCAGAAACAGTGTGGTTCAATCTGCATTCATAATTCACAGTTCTTTTTTCTGGATGTTGAGAACATTTTCTGTCATGAGTTTTTTGAAACTGTTTTGGATCATTGCACTGCTAAGAAGAGCCAAGTCTATCACCATTGTTCATCACACAATGTTACTGTTACTGTGTACAATGTTTTCCTGGTTCTGCTCCTCTCAGTCAGCATCAGTTCATGTAAGTCCTTCCAGGTTTCTCTAAAATCTACCTGCTTATCATTTATTACAGCACAATCGTATTCCATTACATTCATATACCACAACTTGATTAGCCACTCCCCTATTGATGGGCATTCCCTCAATTTCCAATTTTTTGCCACCACAAAGAGAGCTGCTATAAATATTTTTGCATATGTGGGTTCTTTTCCCTTTTTTATGATCTCTTTGGTATATAGACCTAATAGTAGTATTGCTAGGTCAGAGGGTATGAACAGTCCCATAGCCTTTTGGGTATAGTTCCAAACTGCTCTCCAGAATGGTTGGATCAGTTCACAGCCCCACCAACAATGTATTAGTGTTCCAATTTTTCCACAGCTTCTCCAACATTTATTTTTCCCTTTTTTGTCATAGTAGCCAATCTGATAGGTGTGAGTTGGTACCTCAGAGTTGTTTTAATTTGCATTTCTTGATCAGAGTATCTTTTCTCTTTTCCCCATATAAATATTTTATTATTTTCCAGTTATATTTAGAGATTGTTTTCAACATTTGTTTTTATAAGATTTCTAGTTTCAAATTTTTCTCCCTCTCTCCCTCCCCTCTCCCCTCCCCAAGACAGCAAGTAATCTGATATAGGTTATATATGTACAATCACATTAAACATATTTCTGCATTAGTCATGTTATGAGAGAAGAATCAGAGCAAAAAGGAAAAACCTCAAAAAAGAAAAACAACAACAAAAACAATAGAAATAGTATGGTTTGATCTGTATCCAGATTCAACAATTCTTTTTTTTTCTTCTGGATTTGGAGAGCATTTTCCATCATGAGTCCTTTGGAATTATCTTGGACCATTGTATTGCTGAGAAGAATCAAGTCTATCACAGTTTATCAACACACAATGTTGTTAATACTCTGTATAATGTTCTCCTGATTCTTCTCATCTCACTCAGCATGAGTTCATGCAAGTCCTTCCAGGTTTCTCTGAAATCTGCCTGCTCATCATTTCTTACAGCACAATAGTATTCCATTATATTCATATACCACAACTTATTCAGCCATTTCTCAATTGATGGGCAACCCCTCAATTTCCAATTCCTTGCCACCACAAAAAGAGCAGCTATAAATAATTTTGTACATGTGGATCCTTTCCCCTTTTTTATGATCTCCTTGGGGAAAAGACCTAATAGTGGTATTGCTGGGTCAAAGGGTATGCACATCTTTATATCTCTTTGAGCATAGTTCCAAATTCCTCTCTAGAATGGTTGGATCAGTTCATAGCTCCACCAACAATGCATTAGTGTTCCAATTTTCCCACAGCTTCTCCAATATTGATTATATTCCTTTTTTGCCATATTAGCCAATCTTATAGGTGTCAGGTGGTACCTCAGAGTTGTTTTAATTTGCATCTCTCTAATAAATAGTTATTTAGAGCATTTTTTCACATGGAAATAGATAACTTTGATTTCTTCATCAGAAAACTGCCTATTAATATCCTTTGACCATTTCTCAATTGGGGAATGATTTGGATTCTTATAAATTTGATTTAGTTCCTGATATATTTTAGAAATGAGGCCTTTATCAGAAGTACTGGCTATAAAACTTGTTTCCCAGCTTTCTGTCTCCCTTCTAATTTTGGATGCATTGCTTCTGTTTGTGCAAAACCTTTTTAATTTAATGTAATCAAAATCATCCATTTTGCATTTCATAATATTCTCTGTCTCGGGTTCAGCCATAAACTGTTCTCCTTTCCAAAAATCTGAAAGGTAAACTATTCCTTCCTCTCCTAATTTACCTATGGTATCACCTTTTATGTCCATGTCATGTACCCATTTTGACCTTATCTTAGTATAAGGTGTAAGATGTTGGTCTATGCCTAGTTTCTGCCATACTCTCTTCCAGTTTTCCCAGCAGTTTTTGTTAAATACTGACTTCCTATCCCAGAATCTGGAGTCTTTGGGTTTATCAAACAGTACATTACTAAAGTAATTTGCTACAGTAATGTACACAGTACATTACTTACAAGTACTTACAGTACATTACTAAAGTAATTTTTATTATATTAGCTCAACCTATCCATGAGTAATTGATATTTTTCCAATTATTTAGATCTGATTTGATTTGTGTGAAAAGCGTTTTGTAATTGTGTTCATAGAGTTTCTGGATTTGTCTTGGCAAGTAGACTCCCAAGTATTTTATATTGTCTACCGATACTTTAAATGGAATTTCTCTTTCTATCTCTTGCTGCTGGACTTTTTTGGTCATGTTTAGAAATGCTGATAATTTATGTGGATTTATTTTATATCCTGCTACTTTGCTAAAGTTGTTAATTATTTTGTGGTAAAAAAAGTGAAAGTTTTTTAATAGTCGGTTAGCGATAACTGAAAGACCCCAGTTTTTTTTTGAATTTCATTCTTGGGCACTGTGGCCTTTCCAGGATGAAGGACATCTATAACCATCTTTTTACGCTGAAGAAGTCTGTTTGTCATGAAATTCCTGGTTCTGATGGTTACAGTGTCATTCACGGTGGCGGCTGGCTCCTCAAGCAGCAGGAGAGGGAAAGGCCACAGTGCCAAAATGTGGTAAAAAAGTGAAAGTTTTTTTTAACAGTTGGTTAGCGATAACTGAAAGACGCCAGTTTTTTAAAGGACCACCCTTTTGGGGAGGAGACCGTGATGAACCACCAGTCCATCTGCTAAGCACTCCACTTCTGGGGTGCGAGCTTAAAAGGCAAGGAGAGAACTGAAGTGATGTCTTTTTCCACTCTCCTCATCCGCTGGCTTGCTCTGCACACACAGACGCTGACGCAGGTTCGACTCGGCCTGGTTCTCTGTAACAGCAAATGCTTGACGCGGTTCTCAGCCTCAGAGGTGGCCTTGGGTTTTTGGTGAGTTCTATACGGAATATAGACTAAGCTTAGATCTAAGACTACTTATTTGTATTTCTACTTTCCTATCTCTCTAATCAACATCACCTTGTAATTCCCAAACAATAAAAGACCTAACTAAAGATCAGAGGCTTCTTCCATTTACTGGTCTGGGAGATATATAAGGGAAAGGTTAAAAGGGGAGTTTAATGCTCTTGTATCCAATTTTAAATCTCACAGTTTCAAGTAATTTTTTAGTTGATTCTCTAGGATTCTCTAAGTATACCATCATATCATCTGCAAAGAGCAACAGTTTTGTTTCCCCCTTGCCTATTCTAGTTCCTTTAATTCTTTTTTCTTCTCTGATTGCTAAAGTTAGCATTTCTAGTACAATATTAAATAATAGAGGTGATAATGGACATCCTTGTTTCACCCCTGATCTTATTGGGAATGCCTTTAACTTATCTCCATTACACATAATGCTTGCTGATGGTTTTAGGTAGATACTGCTTATTCTTTTAAGGAAAGCTCTACCTATTCCTAAGCTCTCTAGTGTTTTTATTAGGAATGGGTGCTATATTTTGTCAACAGCTTTCTGTTCATCTATTGAGATAATCAAATGATTTTGGTTGGTTTTCTATTGAGGTGGTTGATTATGTTAATAGTTTTCCTAATGTTGAACCAGCCCTGCATTCCTGATATAAATCCCACCTGGTCATAGTTTATTATCCTGGTGATCACTTGCTGTAATCTCCTTGCTAATATCTTATTTAAGATTTTAGCATCAATATTGATTAGAGAAATTGTTCTATAATTTTCTTTCTCTGTTTTGATGCTGCCTGGTTTTGGTATCAACACCATATCTGTGTCATAAAAGGAATTTGATAGAACTCCTTCACCTATTTTTCCAAATAATGTTTATAATATTTGAATTAATTGTTCTTTAAATATTTGGGAGAATTCACTTGTAAACCCATCTGGCCCTGGGGATTTTTTTCTTAGGGAGTTCATTAATGGTATGTTCAATTTCTTTTCCTGATATGGGCTTATTTAAGGATTTTATTTCCTCTTCAGTTAACCTGGGCAGTTTGTATTTTTGTAAATGTTTATCCATTTTATTTAGATTGTCAAATTTATTAGCATACAGTTGGGCAGAATAGTTCCTAATTATTGCTTTAATTTCCACTTCATTGGTGGTGAAATAATCCCTTTCATTTTTGATACTGGTAATTTGGTTTTCTTCTTTCTTTTTTTAAAAATCAAATTAACCAATGGTTTATCTATTTTATTGGTTTTCTCATAAAACCAGCTCTTAGGTTTATTGATTAATTCTATAGTTTTCTTGCTTTCAATTTTATTAATTTCTTCTTTAATTTTCAGGATTTCTAATTTAGTATTTAATTAGGGATTTTTAATTTGTTCTTTTTCTAGCTTTTTAAGTTGCATGCCCCATTCATTGATCTCCTCTTTTTCTTTTTTATTGATGTAAGCATTTAGAGATATACAATTTCCTCTAAGCACCACTTTGGCTGCATCCAATAGATTTTGGTATGTTGTCTCATTATTGTCATTGTCTTGAATGAAGTTATTGATTGTTTCTATGATTTGTTGTTTGAGCCACTCATTCTTTAGAATGAAATTATTTAGTTTCCAATTAAGTTTTAGTCTACCTTTCCATAGCTCTTTATTACATATAATTTTTATTGCATCATGATCTGAGAAGGGTGCATTTACTATTTCTGCCTTTCTACATTTGCCTATGAGGTTTTTGTGCCCTCATACATGGTCAGTTTTTGAATATGTGCCATGTACTGCTGAGAAAAATGTATATTCCTTTATATCTCCACTCAGTTTTCTCCAGACATCTATCATGTCTAACTTTTCTAACATTCTATTCACCTCTTTAACCTCTTTCTTCTTTATTTTTTGGCTAGATTTTCTAATTCTGAGAGGGGAAGATTCAGATCCCCCACTAGTATAGTTTTCCTGTCTATTTCCTCTTGTAGCTCATTTAACTTCTCCTCTAAGAATTTGGATGCTATACCACTTGGTGCATACATGTTTAGCATTGATATTACTTCATAATCTATAGTACCTTTTAGCAAGATGTAGTTTCCTTCCATATCTCTTTTAATTAGATCTATTTTTGCCTTTGCTTTGTCTGAGATAAGGATTGCTATCACTTCTTTTTTGACTTCAGCTGAAGCATAATATATTCTGCTCCAACCTTTTCCCTTTATTCTGTGTGTATCTCTCTGCTTCAAATGTGTTTCTTGTACAAAGCATATTGTAGGATTCTGGTTTTTAATCTACTCTGCTATTCACTTCCATTTTTATGGCAGAGTTCATCCCATTTACATTCACAGTTATTACTAGCTGTCTATTTTCCTCCATTCTATTTGCCCCCTTTTTACTTTTCCCCCCTTCTTTCACCCTATTCCTCCTCACCAACCTTTTGCTTCTTACCCCTGCCTCCCCACAGTGTGCCCTCCTTTTTATCAGCCCCTCTCCCTTTTCTTTTCTTTTTTTTTTTGTGGGGCAATTGGGGTTAAGTGACTTGCCCAGGGTCACACAGCTAGTAAGTGTTAAGTGTCTGAGGCCAGATTTGAACTCAGGTCCTCCTGAATCTAGGGCCTGTTCTCTATCCACTGAGCCACCTAGCTGCCCCCCCCTTTTCTTTACCCTTTTCCCCCTGCTTCTGCCGTCCCTTCTATCAGTTCCTCCCTTCCCCCCTTTCCCTTTTACTTCCCTAAAGAATATGCTAAGCTTCTTTATCCAAATGGAAGTATATGTTATTCCCTCTTTGAAACAAATCTAATGAGAGTAAGGTTGAAACAATGCTTCATTTCTCTTCCCATTTTTTCTACTACTTCTCTCAATTGATTTTTAAAATCCTTTTTGAGCTCTTCCAAGAAGGCTTTTTTGGTCTTGAGACCAATTCATCTTCCCTCTTGAGGCTTCATATGTAGGCAATTTGAGAGTATTGTCCTCATCTGAGTTTGTGTTTAGCTTTTCCCTGTCAACACAGAAGCTCTCAATGGTGTGACCTCTTTTTTATTTCTTACTCATATTGCAGCTTATTATTATTATTTTTTTTAAGTTGAGGTCCACTCCTTGAGCACCAGGGTCACTGTTTCAAGCTTCTTGTGCTGGGAGATAGGGGCTGTGTCACTGGCTTTCTACTCTGAGGCTTCTATAGCTTATGGGTTTTTCATTGTCCTGGGCTTGCTCCCTGTGCTTGCTCACAGCACATGCTGGGATGGCCAGGCCTGGTTGTATCCATCCTGTGGGTGACCCCCTAGCTGACAGCCTGTCCTCTCAGCTGGTGCTGGTGGATCTCACTGCTGGCCGGCTGCACTACCAGTCTGCCGAGCCAAGATCAAGGGGCCTCAGTTGCTCTGCTGTGGCCTATCGCTTCCTGTTGACTTGCCCCAACCCCCTCCACACTGGGCTTCACTGAGGTGTGCTGCACTCCCCCCCTGCCCAAGTGAGACGACCTTTCCTGAAGTCTTTTAAATTATCTCAGGCTGGAAGATTGTGTCTCTCTGTCTTTTTGTAGGTTCTGTTGTTTCAGAATCTGTTTAGAGGCTTGATTTAATGTTCTTTTTGAGGGAACCAAAGGAGAACTCAGGCAGCTTGCTGTCTTCTCTCCACCGTCTTGGCTCCGCCTCCTCCCAGAGTATCTTTTCAATATTATTGTTACTATATAAATTATTCCCCCTAGTTCTGCTGTTCGTTTTGCATCAGTTCATACAAGTCTTCCCAGGTTTTTCAAATTGAATTTCTACAGGAGGAGATCTAAAATGGTTTGGATTATAGTCAAAATAACTGTATTTCTTTCCAATTTTGGTGGTGAAAAATTATTAACATAATTCTTAATATAATGACAGAAATTGTTAATACCAAATGTACTATGGCCTACCACTCCCTTAAATGTTCCTTGTATTGTCAGAATTTTAGTAATGTTCTTTCATTCTTACTCTTAAGATATTCATTTGTGATTAGGTTGAGCTGAACTACACCCTAGGTTTCCCCATGCTGAGATCTTGCCTTGTGGGTGAACCTGGCTGAAGGTGGATCTAGACCTTTGATGTCCTTGCCCTTTTCCATTGAGATTCATGGCATGAAGGGCAAAGCAGAAGGAAGTGGATTTCCTTGCCCAGATTGCCAAGGGCCACAGAGGTCTCATATTGCTATCTCATATTGTCTCCTTCCACTTCTTCCTAAAACTATAAACACTTTTTCATTCATCTCTTTGGTTGGGAAATCTACTGGACATCCCCCAGGGTGGCTGGTTTGCTACCCTGTTTTTTCAATTAAGACATTTTATTTATCAACTCATGGCTTTGATTTATTTTAGGATTTGACAGTATACACAACAGTAATTTGAATGTTTGTTCGCAAACCATGCACATTATAGTCCTTGACATTTATGAGTTTTATAGCCACAGTTTTGGTTATTCACACAGGCCAGCCATCGATAAATAAATGGGAATTTTGGAGATCTGTAGTGTTCTGAGGGAAATTGCAGATGATGGACATAAAGAAAATGAAAAAAAATAGTAAATCCTAAATGCATAAATAGTATATATTATTAATCTATTTTTATCATCTACTACTATAAGTATATATACATACATTTATTATAAAGTTTTGTTAAAAGTTTTAGTGTGCTAAAGATCTATGAGTTCCAAGATACACGCTCTCTTTGGGAATACCTCCTCTTTGTCTCTCTACTATCCAGACTCAGTCAAATACTTTTCTCCCATAGTAATCTTTGTATCTTGGGCTTTTTGAAGGAAATGGAAATCCATGAAGCAGTTGCTGTAGCTATACCAGTGGCTGGGGAAGACTGTATAGTGGGGGAGATGTTAATCTATTATGTAGAAGCTGCAACTTTTTTATGGGTGCAGTGTGTTGTTTTATCTGTTTTGTGTGTTAAATAGATATGATCAACATTATTTTTGGGGTGGGATCTAGAGTTTTTTGTGGTTTTTCACATTCACAGGGGTCCTGTGCCCTTAACCCGTGAATGTTCAGGGTTGATTGTGCTTTATTCCTTAAGTTTTACCTAACTCATTCAGCTTTTGAGGACAAGGACTATATTGGATGCTTCTCTTGAATTGCCTCTATCACTTGCCAGGGCATTGGGTGCATAGTAGGTGATCAATAAATACTAATCTCGGGGGCAGCTAGGTGGTACAGTGGATAGAACACCGGCCATAACACACACTTACTAGCTGTGTGACCCTGGGCAAGTCACTTAACCCCAATTGCCTCACTTAAAAAAAAATAAATAAATACTAATCTCTTGACTGTTATCTCTGTCTAGTTCCTCAGTGCAGAGAAGACTGCTTTGTGTCAGTGAGACTTGGTCCTCCAGCTCTTCTGTCCATCCATCTCTGTGACAACTAGAAGCTACTGCACCTCAAGCCTGACCCGAAGTCCTTCCTTATTGTTTCTGCTCCAGCCTCCCTGCAGCTCATGCCAAATATGCTTGAATCATGACCTGCCACAGTCTCATGTTATTCCATCCCCATGGCTTTCCTGAAGCCAGCCTGAGAGCCTTGCCCAACTGTGCGGCAGTTTTGTGATTACAGGCCATTGTCCACTCTGGGGATTAGGAGGAGAGAGCTGCATTCTTATTGTGCTGTGTAACCCGACCCAGGATTTAAACTGTGGGCTCCAGAGGTGCGAGGCTAATGCACTGCCCTGCTGGGCCAATGAGTCCCCTTTGCTTTGTTAAGGCCATGTCCTGGCTTTGTGACATCACTACTGCAAGCTGTAAATGATGCATGAAATGAGAAATCCCTGCCCAGTGCACATAGAGAATACAGACAGCTCTGATAACCACCGGGCAATTTGCTCTGGAGTATATAGCCCCTCCTCCCCTCAATCCACATGTCAGGGAACAGAAGAGTGAGACGGATACTTCAGCTGTCAATGAGAATAATGCAATTATTCAAATAAGTGCAATTAGGATTTGGCATTTGGTACGTGGAGGGGTTTCTCTTCCACTCCTCTTATTTTCACCTTGAACCAGACACATGCCCTATGGTACATTTTCTGGGGTCTTAGACCAGTGTGGCCTGGTTTTATTTAGAGAAATTGGGTTTAGCTCTTCGAAGGGATCCTGTTCAGATTACATCTGGGTAAAATCCTGTATTTGAAAAGGAAAAGGGTCCAGACAGTGAAAAGGCTCTAAAAGTTCTGCATCTGAAAAAGAAAAGCATGAATAAAACCATAAATACTTCCTAACTAATGAAATAGAAAGGCAGGGGTTCTTGAATGGGTGAGTGGGGGGGAACCTTATAAAAGTGAAATACCTACTCCTTAAAGATGAAAGTACCCACCGGCATTCTTTTACCTCGTAAATACCAAGCTGGGTTCCTAGGTGACCAGTGAGGACATGGGGCAGAAAGATTTTTCCAAAGGTTTGCTGAAATATTGAAAGTTTATAATAGCAAGGATTGGAAATGCATCTTTTCTGTCTTCTAAAGGATCTGGGGCTCCTGTAGGAAACCAGGACATATCCTTTTTGATAAATGGAGCACAACCAGGGATTGATGAGTTGGTCAGGGTCACAGTAAGTGTTGAAGACAAGATTTGAACCAAGGCCATCCTTACTCCCAACCCAACCATAATGCCACACTGCCTTTGTCTTTATTTATTTATTTATTCACTCATTTATTTACCTATTTACTTATTTTTATTTATTCATCCATTTATTTATTTATTTATCCATTCATTTATCCATCCATCCATTTATTTATCTATTTATGTATTTACTAATTAATAAATTCATTTATTCATTCATCTAGCTATCCATTCATTCATTTATTTATCTATTCATCTACCCATTTATTTTATTCATTCACCCATCTCTATTTCTTTGCTTGCTTATTCATTCATTTATCCATTTATTTACTTATTCATCTAATCATTTATTTAATCATTCATTCATTCATTTATTCATTTATTTCTCTGTCCATCTATCCATCCATCCATCTAGTCATTAATTTATTTATTCATTAATCCATTCTTCTATTTATCTATTTAAAAAATCTATCTATCTATCTATCTATCTATCTATCTATCTATCTATCTATCTATCTATTTAATTATTTAATTATTTTACAAATATCAGTTGGAAGTAGTCCAGCAAATCATGGGATAGAATACAATTGGGATAAAGTACTACCCCACAATACTGGTTCTGATGCATTGTCTTCCTTTCAGCTGCTAAATGCTAAGCAAGTGGAAGGGACCAGTGATGGTTGTCTTTCAGTATTACTTTGATCTTTTAGGGATCTGTGATTTTCTTATTGTTGGTATGCCTTCCACTGATTCGTATTACAACCCCTCTATGACTCTGTGACATTGTGTATTTGAACGGCCCATTTCCTTGGAGCCAAGGTGTAAAAGAATCTTTTTGACATTCAATTCAGAATTAGGGCAGGACTAAAAGTCTTTCTAGCTGGCTAAGACTGGCCAGGAGTGGTTCTCTGTTTCCATAGTTTTCCAGGACCCGTTGCCACTTCCTCATCAAGATGAAGTATTGAAGGATGATTTCTAGTAGAAATTTTAAATGTAACATAGTAAATACAGAGCTGGCCTTATAATGAGGACAGACCTGGGTTCAAATCCTACCTCTGACACATACTGGCCATGTGACCTGGGCAAGGCTTTTACTTCTCATTTTTTCCAGTCAGTTCTCTAAAACTCTAGGCTTCAGAGAAAGTGCCTGTGTTGGTAGATCCCAAGTAAAGTACAGGTCTAGTCCCTTTCTTACACACACACACACACACACACACACATATTAAACAAATGAACCTATTTTTTGGATTGGAGAATTTTTTGTTCTTCATGGTGGTACATGGTTATTTGTTTTATGGCAAGTCAAGCTGCATCAAAGGCTCAAAGTCTTCAGTACATGAATGTAGGATCATGGATTTTGAGCTGCATAGAACCTCACAGGCCATCTAACCCTCCACCCCCCACCCCCACCCCCTGCTCATATTATTGATGAGGAAACTATGACCCAGAAGGGTAAGTGATTTGGTTCAGATCATAAAGTTAGTGAACATCCCAAGAAGGGTTGGAAGTGAGACTCTCAGGTTCTATGATCAGTTCTCTTTGCCCTGTAGCATCTTACAGCTCCAGAATTGTTAGACCTGGCATTTATGCCTTGTTTGAACTTGGAGATGGACCACAGGCTGAAGACTATAGAGAACCTTAGGAAACATCCTTTCCAGTGCCCTGAGACTGAGGACAACCAATGAGGTTATAGTGGAAAGACCACTGGCTCTGGAGTAAGAAGACCTGAGTTTAAATTCTAGCTCTAATGTTGTGTGTGAGTGTACATGTTGCATATATGTATGTGTGTTAGATACATGCACACACATGTGTGAACACATATATACATACACATATATACATATGAATGTATATGTGTATGTATGTATGTGTATATATATGTAGCAGTGAGGTCTTTGGCAAGTAATTTCACATCTTTGGACCTCAGCTTTCTCATCTATACAATGAGGGGTTTTGATTAGATGGACTCTGAGGGCCTTTCCTGCTTTAGATCCTACGATCAGGGGCGTCCTAGACTCAGTTGTAAAATTTTCAACATGAGCACTTACACCTTGGAAATTGGCACTTGCAACAGATCAGGGCAGGACTTATTGTTTTACTGATTGTCTAGACTTAAGAAAATGATGGAGAAAATGTTAGCAATGTGCTTTAACAAAAAAGTGAGTCCCATGTACATTTCCCTCCCCTGTCCCCCATCCAGAGCTCATGGCTGAACAATTACCAGCACACCTGTGTCCATAATCCTCTTTGTATAAATAGAGTCTTTTTCAAATTCCTTAGATTCACTTAACAGAAGAGCCTGGGCCTTCAGTCAGGTATAGACAAATAGAATCTTCACTTCAGTGTGACCTGACTGGGCTGTATATTAAAGCCACTTCTAACTCTTGTTACCCTGGATCATCATCTGCAATGCAAGACTTTTCCATGGTGCCTCAGCTGGTCTTTTATCACCTGTATCTCAACTATCATTAATGGAGGAAAGAATTTTGAATTCAAATAATTATCAAGGTGGGCATTTGCCAGGTATTTCAAGATAAGTGAAATATTGTCAGCAGTGAACTTGTTAACATTTAATTACTCAGAATTCTGAGAAGAGAGAAGTTGACAATTATTATTCACACTTATGGATACTCTTATGGAAAGATTAGTCTTTCTCAGATTTGGCAATAGGATTATATGATTTTGAACTGAAAAGATTTTAAAGGTAATGGAAATCCAGATAAGTTAAATGATTTGTCTACGTTTACATAGGTAATAAGAAGATGTCAGGATTCAAACAGGTAGCTCTAACCTGCCTGTAGGAGTAATTGTTAAATTTTCAGTCTGTATACTTCTACCTCAGAAATTGAGAATTGTTAAATATCAGGACTTGATTTATTGTTTTGTTTATTGTCTAGACTTGAGAAGGTGTTAATAATGTAGATTAAACTGAAGGTGTGTTTTCATACATTAAATTATTTAAAAATTATTTTATTTTTAATTTATGGAATAAAACAAGCATTTCCATAATGTAGTATAATAAAAAGATTGCACATGAAACTGCAAATCTGTTATGTACATCTTGCTATTCCTTTAAAATATATAATAAAGTCATCATGTAAATTTCTTTTTTTTTTCTTTTTTCTTCCCTCCTGTCCTCCCTTGCCTTAGAGATGGCTACCATTAGACAGAAATATATATATGTATGTATGTGTGTGAATAATCCTATGCATACTTCTATTTATCAGTTCTTTCTCTGGGTGCATACATCCTCTCCCCCTCACCGGACAGCCTAGTTATTAAATATTTGCCAGCTTTCACCTGAATTACTCTTTATACATTGCTCAAGTTCAGCAGGAGTGCATTAGAAAGCTCAAGGAATGAAGTTATCACCAGACTGGAGGCCTGGTCACTGTAGAATAATAATAACGATAATGATAATAATAACTGATGTTTATGTAGGGCTTTAAGGTTTGCAAGGTATGTCGTATTTATTCTCTCTTTTGACTTTACAACATGCCTAATTCAAACCCACATCCTCGGAGTCTAAAGCTAATGGTGTTTTTTTCACTACACCATGCTAAGGGACAGTTAATGTAGGAAGCTGTCCATTGAAGTAAACAATTTATACTTGGTCTCACAAATTGCTTTATAGCTTCAGCTTACATTAGGTGAAATTTCACACCTGTTCTTACTTGATGTCCCCTGAAAGAAGTGACTGGGAAGTTTGATCATTACAAGAATCATAAAAGCAAAGAAATTTATTGTGGTGGTGGTGGGGGGAGACTCTAGACATCAGGTTTAACTCCCTTTGTTTACAGAAGAGAGAAATTCAGTGTGGTAGAGGTACAGTTAACTTGCCCCAAGTCACACAGCATAATAACACAGACTCCCTAATCTAGTGCTTACTTGTCTTTTCTTTTCTTTTCCTTCCTTTTCTCTTCTCTTCTCTTCCTTCCTTTTCTATATTACCGAATAAATCAATTAGGTTCTGATAATAATAATAATAATAATAATAAATTAGCATTTATATAACATTCTAAGATTTATGAAACACTTTAAATATATGATCTTATTTGATTCTCACAACAATAGATAGGTGCTATTAGTATCCCCACTTTATAGATAATTAAACTGAGCCCAAGAAAAGTTAAGTGATTTGCTCAGGGTCACACATCTAATATGTTTCTGAACCAAGATTTGAACTCATCTCCCTGACTCGAAGTCCAGCTCTCTATCTCCTGAAAGTCAAGCTGAAAAGTATGAAAGGCAATGGAAATTCTTGACCAAGATTATGACAGAATGAAAGTGCTATTCCAGGAAAATTAATTCTTTACTGTCAGAAATGAAAAAAATTCATAGGTAAATCTTTGGCTATTGAGACTTGGAATTTTGCAAATTAGGAAGGAGATGTTAGCTGAGAAGGAAATAAAAACTAAGTATGTTTATGTAAAAATCTGCCTGATGAAAAATATAGAACAGCTTTTACTTTCCAGGGTTAAACTTGGAAGTTTACATTAAGCATGCAGGAGATAGCTTGTTCTATGTTAAGCATGCAGGAGTATGGTATTGACAAGCTATTGCTGTTCAAAACCAGAGGAGCGCTGCAGTGTGTCAAAAGTCAATACATCTTTTCAACAGTTTAAATATACCTAACTGTGTTGATTCAGATACTTTTACTCTGTCTTTGAATAGATATAGCAAGCATCTGGGTCAATGGATTTTCAACTGAAAGGAAATATGCACAAAGAACTTCTGTATTGCTTTTCCAATGAATACTTGCATTTTGTTTCAGGGATTGAGGACAAATAAACCTGAGATAAGACCTGAAAGAGGTGGAATTAGTTATTGCTTAGGAGCATGGGCAGGACAAGGGCTCCATGAGACCTACCGATATGGGGGTCCCTGGGGAAGGAGCAAAGAAAAGGGCAAAGGAAAAGGCCTGGAGAAGTTACCTAAGAGTCAGTGGCAAGGCAGCGCAGGATCGGGAAATGGGCTTGGTCTGTGTTTCCCTCCATACGCTGATATTTCAGTGTTGCAAACTGAAAACTGGTATTCATAGTCACTGATATTTCTGCACTTTGGTCTAAATAAGGTGTTGGGCCATCTGACTATTGACTTAGATTGCTATATCAGATTGTAAACTCCCTGAGGGCAGGAACTGTTCAACTTTGGTCCTTTTGTCATGGTGTCTGGCACATAACAAGTGCTTAATAGATTCATTTTGATGGATACATGTGATTTATTGTGTGGAACGGCATAGTAAGAGAGAAAGCTCTGGACTTGGGTGTGGGGTCTGCAGTGCAGGAGACTTGTGTTTTAAGTTTACTGACCTTGGGTAAGTAATTTTCTTCTTTGGTCTTCAGTTTCTGAGCAAGTTAGACTAGATGATATCTCAGGTAACTTGCAGCTCTGATATTAAGATTATGATGAATAATATTGTAAATATCAGTAATAAGCAGTAAATACTGATATTTACATAGCATTTTAAAGGTTACAAAACACTTTAAATCTATTGTCTGGTTTGAGCCTCACTCTTAACAGGTAAATACCTTTGTTATTAATCCCCATTTTACAGATAAGGAAACTAAGGCTCAGAGATGTTTATAATGACTTGCCCATGGTCAGATGGATGTGTTAGAGGCCAAATTAGAATGTAGGAGTTTACTCTGCTTTTGTTCCTCTATTCTCTTCCATTTGATTTGGTACCATTCCTTGGCTCTCAGCCTTATAGGTGTAGGGTAAATGTAGTGCTGGAAATCTGGAGCCTTCCTCTACACTGAGGGTAAATTTTGTCATTCAGTCATTTCAATTGTGTCTGATTCTTTTTGACTCCATTTGGAGTTTCCTTGGGAAAGATGTTGGAGTGGTTTGCCATGTCCTTCTCCAGCTCATTTTAGAGATGAGGAAACTCAGGCAAACAGGGTGAAGTGACTTGCCCAGAGTCACCCGGCTGGTAAGTGTCTTAGGCCAGATTTGAACTCAAGAAAATGAATCTTCCTGACTCCAGGCGCAGTGCTCTGTCCTCTTCACCTCCTAGCTTCCCAGAGAGGGTAAATAGATGGCTTCATATTTAACATCACTGTTACTGAATTTTTATCATTTTTATGAAGTACTTCAGGGGTTTTGGGGAGTAAGCTTAAGTTCCTTGCCTTTAAGTTGATTATAACCTAAACTTCTGCTGAGAATGATCAAATATGTCACATGTTTATAAATTACGTACAAGACTTTTACAACATTTTTGTGATGATTCAATAATTTCCCAGTGTGTTTAACACTGAAGCCATGCAGATAAAAGCAGTTTCCATATTCTATTTGAAATGTGGTTAGATGGAGAATCATGGAATAGGTAGCAAATTTGAGAGATCATTGAATACTTTTTATTTTTAGTGAAGAACAAATCTACACCATTTTAGTGAGAGGAGGCTCCATGTTGCTTCAGACAATTGCTTAGCTATGTGACCGTGGGCAAGTCACTTAACCTCTTTCAGTCTTACTTTTTTCATCTGTGAAATGGGGATGATGATAACAAGGGTTGTTGTGAGGATCAAATGGGATAATTATTTGTACAGTTCTTTGAAAACTTTAAAATACTTTACTAGTTGTTATTATTATTATTTCAATATATAAAATTAAAACAAAACAAAAACCAAGTACTTCCTTCCTTCAGAGAGCTTATATTCTACTTAGGGAGAAGGGAAATATGCAACCTTCCTTAAAAGACTGTTGTGAAACCTCAGGAAGATATTCCTTGTATCTGTACATACTTTCCTCTGGCAGCATGATATCTTGATAAGACCATTGGTTGGGAGACTGACTTTCAAGTTCTGGTTCTGACACTTGCGAGCTGTGTGACGTGAGTTTGATAATATCTAAACTACTTCTTTTATAGGGTTATTTTGAGAAAAGTGTTTTGTAAATCTTAACATCCTCTATAAGTGGGAATCATTATTATGTGGCAGCTTAAACCCATTTCCTTGTTTTCAGTATAGATGAACAACTGGCCCTAACCTTTTATGCAGTCGGCTAGCATACCCCTGAAAAATCCTGTTGCTTCCCTTCAACTTCATTTCTCTAGGTGGATTAGTTTTAGCACCTTTAAGTGTTTCTCAAAGCTTTACTTATCTCATTAGGTAATATTATATGTTATAGCTGCCTGTGTTTGTGCTTTATTCTCCCCCCATTACATCTCAAGAACCTCAGGGGCATGGATCATATCATTTTTAAGTTATGTCTCTCTTTTGCCTTCTCTCCAGTGCCTAGCACAGTGATTTGTACATAGTGGGCACTTGATAATATTTGTTGAGTGAATGAATTAATGAAAGAATCCTTGTTGCTTTTTGCTGAACTCTTTCCAAGTTCTCTATGCCCCACTTAAATTGTAGAGGCCCAAAGTAGACACATTTTCACAGGTGTTTTGACATCGGGAATATTATTTTATAGTTCTTATATTCAGTACAACTTTCAGTGTACCTCTGGATAAGGTGCTATACAAACATAAGGTGATATTAAAATTCTCTTATGGATAAATTTATAAACTATCACATGATACTTTTGACTTAGATTATAAGCTTCAGCTCATTTTCTTTTCTTTTCTTTTTTTTTTTGGTGAGGCAATTGGGGTTAAGAGACTTGCCCAGGGTCACACAGCTAGTAACAAGTGTCTGAGGCTGGATTTGAACTCAGGTCCTCCTGACTCCAGGGCGGGTGCTCTATCCACTGCGCCACCTAGCCGCCCCTCATTTTCTGCTATAGTTGTGTGCATAGTCATTCATTCCTATTTTCTCTAAGTACACACTAATTGTTTGGTACTTTCTCATTACTTTGTCTAATTATCAAGGCCATCAGGAATCCTGTTCCTATTTTGTGAGGTCCTGACTACTCCTATCTATCAGCTTGTTGTTATATTCAGGCTTAATGAGGTTGTTCTTTATTCTGTCCCTTTCCTAAGAGAAAAAAAAATGTGTATAAGCATCAGAGGAGAGCAGGAATGGGTAAGAACAATCTTCTACCTGATGGGTTCAGAGTGACTTATGTTAAGCCTGTGGATGGGTTCTCCATTAGTTTGTGTGCAGAGGATAGGAAGTAGATATTGTGCTCTCCTGGAATGCATGGAATGATCCTAAGCTTGGTCACCCTGCTTATATTTGTTAGGTCCTGTGGTCCTCCTTGAGCTTGTGACTTAGGGAGAAGCAAGACTATAGCGTATTTCTTTCTTTGTGTCCCAATTAGAGATAGCTTCTCTTGGGGCTGAAGCTTTGACTTGCAGGAGCCAAGAACTCAGCTGCTGGGCTGGATGGCTTAATTATCCAAGAGCAGCTATATTCCAATGTATATACCTCAGAGAATTTGAAAGCATTGTGGAAGCAGGCTGTTCTTCCCTATAGAATGGTGCATATTTCCAACCTGATGTGCCCCAAAGGAGGAATAAGGGTACACTTTTTCTGACTACTAGTAAATTTTGATTTTCTTTTTCACTTTATCAAATTTGGGCTACAAAGAGAAACCCAACACCTTGCATATAGTAGGCATCCAGTAAATATTTGTTAAATGTTACCCAAGTCCAAATGACCTAATGGTGAATATGTGCATTAGGGGATTGAATGAAGATGTCAACTAGCTTGACCATAAAAAAACAAAACAAAACAAAACAAAACAAAACAAAACAAAACAAAACAAAACAAAACAATCTTTATGGAGTCATAAAAGGGACCAGCTAGAATGCCATCCCAAAGAACAATAAATATTTTGCTGAAGTTTGTTTGCTGATGAGGAAACCACATCACACGCACTTTCCAAAGAAACGACTAGTCTGTAGTTTATGCGAAATGCCAGCTTTTAGAGTGCCTTATTGGGTTTGCAATTAACCAAAGTGCACTATAATGACATTCACCTCAATTGATTTATGGAGCGTGTAATGTTCCATGTAGGATGACAAAAGAAACAGAGAGATTGTGATTCTTTTTGTCCCACATGCTGCAAAAGGCACTCACTTGAAGGATAGTAAACCAGCAACTGAATTGATTAAAGAGGGAAAAAAAGAATCTGACTTTGTCTGAAACCTCACCTGTTCCTGGCCTTCTGACCTACAAGAATCAAATAACTTTATTTTTTTCTTTCATTCTAGGAAAATGTCACAGGGAAGAAAAAAATGCTTTATTAAAAATGTACATTTTAAATACCATTTATACAGTACTTGGCATGAATTGATGGTGGCAGAGAAATGTAGGTTGCATCATTCATGACCAATAAACCTCATCACCTTTTATGGCAGCCATGAGAAGTCAACTTCTTTGAGCTCTTTCAGCATCCTGAATGGACTATAACCATTTTAGGGCAAAGAAAAGAGAGTTGGAAAAACCCCCCTCCTCCTCCTTCCCCTTTTCCCCTTCACTCTTGTAATCAAGTGTCACCTGTACAAATTTGGCTTCCCACTAAGTAGATGCTTATAGAAGTTAAAGGAGCTGTTGCTCTGAAGATGGAGTTCTCTCAGGGGTCACCGAAGTGAGCAGGCCATGTTGATCCCACTCCAAAGCTGCTTTTAATTGTACAATGACTGGACTTTAGCCAAGTCATATTTATTGAGGAGTTTCAGGTTCAACTCCAGTCCTGTTCTCTCCTAGAGGTTCATAAAAGCAGATTCACTCGGGGCCTTTTCAAACCAAACTCTCACATTTGTCAAGGGCCTCAAAATAGCAAAATTTGCCAAGATGAAATGGGCCCAGGGCAATCCAGCAAACATTTATTATTAAGCACATGCTATATATAAGGCACTGGAGGTAAGAAAAAGCAAAACAAAACAAAACAAACCTGTCCCTACTGGAAATGTTTACATTCAAGTGTGGAAACACAACACAGATATGGCTAACTATTTATGCCCTGACACAAGAGTATAAGGGAACCTTAGGGTACAGATTATGAAATGAAATGGGTACAGACATATTATTTTCTTGATGAACTTGATAGCATATGAAGCATTATTCCAACTTTTATTTAGACCCGCCTTGTTTGAACACTATAAGGGATTTTAAATGTCAACAGTTTCAATGTCCATTATTATATAGCTAAATTATAGGCCAGAAAGGCCCAGTAGTAAGAAACAGAGCTGGGTTCCGCCCCAGGCCCTTTGATGGTTCATTCTACTATCTGATGCTGCCTTTTTCAGAATGATAGCCCCTTAGAGTTGAAAGAGACTCCAGTTGTCATTGTTTCTAGCTGCTTACCTTACAGAAGACTTCTGCCTACAACATCCCTAAGTAATATATCATCCAACCTATGCCAGAGTACTACCATGGATAGGAACCCCACTATTTTATGAACCATCTTATTTAATTTTTTGACAGCTTTAATTTTTAGGTTATTTATTATGTTGACATAAAATCTATAAGGTCCTTCCATCAATCCCAGTTCTACCCTACAGAACAAATTTGAAGAAGTTGAATTGCTTGTCCACGTTACAGCTCTTGAAATGTTTGTGGACAATCTTGACCTTCTGCCTTTCAATTCTTTCCTTTTTCAAGGTGATATATCTCTAATTCTTTCAATAGCTCCTCATATGGCATCATTTCTACACCCTCACCAACCTGGTTATTTTCTTTGAAATACCCTATAGTTTGTTGATGTTTTTCTTCAAATGTGGTAACCAGTATTGAAAATAAAACTTTAGTCTGGATAGTAGGGTCTGATTAGTGCAGAGTCACCTCCTTGGACTGATACAACAGAGGGTACAGAACACAAAAAGAACACCAGACTTGTGCTTGAATCCCAGATCTGTCATTAACTGATTGTGACTTTGGTCAAGTTGCTTAGTATGAATATCAGTCTCTCTATCTGCAAAATGGAAATAGTGTTTGTGCTATGCCTCATAGGCTGTTTGTGAGGTAAGCACTTTATAAACTCCTATTAAATGCTTTTAATAGCACGACATTCTAATATTAAAGGCAGTTAGGTGGCATAGTGGAAAGAGTGCCAGGCCTGGAGTCAGGAAGACCTGAGTTCAAATCTGGCCTCAGATACTTACTGGGCAAATCACTTAACCCTGTTAGCCTCAGTTTCCTCATCTGTAAAACGAGCTGGAGGACGAAATGGCAAACTGCTCTAAAAACCCTAAATGGGGTCATGAAGAGTCAGACATGGCTGAAATGACTGAACAACAAAAACAATATCCTAATATTCCTTTAAGTCATTTTTAGAAGCCATATCTCATTGCTTGTTCATACTGAGTATTTAGTCAACTAACACCTAAGAGGTTTTTTTCTTTTCTCATAAATTGACTCTTTTTTTTTTTGCAGGTCAATGAGGGTTAAGTGACTTGCCCAGGGTCATACAGCTAGTAAGTGTCAAGTGACTGAGGCTGGATTTGAACTCAGGTCCTCCAGAATCCAGGGCCAGTGCTTTATCCACTGCATCACCTAGCTGCCCCCTCATGAATTCATTCTTAAGCCAGGTTTTCCATATCCTATATATGTACAATTGATTTCTTGAACCTAAATGTAGGGCTTTTTATTTATCCAGGTTACATTTAATCCTGTTCATTCATTCTAGCTTTGTGTCATCTGTACATATTAAACTTGCCTTCCATGTTGTCACATTTATATCATGCTTTAGGATTTGCCAAGTGTTTTACAAATATTATCTTAGTCCTTACAACAACCCTGGGGGTACAGTTGAAAGAATGATGGCTCTGGAGTAAAAGGAACCAGATTCAAACTTCACCTTTGATGCTTCCTACTTCTATGACCTCGAGTAAGTCACTGACCTTCCAAATGCCTCTGTTTCCTCATTTATGAAATGAAGAAGTTGAACTACATGGCTTCAAAAGAGATAATATTTGTAAAGCACTTAGCAGAGTGTCTGGCACATAGTCAATTCTTGCTCAATTTCCTTCCCTTTTTTTTTGCAGGTCAACGAGGGTTAAGTGACTTGCCCAGGGTCACACAGTTAGTAAATGTCAAGTGTCTGAGGCCAGATTTGAACTCAGGTCCTCCTGAATCTAAGGCTGGTGCTTTATCCACTGTCCCACCTAGCTGCCCCCACTTTCCTTCCTTTTTGAGGTCCCTTCCAGATACAGATCTCTGACCTAAGTTGGTGCTGTTATTCATGCTTTACAGATGAGGAAACTAAAACTCAGAGAGATTAAAAGACTTGTCCATGGTCACACAGGTACCAAGTATTCAAAGCAGGATTCAAACCTAGTTCTTCCTGACTTCAAGGCCAGTAGTCTATTCACTTCCCCATGCTGCTGTTGGTAAAAATACTGAACAGGATAAAGCCAAGTACAAAACCTTGTCGTACCCCACCAGAGACCTGCCTCTAGGTCGATATAATCCCCAAACTTCAATTTATTAATCTGTTGTAGAATTTCACTATGTATCAAAGCTGCTTTTCAGATATATCATACCATCTCACATGCTTTTGCCTGTATCTAGACTGTCCTATACATAACATACATACATATACATACATATGTATATATATGTGTGTATGTATATATATGTATGTATATATATATATGTGTGTGTAATGAACTAACTTTTCATCCCTGCCTCTTAGAATTCCTAGTATTCTTCAGAGATGAGCCTTTTACACTATATATCCCTTAGTTACCTCTTTCCTGTTACTTTGTATTTACTTTATACACATGTGTGTATGTGTATATATACACTAATTTATATATGTTTATATATACACATATCTACTTATCTGTGTGCATATTATCCCCCCACTTGCTCTAATAGAACATAAACTTTTGAGGTCAGACTCAGTTTATCTTTGAATCCTCTGCACTTTTCATGTTGTCTGGCACATAATAGGTGCTTGATAAATTCTGTAGTTAAGAATAAATCACAATCACGACATTTAGAGTTGGAAGGGACTTCGGTGGGCATCTAGCACCAACCATACACAAAAGAAATGCCCATTGTAACATCTTGAACAAATGGTCATCCGATTTCTGCTTGGAGACTTCCAATGAGGGCAAACCTAACACCTCTTGAGATATCCCATAAGTTGTTTGGACTGCTTTAATTATTAGGAAGTTTTCCCTGACATTAAGCCTTAATTTGCCTCTGCAATTCTACCTAATTTTCTTGGTTCTGCCCTCAGGGAGCAAACCAAAGAAGTCTAATCTTCACAAGATGGCTCTTCAGATACTTGAAGGAAACTATTAAGTTGCTCCCAAGTCTTCTCTTCCCCAGGCTAATCATCCCCATTTTCTTCAAGTGATCCTTATGTCATGGACTTGAAGCTCTTCACCATACTGGAAGCCTTCTTTTGGACCCCTCTCCCTCCTAACTTTCCAATGTCTTTTCAAAACCATGGTCCACAATACTTTAGAAGTGGTCTGACTGGGGGCGGCTAGGTGGCACAGTGGATAAAGCACTGGCCCCTGAGTTCAAATCCGGCCTCAGACACTTGACACTTACTAGCTGTGTGACCCTGGGCAAGTCACTTAACCCCCATTGCCCCGCAAAAAAAAAAAAAAAAAAAAAAAAGATAATGAGGAAAAAAAAAAAAGAAGTGGTCTGACCAAAAGCGAAGTGGTCTGACCAAAAGCGAGTACAGTGAGACTGTTAACTCCTTATTCTTAGAAGCTATTCCTATATTAATGCAACCCAATATTACATTAGTTTTTTGACTGCCATGTCACACTGTTGACTAATATTGACCCTATGTTATTCTAATCTCTTGCCTTGATCTTTTCCAAAAGAATTGATGTTAAACCATTGTTCCCAATACTACACTTCTCAAGTTGACATGAAATTTCATCTTTTGAATTTGGTCCAATGCTCTACCTGTCACGATCTTTTTGGATCCTAATGACCATCCACTGTGTTAGTCATTCCCACCAGCTTTGTGCAAGTTGCAAGTTTGGTAAATGTGTCATCTCTTTCTTTATTCAAGGCATTGATAACAATTTTAAAACATGGGACCAAGTACAGATCCCTGGTAGATTTTACTGGAAGCCTCTTTCCAAGTTGACAATCCCTTATTAATGCCTACTCTTTGAGTCTGGCCATTCAGCCAGTTCTGTATGCTCACTGTTTTATTGAGGTGTATCTTCCACGTATTTCTGGAAGAATAGTTGAAATACTTTTTTTGTTTTCTTTTTTGGGGGAAAATTGGAATATTTGCTCTTCTTTAGTACTTGGCACTTCTCTCATTTTCTGTGATCCTTTCAATATTGCTGACAGTGCCTTACCAATCATTTTCACCAGCTTTCAGTGTTTGAGGATGTAACTTATTTGGGCTAGAGGACTTGAATTCATCAAAGCTAAGTAGATACTCTCTTTTGCCCTCTTTACTTATCTTGGTTATCAAATTTCTATTAGTCATTTTTGTTCTGTCCTTTGCAGTCTAAAGGTCATTCCCCATGAAAGGGAGAGCAGAAACAAAATTAGGTCTGAGTAGCTCGACCTTTTCTCTGTTGTCAGTCCATCTACCACATAATTACAGATTTTCTATAAAATGTATATTGGCATGTAGATGACTAAGTATTGTTCCTTATCCTATCCTCTACTGCTTTCTCTTGTGAATAATTGGATACTCACTCTGATATTGTTCTTTTTATGTCATGCCTTCTGCCCTTCAAAGTATTTGTTCTTATAGTTTCATCTGGACTTTTTCTAGGTCCCTCTCTAATTTTAGTTTAAAGCACATTTGAGCAAGCTTCCTCCCTAACATAGTCTCCTTTGTTTTTATAAAATGTATCTTTCACAATTCAGGATCGCATCATGGCTTTGATATCATAAGCCATGGTCTGTAAAATCAGGTTCAGCTTTTTGACAAAATCTACACAGATATGTCAAGTCAACAAGTATTTATTAAACACTTGCTCTGTTCCAGGCTCCGTGCTAAGCACTGGGAATACAAATGCAATCAGAAAGAAAGTCTATCTGGAGTTTATATCCTAATGGGGAAAGATGGGTGAAAAGAAGGGGAAGGAAAGATAAAAGTATCCAGTCTGTGGTGGTGGGGGAGAAAGGTAGAGAAAATCTGAAGAGTCAGGAGGGCAGCCTGGAGAAGAAAGAGGACGTGTTTGGCCTGGGTGGCCGTCTTACCATGGAGATTCTGGAAGGAACCAGTCAGTCAGAAGCTGCAGGGTAGAGTGTTTCTGGGTAAAGAGGTTTCTATTGCATGGAGTGAAAGTCTGCAAAAGACAGGTATGTAGCCAGGAGAAAAATGAAGACGATAGCCTCTCATTTTCTGTTTATTATTTTCTCTCTCAAAGCCTCAATCTTGAACTGTAATGATAATCATTATCATCACAGCTATCATTTATAGAGTACTTTATGGTTTGCAAAATAAATGCCTTAATACAGGATTTCATTTCCTTTACACAATCTATAAGATTGGTTGTATAACTATTATTTCCATTTTATAGATGAAGGAACTTACAGAGTTCACACAGCTTGGCCAATGTCACATAGCTTACAAGTAGCCCAGCTTGCCACTCTAACCCAGTGTCCCTTCAGCACATGTCATCTTTCTATTACTTGTGCCACAAAGTCATCAGGCTTCCTCCCTAGGGCTTCAAAGTCACTAGAAAAGCATTCTACATTTCTTCTAGCAGTATCATTCATTCCCACATGAATGAACAGATATGGATAGCAATAGGTAACTTGGATGAATCTTTGCAGTCTTCTTACACATCCTAGATATAAACTAAAGGGAAACATGCTTCCCAATTAGGTGTATCAGGCAGAAATACAAGGAATTCATCAGGGGGTCACCAATCGTTGCCGTGTGCCTCTTCCTCTAGGGACAATGGCTGTATTCTTTCCTCCTGTTAGTGCTTGTGAATCCTGCTGTTCCCTCATTAAGTTTAGATTCATCTGCTAAGGGAAGAGTCTAATTCAGAGTTTAGACAGCTGGAAGGAGAGCAACTTTGACCTGGAACCAGTGAATAGACCTCAGGGGCCCTAGCTTCTTTTGTGCTCAAGGGAGCTTAAAAGATACCTCTGGCTTAGAATGGGGGTGCGACTAAGGGTAGATAGAGCAAGGTTTGAATTTGTAGGAGGAATATATTTAGGACTTCTCTCTCTTCTGCCCACTAACAAACAGGCATGGCAAAAAGAGGGGCCAGGAGTATATGTTTGAAACACATTTTAGACAAGGTGTGTGTATGTATGTGTGCCTATATGTATAGGTGCACCGTGCACTTGTGTACACATACATGCTTACACAATGCACACATGACTACACGCATCTCCACGGCACATTGTTGACATGTATGTACATGCATGTGTCACACATGTGCACACACGTGTGTGGTGATAGCTCCAGTTATGCAACATTTCTTACATTCTTTGGATATTCTTCCATTCACCAATATCTTGATTCTATTTCTTTTAAAGCTTTTGTTTCTGGAATTTTTTTTCTTTCTGGAAGGAAACCATACTCTCTGACAAATCAAAACAGAGAAGTGTTTTTAGACCCTTTCCCTGTCTTCTCTAACTTGATGACCAGCTGGGGACCACCATGGTCAGGAAGACAAACACAGTAAATCATTTTGAGATGACTAGATGAGTTTTCTCAGTGTCTATATATTCAAAATCTTCAAGCTACAATCCTTTCCTTGTATCTCTTACTACTTCTTTTGTATCACTTACTACCATGTCTATTCAGAGGGAGGGGGTCCCTCGGTCACAGGAGAACTCCTGTGAATTTTGCCTTGTTGTCTGACTGATTAATTTGCTTCTCCTTGCTGCTAGCCTCAATGGATAAATAGGCAGGGTCTCTACTTTGTACTTCTAAGGATTCTGGTTAATGTGGGCCTGGTCAAATAGTTTGTGTGTGTGTGTGTGTGTGTGTGTGTGTGTGTGTGTGAGAGAGAGGGGGGGGGTGGGGGCTAAACGAGGTGGGTGGTTGTGGCTTCTCACCTGGTAGGGCCTGTGGGCATCCTTGTAGGGGAGGGAAGTGGTGGTAATCTCAGTAGCTATGTCCAGAGCAGCCTGTGGTTGTTGACTACAGGGAATGGTTCAAGCTGTTTGTATTTTGCTTTGTGTGTATGCTTCTGAAGCACATGGTGTTTTTGATCTAAGTCTGCCCTGGCCAGCAATGGAAAACTGGGAACTGCTGACAACTCTCAGCAGGCAATGCCTTCATGTGGGTGCAGAGATTCACAACTTCCTTATCTACACCAGTAGCATAAAACTCAAATAGAAACAGGGGCCACTCAACTGTACATAAAGATGCCTGTGGGTCATGTACTGACTTAGAAAATCATACATTAACATTATCTAGGTTCTGTTGTATTGTTTATTTATTTTGTTAATTATTATTGGTTAAATACATTTTAATTTGATTTGGGCCCATTCAGGAATGTTGCGGAGAGTATGTCGGATACCTCTCGTCTACAGTGCTCCAAAATATGATTCTTGCTATTTCCTGTCCCACCACCCTCTTTCTTTCTCTCTTTCTCTCTCATTCTCTCTGTTTCTGTCTCTATCTCAATGCTTCTTTTATGCTTGCTTACTGGGGGACAGACTAGAGAGAGATCTTAATTGTGTTCCTCCTTTGATCCCAATCCTTTACAGTCTACAAAGAAAATGTTTTAATATACAATTTCATTTACTTTTCATTCAGTACAAGTCTTATTATTCCCACTTTACAGAACAGAAGGTGAAGATCACTGAGACAAAGTAACTTACTTTTAAGTGTCATAGTTGGTTTTTAAGTCCACCTTTTCTGATTCCAAGTGCAACATCCTTTTAGCACACCCCAGAGAAATCAGACCACTCATCTTTCCTTTATGGTGTACCCTTAGTTTCACTCCCATTCCCAGCCAAAGGTATTTCTTTCACCTCCCTTGTTTGCAGAAGGGAGCAGGAGCTTTTATGTCTGACCCTAGGTCTATTCACTAGTTCCAGGTCAAAACTACTTTCCTCACAGCTCTCCAAATCCCAATGCAGTGTCTCCTCTGGATTCTATTCCAGTCACGCAAAGATTCCTTGTTCTTGGGCACACAGGCCCCAGGTCAGCTCCCCTGGGCAGCTCCTGTCTTATCCTTTCATAGTCAGTTAATGTATTCCTTTTGTGGCTGCCCCATGTAGCTCTGTGATCTGTATCACTCATCCTGTCTTCTCTAAAGTTTCCATATAATTTCTGAAACCCCCCCAAGTCTCTCAAACAACCCTCTCTTTGCTTTTCACATCTCTACTCTAGAGAGTAACCATACTCTTATCGTACAAAGTACTTAGCTGCTTTCAGGTCGCCAGAGTCACAGCTGTAGGCTCCCCCTCCCCTAGGTGCCTATTGCCTGGCATCTTTGTCAGTTACCAACTCTAATATAAATATAAGCATATCAAAAGCCTCCATTTACATTCTACAACTGTGTCCACCATGAAACAGTCTATAATTCAACCCACAGATATTTGGGGGAGGATGGCATCTGAACTTATACCTGTGACACCTTCTGGAGGGAAGGAGAGAAGCAGCAGGGGGTGGGAGTGGGGAGAGAGGCAGAGAGACAGAGAGAGACAGAGAGCTGAAGAGAGAACATGGAAGAGGAGGAGAGAGAGAGACAGAGACAGGGAGAGATAGAGAAAGAAACAGGGAGATAGAGTGAGGGAGAGAAAGGAGAGAGAAGGAGGGAGGAACAGAGAGACAGAGGGAGAGAGAGGGATGTAGAGAGAGAGAAGGAGGAGGAAGAGGAGGAAAAGGGAGAGACAAAAGGAGAGACAGAGGGAGAAACACAGGGAGGGGGAGAGAGACAGAGACATAGAGACAGACACAGAGAGACACAGAGAAAGACAAAGAAAGCGAGAGCCCTGGGGAGAATAGAGAGTAATAGAGGGAAAGGGGAATAGCTGACACAAAATGATCCTGTCATGGGTTGATTATTTATGTGTAGTAAATTATACCCCCTAACATTCTCATGGTTGGGTCAGGAAAAAGCCTGATGCGGGGCTATGATCTGGAGCCCTCAGAAGAGTGGAGGTGACAATGGTAGGTCCTCTGGCAGAAGACCAGAATCTAAGGGACATTTTAAGTCAATAACAAGTATGAAGGAGCTAGAGGCCAGACACTTTTCTAAGGTCCAGAGATGTAGGTCAGCAGTTCAGAAGTATTGGGATTCGGAAGGACAGGAAAGGCAAATGTGGTCAAAAGTTAGGCAGGCATCCAAGGAACTGGGTATCCAGGGTTGAACTCACCCAGACAGGTATGTTTTCCAATTTGACTCTTAACTTCCTGAGCATGTTGCCATTTCTTTAAGCTTTGGCATTTGGGCAAGCCTTATTTCTTTTGATCATCTACCTTGGCTTCAGCTGTTGACAGTTTTCTGCTGCTGCCCATGCCTCCTGCTTATGCAAAGCTATGTCTATGTGGCAGGGGATAGCACAGTTGGGGCTATCATCTCCTTTAATGTGGATGCTATACTTCTCTTAAGATAGCCTAGGATTGCATTAGCTATTTCGGCTGCCACAACATATAGTTAACTCTCATTAAACTTGCAGTCCACTAAAACCCCCAGGTTGTATTCATAGAACGGTGGATATCTATGCTGTACCATACTTTTGCAGTTGGATTTTTGAGCCCAAGGACAAGATTTTACATTTATCTTTATTATGTGTTGTCTAATTAGATTTGGCTTGTTGTTAAAGCCTATTGAGATAATTTTGCATCCTGATTCTGTTATTTGATATTTCAGTGATCCTTCCCAGCTTAATATTATCTGAAGACAATAAGTATAGCAGCTGTTTGTACTTTCATCTAAGTAATTTATAAAAATGCATAGTTATTATATATATCATTATATGATATATATAGATATAATTATTATATAAAAATATGTCATTTATAAAAACAGAATAGGGCAAAGGACAGAGCCTCATCTTCCTCCATTAGAGACTTCCCTCCAGGCTGACACATATTTATTAATCACCATTCTTTAGCTCTGGGTCTTCAATAGTTTGCCCCTAACTGTACTATTATCCAATTTACACGTCCATTTTCTATAAAGAAATATGAGACTTTGTTAAATGCCTGGTTGAAGCCTAGGTAAATGTTATCTAATAGATTTTCCTTATCTATCAGTCTAGCATCTTATTGAAAAGGAAATGTTTAGTCTGGTATAACCTGTTGGTTAATCTGGTCCATTATTGTTTCCTCCAGTGACTGCTGTTTCCCTTTCTAAGGGCTGATAAACCATCTCTTCAGCATGGTATTCTAGAATTCCTGCAAACAAAAATTGTTATCAAGTTCACAGACTTCAGTTTAAGAATCTACCTTGATTGTCTTTTTGAAAATCAGAACAACATTTGTCCAGTCCCATGCCACCTCTCCTGTTTACTCATCATGGTTTTTCAAATATTTTCTGTAGCAATTCAGCATCACAAACTCTTTCAGCACCCCGATGCCCCAGTTTTTCTGGGCTTTATGATTTGAACTCATCAAGTATGATGAAATGTTTCTTCATCATCCTCTCATTTTCCATAGACTCCAATTTCTTGTTAATAATTTTTATTCTCTTCTTTCCAGTCTGAAAAGAATTCTCCTTGCTTGAGAAAACAAAAGCAAAAGATCAAACAGCTTGGTACTGGTTGCATTGCCTGTGAGTGTCAGAATCAGGATTTGAGTGTAGGTCTCTTGAATCCAAGCTGATTGCCTTTTCCGCCATAGCATGAACTGATGTCCAGTAATCTAAAAGTCTATAGAATCAGTGCTGTGAATTGTATTTTCACTTTTGATTCTAATGCTTACTTGTGCTTTTCTGAGGAATCAGGAAGCCTGGATTCCAACTCTACCTTGAGCAAAATTCATCTATCTGAGCTTCAGTTTCTTCATCTATAAAAAGAAGAGTTAGACTAGATCATTGATTTCAAATAAATGGCATGTTTGCTTTAAGGCCACAGCACTTATCTATTTGGCTGTAGCTGCCTAAATATTTTTGTTTCTCTGCACAAGGACGTGTTATTTTGATGACATGTTTATTTGAGCCAACAGCTCCACAATATCTCTTTAGGGGCTGCAATTAGGACAGTAGCCCGGGATTTGATGTTCTTGGACTAGATTTTTTGGAAGGCATCTTCCAGTTTTAACATTCTTTGATTATTTTTGATTTGGTCTGATTTTTTTCATAGCCTGGGACAAACTAATAGCCCATTCTAATCTTTATGACCACCATATAAACCATAAATTCTCATTCATTATCATCTAACTCAGTGGGAACAAAAGATTCATTGGAAGTGCATTGCAAAGGAGAGCACTTAGCAGAAATCCTGGGAATAGTTTCCATAGCACATTTTTGGGGGTTGTTGAGGCTAGGTAGATTTCCTCCCCTGACTCCCTCTCCATTCTACTTCCCTTCATCAGCACTATGTATGAGATTAGCAAGATCACAGCACTGGCACGCTTTCCACAAGCCTCAAAAAGGGGAAGAAATGAGGCACTGGAAAGAGGGAACAATCTGGTCCATATAATATTTTGAATTCCTCCAATGAAGGTTGCTATGTAATTACACACAATGAGGTTTATTATAGATGTTTCAGAGGCTTCAGATTTCCTCCAAAGCCCAAGAACCAATTGTACTGAAAGAACATGCTGGGTGAACAGAGAAGTGTTATCAAATATGGATGCTGTGTCAGATCTAGTCAGTTTGCTCTCTTGGGCTGGTAAATAGTGTCCAATTGAGAGGTTGAGGAACTTCTGCCTTTATCTTTAGGATAAGTCACAACAATCATAACAGTCCAAGTTTTCAAATGTCTAGACACAAATGTTTAGCAAGTCCCTTAGCAGGTCCTTCAATTACATAGACTCTTAGCTTTGATATGTGTTGATAAAAAACCCCAAAACTAAAAACCATAACAACAACAAAAATCTGTATTGTGTGAATGTGTTTTTTGGTTGTTGGAAGAAGTTACAAGTTAAGTTGGTGTCTCTGGGTTGGTATGAAGGTCAATGATTTATTGATTTAGAAATGAAAGGGACCTTAAAGATTATCAAATACAAATTTTCATTCGAAAGAGGAGAAAACTGAGGCACAGAGGAGATAAGTGACTTGCTAGTCACCTGGCTAGTAAATGGGCAGACCTGGAATCTGTAACTCAGCTTCTCTGGTTCCAAGTTTAAATCTCTTGCCACTGGGTAGGGTTATTTATTTCCTCTACCACTACTACTACCACCACCACCACCACCACTACCATCAGCCCCATTTATGTAATCTCATTTCATCATCATCATAACCTTGTGAGGTAGATGAATAGTTAGGACATTATTATGCTTATTTTCTAGATATGAAGACATTGATTTAAAGATGTTTATAAGGTCAATGGCCAACCAGACAAGTCAACAAGCATTTATTGGTACTAAGTGGTGGGACTGGAGCTTGAAGCTAAATCCTTGACTCCTTGTGGAAAAAATATTAAGGGAAATCTTTTATATGGAACCAGATTTTTATTATAAATAAACAACTTCTATTATACTTATGTATCATTTTACCTCTCACTAAGTGCTCACTTTACAAAAATCCAGTGAGATAGGTACTAGAAATATTATTATTTCCATTTTACAGATGAGGAATCTGTGAGGAAAATGTCAGTGAGACCAGTAGTTAAACCGCTGGTGTCAGAAAAGAGATTAAGACATAGGTCTTCTGATCTCAAGTCTAAAACTCTTTTTTGTCATGCTATTCCCCTCTTATGAACAAAGACATGAATGAACAATATACTCAAATATAATTTATCTTTCCCAAGTCTCTCATGATTTTTGTCAATACGCATGATATATATTTTTTAAAACTGTCATTAATGGGCATATACTATTTTATGATATTTTAATCACTTACTGCTGTTTTATAGACAGATTCTCATTTATTGGGTGCAATTCACATAGTTATTGCTTTCCTGAGCCATATCATGGTTAGGTTGATATACTGCTGTTCCCTTGCTGTAGTTTATTTATATTGTCTTCAGGTACTTTGCCCTTTTTGATGGAAAGACTCATTATTACATTTATTTTTATTGTCATTTTTTGCTTTTACTCCACAATGATTTCCCCTTTGCCACCCCACCAAATCCAAAACAAAGAAAATCATTTAAGCAAAACTAACAAAGATAGCAATAATATTTTTAAAATTCCTACTGTGTTCCAGGCACTATGCTAAATGTGGGAGATACAAAGAAAGGTAAAAGACAGTCCCTCTTCTCAAGGAGCTCACAGTGTAAAAGGAGAGACAACATGCAAACAACTATGTACAAACAAGATACATATATGTATGTATGTATGTGTAAGTACAAATTATACACACATATATTTACATATGTGTATATATATGCATATATACATATAAACATAACTTGGAGATAATCAAATGGGAGAAGACACTAGCATCAAGGGATATTGGAAAAGGTTTCTTGTAGAAGATAGGATTTTATTTGGTACTTTAAGGAAATCAGGAGACAGAAATGAGGAGGGAAGAGAATTCCAGGCATAGAATTTAGTTTAGTGTGAGAGTTTAGTATGAGAGGGGGACAAGAGAATGAAAACACTGTAAAGGTGGAGGGGAACAGGTTTTGAAGGACTTTGGATGCTAAATAGAGGGCTTTATATTCAATCCTTGAGTTGATAGGGAGTCACTGGAATCTATTATATAGTACATGAGACATTGTAGTCTCTCCTCTCTCCCCTAAGGAGAGGGAGGCATATTTCTTGATCAGTTCTTTGGGACTGAGATTGATTACAATATTCACAGTTAACAGCCTTCTAGTGTTCTTGTTTACCTTCTTTTGATTACTGTGTCTGTATTTTCAACATCCTTATTTCGCTTTATATCAGTACATACAAATATTTCAGTGAATTTCTCAATTTCTCATGTTATTTCTGATGAAGCAATAATATTTCAATACATTCATATGCTAAACTTGGTTCAGTAATTCCCCAGTTAATGAGAACACATTTTATTTCAATTTCTTTTCTTTTCTTTTCTTTTTTTTATCTATAGAGAAGGCCTTTCTGACACTTATATCCTTGGGATATATGCCCAGTGATGGCATCTCTAGGTTCAAGGGTACAGAGCATTTAGGGATTTTTTTTCTCATATAATTTTCAAAGATTTTTCAGAATGGTTGGGCCAATTCACACCTTTGCCAGTAGCAAATTAATGTACCTGTCTTCCAACAGCCTCTCTAATATTGTTTCCATGTTTAAATCATTTTTGACATGTTGAGGGAGATGAGGTACTACCCTGAGAGATTAATTTATATTTGAGAAACATGTTTTAGAGACTCTTCAAGAGCTTTGGTTACTAAAAGCTTTTCAGTTATAAACACTTCTTAGTAAAGGAGTAGGAAATTGTGGACATTTAGGCAAGGTCTAAAAACATTAATGAACATAATGGGAAAACTTTTTAAATTATAATTTCTTTCATTTTGATTGTATATTATAACTCCAGCTTCCCACTTTATAAAGTGGGTATGAAGGGTATGCAACTTGTATTTTGCTAATGTGTTGTTTAAAATCTAAATGTGGGTTCTAATCTGCCCCTTAGTCTTCAGGGGGAAGCTGGCTAAAATCATTGATAAATTCAGCAAGAGTTTAGGCTTTTAAAGATTTATTAAAGCTTGGATCTATTTGGTATAGCCAGAGAGACAGAGAGAGCAGCCCACATGAAATTCTGCTACCAAGCCGATGTCCCAAATGAATGACAAGGCAGACTCCTGTTCTCCTTCTGCTTCCATGCTCCTCTTCCTCACCAAAAAAAGAGCTCTTCTCTGAGTGAGCATTCACTTCCTCGTTCCTCTCTCCCTCCCCCCCAAAAGGGGAGGTCCTTCAAGCTGATTGGTTGAGAGCAGTCTCTTGCTGACTCAGGAGTACACCAACACGGTCACTCAGGGCCAGATAAGTATGGTCCCCATCCAATCATCCTTAAGTAGGCATTTAGTTTCTCATTCTCACCCAATTCAAACAATACTAAATCAATCAGGTGGGACCCCTGGGTGTCTGCCAAGTCCCATTATTTTATCACACTAATATACCACTGGAGAGGCAGCATGAGATAGTGAAAAAACAATGTATTTGAAGTTAGAAGATCTGCAATTGAATTCTGACTCTCATTTATTATTTGTATACTAGGCATAGAAAAGTCTCTAGGACTTCATTTCTCTAGATCCTTGGGGTCCAAAGAGCCTCACTTGGTAGAAGTAAGGGAGAAATTCATTAGACTTAATTTCTCATAAGGTTGCATGTCTGGCTGCAGATCACTGACATCTTTAGTTAAAGATTCTGATTAATGAGGAGTTTTCTGGGAAGTGGGAGATTTAAAATCATGATTTCCAGGAATGGAGTGAACAGATAGGGAAGGCAAGACACAGGCTGAGAATGGAATGGAGAAACAGAATTGTAGTATGTGGAATGACGTCCCTATTGTATCCCTGAATCTAGGACTCCTGAGAGGATCCTGATGACTCCAGAACCAAGATGAGAGGCTTTAGGAGATTACCAACCTGGTGGAACTGCCATCAGCTGACTACCCACCTGACACAAGGACACTTCTCCATCCTACCTAAGAAGTTTCTGCAAGCAGGGTCATTATATCCTCATTTGAATTTGCACTGGACCTTGAACTTGTAACTGTCTTTTCCATGGAGGGTATTAGCTGGGATTAAGGAGACATTGATTATAATCCCCCTTTAGCCCATAAAGATTTACATACATGTGTATGTGGAGGCAGAGAATGATCCTACTGCTTCATTCAATCCATTAATCAATCAATTAATAAACAAGTATGTATTTTGTTCCTACTAAATGCCAGGCACTATGCTAGGGAATGGGGATACACAAAAAAGGTCCTTGAGACAACATAGTGTAAAAAAATTATTAACTAGCTAATCTTAATCTGAAAAATTATATAACTGTACTTATATGAAAAATTATATCGATAGAAAAATTATAATTTTGGCTGTAAGTCCCTTTGTGGTTGTCATTCAAATGTGGAAATATTTGAACTAATTTAGGCCTAATTTGGCTGGGGGGGGGGGCGCTAATCTGACTGGAGGACTCATCTGGGAACTTTTGACTGGCTGGCTATCTGACTGCTATTAATTTCCTATGGGCCATTTACAAAGTTCCGCCACACTTGCTCCTCCCAAATTGATAAGCAAATGATAAGAAGCCTCTTCATTAAATAATCAAAGCAGAATTTAAAAAAAAAATCAATATAAACGATAAAGGTTAAGAAATGCAAATCATACAACCTGTCTGCTTTTAATATAATAAGGGCCTTTGCCGCCTCTTGCCTTAGGGTATACTCCAGCTTTCTCCAACTTTCACTCCTTTACTCCAACTCGGCTTTCACTGCTCAGCTGCTTTCTTCTATATTTTGTAGTGGTTTTTTTTTGGGAGGGGGACAGCTGCTTTCTTCTAACTCCAAGCCCCTTTCACTTTGTTGACCCCCAAAAAGCCCCTTAGTGTCCTCACCTCTGTTGCCAACCCCCTGGCATCTCTAGCGTCTCTGTATCATAGCCTTTCTGCGCTTTCTCCAACCTCCTGTACCCTCTCCCTAGATTCTGTCCTTGCAGCTTACACCACCTCAGAGGGCCCACCCCCTGCATCTGAAGCGGAGGGGGAGGCGCCCTAGCTTCTCTTACACAGAAAAGAACCCCCAAACAACCTGAGAGCCTAAGGCTTTTTAATCTCAGTCCAAAGGCAGGGTCCCCAAATCAAAATAAATTTCCATAATAGACATATAAAACTATGTACAAAATAAATATTTCAGTATAAGATCTTGTGTGTGTATATGTGTGTGTGTGTGTGTGTGTGTGTGTGTGTGTGTGTGTGTGTGTGTGTGTGTGTGTGTGTATAGGTACTAGCACCTAGGGAAATCAAGAAGAGGAGGTAGCGCTTAAGCTGTACATAGAAGGAAACCAGGGATTCTAAGAGATAGATGTGAAGAGGGGATGCTTTCTAGGCATAGGGGACACAGTCTGTACAAAGGCCCAGAGATGGGAGATGGAGTATATACAAGGTACATCAGAAAAGACATTTTGGTTAGACCACAGAATACATAAAGAGGAATACTATATAATAAGGCAGAAAAAGTAGGTGGGACCTCAGTCCAAACACAAGAGTTTGTACTTGATCCTTGAAGTCATAAAGAGTCACTGGAGTTTATTGAGCTGGAGACTAATATGGTCAGACTGTGCTTTAGAAAAATCATTTTGGGTAACTATGTGGGGGATAAATTAGGGCAGTCAAAGACTTACTTTTGTTATTTATGTTACTCTTATGTCTTAGTCACTTTTGCTATTGGATTTGTAATTCTTCCATGGTCTGGAGTAAAAAGAGGATGAGGTGAGGACTAGGGCTGATATTTGCTTAGGCAAATTTTTGGTAACACCCAACAGGCACAATGAACTTGGAAGAGGTAGAATTCCCAAGGGGAAATTCTAAGGGAAAATCACTGGGCTCTACTTTCCTTATCTATAAAACATGAGGATTAGGCCCTTTCCAACACTGAATCCCATGAACCACTGTGTCCACAGCTTCCAACCGCTGCCCAATTTTCCTTGGGCTCATGGCTATTTTGGAGGTATTTGAGAGCAGTGCCACATCAGCCATCAGACCTGGATGACTGGAACTATTTTTCAACAGCCCAACGGCAGACTTGCTTTCCAGAGGATTATTATCTTTGGAAAGAACATTCCGGAAGGGTATAGTATCAAACTTCTAGGTTCTCCTAGTCAGATTCATTGGTGACAGATTTTTTTTTAAGCACAAGAACAATTTTTTTTTGTAAAAGTGCTTTTCTTGTGTGTGTGTGTGTGTGTGTGTGTGTGTGTGTATAAACACATTGTATTTGAATAGTTATTGGGCTTGGCTTCCTTGTCTTTCCTCCCTTTCCATCCCACACTGTCCTGCTGATAACTTTCAGATGTTGGCAGGACTGCAGCACTGATTCTTTTGGGAAAACCATAGAGAAGAAACAGAAAATGAAATGCCTGCAAATTGTCTGCAAAAAGTTCCACAGCTTGAGTGGAGTTTTTCTAGAATACCAGCAAGGCTGATGCAGACATATAGTTTCTCACAGTTTAAATAATCAAAGACTGGATGATGAGTCCAGTAGTGCTTTGTTTGCAAGGGAGAGGGAGATGTGGAAAGCATAATGAGTCAGGAGGACCTCAGGTCCTGCTGCAGACCTTTCCTTACTAGTTGTGTGACCCAGTGCAAGACAGTTATCCACTGTGTGCCTCAGTTTTCTCATCTGCAAGATTCAATAGCACTGCCTTACAGGGTTGTTGTAAAGATCAGATCAATTCTGTGCATGTCAATTAATAGCACTGAATGATGTCCCACTGCATGAAGAATATTATTGACAAGGTCTTGTAATGGCTGATCGTGGCACAACATGAATATGGTCCAGCCATTTGGTATATTCTGTACCAAAGACCATAGGTGGTTTACTTTGGAGCCAAGGACTTTCTCTAGGAACACATATACAACCCAGGTGAACATAAACACATACACACAGAGAAAGAAAGCTAGATGTAAGAGTAGGCAGCGTGGTACATTGAATGCAACAGTGAAATTGTCCACTGTACTGAGACCTGAGTTCAAATCCTAGTTTTGTCAATAATCAACTATGGGGCTTTTGGGCCTTGATATCCTCATCTGTAAAATAAGGGAGCTGAAACAGATGACTGCTGAGGTTCCTTCTTATTGTAGAGCTATAATTATATGAACCACACCCCTCAGAGCTCTATTTTTTGTCACAATGAAATATAAGCCCTTTTTGAGAAGAGACAAAAATTCTTGTGTCTTATCCTCCTTTCTGTGAACACATTTTACTCTATTGGGCTATCTCAATCAATCAATCAATCAATCAATCAATCAACCAGTAAATAAATCAATCAATAAACCTATATTAAGTGCTAGGCACTGTACTAAGCCCTTTCTTTTTATAAAGTACCTGTGGGCAGCATCATAGTGGCAGATGCCCTCTATATGTGTGCTGTAGCCACTATTGTCTTTTTTCTCTGACATCTCACCTAGCTTTCTCTTCTTCCCTCCCCCAAGTGTGGTAACTACTTAGTCTTACTCAGAAGCCAATGAGCATTCATGAATGTAGTGCATTCTTTATAATATGGAGATTGACCTTCAGTTTTTACTTTTTGTTTATCCTTTTTTTTTTTGGAAGGGGATCACAGTGTTCCTCAAAGCACTACCTCAATGCTTTATGGTGACCCAAAGTTGATGGGTTCTTGAGAGGTATGCCAGCAAATTATCAACTCTGGTAGTTTATGCTAAATTGGAAAGACTTTACAATCCTAGTGTAGATTGTGTCTACTACTTGAAGACCAGTCTGGCTCAATATAGGGAAGCTTATTAGTGACCATTAGTAGGTTAGTCACTAAGTGATAAATTCTTTGACCGTGGACATCCACTAAACATTAACAATTACAAAATGACCTTCAGTCCAGAGCAGCCCTACTTTCCTTCTTTTGTGACAGTGGCTGAGAGCTATAAAGGGGGGCAGAGGTACTAAGAATTGTTGCTTTTTACACCATTTGCAAACATTTGTTAGAGGAGATTGTGGGTACTCTAAATGGAAGACACTTGTCCAAAGATTAGCAGATTGATATGCTGCTGAATGAAAAGCATCAGTACTGGTATTCTCATTATAAATGAAAATTTTAAAATAAGATAATTGGAACTAAATGGAAATATGCCTCAGAGATTCTCCTTGGAGAGACAAGTCTAGGAACTGGCTGTATTGCTTTCATTTTCTGTCCAAAAGCAATAAGAAGAATGATTTCATAGGACACTTGGTTATCTCTCCTTGCAGTGCTCAAAAGGAGCATAAACAAAAGACTATCTTGAAGATAATTTCATTTTATGTGTCAGCATCTGTCGGTGAGGCAGATCCCTTTTGAATGGCCTTGAATCTTGGGGAGGTGGGGCAGCTAGGTGGCAAAGTGGATAGAGCACTGGCCCTGGAGTCAGGAGTACCTGAGTTCAAATCTGGCCTCAGACACTTGACACTTACTAGCTGTGTGATCCTTGGCAAGTCACTTAACCCCAATTGCCTCACCAAAAAAAACCAAACAAGAATCTTGGGGAGGAGATGTAGTTTTCTTTCTTCACCAAAACACCAAAAGGGAATATCTGAAGGACCTTATCATCTATAGCAGGGATTCTTAACTTTCTATGTGTGTGTCATAGGCCACTTTGACAGTCTGGTGAAGCCTATGGACCCTTTGTCAGAAAAGTGTTTTTAAATGCACAAAATAAAATATATAGGACTATAAAGGAAACCAGTTATATTGAAAGAGTTATCAAAATATATTTAAGAAAACCTATAAAGTTTACAGACCCCACATTAAGAACTTGTGAAAGGAAAACCTCTTTCACTAAAATTTTATGAAGGATCTCCTCCATGATAAGCATGTCTCTCTGTTTTATGTCCCATTTTGATGTTAATAATCAGAAGATTATTAAGCAAAATCATCTCTGTGGATATAATCTTATACAATTTTAACATAGGCACAGGAGATAACTTGTTGAAGGAGAGCTTGTGAGATTGGATTTTGTTCTACTAAGAAAAATCCTCTTTTAACAATTAGCAAATAATAAGCACAGCAGGATCCCACAAACTCTATATCTTTTGATTGTGAGATTTGGTATATAAAGCATTACATACAAGATACATGGCAGTGCAATGTAGAGGCTATTCCTGGAGTTGGAAGAGACCTTGGTTCACCCCTAATATTTATTAGCTTTGTGACCTTGGGCAAGTCATTTAATTTCTCTGAGTCTCAGTTTTCTCATCTGTAAAATAAGGGTAGTAATCACAATGTTACCTGTCATAAAGGGATATTGTGAAGATCAATTGTGATTTTCAAACCTTAAAGCACTACATGCATTTCAAATATTAGAATGTAATCTCCTTGAGGGCAGGGCAAATTTTATTTTTATTTTTGTATTTCTAACACCTAGCATAGTGCATTGCCCATAAGTGGACAATTGGGAATGTTTGTTGAATTGAATAAAAATCTTATTCTAGGCACTATTGTAGAAAATCATCTATGAAAGCTTGCTATTCCCTTCTCATACTCTGATTAAGGATAGTCATGGTATATATATATTAGGTAGACTCAAAGACTTGATAGGTTTATTAGCCAGATATACATGTTAAAAAGGCCAGGAATGTAGCTAGGTAGGGGGAATACAATGGGCTTGACCCCTGGGTGCAGTTTTGTTTCTGTACCTTTCCTTCCCTTCCTCATTTATATAAGAAAAGAATTTTTGAGTTGTGAAACCAGGCTACTTCCAGAAGCCATTGCTGGAAGAGCAGCCTCCAAATGGATGTTGTTTAGGCATAGGTTGGCCAGAGGAAAATTAACAGTGAAGGAGGCAAAGCCAAGATGGCAGGCAGCAGAAAGATCAGCAGAGGAGCAGAAAGAAGTACAACCAAGCTTCCCCATATAACTCCAAAAAAATCTAGAAAATGTATCAAGATAGGGGGAGCTAGGTGTAGTAATCACTAGAGTACTGACCCTGGTGTCAGGAGGACCTGAGTTCAAATCTAGCCTCAGACACTACCAGCTGTATGATCCTGGACAAGTCACTTAACCCCAATTGCCTCAAAAGGAAAAAAAAAAGGAAAATGAATCAAGATATGTCAAGAGTGAGTCACTTTTCTAGCCTAGGTAGGCACCAACATCAAGTCCAGGAAGTCAGAGTGGAACAATGAGCAAACACAAAAAAAGAATCTCACTATCAAAAGTTATTATGGTGACTAGTTATGTATATTTAAGAAACAATCCCCATAGAGAATGACTCCAAAACATCTACAAGTAAGACCTCAAAGAAAAATACAGCTTAACAACTAGAACTACTATAAGAGATAATGCAAAAGTTAAAAAAGAGTTAGTATTTTTATAAATAAAATTAGAGTGCTAGATGATTAAATTAGAAAAGAAATGAGAGCTATGGAAGAAGGAATTGGAAAAAGAATTAATCGTTTTTTTACAAAAGGTACAAAACAGTGCACAAGCAACAAACTCCTTGAAAATTAGAATGGACCAAATAGAAGCCAATGACTACATGAAACAACAATAAATAATAAAATAAAGTCAAAAAGACTGAAAAATATAGTAAAAAAGTACACTATCCCATATCAAAAACAAAAACAAAAACAAAAACAAAAAACCTGACTTGGAAAACAGATTGAGGAGAAAAAAATTTAGGAATCATTGAGTTACCTGAAAGGCATAAGTCATGACTCTTCCCCCCTCCCTCCCAAAAGAGAAATTCAGTCCTTAAGTTGCTTTAATAGTGGTATCTCTTTCAGAATGGTTTTCTGTATATTGGCTATGTCCAGCTGCTTTTCCTGACTTCATTTTCTTAAATACCTACTTGCAGTTTCCATTCAATCTCTTATCCACGATTAGAATAAATTGTTATAGAAACACTGGCAGATTGTTCTATTTCGCATTTTTTCTGTATTCCCAATTTTACCTATAAATGCTTTTGGCAAGATTTGACTTAATGGGAACTCACAACAAACTTTCTACAGGCTTGTTTTACCATTCTCTTTATTTTGGTGTTTTGTCTTCAGTCTTCTTGTGCAATGTTTTGTGAATCAGCCTGTATTCAAAATTGTTACTTTTACATACAATTTTTTCTCTATTTGGTAAAAACAAAAAAAGAACTGTTTTTTCACTGAAGTGGTTTCTGGGATTAAAAAAATCTTTTTGTTTTATTTTAGTTAAATTTCTTTTCGAAATGGCAACAATTAAAGTAAACATTTTATCTAGTTCTTAATTTTCAGTATCAGTTGCTTGTTTAAACAGGTAGAGTCACCCAATCAGGAAACATTTATCAAGAGATTGCTATGTGCCAGGCTATATAGTTCTCTCTCATCTTTAGTTTTCATATTCGGTGTTAATTTTGATTTTTGTTCTTACTAATACATGATCTAACTAGACAGAGCTAGCTCATTCAGATATGAGTTTCAAGTAAGCGACCAGTTAAATCCTGTCATGATATAATTTCTTTGTGTGTTTGCATGATATTTAGCATCTCCAATTTTTTGTTGATGAATATATTCATAGTATATGTGGAATGAAGCTTCTATAAATCTGTGCCAGATTTTCCATTATATGTATGTGTGTGTATATATATGTGTGTGTGTGTCTGTGTGTATATATGTATGTATATATGCATATATACATATATATGTATGTATGTATGCATATATATATATACATATATATGTATGTATTTCCCCCTTCCCATTCTTTCCTTTATTTACCTCTTCCCTGAAATCATTGAGTAGAATGGCACATATTGGATTCTCCAAATAACCTCCTTGCTTCTGCATTCTTTGAAGTAGATGTAGGTTAATCAATGTCAACCATCTTTGTGATGCCTACTTTCATCATGATCACTATGGAACAAGATGGCCAAGTATCCCATATAATGCTATTTCTTGTTGCAAATGGGTGCAGTCTGTACAGCTAAACTTAAATAAACTAACAATATAAAAGATGATATTTTAGAATAACCTTTAAAAGTATTAAACTCTTAGGGTACAAATTGGCATCTTCCTCACTAGTTTTAACTTTTTACCAATTCATCTTAAATTTGAGTTTGTAGTAAAAAAAAAGAAAACCCTTCCGGGTGCTTTCCATTACCATTCATGTTGACAGTTTCAAATTGCCTGTCTCTTGGAGCCTAATATCTTTTCTTTTTTGCTTAACTACCAAGTTTTTTTTCTCCCATCTAGGTTGGATTTAGCTCAGGAAGCCTTTAGGTGACCCTTTAAAACTTCTTGAAATCAGAATTCCTACTTCCCCTCACAGACAAGAGAAAGGAAAAAGAGAGAAAACCAATTCTGTTTTGACATGATATTGCTAGGAGCATGACCTTGAGGAGGATTGCATGAATGTTCCTGGTAAGTTCAGGCATATCCTTGATCATCATCTTGGGTTTTAAAAAGAAATTCTTCATTAGTATTTCATTTGCTTGTCTCACCACTTGGAACACTCTTTTGTGGCCTTTAGGGGTTAGATTTGTTGCTAAAAAATTGGAGAATTCTTAGGAGTGGATCACTTGACTTATGTACTGATGAAGAATGCAGTTAGCTGTAAAAATTAATGTGCCTTGTGGACCATATTGATGGTGACTTATCAAACACAGTTCCATGTCAGATTCCCACTGGGGCTACAGCTGTCTCTGAATTGCTTGATGATCAGTTTCATGAAATGACGGCTTCAAGGTCTGAGATTTTAGAGGGATGCAACTTTTTACCCTCTCTAGTTTCTCCCTATACATCTTTGTGCTTGTCACTGAATGTAGGGCTTTGTCAGTGATGGGAACACTTCTAGCCCCACAATGGGAGATATGTCTTGGTGTTCTGGGAGAGGAAATGATTGGGAGCATCAGGGACCTTACTGCTTATGTTGTCCCAGAGTTCCAGTTCTGGGGAGCTTTCATTGAATTGTGTGTGACACCTGGGAATTTTTCACTGGCATATCTCTGTGCATGTGCCTTTTGCCACTAGTTTCACTTCCAAGTTCACCTTCTGGGAATGGGGGGAGGTAGAAATAGAGCCCTGTTTCCCCTGTTTGTGCTCAGTGACTTTAGGCATCTGGACCACTGCCTGCTGTAGTAATGTAACCCAGCATCCAACATAGGTTCAATTCTAACTCCCAGTTTGTCTTTCTTCTTAAGGCTCCACAAGATATAGTGGTAGCACAACGTGGTGTGATCTGTGCTCTGAAATGGTGGTTGTTGGTAGATTTTGGTCTGTGACACAATCAGTGGATCATGGTGCCTGGTATGCTGCTTTGTGGGTACTTGGTGAGATGGTGAGGGTACTTTGTCCTCTATGTTTGGGTTTTATGGTTTCTTTGCCCCCACCTTTTCATATCCAATATATGCATGACTCTACTATTCCCTATTCCCTATGCCACCACCTGCATTCCTCCCCTTATATTTACCTTGCTGGGTGATACTCACCACGTCTGCTGAAGTCCACAGGATCCTGCTGGCACATTCTCTGCTTGGTTGCCCTCTAAGTCTTCTCCATGGCCTACTTTGCCTTGGAACCCTTGCTTCTTAAACCATATCTCTCTCCTTCCTTATTTTCAAAGGCCCCAACAGTGATTGGCAAAGGTGGCTTTTCTGAAGGACCCATGGTCACTCCTCCCTCTACTTCCTCAAGTCTCTCTCTGAGTAGGTGTCCAGGGGCTTTGTCATTGGTGAGTGTGGACATGATTAGAGTTGGCTCTTTCTTTTCTTGAAGATAAAAACTGCAGACCAGGTTAGACAGTTTGCTGAATTTAACTGTGTTGAAATATGAGGATTCCCTCAGTAACTAAGAGTGAACTGGGAAGAGCCCAGCAATTAATTCTTTTCCCACAGTAATTCTTTGAGGTTTGTAGAATAAGACTAATTTATTATATGGAAAATCTTTGTCTCCTTCACTTTCCCTTTCCTTTGTCTTTTTCCTGAAATTGGTTAAAGTTAGGGTAAGGTTCAGCACACAGGCTGCTCATGGGGGCAGCTAGGTGGCACAGTGGATAAAGTACTGGCCTTGGATTCAGGAGGACATGAGTTCAAATCCATCCTTAGCCACTTGACATTTACTAGCTGTATGACCCTGGGCAAGTCACTTAACCCTCATTGCCCCCACCGCCACCCCCACCCCCGCCAAATACATACTGCTCATGGGAGGCCCAAATACATCTGGTTGAGTTCATGGATGGTAGGAAGCCAATAGGTGCCTCCTGCATGCTAGGAAAGGTTCTTTCAGTTTGGTTGCTTGAAAATGCAACCCCAAAGGGGTGGCATATCTCATTTCATACTAAGTACCAGTAAGATACCCAAAGTCAATAAGAACTTTAATAGTTTGATCTTTTGATTTGAGTTTTCATGGATATAGAGGACCCTTTGAACTGTTCATATTGCAACTCATTTATGCCTTTTTATCATCTATAATTCTTTTTCATGTTATCCCATAACTTTCCACAAGGGGCCCAACCACTGTATTTTTGGGGAACAGCATTCTTTAGGTTTCTTTCTTTCTTTCTTTCTTTCTTTCTTTCTTTCTTTCTTTCTTTCTTTTTGTGGGACAATGAGGGTTAAGGGACTTGCCCAGAGTCACACAGCTAGTAAGTGTCAAGTGTCTGAGGCCAGATTTGAACTCTGGTCCTCCTGAATCCAGGGCTGGTGCTTTATCTACTGCACCACCTAGCTGTACTTTCTTTAGGTTTCTTAATAGTGTATGTATTAAAGTGGAACACAGTAGCTAACCATTGGTTATCCGAAGTTTTTGTGTACCTTCTTGTCTGATCATATATCCCTGAAAACAGACTTTGCTTCTCCTGTGTAATTCATTATTAGTAATATGCCGATGCCCACCCTATATCTTTAGTGATATGTTCACTTCATATCTCTCCATTGCTTCAAGTGACCTATGACTTTAATTCTTCAAAGTTTGTGGTACACTATAGCTATTAATCAAATAACATTACCTTAAGGCTACTGATGTTGGATAGATGGAGATTTTTTTCAGCTACAAACTTGTTTTTTTTAAATATGCTATTCAATTTCCCAAATTTACTAGATTAGTGTACTTTCCCTCCCCTATTCAATTCTGGGTTCAAGTCTTTGTCCATCTGCAATGTTATCTATCTCTCTACTTACCTACCTACCTTCATTTATATATCTATCTACATGTATATATACATATTATGCATATATATGCATATATACAATACATATATATTTGTGTATATATATACATAATATTAGAGACCAATAGTGCTGCTCCACTGCCATTATTTACTAAAAGTTTATTATAAGAATGTTTATAGTTATTTTCTTTATTTTACCTTTTTATTTTTATTTTACTTTATTTGATTTCTACCTTAAAAATTGACTTGACTTAATTGAATCTCTTGCCTAGCTTTCTGTAAATTTGAAATTTCTATAAATTTATCTTTCCCGATTGATTTTTCTATTTTGTGAGGCAATATTGCTTATAATGTTTCATCTTCCTTGTCTTAAGATTGTAGGCATTAAAATTAGCCTCAGGCTCCCTGAGCAGAGCTGCCCTTCCCCCTCTGTTTCAGCTGTGGGGGCCTCTGAGCCAGGCTAAGTTTCGTGGATGAAAAACCCTGGGCCCGGGAGTGGCATGGCACGGCCCATGTGCACAGAGGAGATATGCATGAAAAACCGGAGGGACACTGGAGCAGCAGGGGCTTGGCAGTGGCCCTGGGCACAGCCAGCCTGAGTTTCACCTGAGAGAGGAGGTTAATAAAAAGAGTCGCAGGGAGACAATAAGGGGGGTCGACAAAGTGAAAGGGGCTTGGAGTTAGAAGAAAGGAGCAGAACAGTGAAGCAGAGTTTTTTTTCAGTGAGGGGGACGCTAGAAGGATGTCGGTCGGTACAAGGACACTAAGGAGACTGGGCAACAGTACGGAGAAAGGACTTTTCAATTAGAAGGTAGATACAAGGAGACTGAGAGATGGGATGGAGAGTGGAGGGACACTAAGAAAGTTGCAGGCGTAGCGGACAGTGAAAAGGTCAAGACCAGGGAAGGAGACACAGCTCAGGTTGTAAGTGCAGACGGCAGATGGGCAGCACACCCATAGGCAAGAGAGATGTGCCAGCAGGAAAGAAAGTTTAAAAAGCAGTCAGGTCACATATTTCTCTTTGCATTTAATTCTAAGTTTGTTTCATATAAACCCTGCTTTGATTATTTAATTAAAAGAGTCATTTGCTTATCAATTTGGGAGAAGCAGTTGTGGGGGAATTTTTAAATGGCCCTAACAGACTGGTTTAGGCAATTAATAGCAGTCAGATAGCCAGCCAGCCAGAAGTCCACAGATTAGTTAAAAATATTCTTACAAGATATTATAAATGAGTTTGTATTCCATGTTATAGTTGTCATATATCATTCAGTGAGCTAAAAATATATTCTGGCTATAGCAGTTTCCAGGCTTTTGGGGTCTCTTCATTCTGGTAATTGAATAAACCTCCTTTGGAATGTGTGATACTCTGTGTTGATGTCTGTTTTTTACTCACTTACCAATTTTCAATGTAAACAGCTAGTTTTAATATGCAAGGTTGGAGTTGCCTGAGTTGTATAACATATTTTTGTCATATTTTTCTTTTTAATTGGCAGGAATTTTGATATTTGATATGAAAAATGGATATTCTCACTGTACATAGGCATTGTTTGGAAATGACTTCCATATTGGTAACCATTTGTTTCTTTTCTGTTAAAATATAATTGATTAAATTTTTTTTTTGGTGGTGGTACTTGGTGCTGTCTATATCTGATCTTGATCCTATTATTGAAGAAAGCATTCATGATATATAGGTCTGAGGCAACAATTGTTCTAGCAATACATTGTTCTAGGACCTAAGGATATAAAGACAAAACCAAACTCTCAAGGATCTTATATTCTACTGATACTGATGTTACTTAGAATTAACACTTATATTGGTTTAATTTGGAGGGTCTTTTTGAGTTCTCCATAGAGCTTCTCCATTTCTTGTCTTCACAACACATAAGTTAATTTTATTGTCAGTCTTTCTGCAAATGTTTATCATGAACACTTCAGTATATGACCACATATCCCATAAAATGATATTGCTTGTTGTCTTTGGTTTCATGATAATATAATTTTCTTCATTTGCTTGTCCAAGGACAATCAGTGAGTCATCTTTGCAGTGAGCTACAGCTTCCTTTTGCCACATTTCATTTATAAGAGGAATATCAAGATTTCTATGGTCAATTTTCTTCAGTAGCATTGGTCAGACTCATTGGTCACTGGACAAGTACCTTATATATCAGAGTATCAAGAGTTAAATTAATGTTTATAGATGCTTGAAAACCTCCATGATTCTTAGCCAAAAAGTACCAGAAGGAAAAAATGAACCAGAAACACAGAATAGTGAGGACAAGAGTGCATATCATTGCTGAGAGGTAAATGGGTAGAGCACTATAGTCTACCTAGAAGGGTCAACCTGACAATCTCTTGTTGACCCTCCTGGTAGTTTCAAAGCAGATCTTCCTACTCCTCATTTTTTCAACTCCCCCTCTGCTCTCTTCATTGTCAGATGTAGGTAGGGTAGCTGGATGGCATACAAACCCTGTCTGACACTGAGTACATTTTGACTGGAGTAATGTACCGTACTCTGTCTCTGAAACAGTTGGAGAGTCAAGCTTGGGAAGGTGGCTTTCATAGGTCTGAGGACAGGAAGCCTGGACAGCTGCTTCGGTATCCTTGTGGGTCAGTTTTTGTAAGCAGAACTAATGCTGTAGAATGAAACAAATGCCAAATACATGATTTTGCTGCTGACCTAATGCTAGAAAAAGCATCAGGAAAAAACCCCACTAGTTGAAATAAGAGCAAGACAGTGGCTAGTTCTTAATATGAAGTAAGAAACCATTAAGGAACATATAGCAACTCACCTGACACATTAACCAGTTCAGCAAATGGATGGTACTGGTGTTCTAGGCTCCTACCTGGTTGTTTGAGGCATTGAGAAGGCTTGAGATGGAAACACACTTATTAAGGGTTATACCATATCAAGTAAGAGGATCCTGTCAGGCACCTTGAGGTCTACCATGTGGGATACCCTTTTTGGTAATGGTAAACTACCTTAGATGCAGATCTTTTTGGTAATAGTAAACATTTAAATGAGAACCATGGAAAAGGCTTCCAAATGATAGCAGTCCAACATGGGCGAATCAATTTATTTAATTTCATGTCATTTCAACCATCATCATTTCAATCTAGCAAGCTTTTATTAAACATTTACACTGTTCTAAGGCTCTAGGGGTGAAGACAAAATGAGAAATAGTCCCTCCTTTAAGGAATTTATATTCTACTTGGTGCTAGACCATGTAAACAGATGGTTAAATTGAGATAGTTTGAGGAGAGAGACAGAGACAGAGACACACACAGACAGAGAGACAGAGAGAGAGAGAGACACAGAGAGAGAGACAGAGACAGAGAGAGACAGAGACAGAGACAGAGAGAACTAATGACTTGGTAGATCAAGAAAGCCTTCCCATATACAGTAACACCTGAGCTGAGTCTAAGCTAAAGATTCTAAGAGGCAGAAGGTAGGAAGGGGAGAAGTACAGAAGTACTAGGAGGTAGTTCTGAACGCAGGGTCAGGCTGTGCAAAGGTAGGAGCCTTCTATTATTCTCAGTCAAAAGAAAATAGAGTTCAGGTCCCGAAATCCAGAGTGGTGGAGATGGTCTAATGATATGATGAATTCAGTTACAGAGAAGCTAGCAGAGACCCAGGGAGAATTCTCTTTTCTTTCTGAATGGGTTCACCCCAAGAAAGGAGTTCACACCTTGGAAAGTGTTGAGGATCCAGATCCATCCACTGCATGAATATTCTGGGATTGGCCTTAGATGTTTGGGGGAGAAGGTTTTAATCTCACAGTAGGTTGTACTTATATTTGCATCAGGTCTCCAAAGTGAACACGCTTTGGCTTGTTGGTAATGGAGGTAAAGGGAGCTGGCAAGCTAGACCTGTAACTTTGGAAGAAGTATTGGCTCTAAGGGTTTGATGCAAAGTGGGGCTGGGTGAGAGGTTCAGTGGAATGAAACAACCCTTCCTCCCCCACCCCTGTTCTCCTTCATATTTATTATTTTCTACCCATACCTTACTCTTCTGTGGTATCCTCTTTACCCCTGAGGTGTCAAAGGTGGGTCTAGGAAGTACTAGTGTGGTCTTTTCCTACCACCAGTTACCTTCTTTGGGATCCATTTACCTATATTCAAATACTTAACTTCTTTCTATAAAATGAAGACTTTTACACCTAGAAAATGAAAGGTTTGAGCCAGATGACTTCCATACTAAATTTATGACCTGGTTCAAGTAGTTCTACGAGCTGATTTGTACTAATGTGGACCAAAGGAATTACAAGATCAAAGGATCATAGATTTGAAGTCAGAAGAGACCCTAAAAGTCATATAATTCAATGTATAGCTGAAGTAGAACTCCTTCTACAGCATACCCAACAAGGTTATCAGCCTTGGATTAAAGATTCACTTGAGGTTAAAGCACCGGCCCTGGATTCAGGAGTACCTGAGTTCAAATCCGGCCTCAGACACTTGATACTTACTAGCTGTGTGACTCTGGGCAAGTCACTTAACCCCCATTGCCTAAAAAAAAAAAAAAAAAAAGATTCACTTGAGTTTATTGAAGGGAAATCTACTACCTCCCAAGGAAGCTTCTTCCATTTCTGGATAGTGCCAATCAGTTATGTACTGGTAAATGTTTAACAACCGACTCTTCAAGAAAATGGATATGCAATACACTTTAAATTTAATTTATCATTATTAACATTTTCCCATTACTTTAAAAATTGTAGGTACTCAACAAAACAACAATTGAGCTCCGATTTTTAGCTTGCTAATTTTTGAAAATTTTAGAATCATCTCTCCAGAGAGCATATATGAGCTGACTCAAGTACATGCCTGGCTCTAATTGTTGGGAAGTTTTTCCTTACATTGAGACTAAAGGTATTTCTCTATATCTTCTACTAATAGCTCTTTGTTCTGATTCCTGAGGTCAAGAAGAACAAGTCTAATCATTCTTCCACAGGACTCTGACAGTAGTAGTTAAGGCATTGAGAAAGCCTGCAGCATAAGTTGGCAGTGATGTGATTTCTGTCCCTTGCTCTGAATGACAAAAAGAATTTCATTAAAGTTCAGGTAAAGGAGAGGAGTAAGTATATTTCTACCAAAGGAGCAAGATTAAGGTTGACTTAGCACTAATTAGTGATATGAATGAAAAGATGAATAAAATTGCCAATGTCTTGACCTATAAATTAGTCACTCTATAGAGAAGAGGAGGTTTGGTGAAATTACTTCCCAGGGATCTCTTGCTTCTGATGCTAAGCAACAGTTGGTAGTATAGAATAGTCAAATTAGCCCTTTCCCTTTTCTATACAAGGGTCTTTATTTTGCATTTAGTCTTAAAGATACCTAATAGCTCTGAGTTGCTGAATGCCCTTGTATCAAAAGCTTGGGATACTATGAGACTGAGAGGGCAAAAAGGAGATATAGATGTGTTCCATATGAAAGAAATCCCTCTGGTCTCCTACCACAAAGGAACAGTTGCAAGGGAAAGCAAATGTAGGCAGTGCCATGGGGAGGGGGTGAGATAGCAGGGAGATGTAATATTTAGGCTCATGAGGATGTGCCTGGTTGATAGTGTCTAATTGATGCTTCTTGATTAACTGTTGGTTAGCAATAGGCTAGAATGTCTGAGTAATGAACATAATAGCATGGAAGTATTGTGATGACTGGACTCTAGGAGTGAGTTTGTATGAGATTTCAGAGTGAGTGGTAGTGAACTTTAAGACTCAGGCGCCACAAAAGTTTGCTTAGGGCTTGGCATATGAACAATGGAAAGGGCCTGAAAATCAGCATGGAGTAGAAAGGGCAAATGATAATGCTCACCCAAGGGTGTATCAACCTTCCTGGTCCATAATCTTGGAAAGCCAGTAGAGGTGACCCTGGGAATTTGAGGGCTATGCCAATGGAGGTCAAACTCTGGCACTTTCTACCATGCTAGAAAGGTTTTAAATACAATCCAGGAAACAAACTGTGTCTGTTTCCCCAAAACCAGCCTAGCCAAGTCTAGAGAGATTTATCATTAGTTGGCTGGTTATTTGATAGGGAAATCTTTGGTTATGGAAATCCACAAAATAAACCCATGATCACACAACTCTTAAATAGTGGAGCTCATAGTTAAGTTTTTTGGCTTAGAGACCCAAGCCTTTTGACCCTAAGATGTCTTTCTAGTGTGCTATATTAATGTTGGACCAGAAGTCAAGAAATCCTGTCTTCACAATTTTTGGTCTGCTTTTCCTGGGATTTCCAAAAATTTACTTTTGAAAAGGGCTAAGAGTCAAAATGTATTTCTGACCCATTGTAGTCAATGGGGAGCTGAGTAAAGCTAGGCTTTATTTTTGTATTATTAATATTAGTAATTATTATTATTCCTTTGTCCTCTTTGATCTTGTTGGGTTTCACGCTCCTCATCTGAAAAATGAGGTTAGCATGAATGAACACTAAAGTCTCTTGCAACTCTGACATTCTTTGGTTCAGTAGGCATCTGGAGCTTATCAGCCAGCTCCTGCACAGGGCAGCTGTTTTATGATTTCCCAATAAAAACCACTGTCCAGTTAGTATTCTGAAGGTGAGGATATTTTCATATGATAAGGAAGACAGCTGTAGGCAGAATGGAGCTGGAAGGGAGCCAGCTCACTGAACTCCCTGCCAAATGCACCAGGCTATCCTTGTATAGCCACAAGTGATTAGAACTGCAGTTTCATGTGCGCGCGCAAACTCCAGTGGTCTAGACCCGTAGGCAGTTCTCTGGTTGTAATAATAACTGTCCCATAAGATCAATGTGGAGATTGGGGAAAGACACAAACCCAGAGGCCTCAGGTAGTGGTTAGGCAGATAGGGGCAGCCCTTGGATGAAGACAGTTACTGAATGTGAAAATATAATAGCAGACAGTTACTGGAAAACATTTATTGAGATGTAACAGTGAAACCACAGAGTTGTTAAACAACCATAACTATGTCTTAAATAATCAGTTCAGCTGGTCTTTATTTAACATAATGGTTGCCTATTAAACCCAAATTAAGTGCAGAGTTAAGTGGCTCTAGGACACATAACCCCAAAGACTGGCAAATACTGAATAAAAACTCCCACTGAAACAGACTATGAAGTTTTTTGTTTGGCAGGGATAGACCCTCTGGTTTGGATAAAATAGCTTTCTCATCCCACTCCCCGACCATCTCTACTTAGAGAATATTGCTTTGGGTTTGGAAAGAAAGAGAAAAAACACACATTTGGAATAATTTCAGTCTTCTTTAGACCACATTGTTTTCTAGGAATTTCTTTCCTTCCTTCCTTCCTTCCTTCCTTCCTTCCTTCCTTCCTTCCTTCCTTCCTTCCTTCCTTCCTTCCTTCCTTCCTTCCTTCCTTCCTTCCTTCCTTCCTTCCTTCCTTCCTTCCTTCCTTCCTTCCTTCCTTCCTTTTTCCTTTCTTCCTTTTCTCTTTTTTTTCCTTTCTTTCCTCCTCTCCTTCCTTCCTTCCTTCCTTTGAATTCCTGATTCTGTCTAGAATACTGAAATTTCCTCCCAATGAAAGGCTTTCTGTGTGGAATATTTGGCCTGGATGGATGTAAGAGTTACTGAAAACTGTTCAGGCCAGTCAGTTATGGTAAGTTTTCTGTTCAAATTGCAGGTCCACTGTAGGGTCCACCAAGACTTGGTCTGGATTGATATCTGAACCCCCACAGTTTCCAGGCCAGAAATACCCTATCCCATCATCTTTGACACAGATAAAGATTGTGTGATGAGAACTGTAGCTTCATAATTGCAGCTATTAAGGCTTTCCTTTGTTGGTTACTGAAGTACTATAAATGCCCACTAATTGGTCTCCCTGCTTCAAGTCCAATGTGAAATAAAGAGTACATATAGAGGTAGGGCTGTCATCTGGTTGTCTCTCATCCCTTACCTTTGTCACTCTTCTCTCCAATGAATGCTCTCCACACTGTTGACGAGATACTATTATTAAAGCAGAAGTCTGGCTTGCTAATCCCTTACTCAATAATCTTCAATGGCTCCCTATCATCTCTAGAATCAAATGCAGGCTGGGTGGTGGTGCTGGTGCCTACCTGTTGTCCTTGGTATTGCGGAGGCTGTGGTTGGTGGATTACGATCTCAGGAGTTCTGTGCTGTGGTGGATAAGGCAAGAGGGTATCTGTACTAAGTTCAGTACCAAATTTGGTGAGTCATCTTGAGGTGGGGTGTTGGTGGTGGGCACCAGGCTGCTTAAGGAGGGATAAGCCAACTCATATTGAAAAGGGAGAAGAACTCTCAAGCTAGATCAGTAGTGGGATTGACCCAGGAGTCACTAATAAACTATCAGCCTGGGGGAGATAGGGAAGAATGAATGAATGGAATAAAATAGAATGAAATACAAACTCTTTGGATTTAAAATCCTTTGCAACCTGGCTCCGAACTACCTTTCCAGCCTTGTAACACATTACTTCCCTTTAAATAATTCTCTTTCATGCTGTTCTTCAGATACAGGAGAATTTGTTTCTCTTATGTCCGACTCTTTGTGACCCCATTTGGGATTTTCTTGGCAGAGATACTGGAATAGTTTGCCATTTCCTTTTCCTGCTCATTTTACAGATGAGCAAACTGAGGCAAACCGGGTTAAGTGACTTGCCCAGGGTCACACAGAAGATGAGTCTTCTTGATTCAATTCTAGCTCTCTGTCTACTGTGCCCCTTAGCTGCTCATATGAATCCCCTAATTTCTTCAAAGTTCAATTCAAGCACCAGCTCCTCACCTGAAGCCTTGCTGATGCTCCCAGTTGGTGCCTCCCCCTATAATTCACAGACACAACATTTATTATAATATACACATGAGTATACACATTTATGTTTTATACATGTGTGTATGTTTGTACATGTTGTTCCCTCCTCATAGGGATTTAAGCTCCTTGAGGGCAGGAACTAGTTAATTTTCTAGCCCAATGCATGGCCTTTTTTGTGTGTGTGGAGGAGTGAGACAAATGTGTGATGTCATTGATATAGTAAACCCTGGGGCAGCTAGGTGGCACAGTAGATAAAGTACCAGCCCTGGATTCAGGAGGACCTGAGTTCAAATCCAGCCTCAGACACTTGACACTTACTAGCTGTATGACCTTGGGCAAGTCACTTAACCCCAATTGCCTCACACACACAAAAAAGATATTGTAAACCCCTCCTATCAATTCAGATTAGCAACCTTTGGCCTACTTGTAGTCTTAGAGTATTACATGGGGGCACGATGTTAAATGACTTGCTTAGGGGTCATAAAGCCATCAGGTATCAGAGACAGGACTTAAACCCAGTTTACCTTTATTATACCACATTATACCACATTCTATATACATATATCTACATTATACACACACACACACACACACACACACACACACACACATTATATCACACTGTCTCATTTGCCTGGCATGAAGTTAAGTGCTTCTTAAATGCTTGTTGACTGAATGGTTGGTTGGTGAAAGGAAAAAAAAATCCAGTATTTTTTCTCCACTTTGCCCACTCTCTCATACTTCTCTCTCTTCTAAGTAAGCAGATACTACGGAATTCAGGATGTCCCCAAAGCCCTAGTATAGCCTTAAGCTTTAATAACAATTAATGCTTAATTAGTAATATTACCTTCTAATGACTATTAAAAATTATAAAACTGCACTAAGACTTTTGGGACACCCTTTATGCATGTGTGTATACACACGTATATACTTCCATGCATGAATGAATAAACACACATGCATGTCTCTGTGTGTGCATATATATATATATATATATATATAGTAATATATATATATGTGTATATAATATATCAAAGGAGCTGGAGGCCAAGCACAGATGAGAGAAGGTGGGGAGATTTTTTAAGTTAAAATGTACATTGCTTTAAAATTGGAAATGGCAGTTCAGGAAGTCCCTGTTGAAGTAAATTGATACTAGGAGGAAGGTGATTTTGGAGAGAAAAGTCTCTTAAATTGAGGTTGCATTATGTTGCCTGCCACTCACAACCCTAGGGGCTTTGGAGATGGAGGGGAAAACAAAATCCCTTTTCTACTCCTAAACTTGGGAAGAAAAACCTTTCCGGCTTTTCCTCAAAGTGGGGAATCACACAATGCCTGAAGCCTGGGCAGGACTTCAGCTCCCTGTCAGGCACCTTTCTCTCCCATGTAGCATCCCCACCCCCAACTAATTAGTGAACACTTTCACTCCAACAAAACTCTTAGCACCTGCACAGCTTGCCCCAGCACAATGCGTTCTTGGGGGAACAAAGCAGCTCCCTTTGGACCCAGATTCAATGGAAGGCACTTTGACAGCAAGCAAACACAATATGGAGAGGGCACGAGAAAGGAGTACACTGTCATTTGCTTTTTACTATTGGAGAGAATGAGGGTTGTCCACAAAGGAAGAGAGGCAGAGTGGGGAATGGAGGCATTGGGGGGTGATGGGGGTAGATATAAAACACAGCAGGGACTTTCCAGGTTGCATAATGTCTTTAATCCCCACCCCCTCCCTTCTTCTTTCTTCTCTCCTCTCTCCCCAGCTTTTTACTTTCTTTTCTTGTGATCCACTGAAAAACCCTTGGCTGGACAAAGAGTAGGTTGGTTTTCCTGCAGTCATTAATTCAAGCCAATAATACTTTAGGTTTGAAGGCTACTGGCTTCAGCACTGACTGTGCTCTACAAAGGAATGGAAAAGGCTTTGGGACAAGGAATGGGTTATTCTTTCGACCGGATGGGAGATTGTTCATGGGCTTCTTAGTAATTGGCTGAGTTCACTCCCTTATTCTCTCATCGCAAAAGTAGGGAGGGAGCAGTCTTTCTGTAGTGGATTTGGACACCTGCTGTATAATACCCACTTGCAGGTGATGTTCCCATGAAGCAAGGATGCTTCAGTATAGTTTACTAGGCCTATTTTGAGTCAAAGATGGTTTAGAGAAATAAAAAAAAAATCATGACAAGCCATCCTCTAAACCTTTGTCTCTGGGGCTTCATCTTCAAGAACAGGGAAGAAAGCTTGCAGATTTCTTTACAAATCAGTTTCTATCAAACACCTTCCAATGGGACATACTATAAGCTTCCTCCCCTCTCTTTTCAAATTTGAAGTTGGCAATGCGACATAATAGAGTGAATGACCTAAAATTAGGGAGACCTTGTTTCAACTTCTGCTTATTGCATGTACTAGCTGTGTGACCACAGAAATGACCATGGACTCACTTTACTGCTTTGTGCTTCAGTTTCCTCATTTGGAAAGTGAGGAAAATATTACCTGTGGTGGGGCAACATGGTTTAGAAGGTTAGTGCTGGAGCCAGGAAGACCCAAGTTCATCTCCTCCATCTGACTGTGTGACTATGGGCAAGTCACTTAACCTGTCAGAACTCTAAGTAATTCTCTAAGACTAAGAGTTAAAGAAGAGTTGGCAATTTATGTGTGGTAGGGAGTTTCTACATCAGGAGATCCTCACACCAATCTCTATAGCAACACCTCTAGTAAACTACTTCATAGGATTGTTGTGAGGTTCAAATGAGATAATAAACTTAAAATGCTTTGCAAAATTTAAAGCACTTTATACATGTCATTTATTTCTCCTATTGTCGCCTTTCCAGTGATGGCTCACAGAGTATTGTTGTCCTTTTTTTCCCTTTCTGATTCTACATTGGTTTGTAAAACTGTAGCATGTTAAAAAGGTAGTGGAAGCAAAGTTGGAGTTCTACTCATTCAGCGACTTCAGTTTACCAATGAGGAAAACAAGGTTTGAGGAGATTAAATGACTTTTAGAAGGCCACACAGCACCATGGGTAAAGAGCACTGGACCTGAAGGTAAGATTGGGTGTACCTGGGTTCTGTGTCTGCCTCTGACTCTCATTAACTCTATTATCTTGGGAAGGTCACTTAAATATCATGAGTCTCGGTTTCCTTATCTGAAAAATGGATCTAGAGGGCCTCTGAGGTCCATTCCAACTCTAGATCTATGGTCCTGTGAGAATTTCTACTTCCTTAAAGTCATGCAGCTAACCAGTGGCCAAGATGGGATTAGAATCCTAGTTCATTTCTTAAAAAAAATACAACCCTAATAACCACATATAAAACCAAATAATCAAATAAACATAAAATTAATAAGTTCTTACATAAATTCTTAGTATTTAACACAATAGAATGAAACTGAATGAAAAAACAAGCAACAAAAACGATTTTATTCCCTGTGACTTTCTAAACTTGTTTCATATCGTTGTAGTCAGTATTATAATTGGGGGCCACAGTTTTGTAGACTAGTTTGACTGGAGTGAAAACTGGGAAGGAGGGAATACTCACATTAATGAAATCACAGATCTACAGAAGCATGGAAATAGTTCCAGTGACAATCCTTTAAAAAATTTAAGGGTGGGATTATTATATGAGACAGCAAGGAAAATAAAGAAATATGCATCATCCTGCAGGAGACTTGGAGGGGGAATCCAGGAAGAAAAAAGAGGGGAGGTGACAGCTAATACCAAAAGAAACAGGCGAACCAAACTCAAGGCTTTGGAAATAGAAGCAAATGAGATTAATGTTGGTGACCTAGGATAATGGATCCAAGGGTTTAATAAGGAAAGGAGAACTCTAGGGCATTATGAATAGTCTTTGTTTTTAACCTCAATCAATTATCAAACTAGCATTTAATTAAGCACCTACTACCTGCTAGGGATTGTGTCAGGCTGGGGATGTAAAAGCAAAAAGGAAATAGTCTTCAAGGTGCTAAATTAAACCCCTTGAGGGCAAGGACTCTCATTTTTATCTTAGAATTCCCAGCTCCCACTACGGGGCCTGGACCTTGCTCCTGGTGGGTGCTTAATAAATGTTTCTGGAATTGTTGAACTAACATTAATGAGAGCATGCAGAATAGAGACAGAGCGATGTGGATAAAAAAAAGCCAAGTAATGGCATCAAGCCCAGTGATCTGTAGCCCAGCCATGTACTTTGTTTATGCCTGTTTCATCAAGTTGTAGCTGAATCTTTATGACATCTGATAAATATTCATTGTGTGGCACATAAGCCAATATGGGGTGTATGCTGGGTAAGAGCTGGGAAGGATGAGTAATTGGAGATTACACTGTAGCAAATCTTGGCTGAGAAGTAAGGGAGACCACTGTTTTGCATTAGAATTACAAGATTAGTAAACTGCCAATGAGTCAAGTTTTACTGGACTATTGTCCTAAACAAATAGAACTGTTTTGGGATACCTAAAAAAAGGAAAGGCTTTGAGTCTCCAAAAAACCCCAAAACAACCCTTGACGTAGAATTTTGAGGGTAAAGGAGACATAGCTGCTCTTTGACAATGTCCCCAAACAACTTTCAGTCAGGATGTCTTTCTGGTTATTTCTTCTTTAGGGTAACAGATGACACACTATAGAAACCTTGTGCTTGCTTTTATTTGATGCCATTTTTGGGAAGAAGTTCACAAAATCATAGCTTTAGAGTAGGAAGGGATCTCAAAGGCCATTGAGTGCAATCCTCTCATTTTATAGATGAAAAACTGACGCATACATAGAGAGGCTAAGTGACTGGCCCAAGGATGTACAGTTAGTAAGTGTTCAAGGTAGAATTTGACCCCCGGTCTTCTTGACTCTGTTCACTTTGTTGTAAATTTCATCTCTTGTCTTCTGAAGGAAGCTAATCTACATGGTACACAGAGCAAAGGCCAAGTGGCATATAATCTAGATATACTTGGCTCTTCTAGTATGCACTTAATATAATAGGATGCAAATGATCTGTCTTTAATGTTGTTCAGTGATGTCTGACTCCTTGTGACTGCATTTGTGATTTTCTTGGAAAAGATACTGTTGTAGTTTGCCATTTCTTTCTCCAGCCCATTTTATAGAGGACAAAACTGAGACAAACAGGGTTAAGTGACTTGCTAAGGGTCACAGAGCTAGTGTCTGTGGCCAAATTTGAACTCACAAAGATGAGTCTTCCTGACTCCAAGCCCAGCACTTTATCCACTGTATCACTTAGCTGCCCCTTAAATGCCCAACCTAAATACCAACATCACAATTCCTGGAACAATTATTCCCTATGCTAGCTGTAAGGATTTTTGATTAGAAAGGCTGATGATTGGTAGAAAGAAAACAGAAGGACCAACAGAATGAAATTTTCAGGGCAGAGCTATAGATTCAAGTTTGAATGTGAAGAATTCTAGTCTAATCCTTCCGTTAGACTACAGGATTGGTTTTCTCATGAACATTAGTGAGAAGAGCTGTGGTATGTTGGAGAGAGCACTGAATTTATAGTCATAAGACATGGGTTCAAATCCTGGCCCTATTACTTATTACCTCTATGGCCTTGGGCAAGATATTTCAGTTTTCTGGTTCTCAGTTTCTTTGGCTATAAAATGAGGAGGAGTTTGATGTGGATAGCCTGTAGAGTCCCTTGGACTCTAAGATCCAAATCATATTCTATGTATCTCTTCCCATGCAGAGGTGAAATCAGGTTAAAATGAACATAAAAGGTAGCCTTAAAAAGGAAAAGTAGTTACCCAACAGGGATTTAGAGCCTAAGGGGTATGTGTAGGAGGGGAGGAGGGGCAGTCCCACCCTGTTTACCTCATCAAAGGGTGGGGCTTATAGTTTAATTGTATGGAAATGAAGTTGAACTTTTAAAAAAATAGTCCATCAGTTAGCAGAACTTTAGCTCCCTGAATTACTATTCAAATACAAAGTCTCAAAGCAAAAGATTCCCCAAAGTTTGGGATGCTTTTACTGATTCACCATAGTTTAGGGATGGCTTTATTCAGAATTTCAAAAATCCATTTATGTTACTGTTAGGATAGCTTAGATGGAACAGTCCATGTTTGAACCTTTTTCTCTCAGAGGAGGGCAGTCACCAGTTTGTGTTGTTTATTCTTCCTTCTTGAAGAAGATCAATGACATCAGGAGGGTGAAGTCTTGACTTGCAAATGAATTGGATTTAAGTGAGACAGAGCTGTGCAAAGTCATCAGCCTCACTATCTCTTGCAGTCATCCAAGTCCAGTTGTATGACATAGGTCAGGATTACTGGTGAACCCCAACCTGTCACCAGGGTTGTAATCACCAATGGTTTTGAGCCACCTTTTAGATAAGAAGAGAGGAAGATTGCTTATATGGTCAGAATTTACCAGTGTCCTTGACAAATTATTTTAATACCTAATTAACTTATTTTACCCATAAAGACCTACCCTGATGCTACATCATGATATTGAGGTGATACTGGATTTTTCAAGGTTCTATTAAATTGTCTCGATTTTCAAAAAAAGAAAGAGAATGGAGTCTGTACCTTATAGACCATTGAACTTCAGTTTTTGGCAAAATTATTAAATGAGTAATTAAAGGAATGATTAATGAATATTTAGACAGAAAAGTTTTTATTAGTCAGGTATTTGTAAAGGTACATTAACTAGTGCCCCATACTATTTATTATCACACATTTATTATGTGCCAGGTACTATACTAAGTGTTAGGGATACAAAGAAAGAGCGATAGCAATCACTGCCTTTAAGGAGAACAAAATATATAAATCAGAACATGCACAATAAATATAGAGTACATGGAAGGTAACTTTATAGGAAATAGCATCTGCAACTGTGGGGACCAGGCAAGGCTTACTGCTGGGAGGGGGACCATTTCTGGCATGGAGAATAATAGGCAGGTCAAAGGCATGGAGAAAGGAGATGGAATATCCAGTGTGAGGAACAGCAAGTAAACCAGAATAGTTGGATTGTAGTGAGAGAAGGGAGGAAAGTAGCATTTAAGAATATTAGAAAGGTAGAAAAGAGCTAGGTTGTAAAGGACTTTAGATATCAAAATAACTTTATATTTGATTTTGGAGGTAATAACGACTCTTTGTAGGGTGTGTGTGTGTGTATTTGTGTGACATGGTGTGTGTGTGTGTGTATGTGTGTGACATGGTAAGACATATGCTTTGGAAGCTGCTTAATGGATATCAATGGAGAAAGAATTGAGAGGGGGAGACCTGTTTGGTGAGATTTAATGAGGGCTTGAACTAGATTTCTACCTATGTGAATGAAGTTAAAGAGATTTTGTAGAGAAAGAACTTCAAAGATTTGGCAACAGAGTAGATATGTGGGATGAATATGAGAAGTTAAGGATGACACCAAGGTTTTATACCTGGGTTATTGGGACTGTGGTGGTGTGCTGTACATTAATGGGAAAATTCAGAAGGATGTTTGAGAGAAAGATGAGTCCTGTTTTTCATATGTCAAGTTTGAGATGCCTATGGTACATTGGAATGAGAACTATCCAATAGGTGAGGTGTGACTGTAACTAAGGAGAGGGACATGGGCTGGACAAATAGATTTGGGAATCATCAGTAGAGATAATATTTGAACCCATGGAAGCCAGAATCAACAACAGGTCAGGACACAATTAAAAATTCTAACAGCCTCTCTTGGAGGGACAAATTGCCTTCTTGCCAAAACCAATGCCTCTTTGTGTTTTCAATCTCACCCCTTCTCATTTTTATTAATTATTCCTTCTATTTCCTTATTTTTCAACCTCTGTCTCTTCCCTGCTTCTTATAAACATGCTCAGATCTCCTCACACTTATAATATCATCACTGACTACCATCTTTTCTCTCACAACCAAATTCTTAGGGAAAACTGTCTACATTCATTGGCTCTATTTTTTTTTTAACTTCTCATTCTTCAACCTCATGAAATCTAGATTTTATTCCCTCAACCTGACTGAAATTGTTCTTAGTGCTTAGTACAGTGCCTGGTGAGTATTATCCATATTTATCAACTTAATTGTTCGAGGTCATAAGTGGTATCTTTATGGCTAAATCCAGTGACCTTTTCTCAGCTCTTAATTTTCCTGACCTCTCTACAGTATTTGTAACTATGGATGACTTTTTTCTGAATTTTTGCTCCTAATCGATTTTTGTGACACTGCTCTGTTGTGATTCTGTCCCAGCAATTCTTCTCTCTTCCGTTTGTCAGACCATTACCCATGTCCTGTCCAATATGGATGGTTGTACACCATGTCTCTGTCCTGGGACCTCTTCACTTTTCTTTCTAAACCTTTCCACTTCGTGATTTCATCAGCTCCTATACATTCAACTATGGTTTTTATGCACATGTCTCCTCAATCTGGGTATCATTTCTCTTTTTAGTCCCAGCCCTGCATCTCCAGTGGCCTGCTGGAATTCTCTACCTACTCCATATGTATATCAAACTCAAGTCTCAAATCAAACTCATTATCTTTTCCTCAGTGCCCTGATACATTGAGGATACCAGAATCCTTCTGGACAGATATCAGTGTTGCAACCTATGGGCCATGCTTAACTCTTCACTCTCATTCACTCCTATATCCAATCAGTAAGAAAGTCTTGTCAATTCTACTTCCTTTCTTCTATCCCCTTCTCTCCACTCATATCACAATCACCTTAATCCTCTCTCTCAGGGACTATTGAGATAATCTCTCCCTCTCTCTCTCTCTCTCTCTCTCTCTCTCTCTCTCTCTCTCTCTCTCTCGTTGCAGGGCAATGAAGGTTAAGTGACTTGCCCAAGGTCACACAGCTAGTAAGTGTCAAGTGTCTGAGGGTGGATTTGAACTCAGGTCCTCCTGAATCCAGGGCCAGTGCTTTATCCACTGTGCCACCTAGCTGCCCCTCGAGATAATCTCTTAATTGATCCTGCAGCCTCCAGTCCATTTTCCACACAGCTGTCAAATTGATATTTCTAAAATTGAGATCTGACCATGTCACTCCCCGGCTCAAGAAGCTCCAGTGGCTTTGGATTGATTGCCTCTGGATCAAATTATAATACCTCTGTTATCTAAAGCCTAGTATGGTTTCCGCCTATTTTTTCCAGGCTAATTTCTCATTATTTCCCCTCATATACTCTAAACTTCAGCCTCCTTGGCTTAATGTTTATCTCTCTCTTCCTCATCTCTGACAGGTTGCTTCTCTTTCCTGAGGACAGCCCCCACCCCCAGTTCCTAGAACATTCACCCTCCTTACCTCTTCCTTGTAGAATACCTAGCTTCCTTCAAAGCTGAACCTAAATGCAATCTCCTTCAAGAGTTCTTTCCTGAATAATTCACTTTTTAGTGCTCTTTCCCTCTAATCAAAGGGAAGCTAGGCAGTGTGGTGGATAGAGCATGGGGTTTGAAGTCAGGAAGACTCATCTTCGTGAGTTCAAATCTGGCCTCAGACACTAGCTGGGTGACCCTGGATAAGTCACTCAACTTTGTTTGCCTCAGTTTTCTCAGCTGTGTGATGAGCTGGAGAAGGAAATGGCAAACCACTCCAGTATCTTTGCCAAGAAAATCCCAAAATAGGGTTCGTAAAGAGTGGGGCATGACTGAAGAACTCCAATCACTTTTCATTTATTTCACATATATTCTTTTTATCTGTGAACCTTATACCAGGTGAAATGTAAGCTCCTTGAGGGAATGGAATGTCTCGCTTTTGTATTGATATCCTCAGCACTTAAGTAATGCCTGGCACATAAGTGCTTAATAAATACTTGTTGACTGATTAATTGAATCACTGTGGTATGGAGGTGACATCGGATTTTTGAGGGCATAGCTGGAAAACACAGGCTATGGCAAGCTCCACTCATTCTGGAAAGACTTTGAATAAAGCCCTGACAACAGATGATGTCTCCTTTCTGAAGCCCAACCTAGTGAAAGGCTCCTCACTAGTGTGTGGTCCCTTTCCACTTCTGAAGCAACAGAGGCAAAGCTGTGGAAAGATGGACAGAGCGCACTAAGAATCACAGCTTTTGAGAACATCTTTTTCATGAATTTAACTGTTGCTACTGTAAATGTGAAATCCTTGTCCAATGAGCAAATAGCTGACATACTCCTGGAGGAGCTGAAACATATCATTATTGATGTTCTTGCTATAAATAAAAACAAGACCTCAAGATGTTACTGCTAAATAGAAGGTTGACTCATAGGTTTTCCTTGGAGAGGCAAAAAAAAAAAAAAAAAAGGAATGGATGGAGTTGCTTAATTGTGTGTCCAAAGGCAACAAGAAACATAATTTCATGGGACACTTGATCATTTCATATTAGAGTACTCATGATGAGCATTTACAAAAAGACTGTTGTGATGCTAATTGAGGCTTATGTGCTAACATCTGTTACAGAAAATGTGAACATAGAAAAACTCTATCAAGAACTCCATAAAGTCCTACAAATTAAACCAACACATACTTTCATATTCACTGGTTTCAACAAAGGGGTGAAAAGTAAGCTGGAAAATATGACTAAAGGTCACTAAACAAGACTCCAAATTATCTTATACTATGTAGAAGCCTTGTACCTATAGATGATGAACACAACAAATTTTCTTCAAGAAGAGAGTTAGGGGCAGCTAGGTGGCGCAGTGGATAGAGCACCGGCCCTGGAGTCAGGAGTACCTGAGTTGAAATCCGGCCTCAGACACTTAGCACTTACTAGCTATGTGACCCTGGGCAAGTCATTTAACCCCAATTGCCTCACTAAAAAAAAAAAAAAAAAAGAAGAGAGTTAGAAGACATTGGATATGGTGAGTACCAAATAACATCACAAAAAATGAAATTAACTATATGTCTATAGACAGAAAGCAACTAGGTTACTAATGTGTGAGTAATTTACAAATCAGCTATATATATACAGACCATTGACTTGGTTAGAGCAAAGATTAAAATCAACATTAAATCAGATGAAAGAAGAAAAATAAAAAGATGGTATGTACTCAACAGAGCTCCAATGTGACCTATTTCATCACACCATTCATGCCAAAAAAATGAGAAATTCTTAAAGGAATAGTATGTTGGAATACAAAGAGTGGATTTGGCATCAGAACACTTGGAGTCAAATCCTGAGTCTACCAGTTGCTACCTCTGTGACCCCTGGCAAGTTGCCCTTTCTGGGCTTAGTTTCCTCAATGATAAAACATGGATAAGTTGAGATCTGCATCCTTGGAAAAAGTAGACAAGTCCAATGATAATTGCATGCTACTGAGCATGTTCCATTGAAATAGAAGCAGACTGAAGACTGTGTGACCAGCTAGAAGCAATTATGATAATTTAATCTTGAGATAATATGAGTCATTATTACAGTGACTGACCCATGTTAGTTGCTTAATAAATAGTTGTTGAATGAATGAATTAATAAACTAGGGTCATGAAAGTTGGAATGGAAAAGAAGGAATCAGTGTGAAAGACAGGATAAAGGAAGCATTGACAGGAATTGGGGACTGTGTAAAAGAAAGGAAGGAGGCAGATATGACTTAGAAATTTAAAGTACAGGTGACTGGAATCACTATAGCATCACTGATTGAAAATAAGGACATACAGAAGGGGACATCAATTTGGGGAACAAATTCTATTTCACTTCAACTCAGATCAACGAATGCTTATTAAGTATGTATAAAACACTATGCTAGACATCAAGGGGATTAAAAGTTAAACAGTATGGTGGCCAGCTAGGTGGCACAGTGGATAAAGCACTGTCCCTGGATTCAGGAGGACCTGAGTTCAAATATGGCCTCAGACACTTGACACTTCCTAGCTGTGTGACCCTGGGAAAGTCACTTAACCCTCATTGCCCTGCAAAAAACAAAACAAAACAAAATACTATGCTAGACATCAAGGGGATTAAAAGTTAAATAGTAACTGGTTCCTACCCTCAAGAAGCTTTGAATCTAGTAAGGATGATAATGTATACAAATAACCATAATACACAATAAAATATTCTTATCAAATATTGTACCATATAATAGAAAACAAAACAATTATAACAATGATATTATTATGGTTAGCATTTATATAGCACTTTAAGGGTTGAAAAATGTTTTTAAAAATTATTCCAATTTATCCTCACAACAACTCCAGAAGGTAGGTGTTACTAATATCTCTATAGGTAAAGAAACTGAGACAGGCAGAGGTGTATGTCTTACTTTCTACCCAAGAATAAGTTGATAACACATGTGTAAATGGGAGAAAGGTATAGGGCTCCATTGCTCTTTTTCTTTAATTCCTAGGCCATGCAAATACATTATAACAATTTCCTGGAAACACTAAATTAACTATCTGGTCTCTCTACTGAATTGTACCAACTTGTATAAATTAAATTAGCACAACAAAAATGTATAGTCATTTAAATGAGATTATGATTTTAACTTGGAGAGACCATCTAGTCCAAATGTTTCATTTTATAGATGAGGAAACAGGCTCATAAAGATGAAATGACTTGCCTTATGTTATGCAGGTTGCATTTACTAATGGTAAAATTAGGATTTGAACCTAGGTCTTCCAAATTTAGCACCTTTTCCACTAGTCTATAATGATTCTCACAACTAGTTTGTCAATAAACATCTATTAAGTCCCTATTATGTACCAGGTTGTGTGCTAAGTGCTTCAAGTAAGAAAAAGAAAGATATTTTTTGCCCTCATGCAGCTTGCAATCTAATGGAAAAGACAACACACAAGAAGAAGCAGAAAAGTGGGAGGAGGTCAGGGAAGAAGGTCTCCATGGGGGTGGGGCATGGTGGAGTCCAGTTCAAGGAATGCAACTGGTAGGAAATGAAGAATTCACTGGCCTGATGGTCCTCTTTAAATGGAAGCTTTGAGAGGTATTCTTTTCTCTGCTTTCTAGCTTGCCAGTCAGAGGGGCAAAGGTACTGAGGGTGCTGATGAGGAGAGTATCAAGGCTAATATAACCTTCTAGGTTGATGAGTTTCCTGGGAGCATGATCATAACAGTCTAGTTCAAGAGAATGTGCTGGTAGGAAAAGAAGAAGTAGTTGGTGTGGGAATCCTCTTTAAATGGAAGTTTTCACAAAATAAACATGTATAAAAGAAAGATGCTGTTGGTGTGAAATCTTTCTAGTATCAGCTGAAAACATTAATATTTAATTAAGGTTTTAAATATTAACATTTAATTAACATAAATATTAATATGATAGTTCTCTTCTAAAGGTTATATTATAAGGCAATTACCAGAAATTGCTGACCTCTTGACTTAGGGATAAATGAGGACATTGGAGATAAAAGAGTGAGGGTAAATATATATTCTTGGAAACTGAAAAAAGAAGGGGCCACATGTGCACCCAGTTCTGGGGCTGGGAAATAGAAAAGGAGGAAACCAAAAGAGGGGGCTCAGGTAGGTAAAAAGAATTAAAAATGAGTGCAGGGGCAGCTAGGTGGTGCAGTGGATAGAGCACTGACCCTGGATTCAGGAGGACCTAAGTTCAAATCCAGCCTCAGACCCATGACACTTACTAGCTGTGTGACCCTGGGCAAGTCACTTAACCCCAATTGTCTGTCTCACCAAAAAACAAAACAAAACAAAACAAAACAAAACAAAAATGAGTGCAAAATTGAGGATGTGAGAAGGAAGAAATAATAGGATAGCTTAGGGATGATACTAAATGTCAGTAAATACCAGAAAGTTAAGTGGGAGAGGTTGTGAGATTTAGAAACTAGAAAAGATGGTGTGAAGTATAGCTAATATCTGTGTCTATCGTGTTGTCTCTAGGAGCAACAGAGAAATATTATATCAGCTTGGAAAGATTCCTTAGTGGAATATCCTGACCTTGTTAATGAATTACCTTGGCTGAAATAAAGGGCAGATGAAAGAAAATCACTTCAAGTGGATTGTGTTTTTCTCCCCTAAACTGAGACTTTTAAAGATAGTCCAGGATTTAGTGGGAGATGGTCTAATGAGAAGGGTGTGAATAGAGTACCATCATAGAATGCAGGTAGGATACAGCACTGGAACTAGAGTCAGGAAGACTCAAATCTGTCCTCACGCACCTACTAATTATGTGCATCTGGGCAAGTCACTTAACCTCAGTTTCTTCATCAGTAAAATGAGCTGGAGAAGGAAATGGCAAATCACCGTAGTATCTTTGCCAAGAAAACCCCAAATGGCATCATGAAGGATTGGGTATGACCAAAAAAAACCTGAAAAGCAACAAAGACCAGACAATGTCAATATCAACAATAATATATATGTGTTACATTTTATATCATTTCTCCATATATCATCTCATTTAATATCCAAGAAACTACCCAAAGGAATTTAAATATTGGAATATTGGGCAGTAGTGATCTATAATCTGCCATCCAGAGAGGTAAGACTTTTTTTTTCATATACAAACAAAACTTTACTATATTCCAGACCTCCACCTTTTCGAACAAGGTCACTCTCACTATCTTTCCCTAGCAACTGTTGCTAATGAGATGCTGCTCCTTGAGCTAACTTCCAAAATGTTTGGTATTCCAGCTCACATTTCCCTGGTTACTGATGGTGAGATAAAGTTTGCCTAGTGGAAAGAACTGAAAGACAAATAAAATAAAAACATACAACAAATGATGTCTGATGCTTATCTTATAAACGGAAATTCAAAGAAAAACCATAAGACTGACTGATTATGCTTAGTCTTACTCTAGAAGGGTTGAGAGTAAAAAGGCATATTCAAGCCAGAATTCCCTTGGATTTAAAGAAATGTTGGATAGGGGTGTATTCAATAGAATAATCCTATTCATCCTAATAATACCATAAAGTCTTTGTGGGCAGGCATCTCATCTTACAACATAATTGGGTGGAAGTGAGCAGGTTATACTAGAAGAGAGGTAGACTGAAGGTTGGTGGCCATTTAGAAGCTAGGTAGCTGGTTATTTAATCTCAAAGTAAGAATTATCATAGTCCCCCAGTGAATTGTAACATTCAATATCATAGTCTATACTTTTGTATGCTTTAGATGTTGCCCCTAAATATTTGCCTACATTCCTTCTTATATGATGCCTAATAAAGACCTATACTACATTTCTCTACAATTTTACCAACCCATGCCAGTTTCTGCAAATATCTAAAGAGGCAAGTGTTTGAATGAAAGGAGACTTTGTACTTAATTTCTAACATTATTAGGATTTCACCATTTAAAGTAATACAGATGTCCAGTTAACTGTCCTAGGTTGACTCATCTTTTACTGATAATAATTAGGAGATAGTCAAATCATCATCATCATAATAACTAACATTTATATAGTTCTTAGGATGTATGTGATAAGTGCTTTACAATTATTATCTTATTTTATCCTCAAAACAACCCTGGGAGGTGGGCTCTATGATTATCTCCCTTTTGAAGGGTTTTAAAGCTTTGATTTTCTTTTTGGTTTAACTAGGGACTGTAGCCCCTAGGGATGTGACAGGAACAAATAGAATCAATCAATGAGTATTTCTTGAGTGATTACTCTGTCATCACCAGTATGTTAGATATTCTGTGGGGTATAGAAGTCTGAGGCATGCTCTTTGCCCCCAGATGTGTGTGTGTGTGTGTGTGTGTGTGTGTGTGTGTGTGTGTGTAAGCTGAATATATATCAAAGCAAAGTAATTAAAATAAAATGGAACATAATTTGCCCATTACCAAAGTTCTATGATTCTGAATGTATCTAGATGAAAGGAAGTATAGTTTAATCAAGAGTATGAGTAGTGGTATTCTATGCATCTACTAGAGAATTTGAGCAGTTTGAGAAAGTTTCGTGGAGTAGGCAGGGCTTGAAAAGAGCCTTCAAGGGGCAGCTAGGTGGCACAATAGATAGAGCACTGGCCCTGGATTCAGGAGGACCTGAGTTCAAATCTGGCCTCAGACACGTAACACTTACTAGCTATGTGACCCTGGGCAAGTCACTTAACCCCAATTGCCTCACCAAAAAAAGAAAGAAAGAAAAAAAGAAAGAAAAAAAGAAAAGAGCCTTCAAGGGTGAATAAAGGGCAAAAGAGAGACAATAATTGCTGTTGCATATTTGTAATTAGATATATTATAGAAGTCAACCTCCCAAATAAATACTGTACCCCAAAGTTATCTCTTCACTGAAATGCATGACTGTACTATATGGATCTTTATCCTTTGTTTACAGCAAAGCACAGTTCCTGCCAATGGTCAGACGAGCTATTTGCAAGGCTGAACAAATTCTTATACTATTGAACCCAGCTATCTTGCTTTATCTATGGCAGAAGCCAAACCAAATCAAATTCCTATAACCATGTTAATCTGTTCTGCAATTTTAATGACTTTTCCCCTTTCAATCAGCAGATTGCCATCTGCTTTTTAGCAAGAGATCACAGCTCTACTTGCTTAATCAGCTAGGCTCTGCAATTGGAAATATGTCAGTGAAAATGCTGAAATGAATGTTCATTAACATGTTTTCGTTTTTTGTGACTCAGAGGGATTGTGTGTCTCCAAACCACTCTAGATCCCTTAACAGGGATGGTGACAGGCATATGGCTGGATGTCAGTGTGGGAATTATACCAGCATGTACTTACACAATGCTAGTGTTTGAGCAACATGGAGTATGGATATGGGTTAAAAAACCCCCAAATCAATCTTTACAATAGGACTTAGCTAAGGGTTGGAGACTAATATTCTTATTTTAGAGCCAAGGACATAATCACATGCCCAGGATTATGTAGGACGTTGAAAAAAGTTCTGATATAAAGGACACTGGCTGATAGACCATTTTGCTCATGAAGAACTTATAGCCACATAAAAAGCCCTTTTCCTTTCATGTGTGAGAGCCAAATTGGATATATGGAGCATTAATCTCCCCCTTTAAACTTTCCCTTATATATAGAGATATATATCTATATCTATATCTATATCTATATCTATATCTATCTATCTATCTATCTATCTATCTATCTATCTATCTATCTCACAGACCAATAAGAAAAAGGAGCCACTGAGCTTTAATCTATAATGGATCAGGTTTTTTTTTTTTATTGCTTGGGAATTAATTAGACAACAAGAGTTGAAACCAGTTAGGGAAATAAGGAAGGAGAAATACAAATGAATAATCTTAGATATAAGCTTGGTCTATTCCTTTATAAAACTCACCGAATCCCAAACTGCCCACCAGACCATGAATCCCTGAAAAGACCAAACACCAAACCACGTGCACTCCTTTCAATCCTGTTCCATCACTGCTAAATTCACCACCAGAGAGTTCACCTCACTTTTAAGTTGGTGTCCTGGAAGTTCCTTGTGTTCTCCTCCCTAAAAGGGAGGTTCTTCAAAAGCCGCTTCAGTAGCATGTGCAATCTCTCAAATGATTCAGCTAAAACTTCTGATATATATGTTTACCACAAATAATTTTTACCACATTCCCCCCTTTGTTTCAATTGAAAATTGAATGAGTTTGCTCAATGAAACAGACAAAAATAATATCATATGTTAATATCAATATAGAAAAGGGAGAGAGAAAAGTTTTGTCCAGAGGGGCAGTCCCTCATGAACATGACGCTTTGACATTGGTCTTGCAGAGGGAGGGCCTCTGCAGAGAGTACATGTTACGGATGGTATGTAATAACAGAAGGAGATAACAAAAACCAACAAAACAAAAACTGTTCATATAAAGTCTCTGAGTTCTCTTGTCTTCTTGAAGTGGTAAGATGTCATCAGGAGGAAGCTGGATTCTGGTCTGGAAAACTGGGCTCTGGACTCTGGACTGGAAAGCTGGATTCTCTTCTTTAACTGTTTGAATTGCTGGATTTTTTTTTTTTTACTAAACCTTAGCATAGCATTGTCAATGATCAAATTAATAAATTCCATTACATTCCCTCCTTTATTATATTCTGTTATTTTTGACTGTTTCATCAGGGAAATGCCCATTTCTTGAAGAAACAAAGCGGGGACTGTAACGATTGGAATGATGCCACCTGCTGGAGACTTACTGTAGGAAGCTCCAACATGAGGAGAGGGCCTCAGAGGGCAGCACCAAGCGTCTTTTCTTTGGCATCAAGAAGTGACTTTGCTTGTGGGAGGAAGAAGGGGGAGGCTGGTGCGCTGGCTCTCTCTCCTTCGTGTGGACTCTGGTGGAGAGCAGAGCTAGGAATGCTCTCTTCCTTTAATAGATAGATGAATCTAGGCCTTTCTCTCTCTCTTTACAAAATTCTTATTCTCCTTAATAAATGCTTAAAAGTCTAACTCTTGCTAAAGCTTATAATTTATTGGTGACCACTCATTAGATATTTTAGATAGTATAGCTAGAATTTTAGCCCTTACACATGTATGTACTTGGTTGTGCTAAAAATAATCATGGAGGGTTGGGATTCTTTTGTTGTCTCATCTTGTATCTATCACCTCTCTTTTAGAAGGTTGATTGCATACTTCATCATTACTCCTCTGGAATTATGGTTCATCACTGCATTGATGGGAGTTCTTAAATCTTTGTTTTTTTTTTTTTTCAATGTTGTTATAGGATAAATTGTTCTCTTGGAGTTGAGAACTCTGGGCACAATTCTTATATCCATCTTGATTGTCTCTTGGTGTTTATCAACATTTCCAGCAAGGACAGAAGTCAGAGAATGAGGTCTCCATAGACACTTGGAACCCATTAGATGGGTCCATCAACCCATCCATCAGCACCTACTTGGTATGTACTTTGACCCTATCTTAAGCATTGACTGCTCTCCATAATGCATCCCACAGAAGTTTTGGGTGGCCAATGCTTTTCTTCCTGAAAACCTCTAGGCCTTCTTGGCTCCTCTTTCTCTGACATGTTTTTCAGATGCAGTAGATCTGGGTTAGTTACAGTAAGCATGAGTGAAAGACTGGAGAAGAACAAATTAAGGAGCTTTTCACTTGAAAGTTTCCTGAGAATAAATTGTATGCTCTATGAAAGCACATGTATTATTGCTAATTCAAATCCAAATGTATTTGTTGTTTCCCAACTATAATGGTATCTTGTGATGGCATTATTAACTACAGGGAAAAAGCCAGTCTCTGTGGGAATTCTTTCAGAAGACATTCCCAGATGGACAGAAAAGGTCTTACAATAAAAACTGTAGGGCAGGGGGAAGCTAGGTGGTACAGTGGATAAAGCACTGGCCCTGGATTCAGGAGGACCTAAGTTCAAATCTGGTCTCAGACACTTGACACTTACTAGCTATGTGACCCTGGGCAAGTCACTTAACCCTCATTGCCCCCGCCCAAAACAAACAAAAACAAGAGCAAACAAAAAAAACCCCTGGAGGACAGACTTATATGGAGAACATCTCTAGCAATTTTTAAAAGCTTGGACCTTATTCATATCTCTGCACCTAAGGATCATTTAGGAAGACACAGTATCCTGGTTATAGGGAATAGTCATTGTCTTGACATAGCTCTTTTAAAAAATTGTTTTAGTGGCAGAGAAATAAAGATTTCTCTGATGCCATCTCTTTTTTGACCAGATAGTTCTTCAGATGATACATATGTCAAGGTTTTCAGCAAGATTCTGGCTGATATTTTCTTAGAATTAGAGGGAATGAAATATCTTTATTTCTCTGCCACTTTTAGTTCATCTTGATGATTGTTTTTTGATTAATGTTAGTTTTTATATTCCTCACCCAGCCCTGGACTCCCTGTGTTACAAATTCAGCAGGTCCATAACTCATGTGGTGATTCTTGCTTTCTATATTTGGGCCTCTCAATGGGATGGAATTCCCCTCCTGAACCTAGGAGAAAGAGGGAGGAGTTTTAGCAAGTGTAAACCTTTTCTCAGCCCAGTGTCAAGAGGAAAAACTTGTCCAGGCAAGAGAGTTTTGTAATTCACTTTGGCTTTCTCAAATACAAATCAGCAACCACCAAAAAGGCTTGATAACTGGAGTAAAGGGGGAAGAAGGAAGAGCTGAGGCTGACAGTAAGACTGAGAAGGCTGAACCCCCTCTCAAGCTAGGAAAGGAGTGGAATAACTTCTCTGTGGTGCTTATAATTCAGATACCCATTCTTAATCATTTTCTGAAATGCATGTAAAGATAGAAGATAGAGTTACAACTCTGAAAATGATCAAGGGTAGAATGTACATTTGTAAGGTAATAGTGATTTGTCACTAACCTGATTGTATTTTCTGAAAGCTATGAATATGGTGGAAAGACAGTGGAGGAAGCAGTTTTTCTTGGAAGAAATTACCACATTGATCCTATCCCTGATTACTTCTTTCTCTTTTCCCATGGATTGCAAATGCATTTTTTTACTAGTGGATTTATCTGACCTTTGGGAAGGAATGGATGATCGAATTTTGCTAGAGAATCTGAGGGCTCAGAAGCATTCATTTCTCAGTGCTCAATAGTATGCATTGGCTTTTTATCAATGTTGGAGATGGGCGGTTTGGAAAAGGGTTGTTCATTGTTCATCCCTTTCCTTGACTTTTCAATATATGAATATATCCAAACCATCTGGTTTTTCTGGTTTAAAAAATTGATAACAATGTCCTAGTTCCTCTTCCCCTCCCATCTTCCACTCAAGATTTTTATATTACACACCATTCTCAAAGCAGATGGATATTGAAAGAATCAGAAAGAATTATTCAGTCTTTAAAACTTGGCAAAGATTTCCATGTGGTACAAGCACTCTACAAGCCTAGGGGACTACTGGGCATGGTGCCCTCTAGAAACTCAGGGTTTATTGTATCATGAGTTCATCCTGAGAGCAATGTGACCCATTAATCATGAACTTTTTCTTTTTCTTTTTTTTGGTGAGGCAGTTGGGGTTAAGTGACTTGCCCAGGGTGACACAGCTAGTACGTGTGAAGTGCCTGAAGCTGGATTTGAACTCAGGTCCTCCTGAATCCAGGGCCAGTGCTCTATCCACTGTGCCACCTAGCTGCCCCAATGTGACCCATTAAAACAAAGAACTAAGAGTATACCAATGGTCTATCTAGCCTCAAGAAATGGTTACCCACATTTCTTGAAAGTTCCTAAAATGCTCCAATCAGTTTCAGAGGGAGTCCTTTGCATTTTCCAACTAGGTTACAATGAGGAATAGAGGAAGACAGACTCTCTCTCTCTCTCTCTCTCTCTCTCTCTCTCTCTCTCTCTCTCCCCCTCCCTCCCCCCTCTCTCTTTTTTCTCTCTCTTTCTGGTTGTACCTTGTCTTTCTGCTGGTTTCTGCACTGGACATGGAGTCAGGAAGACCTGAGTTCAAATCCTGCCTCAGACACTAACTGTGTGAGTATTGGCAACTCACTTAACTTCTTTCAATCTTAGTTTTTTGGAGATAAATAGTACTTAATAATCAAGGTGATTAGAAGCATCAAGTGATATAACATATATAGTGATTTGCAAATCTTAAAGGGCTATTTAAGAACAAGTTATTATTTTTAGTTAGAGGCAGAGGTTAGAAGACGGAACATTCCAGACATGGGAAATATCTTGTGGAAAGGGTTGGAATCAGGAGATGTAATGTCATATATGGGGAATACTTGCCAGGTCAGTTTGACTTGTGATGAAGAATGTGTGAAAAGGAGTAACATTAACAATGTCAGAAGGAACCTAATTTTTGAAGGCTTTAACTGCCATTCTGAGTACTTTCTACCCTTTTTTCCCCTAGAGGCAATAGGAGTCACCTTTTTTCTAATGGTTGATTGACATACTCATGTCTGTGTTTTAGGAATGTTAATTTAGCAGCTATGTGAAGAATGGCTCAGAGAGGAGAGGCTGAAAGGAGGGAGTCCACTTTGGAAGTTAATTGCTCAGGTGATGAGGGCCTGAACTAGTTTGTATGGCAATGACTCTACAAACTCTTGGAGAACAGAGATGGTGCATCTTCACATCTTCCCTGAAGCCTTCTGCTTCCTTCCTACTGGGAACCTTAAAAAATCAGAGTTTATATCATCCTACTGTAAGTAAATAGAAACCAGGACTTCTGGCTTATTCCTCCTTTTTGAAGAGGACTGTAGATGGAGGGATTGGTATGGGAAAACCTGGAGGGAAATCCTTAGTCTTATCAAGAGACAATGGGATTGGCTACTGAAATGTTGTGTGATTTTCAGCAAATACTTTTCCCTTTATGCAAATCAATTCCTCACTCCCCTCTCTCTAAATAGGCATGGTACAGAACAAGTGGCATTTTGCAGCAATTCCTTTAAAATGCTATTTTATTGCATCATGGATTCCTTTGGAAGTCTGGGGAAGCCCATGGACCCCTTCTCTGAATAATGTTTTTAACTGCATAAAATAAAAAGCAACGGATTACATGGAAAGCCAGTTATACCAAAACATTAAAAAACAGGTTCAAGGACCCCAGTTTAAGAATTCCTGATTTAAGTTTTTGAGATGTTATGACCATTTTGTTGATTGGGAAATTGAGGTAAAACCCAGGTAATCAATTTGGCCTATATTGTTTAAGAGATATAAATTCAGTCAGCCAATCATCCCACACATATATCTTGAATGCAGGACAGCAGCTAGGACCAGGGTCCTGAGTCTCTTAAATCCATACTCTTTGTTCTGATTGGTGGTGTATTTTGGGACCCCAGCACATGGTAAAAATCCCAGAGATTCCCCACTGTGAGGCTGTAAGGTCAGTATTGTACCATTCCTGGTTACTTGAGGGGTGCTTATGTGTGCATGCATGTGGACCCATACATGTATGAAGTGGTACCTTGGCTGTCTACTAGGTTCTGTATCCCTCCAGTTAGCGGCAGTGCAATTGAATTTCTCTGACCTAAAATCTGATGCACCTGATGTTCCTTTAGGTGACAATGGAATTTCTTAGAGATGTTTGTAGGCAGGAGAAATAGATCCTCATCACATCTCAGCAAGCCAACCTGTGCTCAATCTAGTTCTCCTGAAGTGGTTATTAACTTTTGATAACCACATCTCAATCTTATTGGTTTCCTTTTAATATTGTCTATTTTCTTTTATGCATTTAAGAACACAGTTCTGAGAAGGGGTCCATTGGCTTCACCAACCAGACAACCAAAGGAGTCCATGACAGAAATAAAATGAGGGACGCCAGTGCTAGCATGTGCAGAAGACTAGTTATGTTCCTTGGTTCCAATTATTAGGAATATTAATGCTTCAAATTTTCTACCATTAGGCGTTATCAAGGTGCTAGATGACATAGAGAATATTTAAAAAATCATTAGATTTCTCCCATCTCTAATCCTCATTATCTAAAGTGATCTCTACTTTCTCAGAACTCTGAAAACATAATTTTTATACCCTCAGGTACTCACATACCAATTTGCATCATAAAAATTATATTATGTCATCTACAAGGGCTTATGGTTTTATACTTGTGGGAAGTTCTTCAACAGCTGCAGATGAGAAATCCATTTATTACTTTATAGTCATAGAGAATTTCCCCAGTCTTATAGTTTAGGTGACTTTCCTATAGTCATACAGTTAGTAGAGGGCAAAGACAAGATTTGAACTAAGGTTTAACTGACTCTAAGTCCAGCCTTCTATTCATTATGTTACACTGTCTTTCTAAAATACACACAGACACACAGACACACACACACACACACACACACACATACACTCACACACTACTGAAGTCTAGCACATTCCTTATATATAGTAGGAGCTCAATAAATGAGTGAATGATTATCTAACTGAAGTGACTATATTCACCTTTGTGTATCCCTGCCTTGGTTACCTGGACAGTTTAATCTAATCCAATAAGCATTTATTAAGCACCTACTATGTGACAAGCATTATGCTATCTTTTAAAAAAGATAATTCCTATCCTCAGGAAGCTTACAATCTACTCAGGGAAGGAGAGATAATACACAAAAGGAGGCAGTAAAGGAATGAGGGAGACCAGGGAGTATCTTGTTCCATGAAGTTGAAACCAGGCAGAGTAGGAGATGCAGAGTGGAGTGAGTCAAAAAGTCCAGGTTCTGCCCTGTATAATAAAGGAAGGCATTGGGAGACAGTTGGTGTTCTATTCTCCAGCCCTCCAATCAGAGGGGAGAAGAGATTGAAGGGGGTGGTGTCAATCAAGGCTTGAGTTGGCAGCATGGCAGTGAGTTTAGAAGTGATGAACTTTTATCCTGGGAGGGGCATCTTGTTCTCTGGAGCTGAAGTCAGGCAGGGCAGCAGATGCATACCACTTTGTATATGATAAGCACTTAATACTCATTGAACTGAATTCCTACACAATTAATTTTTATTTAATTATAATTTGGCTGTTTGAAATGTGTTTAAGTTCTTGGAATACATGTATTGTTTCAAAAGTAGTGCTGTACTTTCAATTTCAAAGTTAACTTTCTCCAAAGAAGTACTTTGTCAATATTATCAAAATTATTAATGCATTTAAATTAAGTGAGGACTGCAATTGAGATTAGATATTGAATACACAGAAAGAGTCCTTATCTGAATACAAAAAGAGTAACCCCAAATGAAACAATGTTATATAAATGGATTTTTCACATTGAATATTTATAAAGTGGGAGAAGGGTTAATCTGTTTGGATTTCTTGATTTTCTCAAGCCCAGTGTTAAGTAGCCTAAAGCCTATTTAAGAATTTTGATACAAGAAGTATCAAAAAATTGAATCAATCAACCTTGATGTTTAAGTATACTGTATTCTGGCAGGGAAAAATGTTATTAACAGTCATGTTGGGGATGATGAAAATTAAAAATACAACATTATAGAGACCTCTCACTTTAATACTTTTTAACTGTTTCTCTTACTCATATCCACCTGCATTGAAATAAATTTCCTTATCTATGTCTGGAGTTCCTCTATGGGGTACTGAATATTTACAAATCCCTTTCACTTTTCCATATATTCCATCCTAATCTTACATTGGTGCTGATGCCAGGATTTGACTATACCATTGAGAAATTGTGAACTAAGCTATGGGCCAATTGGCATTTACCCAGTTTTTCAGAGATGAGAGAGAATAGCAGTAGCAAGCTGTCAAAATCTAATATTATCCTTAGTGACACTGGGTCATTAACTCCCAGAAGTTCTACCTCTTGGAATTTGATTTTTCAGAGAATCTTGCTCAGCAGCCTGATATCACACAACTTACTTCAAGCCATTCTTTTGGTAAAGCTAATAATCTTACCCTTTCTCTCTGCTACACATTTTGTATACCTTTCCTATTTTGGATTCTGTGCTTTTTCATTGGATGCTCATCACCCATGGACTAGTCTGTCCACCCAAAGTCCACCATGAACTCTTTAAATTATGCCTGAAATCCCATCTAGATTCCAAAGACTTTCCTAGCTGGGGGGAAAGTAAGGCTTGGAAATGTCATTATTCTGCCAGCACCCTCTCTTGTATTTGATTTTAATGTATTACATGTAGTGAAAATGCCTAAGTTTTTAATTCTAAAAATTACTATCAGGTCATCAATAAACAAGCATTTGTCAAATGTCTGTTATAGCCAAGGCATATGAAAAAGCATGAGAGATGTTCCTTGTTTCCAAGGAACTTGTAATCTATTCAGCGAAATATGACATATACAAATTAAAATAAATTTAGTAATCTAAAGCTGGATATAATAAATGCCAAATGTCTGCTGTGGAAGTTCAAAGGAAAGGGAGATTACAGTGAAGTAAGAGGGGTTGTGCACCTTCAAAGATGGATAAGGGTTTGAATTTCTGTTGTATACTTATATACTGTTGTTTGGTTCCAATAATTTTTACCTAGGTCAGATTTTGCGCTCACATATGTACTTGGTTGCTATTGGATGAAAGAATGGTTAGGTCAATTGATTAAAACATGGTGCTAATGAGATGTGTCATAGTTTGATACCCAAGTGGCCCAACTAGGGCAATTCACTTAACCGTGTTTTATAGTCATGGCCTGAGTCACTAACTCTGACCATCTGTCCTGGGAATGCATGTCATTGGGCACAAAGGGTATAGGGATGTGAGAATGTGGATGGATCAGTGTAAATCTACTATGAGGGCTGGGAAGGAAGTTTTAGGACAATGATACTAGGGCAGTAGCATATCTGATGAAGAAGATAATAGTCAACTGGTTATTAGCATATACAGTTAATGGACTGGGCTTTGTGTGAATTGGTAATTCAATGGACAAGCATTTACAAAATGAATTCTATGCCTATTCTACTTTATTTTATTTTTTTAATCATAAAATTATTTTATTATTTTCCAGTTACATGTAAAAATAGTTTTCAACATTTGTTTTCATAAGAATTTTAGTTCCAAATTTTTCTCCCTCTCTTCTTTCCTTCCCCCCTCCCAAAGACAGAAAGCAATCTGATATAATCCACTACTAAGTTAGATATTATGAATACAAAGATCACAATGAAATAATTCTTGTCTTTTAATTTAAAAATATTCTAAAGGGGAGGGCAGTTAGGTTGCACAGTAGATAGAGAGCAGGCCCTGGAGTCAAGAGGACTTGAGTTCAAATCTGGCCTCAGACACTTACTAGCTGTGTGACCCTGGGCAATTCACTTAACCCCAATCCCCTCCCCCCAATGAAAAAAAATCAGAAAAAGGATTCATAGACTTCATTCATAGACTTCCATCACACACACACACACATACACACACACACACACACACACACACACAAGTTAAGAACTTGTAATCTGGTGAAACCCTCTCATTTTACAAACAGAGAAATTGAGGCACAAAAGGGGTTCCTACAGATAGCAAATAGTAGAGTCAGGATTTCAATTTAGCACCTTTGTTACTGAGTCTAGCACGCTATCCACTACATCATATTGTCTAAATCTGCATTGCCTTTTCATGACTCTTCTTTGGTTTGTTCCCCTTCCTCCAGGCTGCTCCCTTTTCCTAGGTGTACTCTAAGCTCTCTCTCTAAGGCAGAACAGGTCCCTACACGTCTCCCATGGCAGTTACATGAAAAGCGCTCCTACTGCCTGCCAAGAGGACCCTTCATTGAAGGGAGGTGCATATTTCATGGCAAGCAGGGTATTAAATAATATGCTTTTCAGGAGAAGAAATGCTGTGCCCCCTCCCCCAAACCTCAGTCTCTTCCATTTCTGTCCCCTCTACCTCCCTCCCTCCTTCTCCTGATATTCTCATTCCTACTCCCTACCCCTTTCTGGTGGAGAAATGTGGAAACTCAAGTGTCTGGCTTGCACTGTTGGCCTGATAGCAGTATTTGCCTGCAGGGAAAACTCTTCCCTTGGACAGCTCGGTGAAGACATCACTCGTCAGGGACCAGTTCTCTTTAGAGAATAAACTTATTGTTTCGTTCCCAAGAATGTCAGCAATAACACACTTACACCTGAGTGTGTCGACCATCTTCAAAGCTACTTGCCTCTCCTAGAATCACTCCCTGCTCCCCTCACCTATGGATACAGCTGATTTAGGAGGTTGGGAGGAGTTATTCAATATTTGGTTTAGATTTTTATTCAAACTTTTGACATAGAATGACATCCTTTATCCCTTCTTGCAATTACAAATAACATTTTTCCTTATGAAAGGGATGAAATACCGTTCATGATAATCCTCTGTCATAAGAGAAATAAAGAAGGAGTTGCAGTAGGTGGGGTAGAGGAAGGGAGGGAAACTTTGGGGGTGGGGAATAATCACCTGGTCTCCACCCATGACAATGGCAGCTTGAACACCTCAGAATGGGCCCCTCTCTTTCTAAATGAAGGGAGGAAATAATCTTTTGATTTGTAAGTTGGAGGAAGGAAGAAGTGCAGGGAGTTCTTTTATAATGATAAATTAAACTGGGGGTGGATGGGATCTACACTGATTCTGACCACTCAGAAGTATGGTTGGATAGACAATCCTTATAGCTACTCTATCAGTATGTAAGTGTTGGGTAGACACCATGAATGAGTGAACTGGATGGCCTTTGGGAAACTGAATAGTCAACAACAAATATTTGTTAAGTACTTACCATGTGCCTGGCACTGTGTTAAGTGCTGGATATACAAAGAATAACCAAAATATAGACCTTGCCCTCAAAGAGCTCACTACCTAATGGAGGAGACAACATTGCAAATAACTGTATGTACATGATTTATGCAATGCAAAAGGAAGGTAACTTGAGAGGAGAAGGCACCAATAGCTCCAAAGATTAGGCAAAGCTTCCTACAGAAGGTCAGATTGGAGATGAGTCTTACAGGAAGCCAGGAGGTGGAGATGAGGAGGGAGCACAATCCAGGGATGAGGGACAGTCTTGCAAAGATCTTGAGTCAGCAGGTGAAGCAGTGGGTTTGAGGAACAGCAAGACTTGTCTTGCTGGGTCATAGAATAGGTGGAGGGGAGGAAAGTTTAAGATGACTGGAGAGTCCTTTTTTTAATCATAAAAGTATTTTATTATTTTCTAGTTACATGTAGAGATAGTTTTCCACATTTGCTTTTATAAGATTTCTAGTTTCAAATTTTTCTCCCTCCCTCCCCCCTCCCCAAGACAGCAAGCAATGTGACATAGGTTACAAATGTACAATTACATTATATCTATTTCTGCATTAGCCATGCTGTGAAAGAAGAATCAGAGCAAAAGGGAAAAACTTCAAAAAGGAAAACCAAAAAAAAAAAAATAGAAGTAGCATGCTTCAATCTGAATCTGGTTGGCATTTTTTTTCTGGATTTGGAGAATATTTTCCATCATGAGTCCTTTGGAAGTATCTTGAATCATTGTATTGCTGAGAAGGGTCAAGTCTATCACAACTGATCAACACACAATGTTGCTGATATTGTGTATAATGTTCTCCTGGTTCTGCTCATCTCACTCAGCATCAGTGCGTATAAGTCCTTCTAGGTTTCTCTGAAATCTGCCAGCTCATCATTTCTTACAGTGCAATAGTATTTCATTACATTCATATACCACAACTTGTTCAGCAATTCCCCAATTGATGGATATACCCTCAATTTCCAATTCCTTGCCACCACAAAATGAGCAACTATAAATATTTTTGTACATGTGGGTCCTTTTCCTTTTTGTATGATCTTTTTGGGAAAAAGACCTAATAGTGGTATTGCTAGGTCAAAGGCTATGCACATCTCTATATCCCTTTGGGCATAGTTCCAAATTGTTCTCCAGAATAGTTGGATCAGTTCACAGCTCCACCAACAATAAATTAGTGTTCCAATTTTTCCACGGCTTCTCCAACATTGATTATTTTCCTTTTTTGTCATATTAGCCAATCTGATAGGTGTGAGGTGGTACCTCAGAGTTGTTTTAATTTTCATTTCTCTAATCAATAGTGATTTAGAGCATTTTTTTCATATGGCAATAGATAGCTTTGATTTCTTCATCAGAAAACTGCCTGTTCATACCCTTTGACCATTTGTCAATTGGGGAATGACTTGGATTCTTATGAATTTGTTTTAGTTCCCGATAGACTGGGGAGTCCTTTTAATGGATGTAATCCTCCATTTAGAAATGATGGGGGTTGGCTCAAGGGAGGTGAGGATACTTGTTTGGCACATTGTGGTTTATCTTCATTCTGTTCCTGTGTACAGTGCCTTGCATAGAGTTAGTGGCAAGAAATTTTTGTGGTTGTTGATCTAAAATAAAAATAGAAAATAAAGGGAGTGCCTCATTAGCCATCATCACACAAGGAGAGAGTGAGGGACAGTGAACTTTTCCCATGACCACACCTGTAGGCAGAGTCTTCTGTCCTTTAGAGGCTCAATTCAGGACACACCACAGGGTTCTGCTTTTTATCAGAGCCAGCAATCATTCCTGTAGTAACAGGAAACATACCTGTGGTCTTGAGCTCCTCCCACACCCTGTGAAATGCCATTTGCAGATGGAGAAGAGGCAGAAAATATCAGAGAGCAGGAAGGAGAAAAATAAACACACACACACATCAGGCATCCTGGGAGGTGGAGTCAGATCCTAGGGAGGAAAAATAGGTCTCAGCCACGGGTCATGGAGGAAATACAGATGCATCAAATCCTAATTTGTTGAAAGGGAACCATGCTGGGCCACAAGATAGGAGAGGTAGGACTGAATTGAATTGCCATGTGTGTTAGTTCAGTAGGAAGCTGTGGCTGATGATACTGAAAGCCTTTATTCCTGATGAAAACGAACAATGCATCTGTTCAGACCCACCCTGACACAGCACTGTACCATCTTTTCCTGTCTATTCCCCCTAGTCTCCAAATTGTCCTACCAGATATGAAAATAAAAGGGGAGCTTTCACAGTAGGGAAGCTCCCTGATTTGGCCTTCAACCTAGATCAAATGAAGAAAGCTTTGATGATAGTGAAGATGATGATGGTCATGGACCTGCAAGAGGTTCAGAGAAGAAAAGACTAATCAGAAGGCTTTATATGTACAAAGAAGAGATTCATAGGCAAATGCATGGTGAGCAAGTGATAGATATCATTTCCCCCCCCCCCACACCCCTCAACTATGTTTCTTAAAATGGCATACAATATAGAGTGGTTAAGGGAAGGGGATGGCTGGGCTAGGGATGCTGTTGTTCAATTGTTTTGGTCATGTCTGACTCTTCCTGATCCAGTATTGAGTTTTCTTGGTGAGGATATTGGAGTGATTTGCTATTTCCTTCTCCAGATCATTTTATAGATGAGGAAATTAAGGCAAATAGGGTTAAGTGACTTGTTCAGGGTCACACAGATAGTAAAGGTCTGAGGCCAGATTTGAACTCAGGTCTTCCTGACTCCAGGTCTTTTACTCTATCCATATCTGCCCTTTGCCAAAATAGTGAAAGGGAAATACCATACCAGAGCTTTACTATTCTGATCAGTTTTAAGTGCTATATATACATGTATATCCATCTCCAGACTCAACAGTCAAAGATTGAAACCCTCAAAGCATAAAATTTAAAAGATCAAACACAATTCCATATATTATTATATTATATATTATATAATAATATATAAAATTCACCATATATTGGAGCGGAGCTTCACACACACACACACACACACACACACACACACACACACACACACACGCGCGCGCGTGCGCCTCTTTTTATTTAGTGAGAATCCATCTTTTGGATGTATAATTTTGGGTTCAGGTCAAGGGGCTCATTTACTGGCCTCATTACTTCCTCTGTTCTTTATTTATTTGATTCATCTAATAGCCATATAGGGTTTAGTCTAATTTTAGTACATGTTGGTAGCACATGATTACAAGGAGTAATGCTAATCTGATCTGATTGTTCTTTTGCCTTTCAAGAGGGAGGGGAAAACAGATAGAAAGTATTCCACAGAAAATACCCAACCCAAAACCATGGCATGGACTTGCTGAATTGGCGCTAATGAACAGACAGTGTGATTTACCCAATGGCTCTCACTTCATCAGCTTTAAGAGGAGGCAATAAAGACAAAAGGCAGGTCTGGGATTATTGCCATCAATAACACACTGCCTTTACATCGTGCCCTGATCTTAATAACTCTGCTCTAACAAATACTGTTTGAAAGGTACTAATAATAGAAAGTGTCTAACAGAGTAAGTACAGCTTATTACCTTAATGCTACTGGCAATAAGGTTGGGAAAGCCAAAATCTTGAGCTCACTTTGGAAAAAGCTATTAAGTTAGCCCAGGGCTGCAAATGTGAACTGAGTATCTTCTGTTCGGTACGCTGTTAGACAGAACTGTAAAAGAGCTATCCATGTAGCTTATCTTTCTGAGTGCCTGTAAGGTGTAGTTAATTTAAATTTCAACAAAGATAAATTATTCTGAGACAAAAAAATGTCTTATTTAAATCACATACTTCTTTAATAAATTCTTGAAAATCCTTAAAACTTCATGTTTGGAAGATACTTAGAAAGGTCACTGTGTTCATTCCCCTGACTCTCCCAGAAGCACTCTCCCAGGTCCAATAACTGTCTCAGCAACTTAACACAGTTTAACATGTCCAGGCCAATGGATATTTATTGAACACCTGTTATATACAGAACACTATAGTAGGTGCTGGGGATACAAAAAGAAATGATTTGCAATCTAGTAGTGGGAAAAGACATATACATAAATAATGATAATACCAGGGAGAATATAATGAGTGCAAAGGAGGGGGTTGTTCTAAGCAAAATGCCATGAGAAATTTAAGGAGAGACAGAGCATTCCCAGGAAGGATGGGGTAGGAGGAAGAGGCGCCTGAATTAATCCTCCATGTAAGGGAAGGCCTTCAACGGGCACAGATTGAGGATTCCAGCATGGAGTCAAGTTCGGGGATACTTATGAGCACAAGTCATGGATGGGAACAGGGGCAGAGAATAGTCTATAGTCTGAAGGGCAGTGTGAGATGAAGCTCCAAAGTAGAAAGATGAAGAGGGAATCCAATTATGGTGGTCCTTGAATATAAAAATGGGGAATTTAATAACTTGCATGGTCAGTAAATTCTTTCATTCTTGTTCTTTGTCAGTAGAGACAGAATATAGTTGGCTATGATCTTTTGTAGAAGATTTCTTTGCATGTTATATATCCCAACCTGGATTTTGTGTCTCAAGACCAGTGACAGTTGTGCCTTTGACAGTACCATCTGAGCCTTTCCTTATGCTGTCTGGCACACCTGGGCCAGAAATCCCAGTTCCTTAGCACAGTGGGTAAGTAATATTGACTTTCTCATCTTTATTTTCTTCATCTACAAAATGGCGGTTGTACAGTACTTGGATTAACTACCTGCTGCAGTGGACCACAGCACTATATCTGTGCTTCAACAAAAGAGACAAGGTTGATTGGCTAAGGTTCATGACCAGTCAGACAGTTAACACCAATTGTCCATTTCATATGTACTGGCATTCTATTCTGGTCTGTATTGCTGAAGTCCAACTATATCCTGCCAGTTGTTGTATTCCCCCAGTTATCTCAACCAGGTGTGTCCAGATTACATAAATTCACCTCTATTCTGGATCCCATATCACAGAGGTGAAGCTGTTTCCCCTTCAACCTCTGAACCCTTGGTTCCTACACTGTACCTCCTAGCTCCCGCTTCATGAAATGCTTCCAATTAGCTGCTGTCTGGCCTTAGTCTAACTGAAGGAAATCTTATGTAGAGTTTTTAAAAATAGGAAATCATAAAAGACATTGGTATATTCATTCATTTTGTAGCAAAATGACTATCTTCTTGACCTTTTAAAAAGCTGAAGTTTATGGACTTAAGTTCTGTAGTGTCATGAATAGATTATTGATTTTAGAATAGTAGGTTAAATGGCATATGCAGTGATAATCTTTTAGCAGTAATATTAACTGACATCCCACATGCCAGGTTTGTTGTCAAATCTTGTTAGTTCTAGCTTCACACTATCTCTTGTATGCATCCCTTTCTCTCTATTCCCATCGCCAGCATTCTAGTTCAGGCCCTTATCACCTCTTGCAATAGGCTTCTCATTGGTCTCCCAGCCTCAGGCTTCTTCATGCTTCTAACCATCTTCCACAAAGCTGCTAAAGGGACTTTTCCTAATGTATAAGTCTGACCATGTCATATCCTCAATTCAGTAAACTCCAGTGGCTCTCTAATAATTCTAGAATCAAATCCAAACTCTGTTTAGCATTCAAATTCCTCTTAACCTGGCCTCATCCTACTTAAAAAAATTTTTTTTTTGGCTAGGCAATGAGTATTAAGTGACTTGCCCAGGGTCTCACAGCTAGTAAGTGTCAAGTGTCTGAGGCTGGATTTGAACTCAGGTCCACCTGACTCCAGGGTCATTTCTTTATCCACTGCCCTGATAAGCTTCCCCCTCATCCTACTTTTCCAGCCTGGTTACACATTAGTAGCCTCCATATGCTCTCCAATCCAGCCACACTGGCTTTATTGATGTTTTTCTTACAGGACACCCTATTTCCCATCTCTGTGCCTTTGGACTCTTTTCCTCATGCTTGGAATGCTTTACTCACCTTCTCACCTTCACCTTTTGTAATCTCTCACTTCCTTTAACACTTAGCTCGAGCATCATCTTCTGCGCGAAGTTTCTCCTGACCTCCTAGTTTCTTTCTTTCTTTCTTTTTTTTTTTTTTAAGTGAGGCAATTGGGGTTAAGTGACTTGACCAGGGTCACACAGCTAGTAAGTGTTAAGTGTCTGAGGCCGGATTTGAACTCAGGTATTCCTGACTCCAGGGCCAGTGCTCTATCCACTGCGCCGCCTAGCTGCCCCGACCTCCTAGTTTCTAATACCTTCTCTGGTAACTTCTTAGATTACATTCTATCTATTATCCACACACACATGTATTTATATATATTATATATGTATATACACATATAATACATACACACACATATATGACAGCTTGGGGGGGATGCTTCATAGAATTTCTCTTCTTCCTTTGCAATAGATATTAGAAAATATATATTTTATATACACACACACATATATATATATCTATACATTTATATATACTCTATACAAATGTAGGAAACAATAGATGATATAAATGAAATTAATCTAAATTTATATATTATCTATATCTGGCACCTTATAACAGTCATGTTGTCTCCCCTAAGAATGTAAGCATCTTGATATCAGAGACTGGTTTTGGATTATTAATATGTGCTTAGCTCAACATGTGCTAGCATATGTTGGTATGTGCTAACAGTGCTTAGTTTAGTGCCCAACTCATAGGAATTATGTAATAGATGCTTGTGAGTTCACTAACTGTTCTAGACGTTTCTATTGCATCTTTTTTTTTTTTTTTAGTGAGGCAATTGGGGTTAAGTGATTTGCCCAGGGTCACACAGCTAGTAAGTGTTAAGTGTCTGAGGCCGGATTTGAACTCAGGTACTCCTGACTCCAGGGCTGGTGCTCTATCCACTGTGCCACCTAGCTGCCCCTGTGTTATTCTCAGTATGTATTTTTTTTTTTTAAAGAAACAGGCTAAGGGATTATTTTAAAGGCTATAAGGATTGCTGTAGGAAGGAATGTTAATGATGAATCTGACCTCTACTGTTCTTATCCTTCTCCAATCAATACTATTACATGTAACCCATGGCCCATTATTATAGCTCTGGGCTCACTTGGACAGTATTTATTCTTGAAGGCCAGATTTGAACCCAGGTACTCCTGACTCCAGGGTTGGTGCTCTATCCACTGTGCCACCTAGCTGCCCCTCTATTGCATCTTAATTCTTATTGAATATTTTTCTATTATGATTTTCTTTCCATCCTCCCAATCAAGCAAAGCCAAGCCCTTGTGCAAATGTGCATAATCAAGCGAAGCCAACTGCATCTTCTTTCTTACTGCTTGCTCCAAGTATACATGAAGTATATTTGGCAGTATATGCAGGCAGTAATCCAAATTATATGTTGACTTGACTTTCTTTGCAGCTCTTAAAAACTGCTAGCATAAAAGTTCACGTTGAAAAGTCTGCTCACCATCCCGTACTGTCAAGAGAAATTAGGTATGCAAAAAGAGAAGACATTTTTAAAACAGGGTGATGTTTTGATGGATGTACTGTTTCATGAGGTGTGGGAAACGCCAGCTCTTTAGAGAGCTGCCCCCTCAGTGGCTTCATGTGCTTTATGATACTTGACTGTGATGTTCTGTAAATTCCTAAAAGAGGATCCACCCATTGTACTGTAGAACTCCCTCTGGTTCTTTTAGTGTGATGAATGAACTGATGTGGTATTCTTGCTTTGTGAACAGCCAGTTTCTTTTTCTGGACATTTATATCTTTGACGATTTTTAAATATTTCTTCTTGCAAATGAATCATTACTTGTAATATGCCTTAGACTGCTTATAATCACCATGAGACTTTCTATCAGCCTTTGGGCCAGCCAACGTTTTGATTCTTCTGAGGTCATAGAATTTTAGTAATGGCAGTTATATAGCATCACCAGGAAGATAACATTGTTAAAATGCAAGGCTTTTGTAGTTGGGGCCATCTTGAGATCATTGAAAAGACTATGAGTTTCCCAAATCTGACACATCCTGATATGATCTCTTCCCCTTTTTTACAAATGAAGTCCCAGCATACTATCCATTCACAGTATCCATGGCTAAATATTACTCGCCACCCACCCACCAATACTGGAAAACTGAAGAGGATGAAAAACATACATCCAGAATTTGACATGAATGTAAGGACAGTGTGAATAATAGTTAGAGAGCTGGTGGCAGTTAAGAAGACCAGGGTTCAGGCCCTATTTCTGCCACATGGAATGCATCTGTGTGACTGGCTATGTGGCTTTGAGCAAGTCACTGAGCCTCTCTGAGTCTGTTTACTCATTTGTATAATGAGGGGTTTGACTAGAAGACCTCTAAGTTCCTTTACAGATATTACTGTATTTTCCTATCTTGATGAAAATATTCACAATACAGAATCTTGAGGCTTTTCAATAGTCCATATATGTTTGGTTTCTTGCATTTCTTTAAATATTGTGATATTTAAAATCTAATGTGTGATAACCTTATCTGACCCCCCCCCCACCTGTGTGTGGGAAGAACTAGTTGAACTAGCTAAGTTTACTGATAAATTTGGCAACAGTTTGGGCTTTTAAGCATTTATTGAAGTATACTAGGGGTTAGCATAGAGAGAGAGAGAGAGAGAGAGAGAGAGAGAGAGAGAGAGAGAGAGGGCTGCCTTCACCTAACTATCCACATTTCCAAAGAGAACATGTGAAATTCTGAAAGTTAGGGGATCTGTCTACTCTGCCTGCCCCTGCCACCACAGGCCTGTTCTGGAATGAAAGAGAAAGATTCCCAAGTTTGTTCCAGTGGAAGCTTCCAGTGGGACCAGAAGAGGGGCAGTCCCCACACACAGCTCCAAGCTAATTGGCTGGTCCATTGATTGACATGACTTACAGGCAGTCTATGACTAGCTGTAACTTCTGGAGGCCAGGCAGCTTCTGGGAGCTAGTCACATGCTTTCTTTTCAGGCGGGCACCATGCTGGTTCTCACAATGTCTTTCTCAGCAGAGGGTGGCACCCTGATTCTCAATATCTATCTATCTAAATATATACATACACACATACATATACACACACATATATATATTTCACTGTCCTTTCTATGTTTACATTAACAAAGAACTGATGAGTAATGTATATATTTTAATTTAATTTAATTTTTTTTTAGTGAGACAATTGGGGTTAAGTGACTTGCCCAGGGTCACACAGCTAGTAAGTGTTAAGTGTCTGAGGCCGGATTTGAATTCAGGTACTCCTGACTCCAGGGTTGGTGCTCTATCCACTGCACCACCTAGCTGCCCTTAGTAATGTATATATTAACATAGCTTGAAAAATACTATTAAGTACTTCATAGAATTTCTCTTCTTCAGGATATTTAGGAAAAAAGTGCTGTATCTTTAAGAGAAGCATCATATTGTTGGGGATAAAGAACTAATCTTGAAGCTGGAAAAACTTGGTTCAAGTTCCATCTTGGACTGTGATTCTGGCTGTATAACCTCTCTGTGCTCTTGGCAACTGTCTGTGACTATAAGATGTAAAGAGGGTGCTATCATGCATTAATAGAGGAAGTTTGCTTACCAGGATTCCCCTATGCCTATGAAATCACAAGTCAAATCCCCAGCCCTGCTGTATCTTTAACAAGACAGTAACTACATGGTTTTTTCCTCTCTCCCACCATGTTCTATATTTTCCTGCTTTTACTGTTACTAGTTGCAGTTCTTGTTTATTGTCATTGATTCTATATTTTTTCCATCACTTCATCTAAATCCTTTCATCATCCCCTATATTCTTCATATTTGTTATTCCTTGAAACACAATATTATCCCATGCCATCGATACACTACAGCTTGTTTAGACCCCCCCCCCATTACTGGCTACGTCAGCTGTTTTCACTTCTTTCTTAATGTGAATAAAGGCACAATGATCTTTGTGGTGGTCTGTTTGCTAATGCTTAGTGTAGGTGGGATGACCAAGAGCCCCATTTAATGATGCTGTCTTTAACTGGAAGATAAATCTACCTCCACCAAACCCTATATTCCTCTCTCTTGGCAGTGCTTATAAGTGATTCTTTAATTAAACTGAAAATTTTTATGTCTTCTGGCTTTATGTATAGGAATAATGTCAATATGGATATAATTAAATTCTTCAGTAGTGTGTCTATAATTATAAACTATTGAAAAAATTATACATTGCATTGCAATAATTAGCTTATTTGTAGATGGCCTAAAATCTATGTTATTCCTGGCACCTTCTGCCCTCTTTTCTGCTACCTTGCTTCTGTCACTGCAGAGGTAAAAAGAGGGCTATAGAAGACCAAGTGTAGTATTTTTGTTCATTTCATGGTTCTCCACATTCTAGTTAGTTGCCTGTGACCAGTCCTTTGATAAAGACATTTTCTGAATTTCGTTTTATTCCCCTAGATTGCAGAAGACAGTCTGTTGAAAGTCCCATACTCAGAATCTTTCCAGGTTAGTAGAGCCACTCAAAGGCTGGGCTCTGCTGGCATAGACTTTGAAAACATAGGGTCACCTCCATGTAATGATGAGGCATCAGAGTAGGATTCTGGTTGCTATTCGAACAAGGCATTTTTTTTTTTAAATTTTGAGAGTCAATATTGTATAGTGGAAAAAGAACTGGCCTTGGGGTCAGAAGCCTGGGGTTTAAACATTGGCTCTGACACTTGCTAGCTTTGTGGCTATGGTCAAGTCACCTAACCTCTTGGATCCTCAGTTTCTTCATCTATAAAATGGGGGTAATAATACTTGGTTTACCTACCTTATGAGGTAGTTGTAAAAAAGGTACCTTGCATTCCTTAAAGATCTATGTAAATGTGAATTTTTATTATTACTTCCTAGGTATCCTCAAGGTATCTGGCTTGTGGCTATCTTCTTTACAGTACTGTTTCAAGGAAAGGGTTTTGTACCACATAAATGTAAGCTATTATTTTAGTTATGTAATTACTTTCTCCTCATGACCCTCCCAAATTTCCTTTTGAAGAAACTGTCAAAGCATGGTATTAGAGATGAAATTAAGGAAAGAGAGGCAGGAGATTAAACCAAATACAAGAAGTCCTCAGAAAAGATATTTGGAGGCTATTAGCAAAGTTACTAAAGCAAGAGAGAATTAATTGGTAATTCATGAAATGATGTGTTTGGCACCAAGCCTATTGTGTGAATATAAAAATAGGAAGTAATGCAGAAAGAGGTAGGATTGGCTACCCTGAGGCATAGATGATGAGTGGCACAAATCTCTTTCCTATGAAGTCATAGAGCTTATTGTCTCTATTACTCCCTTCCTATAGGGTTTTTTTTTTTTGAGGCTGATTCCAGACCATCTGGTAGTCAAGGCAAAAAGTATACTTAGTCACTGTCCTCTTGGGATACTTCCAATAACAGAATGAATCAAGTGGGCAGTCATCATGACTTTGTATATGTTCTAAGTGCCTGGTACCCTTAGGCTCAACAACCTACTTGGACTGTCTTCCCCTAAGACTGACTACCTGTGGCTGTCTTGTCATTAATCATCTGGGTTGTTATGTAAACTTTCATGTGTTTATTACTTATCTTGTCAATTAGAGAGTAAGCCCCTTAACGGCAAGGATCAAGTCTCATATTTTGCATTCTCCATAGTGCCTTGCCCAGAACAGCACATACAGAAAGTACTCAATGTGTTCTCCATTTCCTACCCTTTTGCATTTCTGGAATGATAATCAAATCAATGTGGCTGGGCAGGGTTTGTCAGTCTAATCCCCTGGAGCTTCACTTAGCATCCCAGTAACTTTACAAACCAACCCAACAACTTAATTCCTCCCTACTACCACTCCTCTGACTCCTTCAGGTCAGAGGATAACTTCCTTTTTGTGTTTATAGCCCAAGTGCTTAGCACAATTCTTGGTACATAGTAAATGCCTAATAAATTCTATTAAATTAATTAATTTATTCACCAATGATTGCCAAGTCCTGCTCATTCTAAAGCCTCACTCTCTCTAGCAACTATCCCATTCTTTCCTATGATGACTTCCTTTGTTCTCATCCTCATGCTATTGTCAGCATCATCACTTGCTTAGAGCTTAGTGTTTTCTTTGTCTTTTCAGTTTTCCTCCTTCCCATCCTCATCTTCAATCAATCAGTGGCCAAGTTTTATTAATTTTACTTCCACAAAAGCCTTTGTATCCATCCCTTTCCCTCTACCACCCTCATTGAAGCCCTATAACATTAGCCTCCTAATTGAATACTCTATCCTTGGTCTTCTTTCTTATCCACCAATTGTCAAAATTATCTTCCTAATACATAGGATTATGTCACTCTTCTGCTCACAAACTTTCAGTAGCTCCCTATTGCCTACAAGATCAAATACAAAGCCTGTCTTTCAAGGTCCCCTATAATATGGCTCCAACCTGTTTCTGGCAGTTTGTTACTCTCTTTCTTGTGTGCTACATACTAGCTAAATCGTTTCCTAGTTATTTCCTAATGTCCCAATGTCTCCCTATTCCATGCATTTATGTAGGTCATTCTCTCTGTCTAACATGTAGTGCCTTCTTATCTCCACCTGTTTGAAATTTCTTTTACCTCAAGATTAAGCTCAGGTGCCACCTTCTCCATAAAATCTTTGCTAATCCCAGAAGCTGAGGGCCTGAGACCTCTCCAAACCTAGAGGTTTATCCCATTCCTTCCCTTGAACTGTAGCCAGGAAAGAAAGAACAGCAGCTGCCCCTGTGGAAGTGTTTTTGTTTGTCACTCAGTTCCATTTTGACAGCCAACTAAGTGTAAAGACCTCACTTCACCACAAGGTAAGGAGACTAGAAACAGAATACTTTCACATGCCCTGAATCAGGCAGTAAGGTTCTTCTATTAAGTCTTCCTGCTTATATGGAAACAGGCTCCTCAGTCTTTTCCATGGGGGCTGGCAGTGTGGGTAGGCATACAGTGGCCAGTTCCCCTGCTAACAGATAATTTCTGAAGTAACTCTCAGCTCTAGAAATCCATTATTCTATGAAATAACAAAGTTAGAAGAGGGAGCCAACCCTTTTGTGTTTTTCAAAGACAGAATACTGGGCTATATAGTTCACTCATATCAACCAACTTAGCTATGAGCACTTATTAAGCACCTACTATGGGTGTCAGGTAAAAGATAAAAAGACAAGTGAAACAGTCCTTGTTTTCAAGAAACTTCGAATGGGGGAGACAACTCGAGTATATGTAAATATATACAAAACACACACAAGACAGGTGCAAGGTAACTTGGTGTTAGTAATGCAACCCATAGCTTGGAGGACTAGGAAAGGCCTCTTGCTAAATTTGGTCCTTGAGCTGAGTCTAGAGGAAAATCAGAGATGCCAAGTGGCAGGGTGAGGAGGGGTGAATTCAAGGCATGGGTAAGTGCAAAGATAAAGAGAACCAAGGGTCAGCAAGAGGTCTGATTGACCAGGTTGTAGAGTGAGTAGAAGGGAAAATGTGTAATCAGGCTGGAAAGATAGAATTGAGGAGCTATGCTTGACAGAGTTGTTTAATGGAGGTAATGAGGAGTTAGTCATTGGACTTTATTGAGTAGTGGGGGGGGTGACATAATCAGAACTGAGCTTTAGGAGAATCACTTTGGCAGCTGTGTGGAGAATGGGTTGGAGTAGGAGAGAGACCAGAGGTAGGGGGACTAATTAAGAGGCTATTTCAATATGAGGTGTATAATATTTTCCTCATTTTCATTTTAGAGATGAACATTTTGGGCTATAGCATTGTAGGATCAAAATCACAGAATTTTTAATAATAGCTAGCAATGATATAGTGTTGCAAGATTTGCAAAGCCCTTTACATGTTATCTAACTTGATTCCTGCAATAACCCTGTGGGGGTAAATGTTGTTATTATGATTATTTTACAGATGAAGAAACTGATGATGACAGAGATTAAGTGGGAGGAGGAAACTATTTTTGGCCTTAATTTGTATCCCCAGCACTTAGCATGATGCACCTAGTAGGCTCATAATCGGTGACTTGCTTATGTTCATACAGCTAGTAAGTGTCTGAGGCAGGGATTTTTGGCAGGTAGCAATTTCTGACTCTAAATCCAATCAAATACTAAATCATCTAATACTTTCATCACTATTCCACTTAGGGAAGTGAACTTAGAGATCATCCAGCCTTATCTCTTCATTAAATAGATGTTAAAATGGAGCTGAAAAGTGTGATGGGCCTGAAGTCAGGAAGATTCATCTTTCTGAGTTCAAACCTAGCCTCAGATACTTACTAGCTGTGTGATCCTGGGCAAGTCACTTACCCCTGGTCGCCCAAGTTTCCTCATCTGTAAAATGAGCTGGAGAAAGAAATGGCAAACCACTTCAGTATCTTTGCCAAGAAAACCCCAAATGGAGTCATAGTGTCGGACCTGACTGAAAAGACTGAACAACAATGACAAATGGAGCCACAGCGAGGTAAAGAGGTTTACCAGAGATCAAGCAGGAAGTGCTACATCTGGGAACTCAAACCCGGGTCATCTAACTCCACACACATCTGCCACTTCACCATTTCATTTGCACTTAGCATGTCTTCAGAAGCCATCCCAGTTCGACTCCGGGAACATTAACATTTTTTTTTTCCCATCAGCAAACAGGATTATTTTAAAGTTATAGAAACAAGGCAAAAATTAAAAATTAAAAAAAAAAGAAACAGGGCAAAGTTAATTCCTTTTTTTTTCTTGTAATGTCGGGATTTAGATATCCTTTCTAATATGAAGCTTGAGGTATCCCACTGAATGCTTTGCAGAGAATGCCATTAGCTGGCTTGTTACTTTGATTCCCGAGAACTCACGTGAGTGTGTATATGCAAGAAGGGTGGAAAAGAAATAGTCTCCACAGGGACAACATTGCGAGAAAAACCTGGCTAGGTTTGACTGGACAGAGGGAGGTGGGGCGTGGTTGGGAGTGATTAGGGAACAGACCTGAACACGACTTGATCCTCTGCAGCTGCAGACAGAGGTGTGCCAAAGGTGAACATGAGTTCCTTTGCATCAGCCAAAAGCGCTTTGTGTGTAGGTCACTAGTGAAATGGTCCTAGGGGCCAAAGCCAGTAGTGCCTTGTTTTGGGGATTTGATTTTAACAGTTATGTAATGGATTGGTTGGAGAAAGGAAGTGCTCTCTTTTTGGGGGGGTAGGGAGGCCAACAATTTGGTGGACTGTGTCTCTGTTATTGCATTCCTTCCTAAACATTGCAGACAGTTGGAGGTTCACACAAAACCCTCCTTATTGGCCCTTTATTATTTCAGTGGAGATGATGTGCAGGAAGGGTTAAGGTTCGAGTCAGAAGATGAACTGTTCTCTCAGGCTTGGGAAAGCGATTTTGGTTAGCCCCAGACTCAGCTCTGCTCTCCCACAAGATGGGATATTTTTGCAAGCATTCCTACTTTCTTCAGTGGTTACCAACGCAGTGCCTGGAGACGCTTCCCAACAGGCCTTCTTTTCTGTGCTGTTCCAAATATGCCATTCTTGACATTTGATTCATTTGAGCAACAACAAACAGAGAGAGGGATCAGGAGAGACAAGTTCAGGATTAGGAGAGAGGTATCTTTAAATCAAAAAATTTTTCTAACTTCCATAGAGGTAGCTAAGTGGCCCAGTGGAACTGAAGTTAGGAGGACCTGAGTTCAAAACTAGCCTTAGTGGATAGAGCACCAGCCCTAGATTCAGGAGTACCTGAGTTCAAATCCGACCTCAGACACTTAACACTTACTAGCTGTGTGACCCTGGGCAAGTCACAACCCCAATTGCCTCACAAAACAAAACAAAACAAAAAACTAGCCTTAGATGTTTATTAGCTCTACAACTCTGGGCAAATAACCTCTGTTTGCCTCAGTTTCATAAGTGTAAAAGGGGAATAATAATAGCATGTACCTTGTATGGTTGTGAAGATCAAATGAGATAATATTTGTAAAGTGACTGACACTTAGTAGACACCATATACTTATAAAAAGGAATGGCCCCTCTCCCCTAACCTTTTAGAAACTGGGAGGTCCTGAGAGCCATCAGAGACATTAGATGGGGGAAATTTCTTGCATCTGAATCAATCAGCAGGCATTTATTAAGCACCTCTTTTTTTTAAGAACTATAGAACTGGATTTTAAAATCTTAACAATCATCTCTGTGATGGTTCCAGCACCTTGAAAGTCAGCTTCAGCAGGCTCCATTTCTCAGAAAGACCCTATTGTGGTACTTGATGCTTATTCAGCTAATAATCGTGGCAATAATAGTATCAGCTTCGCTTTTTATGGCACGTTACAAAGTCCTTTCATTTTGTTCTTACAGCCATTTGATGAGGCAGGTAGTTCAATTATTGTTATTCCCACTTTATAGATGAAATGAAGTTTCTATTCCCCACTCTGTCACTAACAACAAGTATAATAGCAATAGCTAGTATTTATATATTACCTACTATGTGCTTATTGCCTTATAAATATTATCTCACTTGATTCAACAACCCTAGATCTTATTATTATTCCCATTTTATAGTTGAGGAAACTGAGGCAAACAGAGATTGTGACTTGCCCAGGATCACACAGCTACTAAGTCCCTGAGGCCAAATTTGAACTTGGGTCTTCTTGATTCCAGGCTCAGTGCTCTATCCACTGTACCACCTAGATGCCTCAGCCACTAACTTACTCTATAATTTTGGACAAGTCACTAATCTGCAAAATGAAGGTAGCTGAAGTTGAGCTTTAAGGTGTCTTCTAGTTCTCACATTCTAAGTTATCAATTTCCAATATTTATAGCAGCACCTTTTATGGTAGCAAAGAACTGAAAAAGATGCCCATCAACTGAGAAATGAGAAACAAATGGTAGAATATTAATACTGCATAAGAAATGATGAATATGAAGCATTCAAAGAAGCTTGAGAAGACTTCTATGAACTGATGCAAAGTAAAATAAGCAAAGCTAGGAAAACAGCATTCACAATGACTATAATAATGTAATAGCAAAGAGCAATGACAACAAGAAGGAACCTGATCATTTTGAAAGTAAATAACTGGGACAGCTAGGTGGCGCGGTGAATTAAGCACCAGCCTTGGATTCAGGAGTAGCTGAGTTCAAATCCGGCCTCAGACACTTACTAGCTGTGTGATCCTGGGCAAGTCACTTAACCCTCATTGCCCTGCAAAAAAAAGAAATGAAGAAAAAAAGAAATTAAATAACCAAGTCTGGCCTCAAAGAAGAGGTGAGAAAATGCACCTCCTTCCTTCTTTGCAAAGGATGGTACTACAAATATAGAATACTACACATTCTCCCAGAGTTCGTTAATATGCTGGTTTTGTTTTGTTCAACTGCTTTTTTTTCTTCTATTCACTCACTCATTTATTTTTTATTCATTCATTCATTTATGCATTTATTTATTTGCTTCATAGAATGGCTCCCTGTATGAGAGGGGAATGGATATATTCAGAAATGAAAGTGATATAAAGTCAAAGTTGTCAAATTTTTTTTTAATGAATAAATTCTATCATTTCATGAGTCTCTTTTGGCTCTGAGGGACAACCATGTGAATAATTGTTGTCCTTGGTAATCTTATATTCCAAGAGATGTTGCATTACTGAAGATGTATATACATGTAGATATGTGCATATGTGCACACTCACACACATAGGGTGAGTGTAACTTCTATGAGGTCAGTTTGGATTCATTCTAGAGTGAATAACTCTATGACTCTAATTATCATCACCTTTTAATGAATCATAAGGTTGGAAAAGACCTCAGGAAGTCAGTTAATCCTCTGACTGCTTGATCTATGGGACAAACCCATAAGTAGCCCCATTAGGAAATGCACAGATGGAGCATGAACAGTCATGGTGTTAGCCTGAGGTGACCTCAACTCAGTGTGTGTTGCAGACTGCAGAGGGACCCTTGAGAGCAGAGAGAACTGCTTCCCCTCAGCAGGTGCCAAGTTGGCTGCTTTTGTGGGGCTTCCCGGCTCCTGCTTGCTCCCAGGGACTGTGGAACCTTAACCCAAGTCTTCAAGCTCAACTTCTAGGGCTGATTTTGGTTCTTGGAACAATCCTGGGTGTCTGGGGCCTGAATTTCAATTATTCCAGTGGGAGGTCAAATGAACTGCCAGGATACTCCAGCAGGCCTCAACATTAGCTTGACTGTGGGATCTGAGGATGAGGACAGCTTCTTAAATGCATAACCCAAGACCTTTATCTGATGCTTCATATCCTGTGGGAAGCCTGGTAAATGCAGACTGATTGACTTGTTACTAAGCCTCATCAAATATCATGCCCTGTTTTCAAATGTCTTTGTTCTAAAAGTCCAACAGTCCATTCCCTGGGCTTATTTTTATTGGAGTCCGGGAGTTATGTGCTGATTGTCTGGTCTCCCCAGCAGACTGAACTGGCAGCTTTTGTAGAGGACACATTAAGTGTGCTTGATGGATCAACATGCAACTATGAGGCCCACTACCAAGTAACATATGTTCCCCAGTATCCAATAATTGTGAAGGCTTCTGGCCAACAGGGATGTTCAGAGCTGTTAGAAGGAGTTGTTCGGGGGGCAGCTAGGTGGTACAGTGGAGAAAACATTGGCTCTGGATTCAGGAGGACCTGAGTTCAAATCCAGCCGCAGACACTTGACACTTACTAGCTGTGTGACCCTGGGTAAGTCTCATTGCCTCACACACAAAAAAAGAACAACAACCAAACCAAACCAAAAAAACCCAAAACCAAAAACCTTGCAAAACTCAGATGAGGAGAAGGAGTTGTTCATTGGAGATTCTTCTGACAAAGAGGCTCAATTGTTGGATTGAGTGGAGGTGATCCCTCAGGAGCAATGAACCACTAGCTGAAAAGAATCTATTATTTTTCTAGCCCTATCCTGATTTCACTCAACATACAAGGTATACAGTAGGCTATCATAGTATTATAGATTTCGCATTGGAATGGACCTTGTAGGCCATTTAGTCCATTTCTGCCCTGCCCTCCCCACCCCCAAACCCTTTATAAATAATAGGAAAAAATGTGGTGCAGCTGAACAGTCTGGTGGTAGGAGGACCTGGGTTTAAACCATATCTCAGACATTGATTAGCTTGACCCTGGACAAATCACTTAATCTTAGTTGCCATGTATATGAGAGGCATTTGATACGATTTCTAAAGTCATTTCCAGCTCTAAATCCATGATCCTCTGAGTGGCCATTTTGTCCATATTTTACAGATGAGAAAAGTGGATCTCAGAGAGGTCAAGAGATTCACCAAGGTCACAAAGGGAATGAATGGTTGAGCCGGTCTCTGAGCCCTAATCTTTTGACTTTAAGCTGCAGTGCTTGCTGGATTTCAATTATATGGTACTGCTTCTTAATAAAATGCTTGCTGACATAAAAGCAATAGATTTATACAAACGTAGCCAGGGATTAATGATAGATTTTCTTTTGGGGGGGGTGGTTATCAGTACGGAGACTCTAGATCAGTTGAATATCTACCAATGGACTTGGTGAAATTATGGGTTGTAGACATTTGTCCAAAAAGACATTTATCAGAGAGTTCAGTGTTAAATGTTATGTTTTTTGGGGTTCAAGAAGCAACTCCTTATGGGCTCTCTGTGACCCCATGAGTAGGGGAGGGGGATACTCAAAGATGACTGGCAACTGAATTAGGAGGAGCTTTCCATTCTATGATTACAAAAGATACTGAGAAGAAAGATCTTGGACTCTTTGGAGATGCATTCAATGCTTTCTCTCCTTTGGATTTCCAGCAAGGGAGGAAGAGAACAATTGATCAGGATCCCTTGATCGATGCTTTCTTCCATACCTAAATGAAATGCCAAATGATTTGCTACAATGCTCTTGTAAATAGTCAGATACAGAGGTATCAAATATGCTAGCCCTGGGCACACTGCAACACTCCCAATTTTGGCTTAAACCAGAGTAAAATGTAATTGGGAAATATTTAACAAAATAAATCAAATAAGAAAACAGATACTATTATATCTTAAAACTAAGTCAAAATGTAGTCTCCGGGATCCTTATGTATGAATTGGGGGCCTCTATTTCTATTTGAGTTTGACACAACTGCTCTAGTACATTTAAAATAGAAAATGAATTATAAAAATTCAGCTTAGAGCTTATGATAAATCCATCAGTTAACATCAAGGGAGGCACATCCATATAGTTCCAATATAACTATTATAATATAGTATGGAAATATAATAACATATATAATATAGAGACAGGTACTGGATTTGTGATTTCATTTGTAAAGACAACTGGATGAGGAAACTCCCTCTGGGAATGCAGGTTGGCATATTCTCTATAATTTGAAGTCTTAGAGATGTATCTAGAGAATTAAGAGGTTAAGTGACTTGTCCAGGGTCACAAAGCTAGTATGTATCAGAGGCAGGGCTTGAACCCCCTAGCCCAGGCTCTGAGGCCAGCTCTCTACCCACTATTCCATGCTGCCTCTCTATAACAATAATAATAATAATAATGGTAGTTGATACATTTAGAACTTAAAAGTTTACAAGTTACTTTACATTCAAAATTATTTCATTCAATCTTCACAATAACCCTTTGAGGTAGGCATGACACATATTATCTTATTTTACAGATGAAAAAACTGAGTCTCAGGAAGGACAATCATCTTGCTCAGTGTAGCATGGCTAGTAAATGTCAAAATCATGGTGTTTGTGTAAATCTGGTGATCAGCAGAGATGGTTTTAGAGCCAAATCTCCTGGGCTCAGGAAGGGGTTATATTATCTGGGTCTCCCTGGGAATTTCCCTTATGTGGGTGCTTTTCTCTATGCCCTGCCCCTTTTGCTGAGCTACAGGAAGACAGAGTCAGGGAGAAGGGTACAACTGAATTTATGTCTCCCTTCTTGAGGTGCCTTGTGCATAGTAATTGTGTTTGTGATCTCCCTGGAGGGAGTTATTTTATCTGAAAGGAGTCTGTGTTCGTAAGATAGTGTATGTATATAACCCAGGGCTTGTGGCCAATACTGTGACTATCTGATACTCTGCCTCAACACCTTAAGGGTATTTTCTGAGATCCTTAGATGATACATGAAATAAAATATATCATGTTACTAGTCTTTATCAAAACACCTAAAAATGGAGGGAGTGGTTTATAATGTTCTATCAAGGACATCCCTTTTGCTGATCTTTAGATTCTGATTCATTAAGAATAATTTCCATGAGGTATTCTCTGTGCCCAGATCTCTGAGTAGCTTGACCAGTGGATATTTGAGGAGGGGGGGTCATCCCTCTCCCCTCTCCCCTCTCCCCTCATCCCTCTTGCTCATCCCTATCTCTATATCATCTCTATATATGTATATGTATGTGTATTTATATAGATATAGATATAGATATATATGGCAAACACGTGTGCTCTAAGACCTCATGGACCTTGCCCCAGAAAAGTTGTAGACAGGGCAGAGCATGAACACAGGAGAAAGCATTTGTGGAGTTCCTGGGCCACTTCGCCCTGAGTTCTCAATGCACTGCAGTCCCATCTAGGATCTCATCTTACTCTGGAAGCTATAAACAATATTCAATAGCGGCAACATTTTGAAGCTGGTTTCAAGATCAAAGTATCAATGTGAATTGTTCTTTCTAGGCTGAACTATGCTGGTCGATCATCACTGGGAAAGTTCATAAAAGGATTATGCCTGTTCCTCCCATCCCATTATTTCAGTTTCATTGTTTGTTCTCTTTTGTTAACAGTAAATTGGGGCAGAAATATTTTCATGACATGGTAAGTGTCTAGAATGTCCACATATGATATGCTTTCATTTGTATAAGGAGACCAAAAAATGTAAGGGTGAGATGACTTGATGTAGTGGAAAGAGCATTGGACTAGGAGTGTAAGGGCTTGGGATCAAACCCTGGTTCTGCTGCTTACTATGTGATCTTCTACAAGTCCCTTAAACTCCTTGAACCTCAGTTTCCTCATGTGTAAAAAAATGAGGATGATGATACCACCTTTACCATGGTGTTGTTGTAAGGAAAATATTGTAAATCTAAGATGCCATACTAATGTGACCAACTATTACCTGGTTGACATGCTAATTGTCTTTACATTACTTTGCCTTAATTTGCAAATTTGTTTTCAGTCCTCCAAAAGAATTACATAGTTTAAAAAAATGAGACAGTGTGATGTAGTGGAAAGAGCATTGGTTCTAGAATGAGGAGTCCTGAATTTGAATCCTGACTAATATTAACTGTGTGACCTTGAGCAAGTCTTTTCCCCATTCTGTGCCTCAGTTGTCTCATCTGTAAAGTGGGGATGATAATCACTATACCTACTTCACAGGCTTGTTGTGAAGAAAGGACTTTGTACTTCTATAGAAATTTATTTGTGTTGAGGGCTGCAGGAGTTTACAGTGTTCCTTCTAAATGGGACAGCAATACTAGTAAGTTAACAAACTTTATTAGCTTCAAAGAAAAGAATATCTTTGCCTTTGGCCAGGATTGGTTGATTTATTGTTTAGTTCTATCTCAGTATATCCCATAGCTGTTGGTAGATAGATACTTTACTGTGCAGGACTTGGCATCAGGAAGACCTGGATTCTAATCTAACCTTTGATACTTTTAGCTGTGAGACCACAGGGAAGTCACAACCTTTTGGAACCTCAGTTTCCTCATCTGTAAAGTGAGGATGATAATACTTTTACTGGGTCATTGTGAAGCTAGAATAAGATACCATATATAAAATGTGTGTATTGAAAGTGTTACATAAATGTCTATTATTATTTACTAAAACATTTCTAAGTTTTTGAGCCAGCCTACCACAATGAATAGACTACTGGGCTTGGAGCTGGGAAGGCATAAGTTCAAATCCTGTCTTTGATGCCTACACTGGCTGTTACCATGGGGAAATCCTTAAGAACTACAGAGAGAGTTCTTATCTGGAGATAATTCTCACAGCCAGAGTTTCCAGGTGGGGAAATCAACTAAGAGCTCACCTAAATAAGAATGCTGTGTCAATTCTTTTATCAATGCATGTTGAGAGTTTTATAATCTTACCAACATTATTAGGTGTGTTTTAACAGCCAAGGTATGGCACCCTACAATTATATTTAATTGTTTGGCTAGTTGCCCACACCTATCATTTAATCAGGTTTTCCTTTATTACGGACTTGAAATTTCAATGGAATCCATCCTGAGTCACCACAACCAACCCTACAAGCACAGGAAACAACTTGCCTTTTGTCAACCATGTAGTAAAATTAGATTTTTTTTCTTCTACATAATGTAGATTAAGCTGATATAGGTAGATATTAGTTTAGGGAAACCTTTTAATTTCCAGGGCTAGGTTTCTAATGGGGGAGGTCATTCCTCTATTTTCTGTTGGGCTACAAGCCATCTTCTCAAATCTCAGTGGTGCCGGTGGTGGAAATTTTATTAGTTATTTTATTAATTGATTATTAATATTAATAACACATCAGTCTTTGTACTTTGTACATCATGGTATTATGTACTTTGTACTTTGACAGCATGGTATTATGCTCATACATTTGAATATAAAAAAAAGCTGTGATTTTATAAGTGTGAGTAACTTTTTATAAGGTAATTCCTTCCACTAATGTGATTTTGACTCATCTATATCTTAATAGATAGGTCCTAGGGAGGTGGTAGAGGTTCATGGACATTAAGTGAGTAGCCCGTGGTCATTTAGGTAACAATTATCTGAGGTGGGATTTGAACTCAGGTCTTCATGATTCAGAATTCAGCACGTGATGTTTCTACTATTAAATAGAATGTTAATAAGTTGTCAATATTAATAATATTTAGATCTACAAAAGGGCTTTATGTTGAAAACTTGCATAGTGTCTATCTGTATTGATGTGCAAGAAACTAAACATTTTGAAGATTCTATATTATTCTTTTTAAAAGCATTGACTATTCAAAATTTTGGAATGTTAGGAATAGAAGGGACTCTCCAGATCACCCACCCCAACATTTCCCAACTAACTTTTGTTTTTTTCTCTTTTTCTTTTCTTTCCTCATTTCAGATACAGGCCTAGAGAGGTGAAAAAAATTTTTTTGAGCTGCAATTATTTTTCCTTCTCTTGTACAGTGCTTGGTAAACACCAAGCATTCAGTAATTGCTTGTTGGCTGACTGATAACACCTGTGATTTCATTTGTATTGAAAACTCTCAATTCAGAACTACCAGTGCAGGGAGGCACTTTGTATGCAATTTAGTTTTAGAGAGTTGACTAGAACACTGATAGATAGGTTAAGTGATTTGTCCAAGGTCATTCAATCAGTGTTATGTAATAGAGGCAGGTCTTTCTGGTTCTGATGTCAGCTCTCTATACATTACACCAACCTGATTCTCATGCATACTAAAAATTTTGTCTAGAGCAAGAAAATATATTATGTCTCAATAAGACACACATAATAAATTATTCACAGAAGTAAACTTGGGAGGAAAAAATACAAACTGCACAGCAGAGAACAAAAGAAAACTTAAAAGGAAGCACAGAAAAACTGGGTAGCTTTAAAAATGATAAGTAGTGTTTATTACATAGTGTTTTTTTAAAGTAAAAAATGTGAAATGGAAATTCATGGTTTTATACTGAATCTTCTTTTTATGTTGTTCTGTGTACATGGAGATTTCTTTTCTTTTGTGTGTGTGTGTGTGTGTGTGTGTGTGTCTTTTTGTGTTTAAATTCAAAATGAATAAAAAAAGTTGACCTGGCAAATTATTAAACAAGTCAGGATCAGAACTTTAGAACGCTGTTTTTTAGGAACAGTTGTAACTTATGTAGACTGAGTATTGTGGGGAGATATGGGAGACTGGGGAATAAGAATGAGACTGGATGGGATAGCTACCTTTACCCCAACCCACAGCTGCCCCCAGCTTCTCACTTTCCCTTATCTCACCTCACAAACTCTTTCAGTTGCCAGATCTTGCTTTCTTCACCTCTACAACATCTTTCAGTCTGACATTTCTCTCTCCTCATATAGCCACTACTTCAGTTCGATTTAGGCCCTTTTAGCCTCTGGTTTGGACAATTGCAGTGGTTTTCTAATTGTTCCACCTCCCTCAAGGCCCTCCTCGCTTTAATCTGACACTCACACAACACAGCTACCAAAGTTCCTCAGTGGCCTCTAGGATCAACCATAAATTCCTCTGTTTGACTTAACCCCCCCCCCCCATCAGAATAAAACACTTGTTTGTTTCAGATATAACAACGATGTCATGTTAAAATCAACACCAAGTAAACTCAGCCATTAAGTATTTTTAAAAGCTATTCCCTCCCCAGATGAGGAAGTTTTTCTTTCCCATTGCCCCATACCACAGTTTCCTGATATTTCTGTTTATGGAGAACATATTTTTCATTGTTTCAACTAGTGACCAAACTTCTGGGAAAGTTTGAGAACAACTTTCCCCATAGACAACTTATATATGGATAAATGTATTATTTGTATAGACTTCCTCTGTATGTTCTTCCCCCTGAACACTTTGTTTATTACTATTCTGGATACATTTTTAACTCTTAAAGCACTAAAAATATATAACTGTATATAGCTAAACTCAGTTGTTTCTAAGATGTTAAATAAACATCCACCTTATTAGTACTGTAAATTTTGGTGAACGGGAGCAAAGTTCAGTCACTTCATTGCTATTGGATGTCCTGAGAAACCAGCTCACTAATTGAAGAGCCAGTTTAGAAAATTGGAGGGAAAAAATAACTCCTGTTTCTTGCCCTATTTATTTTTAGCTCATGGTGGCATGACTCTTTTCTTTTTCCTCCTTTTTGGAACTGCTGATCAAGGACTTGTGACAGGTAGAATGACTTTTCTTTTGAGTATGTACTATTTTCCCCTCTCAACATTACAAATGTTTTAGTTCATAATATTATTTTCAGGTCATTGTTCTTTTCACTTAATCTCCAAGTCACTTTTTTGAGCTGAATGATTGCTAAGTAACATTAGTTCATGTTTATAGAGGGTAAACAGAGGCAAAGAGGCCATTTAACTTTAGTGAAATCACCAGGTGAATTTGTTGTACTGTCCAGGGTAGAACTCAGGCTGCACACTTGCTGGCACTCAATTGTAGAGATATTAAATTTCTGGAAAATTTGATGCCATGAGGAAACAAGAATTTCCTCTACCACCCTTCTTGAATGGTGAAGACTTTTTTTTTTGGGGGGGGGGAATGGAATTATATACAATTTTTATTATTAGTTTTTTTTGCATCCTTTCTAGCTCTAAAGTAATTTTGTGAATTTAAGAATATAAAATGCATTATATATTTTGATTTCTCGTAAAATTATCATATTTGTTACATTAAATTTAAAAGCATAGTTTACATTATATTTATTAAACATTGGAAAGCATGACTCCAAATTAAAAGTGAAAAAGGCCAAATACTTGTAGACAACACATAAGTTCAATGTCTCCATATCATGAATAGTACCTTTGGGGTTGGGGGTCCTTAATATGGGAAGCACTGATGAATATCTTGAAAAACTTAATTGAGTATATCTTAACAGACAGGAAATGAATGGTTGCTAATGTGGAAGTCTCTTACAAAACATTTGCATCTAGTCAAATCATTGATTTGTTTGACAAAGGTTAAAATCAACAGCAAATTAGTGGAATGAATGAAATGAGAAGAAATTTAATATAATTAAAGCAAATTCAAGCTGACCTTTTAAAATAAGCCATCAATTCCAAATATGGTGAATGGTTAAAAGAATAGATTTCAGTAAAGACTATTGTGATTTTCTTGCAGAAGTTAAACTGACACAAAGTCCTTGTCACAAGAAAGAGGCCAAAAGATCTTGGAACTTGCTTTAGTCAGCAAATCCTTGATCCCCTTGCCATATAGAACTGTATGTCAACCAAGTAAAAAACCAGTTTAGAATGTAAAACTATTTATAAAATATACAGAGATTAGTATGAAATTATGAATAGCATCCCCTCCTAAAATAATGAGAAGCAGAGGATGGTGAAACTTGTTATGAAATCCATTTAAATCAGATCACCCTAAGGACAAATTTAAGGTAGAAAATGGATGGAAGATATAATGAAAATAAAATGAAAAAAAGTTCTATCAATATTTCTTTCTTCTTTTTTTTTTTTTTTGGTGGAGCAATGGGGGTTAAGTGACTTGCCCAGGGTCACACAGCTAGTAAGTGTCAACTGTCTGAGGCTGGATTTTATCAACATTTCTATAACAAACTATTTTGTTCATTGATGACAGCACCCCCATATTGGTAGTCTAAAATCAGAGTGTTCCTTGAAGAAGTAAAAATTATATTTTTTAATTTTCTTTTTTGTGAGGCAATTGGGGTTAAGTGACTTGCCCAGGGTCACACAGCTAGTAAGTGTTAAGTGTCTGAGGTCAGATTTGAACTCAGGTCCTCCTGACTCCAGGGCTGGTGCTCTATCCACTGTGCCACCTAGCTGCCCCCCAAAATTATATTAAAGAAAATAAACACAGAAAAGCTGGACCAGCTAAAACTATATGCAGAGGAGGGCTATTCTGCAGATAACACTTTTGAAGGAGTTCTCAATTATTGTAAAAAGGGGAAGATACTAAATGATTAGCAAAAAAGTTATAGCTTATTAGTACTACCCCAAAAAAGTGATCAAGAAGATATTAATACCTACCAACTCATATTTCTACTTTTTAAATTGTTCAGAATCTTTAAGAATACTTTATACATCTATTGAGAACCTCTTTGATGAATACATGAGAAGAAATAGGCAAGGCTTTAAAAATAATATTTTATATAAGATCAGATGTTGATGGTCACACATTTGCATGGAAAGTTGATGATGGATGGTTCCACTGTATTTATTGTCTTGTGATTATTAAAAAACATTGATTCAGGAGAACAAAATGTAGACTTGAAGGCTTAGTTCTACAAATGTGTCTCCCCAAGCATATGTTAAGATAATACAAGATGCCTTGATAAAGTCAGCAAAAAAGAAATTTCTCTGTACTGCTTAGTGTTAGTATCAATTGAGACATAAAACAGGCAGACATATACTAAAGGAATTTGCCACAGTATATAGCATGTCCAATAGAGAGCACAAATGGAAAGAAAATTACTTTATATGATGAAATTTTCCAGATGCTATTGTTTGTAGATAATATTATCCCGGTTATATCAAAACCTAGATTATTATGGATCCTTCTAAATGAACTCTATAATCCCTTGAAAGTGTTCAAGTGAACAATTCACCCAGGAAAAATCAAGTGGAGGAGGAAGAATGTTTATTGTCCAGAAAGTCAGGATAGTTGGTAGGATGAACAGCATATAGCTTGGATGGATGCAAAGCATAGATCGTGAGCTTGACCAAGAATTGAACTGGAGAAAGAGATCAGACTACATTACATTTGAAAAATTTTACAACACATTCACCCTCTGAACCTGATCCAACAATATAATCTTTTAAAACACAAATTCTTCTGACTGTGAATCATGGGTTATTACAATGCAACCAACAAAAAATTCTTTTAAGTATGAATATTCTAATCAACTAAAAGGCACCAGAGAAGTATACATTATGGGTAAACAGCCTGTGGCATGTTAGAAACACTGAAGAGCATGCAAGAAATAAAACATGAAAAGATATTACTATAAATTCAGAACTGGAAATTTAGATGAGTCAGTCATTTAGAGATCAAGATGGACTGCATTGTCCTAAAATGTAGAAGATGTAGAGGAAGACCCCTTGAATACTGGTTGGCTTTTCCTATGGAGGATTTCCTAGAGGATATGGATAAATTGCACAAATTAAAGATTGGGTAGGTTGTAATCTGTACCATTTGAGGGAGTACTCACATTGATGAAATCACTGATGAATTGAAGTACATATTAAAGAAATTAGAACTTTACTAATTGATTTATCTTTATTTTCCCCTATTTTTTTTAAATGGAGTTACAGGTTTTTGAACCAAGGTGGGGATCTGAGTTATTTCAATCTATTTTTCTACTTTAAGAAGCAGGCAAAATTTTGACAATCAGAGAAACCATAAACATGATGATAAAGTTACTATGATCACTTATCATTTAACAGATAGAGAAAACAATCATTTTCAGACAAGAAAATTAGGCACATGGAGATGGAGATGGAGAAAAAAACCCAATAACACTCTAAACAGTCATGGAAACTCATCAATCTCATTTTTCTGTCTTTATTAATAATTTCTACTGCATCTAAATCTTCAATTTTATCTTCTTCGTGGACATCTAGAAACTGAAGATTTACCCAGATTGAGAAATGTTTGTTTATTTCTTGAATTTGGTATCATCATCTCTAAACAGATGATTATTATTTTTCTTCTCTGAAAAACTACATGAGGGAAACTGGAGAGGAGTGACAGGAGTCAGAGGTCATGTTGTCTAAAGTCCTTTCCATCATCTCGTGGGTGAAATGTGCTTGGCAGAGTCCAAGCCTGCATTCCTTGACCAAACACCTAAATGTGCTCCTTATTCTGTAACATTTGAGAGTACATCACGTCTTTAGAAGTCTGCTGGTTTTGTAACTCAGTCAAATGTAGTGTTGGTTGTGCCATTGAATAAATCACTAAATTTGAAGAATCGTTGAGTTATACAGGACCCAGAGGCCATCGAATACCTTTTATCTGAATACCCAACAAGTTATCTCATCTTTACTTTAAAAAGTTTACTATGGGGAAACTTACTACCTACTGAGGCAGCTGACTCCACTTCTGGATATTTCAAATTGTCAGAAAGTTTTTCCTTATTTCAAAAGTAGATTTGCCGGGGGCAGCTAGGTGGCGCAGTGGATAAAGCACCGGCCCTGGATTCAGGAGTACCTGAGTTCAAATCCGGCCTCAGACACTTGACACTTACTAGCTGTGTGACCCTGGGCAAGTCACTTAACCCCCATAGCCCCGCAAAAAAAAAGAAAAGAAAAAAAAGAAAATCCCAAAGGGGGTCACAAAGAGTCAGACATGACTGAAAAAAAAAAAAGTAGATTTGCCTCTCTGCAACTTCTGTTTACTCTTCCTAGATCTACCTGCAAGGGGGCAAATAGAACAAGTTTAATCCCTTTCCCCCCTCCACACAACAGCCATTTGAATTCTTGAAAGCTGGTTATATCTTCCCTAAGTCTTCCCTCCCCAAGCCTAAACATTCAAGATTTCTTCAACTGATCCTCTTGTGGCATGTTCTCCAGTCCCCTTATCATCCTTAGTCATCCTCTTCTGAATTTGCTCCAGTTTGTCTTTCTAAAAATGTGACTTCTATATATAAATACAGTCATCCAGAAGTGGTCTGCACAGGTCAGAGTAGAGCAGAACTATTTTATCCCCTTTTCTGGGTGCTAAGCTGCTTACAGAATTTACTTTCTTGGTTGCCATGTCATTTTTTGACACTCATTTTGGGCTTGGAAGTCATTGAATAACCTAGGCAAGTCTTATAAACTCTATAGGTCTCAGGCAACTCTCTAGGATTTGGTTTTGTTTCCAGTCCAGCTCCTGTAGCCATCATCTTGTGAAGATGTGAACTGACAACTGCCTCTGTAGTTACTGAAGTCTCAGAAAAGACTCTTACCACCAAAGTCCTTGGTGTTGTCAAATGGTTCAGAGTCAGAAATATTATTTTGCCAATGGTGATGATGTTAAGGAAGATGCACTACCAACTATTTGTTTTATAATTATGCCCTATGGACTATAGGGCAGGGGTGGAGGGCTGGGGTGGCTTTCGGTATGAATTGTAACTGAATTCTTTTATATCTATTGTCTCCTTAATAGAATGTGAATTCCTTGCAAGAAGGGCTATCTCTGCTTTAATATTCTTATTCTCAATGCTTAGTACAACGCCTTTCACATAATTTAACTTAATTCATTATTGATCTTTTTTTTGTGGCTGAATAAACTTCTCTTTGCTAAATATTTTATGGCCCACAAGTAAAATTTTACTGCATTTCAATCCTAAATCTAAGCCCCTCACTAGTAGGGATTGTTTCATTCTTTGAATTTGGTCAGCTGGAGACATTTGGATATCTCTAGCACCTAACAAAGAACCTGGCACATAGAAGGTACTTAATAAATGTTTTTTGATTGATTTGACTGGCCCAACCTAGGGGTGACCCAGAATAGTTCTCATGTACCTGGATGGGTGACTCAGACTCAAGGACCCTGTAAAGATTCTGAATATTTTGAGAGATTCAAACCTCAATTGTATAGCTCAAAGAATTTTTGATTCATTGCAGATAGTGACCAGGAGGTACAGTTATCTATTCAGATACAGAGGGTCTAATTCTTATTCCTATCTGCTGACTTGTAGAGTGGTTTATTTGAAAAGAATTGAGAGGGAGAAGACAAGAAATCATGTTATGTGAGAATAAGGAGTGGTTGAAGGAGATGGACATATTTAGTTTAGAGAAGAAAACACTTGAAAAGTAGGACCTGATTGTGGTGGAAGAAGGATAGGACTGCTCCAGTGGCAGAATTAGGACAGAAGTGAAGTAGAAGTTTTACCGAAGCAGGTTTTGGATTGATATAAGGAAAAAAAAACTTGCTAAAACAAACATTTTCCCCAAAGTTCAATGAGCTGCTATGGGCAGTGGTGGGTTTCTATCACTAGTAGGTCATAGGGGGAAGCTGGATGACCACTTGTAGGGATATCATAGATGCCATTCTTAGTTGGGTATTGGTAATCCTAGAAGATCCCAAGGTGTCCCAACTCTTGAGATTCATGTATCTCTAATTTTCTAACTCATTCCTATATCCAAAATAGTAATGCTGTTCCAAATCAAATGACTGTGGAAGCAAACTCCATTTTCTCCATTTCTGTGATGGAATGTTTTTTTTTTTTTCCTATTCCCAATGAAACACAATGGTAGTGACTCATACATAGGGGAAGCAAACCTGAAGCAGTGCAGGTTGTTGACTATTGTCTGATATTTGTTGTATCGATTGTGTAAGTTAATTCTGATTAGGTTACACTCCACAAATATCAACTGTTACTAAGAATCACTCAATCTTAAAGCATTTATTAAGCACTTACAGTATGCAGGCACAACCTCTGCTCTCAAGGAGCTTACATTCGGTTGGAGGAGTCAGCATGTCTATAAAGAGGTACATTTAAGAGAGATACAAAATAAAAAGAGAGAGAGAGAGAGAGAGAGAGAGAGAGAGAGAGAGAGAGAGAGAGAGAGAGAGAGGTACAGAATAGATAGAAGGTAGCCTTAGAAAAGAAAGCAACTGGGGAAATCTTACAGAAGGTGGCACTGGAGCTGAGTCTTGGAGGAAGCCAATGTTTTACAAAGGTGGAGGTGAGGAGGGAAACCATTCCAGGCATGAGGAACAGATGATGAATGCAAAGACAAAAAGGATAGGAAGTGTTTGAATAATAGCAAAGAGGGTAATAGGACTTGTCTATAGACTATTTGGAAGGAAGTCATATGGAAGAACATTAGAAAGATAGGAAGGGGCCAACTTGTCATTAGCATTAGAAATACCAGCAAATCATCATCATGACTGGGCTACAAAATGTTGACTAATAATTTTCAGTGATGCTGATTTTATTATGCCCTTGGCAGTGGCTGCCAAGCTAATGAGCTTAAAATTAGTCTTACCAGGGACAGTATCTTTGGGGTAGACTTTATAACATTGAAGGAATTCAATTCAACAAATACTTATTAAGTGCCTACTATGTGCAAGGACAGGTAGGTGGCTCAGTGCCAGGCCCAGAATCAGGAAGACAAATTTTTCACGACCCCCGTATTTAGTTATGTGACCCCATATGGGGTTGTGACCTACAGTTTAAGAAGCTAGGATCTAGGGAATCTGCAAGGTCTCTACCTACGAAGGTGAGAGGGTTTGACTGAAACATAGCTTTTGAGAAGTGGAGTCACATGAATGAAAACTAACTAGAAAGGAATCCAAATGGTAGAGGACTTTTTTTCCCTTCTTAATAGTATTTTATTTTTTCCCAATTACATGTAAAGATAGTTTTCAACATTAATTTTTGTAAGATTTTGAGTTTTAAATTTTTCTCTCTTTCCCTTCCCATCCCCAAGACAGCAAATGATCTGATATGGGTAATACATGTACAATCATGTGAAACATATTTCTATATCAGTCATGATATGAAAGAAGAGTCAGAACAAAAGGGAAAAACACAAGAATGAAGAAAACAATAAGAACCCCAAGAAAAATGTGAAAATAGTATGCTTCGATCTGCATTCAGATTCCATAGTTCTTTTTCTGGATGTGGAGAGCATTTTCCATCATAAGTCTTTTGGAGTTATCTTGCATCATTGTATTGCTAAGAAGAGCTAAGTTCATCACAGATGATCATCATACAATGTTGTTGTGACTTTGCGCAGTGTTTTCCTGGTTCTGCTCACTTCACTCAGTGTCAGTTGATGTAAGTCTTTCCAGGTTTTTCTGAAATTGGCCTGCTCATCATTTCTTATAGCACAATAGTATTCCATTACATTCACATACCACAACTTGTTCAACCATTTCCCAATTGATGAGCATCCCCATAATTTCCAATTCTTTGCCACCACAAATGAGCTGCTATTTTTGTACACGTGGGTCCTTTTCCCTTTTTTATGATCTCTTTGGGATACAGAATTAGTAGTGGTATCACTGGGTCAAAGAGTATCCACAATTTTATAGCCCTTTGGGCATAGTTCTAAATTGCTCTCCAGAATGGTTGGATCAGTTCACAACTCCACCAACAATGAACCAGTGTTCCAATTTTTCCCATATCTTCTCCAGCATTTATTATTTTCCTTTTTTGTCATGTTAGCCAATCTAATAGGTATGAAGTGGTACCTCAGAGTTGTTCTAATTTGCATTTCTCTAATCAATAGTGATTTAGAACATTTTTTCATAAGATTATAGACAGCTTTAATTTCTTCATCTGAAAACTGCCTGTTTGTATCCTTTGAACATTTCTCAATTGGGAAATGACTTGTTTTCTTTTATATTTGATTCAGTTCTCTATATATTTGAGAAATGAGTCCTGTATCAGAAATATTCATTATAAAAATTGTTTCCCACTTTCTGCTTTCCTCCTAATGTTGTTTGCATTGGTTTTGTTTGTGAAAAATCTTTTTGATGAATGTAATCAAAATGATCCATTTTGCATTTCACAATGTTCTTTATTTCTTGTTTGGTCATAAATTCTTCCCCTTGTGGAGGGCTTTTAACTGTTAGATTGAGAATTTGTACTTTACCCTAGAGGTAATAGGGAGCCATTGAAAAATTCTTATTAGGGAAATGACAGGGTCAGGTCTGTGTTTGAGAAAAGCAATTTTGCAACTGTATGGGAGAAAGATTAGAGAAAGGAGAAACTGCAAAGAGAGTTCAATTACCAGTATGTTAAAGTTATCTACTCTAGAGAGGATAAAAATGGTGAAGTAGGGTAGATTTTATTTGAATGGTGGGGTGGAGAAAAGGATTGAGGGGAGAGGAAAGGAGAGGCAGACAGATATAGAGGAGAACAGAGAGGGAGAGACAGAGAGAGAAAAAGAGAGAGACAGACACAAAGAGAGAGAGGAGAGAGAGAGAGAGAGAGAGAGGGAGGGAGACAGAGTGGGATACACAGAGAGAATCACAGAGAAAGAGGCACAGAAAGAGAGAAGTCAAGAGATGACTAGACACAGAAAGATGAGTCAAATACATTGCTAAGGTTCATTCTCCAGCCTGATATTCTGGGGCTTGGTTCTAATTTTTATGAAAATAGCTCACATTTTTCTGGCAAGGAAAGGTCCAGATCACACAAGCTGGTCCCAGGAACTCTGTCAGGCTCCATAAGCTCTGATTCCACTATCTATCCACCCTCAGACTGGGCCTAACAGCTGGCCAACCCTATTTATATGTTGAATGGCTCCATGACACAATTTACTTCATGTGGTTCCCCAGCCACAGGCTACTCCCTACCCTACATAGCCAACTGGCAAATGCTGGTTGTTTGGTCAGTTGGGTGACCTGCTGAGAGAACCCAGGTGGATCGGTGCCAATCCTCCCCCTCTTCTGCAAAAGCAATTGTGAGGCAAGGCCTAGTGACAGTGAATGGGAAGAAGGGCACGCGGAAATTGTCTGCCAAATTAGCCTCTAGGGAACAGCTCCTGTTTGGGGAGCACAGGAGGAAAACAGAGATAAAACACCTTGCCAAAGGACACGATGACAGCAATGATTCAGGCTGCAGGGTAAGCCTGACTCTGAATGAAATGTATTCAGTCTCATGGTGTGAATCTCAGTAAGGAGATAAGGCCTCACTAGCTCATTAAACAAGATGGAGTGATGCAGGTAGCGATTACATTGTCCTTGGTGGCTGCCTCTGAGCCCCACTCGTGTGCAGAGACCAACATCCTCCAGCCATATAGAAACTGCATGCTTTCGAGTTCATGCCAAGCATGTTTGGGAAGGTCCCTTAAGGAGGCACAGTCCTGTCAGTGGTGCAGTAGGCAGGGTGCTGGACTTGGAATTAAGAATTTGAATCCTGCCTCAGGAACTTACCTAGGTGGGTTACCCCAGGAAAGTCTCTTCCTCTCTCTCAACCTCAGTTTCCTTGTCTGTAAAAAACCCCAAACAACTAGGGATAATAATAGCACCTACCTCTCAAGGTTATTGTGAGGATCAAATGAGTTAACACACATAAAGCAATTTGCCAACTTTAAATGCCAGTGATTATTATTGTTATAATAGGCCAGTGGACACTAACTTAGCAATTTCCAAGCAAAGCTATGGAAACAATCATCAGAGCAGTCAGCTTTTTAATCCCTTTTCCTGCCCCTTCCTTGCCCTCATTCAGGTCTCGTCAGAGGGCCTCTGGGACAGCTGTGACCTAAGTCAATGAAACCTCCATGAGGGAGGGGAGGGGAGGGGAAGGAGAAAGAATATTTTCGTTGTGTCCAGCTGCAAAAAGCAGCCCAGAACTGACCTCTGCGGAATGTAAATTTGTCTCAGAATTTTACCATCTGCAGATGCCTTCTTTAATACACTATTGCCTCCTTTGATTCGTCTCTTGTTAGAGGTACATCTAAGAAGTTGCTAGATAATGGCCTCAGATGTATGTAATGGGGATGGCATGCAGAGAAATAAAAGGAACAGGCTTTCCTCTTCTAGAAATAATAGCAGTGCTAAAGAAAAGCCCATCCACATTTTGGCCAAAGAAGAGGAAAGAATGCAGGCGTCTTTCATAACCCTGAGATGTGTCAGCTTTCATAAATTATGACTTTTTGTGTTGGTGTCTCAGATTCCTTTCTCACATAGGAGAAAGCTTTTTTTTAAACTAGTTTAGTCTGGGGACTAACTGCCTTTTTTTCCATGGACTTCTACAAGACCAAAGTCAAAAGTGTGGAGAGTACTTGTGATAAAGTCAATGTGGTGGCTCTGTGGGCCTATGTACAGACCAGACCTGGCAGCAGCTGGGCCTAGGTGACTATATGGACATGCTGGGGTGGAGCTAGGAGGATATCTGTATGGGTAGTTGGAGCATCAGGCGAGTGTGGCAGTGTGGAAATAGAGATCCAGGCAAGCAGGTGGTCAGCATCGGGGAGGTCCAGTGGTCAGCAGCAGGAACGTGTCCCAGTGTCAGAGTAGTCTGGTGACAGGCCATAGGCAGATATCCAGGCAGGTGGGTGGTCAGCTTCAGGAAAGTCTGGCATCAGGGAATGAGACCCAGTTGTTGGAGCTGTGTGGTTCAGGGCATGATTCCAGTCCTAGAGGCTATGGGGAATAGGGCAGGTTTCCAAGAGAAAAACCAGTATGACCAAGTCAGGACCCCAGTCCTAGAGGATATAGGGAATGGGGCAGGTTCCCAAGAAAGGGACTGTATTCCTGGAGATGGGATGCAAGTTCAATGGTTGTGGTTATAGTATAAAAGACTGCAGAGCCCAGTTTTCATAAAAATAGGACACAAAATCAGAATAGGACCAGAAATAAGGACATGATACTGAGGTGCTGGAACTTTGAATCTGTGGGTTCTTCTAACTCTTCTGCCTAGAATTCTGGCTAGATTGATCCTAGGACCTGGGGTGAAGTTAAGCCTGAATGTGAGGGTTAAGTGGGTCCCAAGAGTGGAAACATGGGGGTCAGTGATTAAATCATAGACTTGTCTCTCTGTCTTGCTCCAGAATAAAAATGATCAGAAGCAAAGCAGGGAACACTGCCTTCTTACTCAGTAGATCTGTTCCCAAACATCATTAAGTCATGTCATCTGAGGCTATTGACTGATGCAAAACCTTTGATTTCAGTGCACATGAAAAGCCAATGAGGGTTAGAAGTGAGCCAAAATCTCTTCTGTGGCCTGCTGTACCACTTATCATGTTATTAGCTATGGTACACCCCCTTCCTTTCCTTTTCTGCTCATTCCCACCAACCCCATATGTTCTTTCCTCTCCCTTCTTGGGCAGGTAGAAAAAGATTTTTCCAGGCTGAAGTTCTACTCCAAAGTTGGTGGGTTCAATGTCTCAAATTGAATTAACTGTCTTCATCCAACAAGTTTGTTTACACTTGGCCAAATGGCACTTCCTATTTCTAAGAAAAAAAATCTTAAAAAAACTCATAAAAGTCTAAGAAGGGTTCTTGGACATCACAAGTAGCTCTTTGCTAACACCGTGTGGGTGAGTTAAGTGTAAAGGAATCAGAAACATACGGATTAAATTTTACTCAGAATGCACGTGTGGCTTAAAAAAATGACAGGGAAAGATGCCCACAGCTAAACTTGGTTTGGGTTTTGCTGAAACAGAAACATTTCAGAAATGTTCGGTGATGCCCAGAGATCCCAAAAGATAACTCACCAGACACATCTAGACATCCCTTGTTTTGTTCTTCTTGTACCTTTTCATTTCTCTACAAGAGTTTACAAAGTATGGATATATTATACAATGAATTCCCCAACCTGGCTGTTGGCAAAATCAACTCCAATATACAAAGGTACTCCTTTTGGCTCTGGAAGAGGGCACAAATGTGGGCAGAAGCTTTAAAATGTCACTGGTAAGGTCGCTTGCCTGATTAGGGTGGCATTTCAATGACTGGATTAAGACCTTTCACATGTCAGCTGGCATTTGTAGAATATACTTTGGTGCAAAATATAAGTAAAATCAGTTTTTGTGCACTCACCCATTTGAGGGTTGTTTCTTTCAAGTGTGTCTTGAAATTTGGGGTCTGGTTGCTCTAGACTTTTCAGACTGATAGCACTTTAGCTACTTCCATCCATGGGTTGTCTCTTACTGAGGAAGCAGCAGAAGATTATGCCAGGTCAAGCCATTCCCCTTCCCCAGTCTGGGTCTCCCAGAACCTGTCCGGGCTGCTGGGCTGCTTGTAGTGATTGGATGGGATAGGAGCAACTGACTCTCTTCCTTCTGGTGAGATGGAAGACCATCAGGCCTTATTCTTTGCCCTACAATTAACCTCCTAAAATCCTCTAGGCAGATCTTATCATCTTCCTTGTCTCTGAACCCTTTAGACCCCTGGCATTGTCATGTGAGCTACTGCTAGGAGTTAAGAACCCTTGGGCATTACCAGCTGCTTTGCTGTTCTACCCGTAGGACTTCCAAGCCTTCCCATTTGTCCTAAAGATGAACTTTTTTGTGGCTATCTCTTCCAATGAGAGTGTGAACTCCTTTTGAATAAGGGTTCTCTCTTTTTTTCTTTTTGTATCTGTAGAACTTATCACAGTGCTTGGCAGAAGATGTAGCTGAGAGATTAAGTTCCACCAATTTACCATGGTCCACCTAAACTAAATGGTGAATTGTAGAACTGGCTGAGCTGCTATTGCTGCTTCTTCAGTAAGAGACAACCCACAGGGGTGCAGCTAGGTGGTCTAGTGAATAAAGCACTGACCCTGGATTCCGGAGGACCTGAATTCAAATCCAGCTTCAGACACTTGACACTTACTAGCTGTGTGACCTTGGGCATGTCACTTAACCCTCATTGCCCTGCAAAAAACAAAACAAAAAAACAAACCCACAGATGGAAGCCACTCAAGTCTTCTGCCATGGAAGAGTCTAGGATTCCTCCAAGCTACATAATACAATTGAAAAACAAAATTTCTTGATGCTAGTGGATCCCTGCATGGGTAATCCTGCTTGGCCCCAGAAGGTAGAAATAACAATGGATAGAAGTTTCGGGGAAATATGGAGGCACAGTAGACAGGAAAATCTTCCCAAAGAAGGTGACAGGTATTAGATTTCTCTTTGTTAAAGATTTTCAAAGAATGCCTGTATTGAATCACCAGTCACGGTTATTGAAGAGGGAATTTCTGTGTAGATACAGGTTGGATTTGATTGTTCTTGAGGTCCCATCAAACTTTGGGAGTCTGTGATATTTTGCTTATCTCTGTTTTTTCCAAGATCACATGAATGCATTCTTAGGAACTTTAAACAATCTCTTCTGAGTCACCAGGTTGCCCTCCTTAAGGAATGATGCTTCTAACTGTAGGGGCAAGAGTGATGGGAAGGAGTGCTCAAGGCACAGTTTATAGTCAGCATTGAGAAGATGAGATGGAGCTATCATTTCTCCTCTTGAATGATGAAATTTTAACAAATGTTCCTTTTACTTATTAATTTTTTGTGGGGCAATGAGGGAGGGTTAAGTGACTTGCCCAGGGTCACACAGCTAGTAAGAGTCAAGTGTCTGAGGGCAGATTGAACTCAGGTCCTCCTGAATCCAGGGCCAGTGCTTTATCCACTGTGCCACCTAGATACCCCCTATTTATTAATTTTTAAAAATACCACTGTCACTTCCCACTTCTCCTTGGCCCATAATACCTCCTCCCTTATAGCAAATAAATATATTCAGCCAAAACAAATCAATACGTTGCCTGTGTCTGAAAATAGTATGCTTCACCTCATACCTCTAGTCTACTGCTTCCTCTACTTGAACGTGGAAAGTATACTTCATTAACACTCTCCTGATTAAATATGGCAGCTATATCCATCTGGAATCAGGAGACCTGAGTTCAAATCTGGTCTCGGACACTTCCTAAATTTATGACCCCCAGGCAGCTAGGTGGCATAGTGGATATAGTGCTGGTCTTGGAGTCAGGAAGATCAACTTTCTAAGTTCAAATCTGGCCTCAGACACTTACCAGTTGTGTGACCCTGGACAAGTTGCGTAACCTTGTTTGCCTCAGGCTCCTCATTTGTAAAATGAGCTGGAGAAAGAAATGGCAAAACACTCCAGTATCTTTGCCAAGAAAACCCCGAATGGGGTCACAGAGTCGGATATGCCTGAAAATGACAACTTATGTGCCTTAGTTTCTTTCTCAGTGAAAATGGGGGAAATAATAGCACCTACCTCCCAAGCTTGTTGTAGGAATCAAATGAGAAAATATTTGTAAAACACTTGCAAACCTTAAAGCACTCTATAAGTGCTGGCTATTATGATGATGGTGCTCTGATATTTTTCATCGAGTTTTCCTTGACATTCTTATTTCCATCACATGAAGTGTTCTCCTGGTTCTGTTTTCTTAGCTCTGAATCAATTCAGGTAAGCCTTCCCAAGTTTCTCTGAATTCTCAATATTCATTATTTGTTCAGGTGCAATAACATCCCATTTCTGGTGAAGTTTCTAAATCTATCCTTTTAGTGGGGAACCCATATAGGGTCACACAGCTAGTAAGTATCTGATGCCAGATTGGAACTTGGGTAGATGAGTCTCACTGCCTTCAGGCCTGGGACTTTATCTACTGTGCCACCTAGTTGCCCTTTTTGTAAAATATCACTTCATAAAGGAAATAACAACTTATGGATTTGTCTGATTTATAAACCTAGATTTTTTGCATGTTGATTTTTCTTAAACCAACTTAGGCTACAGTAGTCTTTATGACTTGCACTAATTTTACTCTCATATAGGTGAGCTGTTGGCAATGTAAGGGAATGTGGGGGAGGAGACATATGAAATGAGGGGATTTTTACATGTTTGTTTTTCATCTCACTTCTGTCACCTTTGGGTAGATCACTCAACTGTTCTAGCCTGGGTTACCTTATGTATAAAAGGAGAGGGTTTGTCTAAATGCCCTCTGAAGTCCTTTCTGGCTGCAAATCTATGATCCTCTGAACTTTTGAGAGTATGATCCATTCAGGACAACAGCCACCTGGGAGTGGGCAGTTCTGGACTCCTGTTGGCCTTTGTATAAAGGCTCTCCTCTCTCTTTAGCACCTTAGTTTCTCAAAATCTGAAGTGGGTACAACACCAGGAAGATTGATAAATTACTTGGAGCTCTTAAGGTGGAAAAATAAGATGTACAGGCACCAGGTAAAATAAACCATGTCCTCTTTTCTTTTTACCAACAGATTTGTAACATTTGCCAAGTAGAAGTTATTTTCCAGGCTGATTCAGGTTTTCAGGAAACAGAATCAAGCAAGTAGATAGGTGATTTTTTTTCTGATGAAGTTTTTTAAAAGGAGATAAAGTAGAAAGTTTAGAAACCAGATAATAGACTGACTTTTGCTCCTTTCCTCTGAAAAACAGATGCAGATGGTTCCGAACATAAGTGGAGAAAGAGAAGACCAATACTGGCTTTTTACCCCCTTCTAAACAAGTGGTCAGCAAAACCTCTCACCTCAGGACACCTTGCATCCTTCCCTCTTAAAGGGTAGCTACAGTGTACAATTTCTTCTTCCTCTGTTAAAATATTTATGACTTTCTACTACTGGGTGGCATGTATGAGAGCCAGAATCATCTTTGTCCAGCAAAACTTGCAACCCCTAATTAACCACATGGCATTTCCAAAAGCAGCTTTCTGAGATTTTTTTCTTTACCTGGTTTCTTAGGTGTGTGTGTGTGTGTGTGTGTGTGTGTGTGTGTGTGTTAGGATAAACTATGAATGAATGAGACATTCCATCATTTCTCTGCCTCTCTGGAGGAAGGGAAGAACAAGAAGCAACCTTTTCTCAGAGGCATTGTTTATACATCCAATCATTCAGTCAATCAGTCCTAAAGCCCTTATTAATTTCCAGGTAGGGAGGATGAGTAGACAAAATCTCTTTCTAGGGAGACCCCCGTCATTGATACATGTAGTATAACAGAACAGATGACAAGATGAAATCCAAATATGAGACAAGATGGTATAGTGGATAGAGTCTTAGACCTGTGGTCAGGAACTCCTGGGTTCAAAGTATGCCACAGCCACTTAGATGCTCAACTTAAGACAAATCATTTAAGCTTAGTGTGACTCAGGAAACTCCCTAGAATTTACCCAATCTTTAATCTGCTTTGTTGGAGGGAATTTCCACAAGTGAAGTTCCATAAATTGATTCAATCTCAGACCCTTTTTAGGCCCTTATCAATTAAATAGAAGTGAAGGAAAACATTTATTGTCCTCTATAACCAAAGCAGTGAGTTCAGGTGTGATGGTGTGGAGGTAGGATCACAACTGTACACCATCTCTCTAAACAGGGAGGGCCCAAGGCCAATTTGCTCCTTGTTTTTTCATTAATCCAGAAGAGATAGAAGGGAAGGAACTTGACTGAGTTTGGCAAAGAGCTCCTTCCAGGAACAGAATGGAGGTGGAAATAGGAGTAGAATGGTTGGAAGTATTCTCATTTGGGAACTGATAAGGAATAAAAAGAAGATAAAGGGAATATGCCTGGGTAGAAGGGGTTTAAAGTATCTCTCTGAACATTTTTATAATATCAGGTCACATATAGTGTTGATCAGTCTGAGTTTATAAACTCCTAACTGACCTTTGCTTTGGAAATTAGAAAGTGTAAATCCTCCCATACAACTTCCCTCTTCCATCTTCCTTCTTCCCTCTTCCCTCTACCTACCAGCAAAAGGTAAAAAAGCCTGTGTTCTGATGAAAGGAAGGGAGTGGAGTATGAGGAGAGGAGAAGTATTCTGTCAGCTTGGAGGAAATGGGATGTGTGTGTGTGTGTGTGTGTGTAAATCCAGGGAATGGGGGGAAAATAATAGAAAAGAAGTCTAGCTAAAACTCTCTCCTCCCTCCCTCTCTGCCATTATCTAATAAAATTATTCCTGACTGAATGCAATGGGGGGAGGGGGGCAAATTCAGGGTTAAGAGTATTCTACTTCCAATAGACCTATGCAAATGACACCCTTGAGCAGGTGGCTTGGTGTTTGCAGATGGTACATACAGACTGCACATCTGGCAATCATTATTCAGTGGACAGGATGTGTTATTACACAGCTCTAATGAAATTTGGGGCTGCTGCAGTTTTATAAACCATCCAAAACATGCAAAGAAAGCAAAACTCTTGGCATTTTGTTGGCAGTGAAGGAATGTGTGGAAGAAACAGAAAAAGTTCTATCATCTTGATGCATTAGGTTATTTTCATCCGCAGAAGCACTGTCAGTTTGAAAGTTAGACAAGATAGCTCTTGATTAAATCAAAATTGCATCTGACTATTGAATAAATTAGGTAGCATGTCAGAAGAAAGGTCCAGGAACGCTTTCATTAGGCTATGCTCTATAATATTTTAACTCAGATTATTAACATTTTTCTCCTCTCCTAGCAAATATGTCACAACTAAGTTGCTGGCATTTTTTCTTGCCACAATAATATGTAGCTAGTGACTTGAAGTTCAAGTGATGGGAGTGGGCCAGTTTGGTTTCACTCCTTTTTCAATCTAGTTCACTTGGAGTGTGCCTTGAAGCCCCTCCCTGTGCAGCAATTCCATTTTCTGATGAAAATGGTGATCATGAAATAGACTCTATTAATTTTATTACATAATCTGCCTTCTGGCATTAGGCACCACTGGCATAATTTTCTTTTTCTTTCATGTGTTAGTTTACTGCTCACCTCTTTTATTTAGGGTCAGGAAACAATTGCTCCTTCTACCCAATTTGATAAATCCCGTGAAACAATATTAAAACATTCTGACCACAAAACCATGTAGGAATGCTACTGCTAAAATATTATTCCTGGCTAAAGCACTGGAGTATTTCAATGTTTTTATTCTCTCTGCATAAGCATTAATTTGTTGGTGATCATTCTGTCAGTTTCATTGCAAATTACTGGTTTCTCTGTACCAGTGAAATTTAATTAGTATTTATTAAGCACCTAGTATATGCAAGATGCTGGGCACACAGACAAAAATGAAATAAACTCAAGAAACTAGAGCATTGTTATATATCAATAGTGGATGCATCAGGATGGATGGATTACATTGGATTACCAGTGGATTACATTAGGATCAATTAGTAGAAATCTCCCCTCCACTCCCCTCCCTTCCAGTCTCTATGTAAACTGCATGCTAATCCTTACCCTGAGCAGCTACTTGATCAAGGGCAGTCTGTGGCATAGATACTATTGAAGAATACTCAAGCCAACTGTGGTAGACATCTTATTCTTCTTACTCTTTTTTTCCTCCACTCTGTTCACTTCTTTAATTTCTTTTTTTCTCTTACTACTCATTTCCTACTCTTATCCTCTCTTGTTTTCATGAAATCTCTATTGTCCTCTCTCTTTTTCCTCCTTATTAATTGTGAAATGGTAGAGGTGTTTCATCTCTAAATGGTACTATAACATTAGTGAAAATGGTAGGACTTGAAAGTTATTTACCAATAAATTTGGAATTGTTAATAAAATAGCATAAAGCTATTGCTTTTGAGTTACAATATATATTTCGCAGGGAAGATACCTGTTATTTTGGGGCTACTGTTCAGGAAGTGATTAACATTAAGTCATAGAAATCATGGAGACAACCATGACCCATTTTGCTGATGCAGTAATTTGTCTTTAGCTTCCAAGATAGGAGGAATTAGGATTAGAGAGATTCCTTTTATTATGGATGACTATATCATTTGTCTGTCTTTTTGTTTATTTAGTCTGCCTGTCTGTCTGTCTGTCTGTCTATCTATCTATCTATCTATCTATCTATCTATCTATCTATCTATCTATCTATCTATCTATCTATCTATCTATCTATCTAATGATGTCTAGATTGCAAAATCCAATGGCTTTTTCTCAATCCTCATTCTTGGCCTCTTTGTAACTTTTCACACTGTTGATCACTTTCTCCTCCTTGCTCCTCTCTTCTCTCTAGGTTTTCAGGACACCACTCTCTCTCCTGGTTCTCTTACTACCTATTTGGCTGCTCCTTCCCTGTCTCCTTTGTTGGATCCTCCTCCAGATCACACCCTCAAACTGTCGGTATTCCTGGGGTGCCATCCTGGGCCTTTTTCTCCCTCTCTAATACTTGGTGATTTAATCAGCTCCCATGGATTTAATTACCATCTCTGTGCTGAGGATTCTCAAACATTTTTTGCCCCAATCTCTGCTAACTTTTTTTTTTTTTGCACAAGGCAATGAGGGTTAAGTGACTTTCCCAGGGTCACAAAGCTAGTAAGTGTCAAGTGTCTAATGTCAAATTTGAACTCAGGTCCTTCTGAATCCAGGGACAGTGCTTTATCTACTGCGTCACCTAACTGCCCCCTCTGCTAACTTGTATTCTTGCATCTCCAACTGCCTTTCACACATTGTGAACAGGATGTTCTGTAGGCATATTACACTCAATATATCCAAAAAAAAAAAAAAAGAACTCATTATCTTTCCTCCTAAACTCTACCCCTCTACTACCTTCCCTATTACTATAGAAGGTAACACCATCCTCCCGGTCCTTCAGGCTTGTAACCTCAGGAGTCATTCTGGATTTTTCACTATGTTTCATCACTCCCATCCAATTTGTTGCCAAGGCCTGTTGATTTCACCTCTGCAATGTTTCTTGAATATGCCCCCTTCTCTCCTCTGACACTGCTGCCACTATAGTGCAGGTCCTCATTAATTCTTGCCTGGACTAGTGTAATGGCTTGCTAATGGAACTGCCTGCCTCATCTCTCCCCACTCCAATCCATCTTCCATTCAGTCACTAAAGTGATTTTTCTAAGGCACAGGACCAATCATGTCTCTCTCTGTCCTTCTAGGATCAAATACAAAATCTGTAATGCCAACTTTATAACTTGGCTGTTCCAGAAACAAGACATTTCATCACTCAGTTCTGGGCATTTTGGGGGCTATTTCCCATGCCTGGAATGCTCTTCTTCCTTCATTCTGCCTATTTAGTTCTCTGGCATCCTTTGTTGCTATTGCTTAGTCCTTTCAGTCATGTCCAACTTTTTGTGACCCCATTTTTTGGGGGGGTCAAAGATGCTGGAATGATTTGTCATTGCCTTTTCTTTTCATCAAAACAGAGGAGAAGGAAGGGAACATGACTGAGCTGGGCAAAGAGAGAATTCTAGGAACAGAATCGAGGTGGGAGAACTGAAATGGGAGCAGAATGGTTGGAAGCATTCTCTTTTGGGAATTGGTAAGGAGTAGGAGGAAGGCAAAGGGAGGAAGACCTGATAGAAGCTCATTTTACAGATGAGGAAACTAAGGCAAACAGGGTTAAGTGGCTTGCTCAAGGCCACACAACTAGTAAGTGTCTGAGACCATATTTGAACTCAGAAAGATGAGTTCTTTTGATTCCAGGCCCAGTGTTCTATCCATTGCACCAAGCTGGCATGTTTTAAGTTCCAACTAAAATCCCACCTTCTCTTGCAAGTTTTCCCCAACACTTCTTCTTCTCCTTCTCCTTCTCCTTCTCCTCCTCCTCCTCCTTCTCCTCCTTCTCCTCCTTCTCCTTCTCCTTCTCCTTCTCCTCCTCCTCCTCCTCCTCCTCCTCCTCCTCCTCCTCCTTCTCCTCCTCCTCCTCCTCCTCTGTTTTAATTATTTCACATTTTTATGCTGTAGATAGCTTGCTTTGTATATATTTGTTTGCATGTTGTCTCCCCCATTAGACTGTAAACTCTGTGAGGTCAGGGATTGTCTTCTGACTCTTTTTGTATCCCCAGAGCTTAGCACAGTGTTTGACACATAGTAGACAAGTAATAAATGTTGACAATAAGTTCCCATATATACTAAAATATTTTATAGCAGCACTTTTTAAATAGTAAAGAATTGGAAATAAAGCTGATGTCCGTCAGTTGGGAAATGGCTAAACAAATTGTGGTGCATGGATGTCGTAGAATATTACTGTGCTATTTAAAAATTATGTATGCACTGAATGCTAAGAAAGATATGAACTGATGCAGCATGAAGTAATCAGGAATAAGAAAACAATATTCACCATAATTACAACAATCAAGGTGGAAAGAACAAAGAAAATCAAATGTTGCAAAATCATGAAGAACAAACATGGCTTAAAAGAAGAAAAATGAGAAGCCATTTACACCTTACTCCCTTGTAGAGGTGGGAGGTTCACAAATATATATCACCTGTTTTCAAACTTTTTCAATGTATTGATCAGTTATGCTAGATTTTTCCCCCTTCTTTTTTGGTCTTTGCTGTATTTATAGCATTTTTTAAAAGTCATGGCTCCCTGGAAGGAGGGAAAGAAGGGATACTGAGGAAAACTGGTGATTTTTTAAAAATCAAAAAATTTTTTAAAAAGCACGGGAATAGGGCAGCTAGATGGCGCAGTGGATAGAGCACCGGCCCTGGATTCAGGAGTACCTGAGTTCAAATCTGGCCTCAGACACTTAACACTTACTAGCTGTGTGACCCTGGGCAAGTGGCTTAACCCCAATTGCCTCACTAAAAAAAAAAAAAAAAGCACTGGAATAAGAGTTGAAAACTACATGCTAGCCCCACCTTTGCCAATAGCTAATTGGGTGACCTTAGCAAATGACTTTCTCTTTATTTGGGTCTTGGATACCCTCATCTAGAAAATAAATATATTAGAACAGATGACTTTCTAAGGTCCTAACCAGCTCAAAAAATTCTGTGATGCTTGACACTTGTCCAAAAGGAGAATAGGATACTGCATGAGAAATCAATTTCCCATCACCAGCTATCTTCAGTGTTGTATTCTACCCAGAGGAGGTCTGATACATTCAAGGAATACAGGGATAGATAAAGCATTTCCTAAGCACTTACTATCTGCCAGGCACTGTGCTAAGCACTGGGAATATAAATATAAGCAAAAAAAGAAAGAGTCCTTATGCTCAAGGAGTTTACATTCTAATGGGGAATGAAAATACATAAAAGGGAGCTGGGGAGGCCGGGCAGATTGGGGAAAGGAGTAAAGTGGAAAAGTTCACAGTGTCAGGAGCAGAGATGTGAGAGAAAAGCATATTATTTCCCGGGGAACATCCTGAGTTCCATGAAATTCAATTGGTCAGTCCCTACTGTTTAAATGGTCTCCTATTGCCTTCTAGAGTCAAACAGCCATGAATAATGTTGCCAATAGAAGAAAAACCCAAGTGGAATAAAGCCCCCAATCAAACAATCAATAAACATTTATTGAACGCATATTATGTGTCAAGCACTCTGGACACAAAAAGAGGTAAAAGATAGTCCCTGCCCTCAAGGAGTTTACAGTCTAATGGAGGAGACAATATGCAAATAAATATATACAAAGCAAGTTATACATAGGGTAAATAAAAATAATTAAAGATGGGAAGCACTGGAATTAAGAAGTATTAGAGAAGGGGGCAGCTAGGTGGCACAGTGGATAAAGCACTGGCCCTGGATTCAGAAGGACCTGAGTTCAAATCCAGCCTCAGACACTTGACACTTACTAGCTGTGTGATCCTGGGCAAGTCACTTAACTCTCATTGCCCTGCCAAAAAAAAAAAAAAAGAAAAAAAGAAAAAAAAAGCTTCAATAAGAAGTATTAGAGAAGGCTTCCTATAGAAGGTGACATTTTAGTTGGGATTTAAAGGAAGTCAAAGGTCAGTAGTCAGAGTGGAAGAAGGAAAATATTTCAGGCATGAGAAACAGAGAAAATGCCCAGAATTGAAATGGAGTCTTTTTTTTCCTGGAAGAACCAGGAGACCAGTGTCACTGGATTGAGAATATGGTATATGAAGACTGGAAAAGTAAGAGGGGGCTAGGTTATGAAGGGCTTAGAATGTCAAACAGAGGATTTTGTATTTGATCCTGGAGGTGAAAGCCACTGGAAGGTTCTGTGTGTATGTGTGAAATGATTGGACCCGTGCTTTAGGAAAATCACTTTAGAGGCTGAATGGAAGATGGATTAAAGTGAGGAGAGACTTGAGGCAGTCTGACCCACCAGCAGACTATTTCAATAACAAAGATGAGAGGTGATAAGGGCCTGCACTAGAGGGGTAGTAGGGGCAGAGGAGAGAAGCGATCATAATCTAGAGATGTTCCAGGATATGAAATGGACAGGCCTTGGCAACAGCTTGGATGACTCCAACACTGGGAGCCTGAAGGCCTGGTAGAATGGTGTTGCCCTCTACAATATTAGAGAAGGTATAAAGGGGGTAGAGTTTAGTGGGGAAAGATCAGTTCTGTTTTGGATATATTGAGTGTAAAATGTCTCCTGGACATCCAGTCCACAATGTCTGAAAGGTACTTGTAGATTTGAGATTAGGGGTCAGCAGAGAGATTGGAACAGAAAAGATAGATTTGAGAATCTTCTGCATATAGATGGTGAACAGCACAAGATGGAGATTAAAAGCCTGGACGATGGTAAGGTCAGCTGAATTTGAATCTAGCTGAATGACAGGATCAGAATAGTGGTGATTAGTGGATTTCAATGCTAAAGAAAGGCTCCTTTGGTCCAGGGATCTGTCCTTTACCCCATTCTGCTGAAAAATTTTATTGTCAGCTTGGATGGAGGAGTAGAAATGATGTTTCTGGAGTTTGTAGATGACTCGAAGCAGGCAGAGATAGCCAACGTGTTGGTTGACAGAACAGGGATCCAAAAATAACTAAACAAGTTGGAACAATGGGCCAGTTGTAAAATTTAATGTGGAATTTTATGTCAGTCTCATAGGGGCTAGAAAAATCAGTAATACAAATTCAGATTAGATAGAGAGGTTATGGCCTGGCCAATGGTTTTTTGTTTTTATTTTTGTTTTTAAAGGTCAGGGTATTGTACTGGGCTTAGAAACTCAATAAGAGTCAATAGTATGTCATGGAAACTAAAAAAGCTAATTTGATCTTATGCAGCATTAACATAAGCCAAATGCCACCAAATCACAGAATTGAAATTAAAAGGGATTCCAGGATTCAGTCTTTCTGTGTCCAGGAATCAGTCTATGAAAAGCATCTTTGAGAGATAGTCATTCATTTTCACTTTGAGGACCTCCAGTGGTAGGGAATTCATACCTCAAAAAAGTCTAGTCTACTTTTTTGAGGTGGCTCAAATGGTTTGGATGATTTTTCTCCTATCAATTGGAATCTGCCTCTTTCCTTCTCCCCATTTGCCCTAATTTTACCCTCTAGGTCTAGAAAGAATACTTATAAATGCCTGTTCTATATAATAGAAAGTTACCTACTTTAACACAGCTTTCATATCCCTCCTGAAATTAACCCATGAAAGAAGTGAAGTTCTCAACCATGAAATTCTGAAGCTATAAAGAGAAATATTTTTGATGAGGAATAAGAGGTGGAATTGTCTAATAAGAATAATGTGGATACATAGGACACTCAACAACAAAAAGGACTTTCTTATTTTTATTTTTTTAGCTATATTGGAAATCAGTAAGCTTTTATTAAATAACCTGATACATGCTAAGGCACTGTTCAGGGTGCTGGGATGACGAAGACATAAATGAAATAGTTGCTACCCTCAGGGAACTTACATTCTATTCAAAACAAGGTCATTTGGGTGGTGGGGCAGGCAGTAGTATCACGGTTATTGGGACAAGCCTCATATAGGAAGTGACAAATAAGCTGAATGTTGAAGAATCACAGAGATCCTAAGAGGCCGAGATGAGTAGGGTCTGCATTCCAGGCACTGGGGATAACATATGTAAAGACATATGGACAGGAGATGAAATGTCATGAATACAGAAATGACAAGAAGTCCAATTGGTCAATAGGGCATAGAGTGTACATGATATATAAGAATATGGGAAATGATAGGTAGGGATCAGGTGGCAAAGGACTTCAAATAGCAAACAGAGGAATTTGTATTTGATCCTAGAGTTAATAAGGAGTCATTAGAGTTTCCCAAGCAATGTAGTGACCTGTAATCAGACCTGTGCTTTAGGAATATAATTTTATTTTTTAAAATTTAAATTGATATTTTCTTTTTCTTTCTTTTTTTTTTTTTAGTGAGGCAATTGGGGTTAAGTGACTTGCCCAGGGTCACACAGCTAGTAAGTGTTAAGTGTCTGAGGCCGGACTTGAACTCAGGTACTCCTGAATCCAGGGCCGGTGCTTTATCCACTGCGCCACCTAGCCGCCCCTTAAATTGATATTTTCAACTACAATCTATTTTCTTCTTCATGTTCCCTTGCTCAGATTAAAAAAAAACAACCACAAAGAAACAAAACCAAACCCTTATTAACAAATAGGCTTAGTGAAGCAAATAAAATTCCCTCATTGGCCACATGCAAGAATATATGTTTTATTCAGTACTTTGAGTCAATGATCTCTTTTAGGAGGTGAGTAGCATGCTTTATCCTTAGTCGTCTGGAATAGCAGTTGGGCATTGATCATAGTATTTCATAGTTATTTTTCTTTACTATATTTTTTATTGTCTGCGATGTTCTTGTTACTCTTATTTCAATAGGCATCACTTCACATAAATCTCCCAGTTTTCTGTACCTTTCAGTATTTTTTATAAGACAATCATATTCCATCACAGTCATACACTCCTTATATTGACAAAGTTGACAAAATGGGATGCTCAGAGGAGGGCAGCCGGAAAGGTAAAGGGACTCTGGCTCATAATGTATGAGAATTGGTTAAAACAACTGGAGGTGTTTAGTGTGGAAAAAAAGATGTAGTGTGAAAAAGAGATTTTGGGGAGATACCATAACTTCAAGTACTTCCCAAGTAATTCTTAGGTAATTAAGGGATGGGATTAAGTTTCTTCTTCTTGGCTTTAGGGGTCAAATTGGGAGAAAAGGGTGGGAATCACAAAGAGGCAAATTTAATTTGACTTGGCCCTAGACAGTTGAAAAAGGAACAATGAATAGAAGGTTATATTTCAGCTTGATAGAATGAAAATATTCCTAACAGAGCTGTCCCCAAGTGGAATAGTTTAGGAAATGAATTCTCTATCATAAAAGGTCTTCAAGCTGAGGCTAATGGACATTTTTCAAGGATGTAGTAAAGATTCCTATTTAAGTAACCATGTAATAGATTAGCTCTGAGAGCTCTTCTAGGTTTGGATTCTATGAAATCTATGAATGTTCTGCATCTCAAATGGTTAGTGATCTGTGTAGCTGAACCTACCAATCTCTTGTTGGCTCTCTATCAATAAAGAAGGTTTTGATTAACCATGAAGCATATTTTATGTTCCATGCAGAAACTATTTGGAGGATGGAATGCTCTAGTTTTGGCATGCTATTTGTTAACCACCACCATGATCTTATTTGATTGGGTCTATTTTGGGGGAAGTGAGGAAGAGATATTTGAGATGCAAATTCCAATTTAGAATCACCTACTCAACTCCTTTAGGCAAATTTTAGACACCTGGTGGTTTAAGAAAGCTAAACATATCTAAATAGGAGAGACATTTTTACCTTTGCATTCCCATTCCTCAAGCAGAATGCTTTGTGCATAGCTGACATTTAATATATGCTTATTCAGTTGAATTGTTGAACTTACAACCAGTTTTGGCTATCTTTGGGTGGTTGACTGGCATAAAAAGTGATTAATTTTCACTAAGCAATATCCTAATTACTCTACAATAAAACTGGTCCTCTGAAAAGGTTCCTGAAAGGCAATGAATCAATAACTTGAATATCACTTTGATCATTTTGTGAAAGGTGCATTTACCCTAAATTTTTAGTAGTTGTCTGAAATAGACCCCAGGTCCTGGACCTCTCCCATTTCCAATTTTTTTCTTATTCTACAAGTCCTCCAGAATTATAATGCTAATTTGCTGCACAGTTGCTATCTATTCAAACTTCCCCTTGTTCAAGTTAAATGCTTTAGGAGCTTGCTATTTTATAAAGAAGGGAATACATTGCAAAACTGCCCCATTACATTTGTTTGATGTCTCATGGAGAGAGTCTCAGACTTCACTTTTTTGTCATTAAAGATAGTTACCATCTAATGCAACATGGGTTCAATGAAAAATAATGAGAGCAGCGGGAGCTTTCCAGTTCAAGGAACTACAGTAGAGGATGGTTGCAGATGCCCAGAGAAAACATCACTATAGCAAAAGAGGATGAATCCATCTAGCTTGATTTGTTGTGTAATGTACTTGCTTGCTACCAAAGTCAATTATCCTGAACCTTTGAGCCTTGCTTCTTGGTAGGCTTTATATCTTAGCATGACTCCTGATTTTTATTTTGTTTCTGTTTCAGACTCTAGATCCTACCTCTTATTCTTTGAGCTCCATAACGTATTACCCAGTACTTGACCTTGACCTTGTCTGTTTCCACTAAAACACTGACCATGAATTACATTGTTTTTGGCTGTACCCCACACCATTCCCAATCCAACATTCTGGGAAGTATTCAATCACAACCTGCACCCCACAAACCTTGGTAGGTCCCAAATTAAATAGGGTTAAGGATAAGCATATATAAATGTTGTGTTAGCCATACCCAGTTTAAAGAACAATAATGATTCTATCCCTAAAGTTAACAAATCAGAATCCTTTTATCCCCCCAAATTTTTTTAGGAGGGGAGAATAAGAAAAAAGAGAGAAAATAATGTCGTGGTATACTAGGATCAGCCTGCTGAGAGTTTGGGTTATAACATTGTGTCTGCCGGTTTTATGAAAGCAGCTTTCATCTGATCCTATGCAAATAAGTAACCTTTTGCTGTGACTTGTTACTATTCTATAAGTAATTTTTATTAACAGGCTGTTGGACTGTATATTATCCTTTTGATTTGCCATATGTTTCTAGTGCTGCCCCACAAGAAGCAGACATTTTCCTACTCCTCTGGCCCTATAATTCATGTTCCCTTTCATTGTTCTGTCATTTTCAGACTTTAGATAATAGGCCATTATTTTCAGAATTGTTATTATATTTTATTAATAAGAGCAGGAAAAATTTATAGCTGCAAAGTCTGAAAGATTTGCAATTGGAGCCCTCACAGCTCTTGTAAAGTGCAATTCAGTTAGCTGACTGATGGAGAAAGACATGGCCTCTCCAGTACTTAGCTTTTCTCATCCATATAGGTGAGTTCCCTCTAGATCATTGAATTCAGGGATAGGTGGAAGGCAATATGCTATTGAGTCTATTCTTTGGGTTTTAGAACTGAGTGTTGGGATGATAGGAGGGGGTTGGAGCGGCAAGGGATACAATATGTCAGTAGGATGTACTGAAGAATTTTTACAAATGATGCTTAAAGAAGAGGGGGAAGATAAAACAGAATGCCATCCACTTTTTCTTCTTTTTTTGTTTTTGTTTTTTTTGTTTTTTGCGGGGCAATGAAGGTTAAGTGACTTGCCCAGGGTTACACAGCTAGTAAGTGTCAAGTGTCTTAGACTGGATTTGAACTCAGGTCCTCCTGAATCCAGGGCCAGTGCTTTTATCCACTGCACCACCTAGCTGTCCCTTCAATTGTATTTTTTAAGAAATTGTTAATTCCTTCAGTCAATTTTTGTGCTTCTTTTTCCAGTGTAACTCTCATTTCTCTCATTTCTTTTTGCATTTTTTCTTCTACTTCTTTCATTTGATTTTTAAAAGACTTTTTGAGCTCTTCCAAGAAGGCTTTTTGGTCTTGAGACCAGAACATCTTTCTACTTGAGGCTTCACATATAGGCATTTTGACAATATTGTCCTCATCTGAGTTGGTGTTTTGGTCTTCCCTGCCACCATAAAAGCTGTCAATGGTAAGCATCCTTTTCTGTTTCTTACTCATATTGTGACCTATTTCTAAACTTATAACATTGAGGTCTGCTCCTGGGGCATAGGGACTACTATTGCAAGCTTCTCATGCTGCAGGATAGGGGCCTGGTCACTGGCTTTCTGCTCTGAGGCCTCTGTGGCTTTTGGATACCTCACTGCTCTGGGCTTGCTCCCTGTGCTGGGATGGCTTGGCCAACTTGTGCCTGTCCTGTGGGTGGTTCTCTAGCTGGCAGTTTGCCCTCTCAGCCAGGGCTGGTGTGTCTCAAAAATGGCCTATTGTGCCCCCAGCCTTCTGGGCCAGGACCAAGGGGCCTCAGCGACTTATTTATGCTGTGGCCAGGAGCCTCCTGCTGACTTGCCCGGACCCCCTCCTTGGTGTGCTGCTCTGAGCTATGTCGCTCTGAGCTGTGCTGAGCTGCCCTCCCCTTTTGCCCAAGTGAAACAGACCTTTCCTGAAGTGTTCTAAATTATCTCAAGTTAGAAGATTGTGTATCTCTGTCTTTTTGTAGGTTCTGCAGTTCCAGAATCCAGTTAGAGGCTTGATTTAATGTTTTTGAGGGAAACTCGGGAGAGCTCAGGCCACTTCCTGGCTTCTCTTCACCATTTCTGCTCTGATCTGATGCTTTTAAGGAAAAACTCTAATGGTAGGCCTGTGAGAGATTGAATCTTATATTTTATAAAAGATACAGGAAAAGGCTGTTCAGTTTGAGATAGAACTTTGTCTATGTCTATCCATGAGTCTGATGGAGGGGTTGACAAAAAGATTTCTTTCTGTAATTAGGGACGACCTAAGCCAACTGGAAAGAGGAAATCACCATTATTGTCATTGTCATCATCATTATCATCACCATCACCACCACTACCATAATAGCTAGAATTTATATAGGTTTAATGTTAATTAACAGTGGTTTACAAAGCACTTAAAAATATCTCAGTTTATCCTCAGAACAACTGTAGGACGTAGGTACTATTATTATCCCCATTTTACAGTTGAAAAAAACCAAGGCAAACACACTAAATGACTTTCCCATACTCACATAGCTAATAAGTGTCAAAGGCAGTATTTGAAGGTTTTCTTGCCTCCAGGTTCAGTGATCTTTCCATTGTATGATTTAGTTACCTCCTAAACAGAGAGCTTCCCCTAGTCCTCCCTTGGAAAGGAAGGGAGTGTGGGAAATGGTGAAGGCCTAAAAAGGGGGAATTCTGATTATGATTTTCAGAGGCAGGTTGAGGCAAGGCAAGGAGTCCAGGACTCTGTGCCAGTCAACTGAATTCATGACTAGATAAAAGTTATGTTAGAATCATAAACCTGCACTCTACATGATGTCAAATCTCTGTTTTTGTGAATTTCACCCTCCACCTCCTTAGTTTCTTAGGAAGGTTCTTTAATAAAAGGAAAAAGATTTTCACCACATGTCTATCTAGGACAGATGAAGGAACAGATAAGGAGGGGTAGAGAAGCAGAAATATGAAATGAGGAGAGGATTCTAAAATTATGTCAGAAGAGGATAAAAGAAAGTAGATAAAAGCACCAAGTGGCTTCCAATTGTTTTCAACAACTTACACTATCATGCAAATCAGTTGTACTCAGTTTCTATTCCATTTCAAAGAAAAAAAAAGAATGATCAAAGAAATGAACAAATGTAATTTTTTTTTTTGGTGAGGCAACTGGGGTTAAGTGACTTGCCCAGGGTCACACAGCTAGTAAGTGTTAAGTGTCTGAGGCCAGATTTGAACTCAGGCCCTCCTGACTCCAGGGCCGGTGCTCTATCCACAGCACTGCCTAGCTGCCCCACAAATGTAATTTTTATAGGACTCCAATCCATGAATGGGTTTAATGGGTTAAAGAACCCAGAAGGGAAGAAAATAACATGATCAGGATTCCTAGAAGTAAAACTGGATTTGCTCTAAGAATCTTGAGTTTATTTTGTAAGTTGACAAGAGAAATGAGGAATCTCCTATTTCTAAAAAAGATGAAATTAAAATCAATTTAGGAAGAAGGGAAAATGATAAAAATATAACTTGATAGTTTAAAACATTTGGTGGAAAATCTTAATAAAATGGCTCTCTCATGGAGCGTATGAGTCCAGGTGGAAGGAGAAACTGCAGAAAGAATAAATAACTAAACAAAAATATATAAAGGCCTACCTTGAAGAAGATTTGAGACCTCTGTAAATGAAGGCAATAGGGTTGAAGGACAGAACTTGGTGATACAACTCCAAAATTGTTGTTGTCCTTCCAAAACAGGAAATCACACTTTGTGGAGATGTAGCCTGTCAGAATGGGAGAGGCAGAATGATATAATACACAGGGAAGTAGACTTAGAGTAAGAAAGAACTGGGTTCTAATCCTGATCAGAAAACTTGTTAACTATATAACCCTTCATTTTCATATGTGTAAAATGAGGGAGTTAGATACGATGGCCTATAAAGTCCCTTCTAGCTTTGTGATAACAAAGGACAGTTCCAGGAAGTAATAGGTAGAAGGAGAAGGGGTGTCCCAGAATAGGTATCATGGAGGAGGGGAATTCCTAGGACTTGCTGGCTGAGTTGGCTTTCTCCAATAGGCTGATCCTATGTAAAGGACTTTTAGGGATTGTTTCAGTATGTTGCAGCTGAAACTAGGTTAACATAGTCTTGCTTAACAAAGAGTTCCTTTCAACTTTTCCATTTGTAAAATGGAGATCTTATCAGACTTTATTAGTTTACTCCTGCTTCACAGACACAGAACTTTTAGGTCCTGAAATGGGAGGCTGTGTGTATAACTGTGTAATCATTGTGAAATGATCTTTCCTTATACTGGGATGAAAAGAGGGAGTAAATAATGAGAAATAAAGCAAAACCAGTGCTTTTTGCTTGCATGCATCACGTAGGGTTTTAAAGATATGTTGAAAGATTTTTGGTGGGGTTACAAAAAGGAACTTTAGGTGTACAGTGGCCTTTTGAAATGTCAGTTTTCTTAAATGTAAGTTCTTGCAAATCAATGTAAATGTTAGAAAAGACAAGGCTGGATCATTCCTTTCCCAGTCAGAATTTCATGCTTGTCTCTCTTGTCTGGACATGAATCAGGTGTACTGAATTAAACTGGGCTTTGGAAGGGCCTATTGGAGCCCCTTGCAACTCAACTGCCAAAGCATTCTAGGTCCTTGCCAGTCCCTCGCTCCTCCCCCCCCTCCAAGGCACTGAGCTTTGCCACAGCTGGACTGCCTCTGTCAACAAGGAGAAGGGGGAAAGACTGTCACACTAATAGCTCATTAACTCTTCACTCTCTACTTGAATACAGCAAAAAGACATAGCTGACTTGTCAAGAGGAAGAGTTCTTAAATCTTTTATAATTCTTTTGCTTTCTTTCTTTTTTTGGGGGGGGGAGGGGAAGGACACAGAGGTTCAATGAATAGGACCTTGAACTTGGAATCAGGAAGACCTGAGTTCAAATCCTACCTCAGATATTCACTACTCTTTGACCCTGGGCAAGTAATTTAAACCTCTCTATGCCTCAGTTTCCTTATCTGTAAAATTATTTGTTTGGGGGGGGGTTGGGTTTTTTTTGGGCAGGGCAATGAGGGTTAAGTGACTTGCCCAGGGTCACACAGCTAGTAAGTGTCAAGTGTCTGTGGCCGGATTTGAACTCAGGTCCTCCTGAATCCAGGGCCAGTGCTATATTCACTGTACCACCTAGCTGCCCCTTTATCTATAAAATGTGAAGGTTGGATTCAATGGCTTTTAAAGTACCTTTCAGCTCTAAATATAGCATTCCATGAACCAAGGTATTTGGGTTTTACAGGTTCCTCTTTCTGACCCTGGTAGTCTTTGAGACCCTCAACAAATTACTTTATCATTCCTTGCTTTATCTTGACAAAATGTAGAATGACAGTTTCTCACTGACCTATATGGGCAGAGCCAGTTTCACAAGACAGAACAGCTGACTGTTAATGTTGGCATGGAAATTATGGAAACCATTAGATGTCTTTGAGATTTGGAGGTATTAGTTGGGAAAGGTATCATAGAACATTAGAACTTGTAGAAAGTCCACAGGATGAAGGAAGTATGAAGACAGGAGAGGCTAAGGCTGCCTAGAAGCAAACTTTCATAAAATCACAGAACCTCAGTGTTGGTAGACCATATAGTATCACCCTTTGATGAATAAATCTCTTCTCTACAAGGTACTTGACCAGTGGTCCTCCAGGATCTATTTGAAACCTTCCCTTTAAGAAAAACCAGAGCCTCTTAAGGCAGCTCACTCCACTTTTTGAATTGCTCTATGTGTTAGGAGGTACCAGCTTGGCTGACCTCCTTCTGGACAGTCTTCAATGTATCAATGTCATTCCTAAAATGTGGCATCCAAAAGTCATGATAATACTCCCGCTGTGTTCTCATGCTGGTATTTAAAGCTATTCACAAGACAGTGTCTTTCTATTTCCCAGTCTTCTTTTTTTTTGTTTTTTGTTTTTTTGCAGGGCAATAAGGGGTTAAGTGACTTGCCCAGGGTCACACAGCTAGTAAGTATCAAGTATCTGAGGCCAGATTTGAACTTAGGTTCTCCTGAATCCAGGGCCAATGCTCTATCCACTGTGCCAGCTAGCTGCCCCACCTCCAGTCTTCTTACACAGAACTCCTATGTATTCTGTGGTCGTCTTACTGCTATAGTTGCCCTGCCTCATATATATTGCTCCATCTCCCGTATCTGTGCCCTTCTTTTGTGGGGGAAAAGGAGGAGGGACCTTGAATCTCTCTACTTCACCCAGGCTGGAAATGCAATACCCACTCAAGTGCTCAATCCCACTACTTATTGGCATGGGAGTTTTGATCTCAATAGCTGTTTGTAATGGAGTGAATGACTTTACCTGCAGGGGTATTCCTGGTATGGAAAATCCCATTCTCTATAACACTATCTATTCTGTTCATCCCTTTTCTACAAAAATTTTAAATTAATTTTTTCTATTTCCACATTTTACTTTGACACATTAATTACTTCCTATAATAATTTTTCCTTCACTCATTACCTTCTTATTAAAAATACTCAACCTAGACTAATGTAACAATTACGACTGATAGCTTATCAGTTATATAAGCTTAGCACTCATGTTTTTGCCATTTCTTAACAGAGAACAAAGTTTGTTTTAATGTCAGCAATTTTGAACCAACAGTCATCTTGTATTATTTGACCTTAATTTGGTTGCCTTTTATTGTTGTCATCATTTAAATTAATCATCATGTATAACTTCATTGTCATCCTGTTTTCTTCACTCTGCACCAGCTCATACAAGTCTTCTCATGTTTCTCTGAATTTTTTATATTTGTAATTCTTTATGATGTAATATTATATTGAAGTCATATACCACAATTCATTAGTCATTCCCTGAAATGTTGGACAAATAATTTGTTTCCAGCTTTTTATTATTATGGGGTTGCAAATCTCTCTTGCTCCCTATTTGATTGGTAAGTTGAACACTGTATGATTTTGGAACTGCTTGACACCTTAAGAGATCATGCCATGAAACCTCAACATTTTGGAGAAAATGGAGGTCCATTGAGGTAAAATGTCTTTGAACTTAAAACTTGCCTCATATCATATGACTGATTGACTGCAAAACTAAAACCACTACACTAAGGTATAGATGACTTCCTTTCTACTTCCCCTGTCTCTTACCATTGGTGTTAATCTCCCTATCTTTTCTAACATCTCTCTTGATACTTTAATGCTACATATCATCATCCCGCACTCTTATTCTTTCTCATTTTTTCTCCTTGACTTGTTTTTTGTGTGGGGAAAAAAGTCTTTTTGATAAACCACGAACCTTAACCATGTGTGTGTGTGTGTGTGTGTGTGTGTGTGTGTGTGTGTGTGTATTGCATGGGTTCCTTTGTGTAAGGGACTAAAGTTCTAGCTAGTCTGTCTAAAATATCTAATGAGTGATTGCCAATAAATTATAAGTTTTAGCAAGAGTTAGATTTTTAAGCATTTATTAAGGAGAATAAGAACTTGGTGAAGAGAGAGGAAAAAGGCCTAGATTCCTCTATCTATAAAAGGGAGAGCGCATTTTAGCTCCACTCTCCATGAGAGTCCTAACCAAAAGGTGTGACCCACACCTTCCTCAATCCCACAAGCCTCTTGTGAAAACTGGAAATGTCCTGTCCCCCCCACCCAGCTCCAAGCTAATTGGCTGATAGCTTTGATCTTCAGTACCCACAAACAAACATCACTTCCTGACGCCAAGGACCTGACTGCATGGCTTGCCCTCAGATGTCTTCACCTCATGGTGCTGCTTTCCTACAGTAGCTCTCCAGCAGGTGGCGTCATTCCAATTGTTACATTTGGTGAAGGCTATGGAACACTGATCAAAATGACATTTTAAATTTCATAAAATTAAAATACAGCAGATTACAAATGAAGACATTTCTATTGGAATATACTTATTATTTTAAAAAATGGTACATAGATTCAGGTTAAGAACCCCTGTTAAAGATATGTCTCTATCATATCATCAGTATTCTTTTGATCACTGTTTAGTTGATCAGCGTTCCTTTTCTTATAGACAATAGGCTCTATAAGAACAAATAGAGAAGGAGAAATAATTGAGAATCCATGTGCTGATTAGCATCCACACAGTATCATGAGGATATGAGAAAGGTATCCAGAATGTTGTCAAATTGACTGGAAGTCTTGGAGAAGTTGGACATGGGTGGGTTATAGCTCATATTTTTGGAAGAAGGAAGGAAAACCTAGAGGCCATAGGGAGCCACTGAAGCTTTATCAATTTGGCAGCTATCTGAAGGAAGGATAGGAGAGGGGAATAGCTTGATATAGAGACGAATTAGGGGAGTATTCAGTAGTCTGGGTGAGAAGTGATGAAGACCTGAATTAGGATAATTGTAATGTAAATGAGCAGAAAGGGACAGAGGTGAAAGATTGGTAGAGTTGACATAGTTTGGAAACTGAGTGATATGAAGGAAGAGGAAAAAGGAAGAGCACAGGATAAATTCTATCTTCAGAGGGCATATTACTGCTATCTTCAGATCAAGGCTAATTCATAGATTCAGAGTATGATGCCTAGAACAATGTCCATGCTCTTGAACAAAAGGGTAAAGTAAGGGGTGAGCTAGGTGGCACAGTGGATAGAGCGCTGGCCCTGGATTCAGAAGGACCTGAGTTCAAATCTGGCCTCAGACACCTAACACTTACTAGCTGTGTGACCCTGGGCAAGTCACTTAACTCCATTGCCTCACCAAAAAGAAAAAAAATAATAGAAAAAGAAAAGGGTAAAGTAAGGAGAAGTATGGACTTAGGAAATATGGACTTAGGAAAAGATGAGTTCTGTTTTGGATATGTTGAGTTTGAGATGCCTGAAAGACATTCAAGGGGCATGAAATTAAATCCTTGTCCATGCAGGAGTATTGCTGACCTTGAGTTTCTAGGGATTCTGACCAATTTTAAATGAATCATTTGTTGATGGTTCAACCCTTTCCTTTGGGAGTTTATTGGGAAATGTTTTTTGTTACAGTGATAATACTTTCCACTTCTTTACTATACCACCTTATGTCAGTATGTGTATATATCTTCCTTATTCACCTTTATATTTTATCCATTTCTCTTCCTTCCTCCTTCCCCCCAATATTTTTTAATCTTTTCTTTTCCTGTTCTTCACCTAAAGTGATATGCCTTTTCTTCTCATTATTCCACAATTCCTGTCTATAGGTAAATGATTAATTTCAGATCTATTATAACTATATCTCACATTTGTTATTTCTTCCAAGTTTTTATCCCTCATTGCTTTTCCTATTTTCAGTGCTCAGTTCTTTTTGGGTTTGTTTTCCAGATTTCTCCTCTTCCCCCACATTTCAATCTAGCCATTATAAGCTTCTGGTTCTATCTATGGAGGGGAATTTCCTTTGCTCTACCCTTTTACTGCCACAGCATCATGTCTATAGGTAGGTCCTAAGTCCTTGGATAAGTTTTCTTCATGGTTCCATACTGGATCTCTCTTTAATATTGGTTGCCTCCAGGGCTATTTATCCAGAAACCCTTTAGTGAGGTTTCTTGGCTCTCACCAACATTTTTCATGCCTTCCCCAAACTTCATAGATTTAGATCTGGAAGTGATCTTAGAGGTCATAGGGACTAACCTCATTTTACAGATGGGGAAACTGAGGCTCAGAGAGGTTAAGTGACTTGTCGAAAGTCATATGGCAAGGTGTCTGAGTCACTATTTAACCTTAGGGCTTCCTCAACCCAAATCTAATGCTCTATCCACTGTATTACCTACATTCCTCAACTTAGTATTGTTGGCATATTTTTGTTAATAGCCTTTTTATTACACTTTCTTGCCATAAGGGAAGAGAGTAAATGACATCAGGCCTGATATCAAAGATAACCTTAACCTCCCACTGACTATCTTCATTTGGGGAGGGCCAAGAGGAGAGGACTGCTCTTTCTATGGATCATCAATCTTATACATTTATGGCGGGAATGGATTAAAGAAAAGTACCAATATTCTCAATGGATAAATGGTAGGAAGACCAGAAGACACTCATAATTAATGCTTTTGTCTAAAAAAGGCCATTTGGAGGATTTCTAGCATTTTTATTGCATGAACCATGAACTGATATTTCCAGATACTTGTGGTTGTACCCAAATCTAAAGCAATCCCAGGAAGGGTAGAAAAGTTTCTTTTTCCTTCATCCATGGATTTCATAGATACCAAAGCACTTTGCAAATTGATTATTACAAAAGATCATATGAACCTGATGGAGATTTCCCATGTTCATGAGAAGTTTAAGGCTTCACTGTTGGTGGTATCTTTCTGGCAATTCTGTTCCATTTTGGCTTTACATCAAGAATCCTTATGGAATTCAGACTCTTGTTTCTAAGGGGTTGCCTGGAGCATCATGGCAACAAAACTGTTGAATCCCGGTTGCTATTCTTGGATTGGGTCCATAACAGTGTTTGATCATCTTTCAGTTTCTAACTTCCCTTCTTCATTAACGAAAAGGTTCCTGGCAAATGGAAAACACTTTTATTCTGATCCATCTTGTGCCAGGACCACCTGAGGGATTCTCCTTTACCTTATTCTCTCTATCAGCAGTGGTAGCCAAAGCATCTTTTATAAATGGTAGGTGCCATTTGGCATAGATTATTTGACTATATGAGTAATTGCCATTAGAGAACTAATTATTTCTAGTTTTGATGATAATGATGATGAGAATAACTGTAAAATCAGTTTTTAAAAAAATTTTGAGAGGCGACATAGTAGGATGAATTGAGTGCTAGACTGGTAGTCAAGAAGACTGAGGTTTAAATCCTACCCAAGACTCTAGGCCTGTAATTCTAGGCATGTCACATCACCTCTTTGTGCATCAGTTTCCTCATCTGTAAAATGAGGAGGCTGTGCTGGCTAAACTCCTGTCTCAACTAAGTGCATGATGATTTTTTGAGCTCAGATTGTAATACTTAATTTTAAAAACTGCTGTTGCTATCTTTTAGTTTTATGTCATCTATATTTCCCATTGTATCCTTCTTCTCTTCCCCTCCCAGAGACTGATTGCTTATGTTGAAGAATAAAAAAGAAAAAGTCTAGTTTAGCAAAACTAAACAACATACCATAAAGTATGATGTGAGATATTATATCCAGTGTTCCATGTCCATATTCTCCTTCCCCCAAACCCCACTGAAAATGAAGGGGGAGATCAGGTCTATAATTATTACTAAGAGTCATAGAGTTCAGTTGTAAGAGCTGGAAGGAATATTAAAGATTTGTTTAGTTCAGTCTCCTTGTTTTGTCTATGAGAAATGGAGACACAGAGAAATCAAGATCTCATAACTAGCCAGTATAGCCCCAAGACCAGGACCAAAGTTTTTTGAATCAGGTTAGTACAGCTTCCACTAAACATAGTTATACTATTTTGTCTCTGCAGAGCAATTCCTGGTTATTTATTAAGTGGATAGTCTGCCTTGAAGCCAGGAAGACCTGGGTTCAAGTTCTGCTCTTGACAATGTTTGTGTGATCCTATGCAAACCAATTAACTTCTTCAGAGCTCTAGGCGGGGCAGCTAGATGGCATAGTGGTTAAAGCACCAGCCCTGGATTCAAGAGTACCTGAGTTCAAATCTGGCCTCAGACTTACTAGCTGTGTGACCCTGGGCAAGTCACTTAACCCTCATTGCCCCACCAAAAACAAAAACCACAGCAACAAAAAAACCCCAGAGCTTTGGGCAGTTCATTCTGTAAGTGGCACAGAAGGTGTTCATCTGTATTGGCAGAAAGGCATTTCCTTACAATCAACTCCCTATTTAATGCCTTCCCTCTATTGACTATTTCCTATTTATTCTATATATCTATATTTTATCTATATTTTAATATGTACAGATATCTTATATATCTATATCTCTATTTTACATATACATGCATATTTGTCTATATGTACATTACACACATATATGTATATCATATATATATATTTCATTACACACATATTCATACTTTATTTGTACATAATTGTTTGTATGTTGCCTCTCCCTTTAGACTGTAAGCTCCTTGAGAACAGGAACTATCTTTTGCCTCTTTTTGTATCCTCAGTTCTTAGCATAGTATCTGGCACATAGTAGGAGCTTAATAAATGTTGACTGATACAGCAGCTTACTTGTACCTATCATGCGTCACTCCATTGCCCGTTGGGTTGACCAACAACTTGATATTTCAGAGACCATGGTGTTCTATATCTCACAACCAAACACTTCCCAAGAGAACATTTGTGTCATAGAAATGGTGGGAGAAGCTTGTAATGGATAGTTTCACAAATGCAATCCAGCCCATTGTTTGTTTCTACCTGACTCTACTGATGCACTAATTTAACGGACTGAGCATTCAATGGCATCCTCTAGTTTGGATAATGTCTTCCTCCCCCCCAACCCTGCCCCCATTCCTCTAATCTGTCCTATATATGCTAAGCTACTTACTACTGGTTTTAAGACTCATCTTTCTAACAAAGAAAGAACAGCTATATCCTATTGACAAAGCATTAAGGCAGTCTCTTCTGAATGTGATACAAACTTGAAAGCATTGAGTGATTATTTTAAAAAAAGATAACTCATAGAAGTGAAAATACCAAAGGAATGTTTGTCCTGGCCTCATTTTAAATGTGTTTCAATTACTTTTTATATCATCATATGAGGAACTGAGATGTTAGGATTCAAATATGCTGCTTCCTCTGTCATTATTGATAATTATAGAGGCATGGACAAATTTGTTCCATATTGATCTGTTGTCCTGCCAGTTTTATCTTTGAGTACTCATGGGATAATGTGATTCAGTTAGGTCTTATGTAAAGCTTTTTATAGATTTCTTTTTACTATTTTGTAAGGTAATATTCTTCATAATCACTTGTAATTTTACTTAATACAATAAATTAGTTTGTATTTTAAATGGGTTATGCCTAGAAGTGGTCCATTTCTATGCTTGCCAAAGGAGATCGAGTGTGTTTGCTTGCTAAGGTGGTTTCTGGGTGACTGTTTTACTTTTCTTTTCTTTTCTTCTTCTTTTTTTTTTTTTTTGGTGGGGCAATGAGGGTTAAGTGTCTTGCCCAGGGTCACACAGCTAGTAAGTGTTAAGTGTCAAGTGTCTGAAGCCACATTTGAACTCAGGTCCTCCTGAATCCAGGACCAATGCTTTATCCACTGTACCACCTAGCTGCCCCCACTTTTCATTATTTCTGACTTGTTTAAAGCAATTACAAATATTTACACTGTGTTTTTCTCATTGTTATCCTTTCTTCCAACTTGATTTTGATATATTTACTGACTAGTAAATGGTTCATCTGTATATAGCCAACTAACTCTAATATGATCCTACTCCCCCTCCCCCCACCAACATTGATAACTAGTTATTTCCTAATTTAACATTTGGGACATATCTATGGGAAGGTCAGTTTTATTGTCTGTGACATCATCCAGAGTTTTACATGTTCAGTGCTTTCCAACTGTCTTCAGGAAGACAGTATTCATGATATATAGGTACGTAAATAGTTCATGGCCTCATAGGATCATAGTTTCAGTGCTTGTGAGGACATTAAATGGTACCTAGTATAGTGGTCTCAAACTTTATTGAGCTTGCACATCTACCTGTAAATTGTTTTCTTTTTTTAAATGCTTTTGGGGTTGGTATTCCTTTCAATAGGTACCCATGGTTAGGGTTAGGGTATTATTAGGCTATTAGGGGCCAATGCCTTCCTCATAAGGGTGAAGGACGGAAAATGGAAAGGAGGTATAATGGTGTGGCTGTGCTGGAAAACAGTCTTATGATTAGTTATTGTGGGAATAGTGGGATGTGATTAATTTTTCTCACTCACTGATTGAACACATAGCCCCTTGAGGTCAAGTTATGGCTACCAGTAGATCCCAAATGTCATTTGCCAACTAACTGTTTAGTTCAGAGGTGTCAAAGGTGCAGCCTGAGGCCATATGTGGTCCTCTGAAATATATTGAAATATAATTGGAAAAGATTTAAAAAAGAAATACAATAAAACATATGTAACATTACATTTTAAAACTGTCAATACAGAGCTTTCAGGAATCCTTATTATGCCCCATTTCTATTTGAATTTGACAGTACTCATCTAGTCACAAACCCTTAATTTTACAGATGAGAAAATTGATGCCCAGAGAAGATAAATGACTTGCCCAAGGTCACACAGTTAAATGGAAGAGCTGTGATATGCAAATGGGTCATCTGACTGGATATCTAACATTCTTTTCTCTATAACATGATGTGTCTAAGTAGTTTAAAAGCCTTGAATTTTAAAATCTAAGTAATACTCTCTGAAAAACCTTATGCCATTCTCTCCAGTATCTATTTTTTTAGGGAAATAAAAAAAATTAACTTGGTTTGGAGGATCTAGTTGTTAGTCTTAGAATTGCTTTATTTATCATATTTTGCAGCAGAGGATGGGACATAAGTTGCACTTGTCTTCAAGCTAAACAGGGATATCCTGAAACAAGATGATGGATCTTCCCATGGATTATTTACTTATTGCCTTTGGGTTCATGATGAAACCAAATCTGCCAATTCCTTTATTTCCTCCAATGAGAACCTATGAACCATCCTTTAATTTAGGTGTAATGTTCTTTTGTCTTCTGGTTTTGTTAATCATGAGATTATTAATATTGCTATGGGTTAGTTCCTGCAAAAATGTCAGTTGGTCACTGAGCAAAAATACCACACGTAATGTGGCTTATAGTTAAATGACCATTTGTAGGTGGTCTAAATACTGTGTGACTCTAGGCACTCTTAGCCTTCTTTCATATCACTATATTCCACAAAATCCTGTTCTGGGGCATACTTGTAGTGAGAAGGTGACCCTCCATTCTTTTTTTTTTTTCAGTGAGGCAATTGGGGTTAAGTGACTTGCCCAGGGCCACACAGCTAGTAAGTGTTAAGTGTCTGAGGCTGGATTTGAACTCAGGTACTCCTGACTCCAGGGCCAGTGCTCTATCCACTGTGCCATCTAGCTGCTCCATGTGACCCTTCATTCTTGAAGACAATGCCAGTGGAGTATAAGCTGAGGAAGGGTCTATGAAGCTGGAAAGGCTTCCAGGACAAGCTTTTACCCTGGCAACAGAATGAGTTTTGTTATTCAAAGATTGTACTTATTTATGTATGGAGACTCATCACCAATACATTGGCCACTATTTGATGAAATTTTTTTTAGTCATGACAACTCACATTCCTATATGATGAACAAAAGACTAATACAACAAGAATTACTACCACTACCCCTACTACTTAATAAGAAACTATGGCTAATTGATAGAATGTTAAAATTGAATAATGTAACCAAAAATTTTTTTTTGTCAATTCTAAAAGGGAGCCAGAAAATAAAGGGAAATGTTATATTTTTCATTAAGTTTCTTAGTGTTTCTGAGAAGCATCCTGTGAGGCTAAACTGGTACCATGATTGTGCCAAATCAATTAACAAGTGAAAAATCCATGGTGATGCAGTATGGTACCACTTAACCAACTTAGCTGACATTTTTTCAATGTCTGGAGCAATCTTGGAAGCAAAGGCTTGAGAAATTTGGAAGAGGACCAGCTGCAGAAGAAAATGGCCTCAGTTATTAATTGCCATTTGTTAAGATGGGTAAACTGGGAAGAAGTGGCCACATGAATTTGGAACATCTTAGGATTTTTAAAAAGCATTTGCAAATGTGCCCAATTTGTTTTTCAGTTAAGAAGTTGTAATTTTGAACATTGTTGTAATAACCAATGAACTAGCTTTTTCTTTGGCCATTGATTTTTTTTTCCTGTGCAAATACAAGCCATCTTTTTGTTTTCTTTTTGGTAAAAGATTCTCTTCTTCACTCTGTCCAATGTAAGGGTTGCGGGGGGCCCAAGACAGGTTTTAATGTTTTAATACTTCATGGATCTGTAAATTCATACATATGGTATTCTTTTTACTATAGTAGATCAAAACTCATCTACCACTTAGGAGAAAATGACTTAGAGTGACTGACTGAAAAATTCATTACCCCGTGATGTTAGCCATGGCTAACCTGGTGACAAGCATCTCTGAATTTCCCTAGACTGAGCCTTGGATGAAAGGAATGCAGACCATTTCTGGGTCTATCCTTGAAGCTTTTCCAGCTTGGTAGGTCCTCTCAGAGCTTGTATACTGGTACCACAGCCTTTGAGCAGACCAGGGACACTTCCACTCCATGATGAGGCATTGGAGTATGTTGAATTTTTGAACCATTAGCTTTTTTTTTGTTTTTTTAAAAATTCAAATCATTTTAATATTTAATAACTTATTATAAAACATCTTTATCATAGTATAAGACGAACCAGAAATTTCAAAGTTATTTTGTCATGTGAATTGTCTTCAACATATTTTGTAGTCAAGATTTTGGTATTATGTGCATGTGGTTTGCAAGATGTTAAACAGAAGCAGCAGCTTTATCAATAAATTGAGCCAGCTTTACATCTCTCTTGGTCAGTCCACCACAGTCATGTGAAGTAAGAGTTATCTGGACCTTGTTATACACATTGAACCATTCAGGGTGGTGATTCATCTTTTCTGCTTGTAGTGCAACTCGGGACATAAATCCAAAAGCCTTAGCCTCTCTCCCAGTCTGCTTAGGCTGCCCTGCTTGTGTCTCTTTTACTGAAGCGAACCATTAGCTTTTATTGGTACTAATAGTTTATACTACTGAGATAACATTTATACAGCACTTGAATGTCTATAAGGTAATTTATAAAAACACAATGTGAGAAAATAATGGGATTTGGCAGATACTCAAAGGTCCCACCTGGAGATTAATCTAAACTGATTGAATTAAGTGAGAGTGATTGACTTTGCTGATTAGCCTACTTAAAGTTAATTAGATTGTAACCACACCTGGCCAGCCCTTAAGAAGGTATTGTCCTCAGAAGCTAAGGACTTTGAACTCAACAGGAGACCACCTTAAGGTCCTGTGAACCAGTGGATTTGGATGATGCTAACCAATCAGCTTGATGCAGTGTGTAAAGACCACCTCTGCTCTGGACCTATAAAAAGCTCCCACACTCAGTTTGTTGGGGCAGTTCATAGTTGAAGCTGACTTGTGGTGGAGGACTTGAGGAAGAACCAGACAAGGCTGGAACTCTAGGCTAGATAGGCCTTTTCTTAACTTTCTGAACTCCACGTGTTCTCCTCTTACGAATACCTAGTATGCTTTAATAAATGCTTAATGCTGAAAGACTGGTGCTAAAGCTTCTAATTTAAGGCGACCACACATTTAGATTTTAAACATTACAACACATAAGCACAACCTCATTTGATTCTTGCTTTGATCCTGTAGGGGTGCTATTGTTATCACACTTTACTGATGAAGAAACTGAGACTGAGGGACATTAAGTCACTTACTCAGGTTTGTCTATGATTCAGCATTTAAATTTAGGTTTTTCTGAATTCAACTTTAAGGCTCTATATGCTAAATCATCTAGTACCTTTATAATGTTCTATGCTTTTCAAAGACCATTTATTTATATTATTTCATTCAATCCCCTTCTAGGTGCCAGTATTCCCATTTTAATGATGGGGAACCAATTTCAGAGAGGTTCAGTATTTTGCTCAAAATCATACCACTAATAAGTGGCAGAGCTAAGATGAGGAACCCTCTGTAATCTGGCTTCTAATTTCACTCAACTGAAATCTCTCCCTCCAAAGTTACCAGTGTCTTCTTTGTTGATAAATCAAGTTGCCTTTTCTCAGTTTTTATCCTTCTTGACCACTATGTAACATTTCACAATCTTGGCCAGCTTTTCTTTTTGGATATTCTCTTCTCCCTGTTTTTTGTGTGAAACTACTCTCTCTTGCTTCTACTCTCTGACTGTCCCTGAGCCTCCTTTGCTGGATCATCCTCCATGTCATACTTTCTAACTGTGGGTTAGAAAAAAACAACATAGGGACAGCTAGGTGGTGCAGTGGATAGAGCACCAGCCCTGGAGTCAGGAAGACCTGAGTTCAAATGTGACCTCAGACACTTAACACTTACTAGCTGTGTGACCCTGGGCAAGTTACTTAACCCCAATTGCGTCACCAAAAAAAAAAAAAAAGAAAACAACAACATGATTCTGACTAGACCTTCTTTTTGCTCTCTGTGCTTTCACTTGGTATATATACTCTATACTCACTCTCACATTAGTTCTCATGGGTTAAATGATAATTTCTATGCATATTATTCCCAGATTTATATATCTAATATTTCTTTCCTGAGCTTCAGTCTTACATAATGAACTTCCTATTAAATGTTTCCAGTTGGAAGTTCTGTAATCCTATAAAATTCAATGTTACAGAATCCAGAACTCATTATCTTTCTCTTGAAATTCCATTCTTCTTTGGAACTTCTGAATTTCTGTTCCTGGTACCACCATCCTTCAAGTCACTTAGATTTACAACCTCACTATCATATGTGATTTAACTCTAAACTTACATATTCAAAAAGTTGTCAGTTCTAGTTCTTTATCATTTCTTGCATATGTCCCTTTCTCTCCACTTAGAGAACCACCACACTTTCCTCCAACCCCTCTTCTCTCCAGCCAATTGCTAGTGTCTTCCTCTTCATGGATTAATTATATATATGACCATTATAAGTACCTGTTATCTCAGACAAAGAATATAAGCTCCTTGAGTGCAGGTATGACTTCACTTTTGTATTTGTAGCCCCACTGTCCAGCACTGGACTTGTAATGTAAGCACTTAAAATGCTTGTCAATTGCTACAACTCAGGTCTTCTTGCTTAACAGTCCAGTTCCTGAAATTCTAGGGGACAAAGCATATTCTAAATATTTAACCTCCTCAAGTTTCAGAAATTGCTATTAGGTTTCTGAATGTCACTTAGTTTGGAGATTCTTTCATAAATGAATTTCTGTTTTTCTCTCTTCATGCTATTCATTGAGACACGTTCTATGTATGGTGTCTACCTAGTTACTTCAGTAACATGTTCTAGGAGGCTTAGCAGAGGATGCAGAAAATGGGGCTATAGTTCTAACTTAGCTATGGGAACATACTTGTGAGGAATTAGCAGTAAAGGCCTATAGAGCCATGTAAATGGTTGGAAAATTTCCACCTACCCAAGTTTGTAATTTGGGGAATGGATCAACATAGTTTGTATGCATCAGAGCTAATACCTCCTCCCTCTTGGTCTCAGTTTTCTCTGAAAAAATGACAGAGCTGAACTAGAACTAGCTGGCCTCTAATACCCCTTCTTGCTCCAAATCTATGGTCCTATGATTAGAAAAAAATTGTTTTTCTTTAAAAAGCAAATTTACATTTTTAGCTACAGCTGGATTTTATTGGCCGGAAGATGAAGTCCCAGGAGAGGTGTGACTCTCTCCCCTTTTCAGATACATGTGAAATGAGAACAACCAGAAAGGGAGTGAACTTGCCTTGAAAGAATTATAGCCATTGAAGTAGGTATAAATTTAGATCAGCTTCTAGGAAATACTCCCATCAAAACGAACTTCCTGATTATTAAGGAATGAAGGGGTCCTTGAACATTGGAATAGGCTGTCTGTGGAATTGCCTTTATGGAGTGAGGTAGGTAAACGGAAATCTAGGAAGAGGGTCCGGAGCACTGCTTCAGATCCCATCTGATCTGAGGATTTTAAAATGAGCACTTACATTGTTTAGAGACTAACAATTCATGTTGAAGGTACAGAATAGACCATTGGAAAAGGCCTAGTTTACCCAAAGGGTAAATATGTGTGTGTATATGTATATATACTTTTCATATATTCACACCCACACATATATATGAACAAACATATATGTCTTCCTCCCTTCTTCCCTTGAAGTCAGGTTACTCTTTCTATTCCTTCCTTGATTCTTTCCTTCTCCCTCCTTTCAATGAAAAATAATTTGACATGAGAACCTCATCTCTGAAATTCTTCTTTTTCTCTGTCCTTCAATTCAATAAACATTTATTAATCACTTACTATGTGCAAGATGCTGGAAATACAGATGTAAAATTCTGGCTCTTTAGGACTGGGACAATTTTATTTCTGATATCTGATCAACTTGTAGTATCAATGAAAATTTGTTGCACAAAGACTGCTATGAAAATAATTGCTGTATATACATCTACATCATTCTCTTAGGACAGAGTGATAGAGTAAGTCTATGAAGAAGGCCTAAATCAACATATACTCTGATACATAATGACATTAATTTAAAGATGGAAAAAAGGGAGAATTTGGAGAAATATGTGGGAAAATGGGATTCTGGTGAAAGAAGTAAGAGTGGTCAAAGACTTCTAGATAAGCCCCACATCTTTATAACATTTTCTTAAGAAAAGAGTTGGTAGCTGCTAGACATGAAAAGCAACAGATAAACATCACAAAAATGAATATATTTAAACAGAGGAAAAGTTTTATCCTGGATGTGGGGGTTATTCCCCAGTCATCTGTCTGCACAGTTAAATCATTGACTTATCAGATTAAGATCAGAATTTATTAGCTGAAATAGTAACAACAAAACAGAGCAATGAAAACAATATGATATTCTTATAATAAAGCCCAACATTACTTCTCAGTTTAAAGAATAAATAAAGGGAGTTGTGTTGCAAATGTAAATAGTAAAAAAAATTATATTTGTTCAGACATATTCAGTCAATGTGCTATCTGATTGATAGGCTCTCTCTCTCTCTCTCTCTCTCTCTCTATATATATATATATATATATATATATATATATATATATGTTCCACATTACAGTATTCCACACCATTAACGGTCTGATAAATTTGCCATACCTTGACCAAATTTTTAGTTTGCATTATATAGACTCATTGCCAGGGTCCCAGTCTCCTTAGGTCCCCACATAGTATCACTGTATTCTCTTTACCCCTCACAGACTAGATGCTGGCAGGCTATTTGGCATTTCATTCTTTTTTTGTCAGTTCTGGCTATTTTGAAAGCAGAATAACTTTTTTCAAAGGGAACAGTCATTCCAGTGACTGTGACTATTAGGGTCTTATGATCTAAGATTATAAAGCCCAGCCAAAGTGCCTCCTTGAGTCCATGAGTAGTGAGGTTCACCCAAATCTCTGTGGTCTCTGACACTCATGGCTTTTATTAGTCTGTTTACAATAGCATCATGCTGTTAGGTGACAGCCCCACTAAGATGATGGTTACAATGGCAATGGACATGCTGGGAGTGACTTCATTCAGGGCTCTGAACCAATAGAAGCATTGGTTTCTAGAGCCAAATCTTCTGGCCTTGTTCAAAGGGGGCACAGTCTAATCTCACTCTGTAAATAAAATACTATTCTAAAAAATGAGCAAAAGATCTCTCCATAAAATTTCAAAGTCAAAGAAGTGACTGCATATACCTTGCCTCAATCTGGTTTATTAACTAATTGCTATTTATAAGTGTTGGTGTGGTACTTGCTTTAAAAGTAATTCTTCCCCCCTCCAGAACCAAATAAACATTGTTGAAGCATAAGTATAAAATTCTAATGGTTGCCCTCCATTTAAATATTGGTCTTCATGCCCAACTGACTAGAAACTTCATATGACTGAGATCATATGTTGGATGCAAGAGGAAAGTATATTGATGACAAAAAATAGGGTGCATAATCAAGAGGATTTATTTAATTCTGTATTATTTAAACAAGCTAATGAAAATAAGAAATGGGAAATAGACAACAGAAATAACATCAATACCGACTAATAATCTCATCCAAAAGTTAAGCCTATGTAAATTAATTAGTATATCAAAGACAAAAAGAGACCAGAAAGTGCCTTAGCATACTTTTTACTTACTTGCCAAAAGAGAGATATGACTTCCAAAGGTATTTTTGGTTAGAACTTAAGCTTATCTGTAAAATCTCAAGAAGAAGGATGATGAATTATTGTAAATTAGAGAGACGCAGTAGAGATAAAATCCAGTTTAAAGAAAACTTGGCGTGATATCCAACTAGATGAAGCCATCTCAGGAGACCTTCAAGGGTATCAGAGGTAATATGATTGTGAGAGCATTGGGGGAAAAATATAAGATTCATTGTACTTATTGTTTATTGATTCTGAAAAAGCATGCAGATAGAGAGAACCAAACATCGTCTTAAAGCTCTTTTATAACAAGGTGTCTCCTGTTCATATAATTAAGACCATTTGATTCCTTGGAAACAGTAATGACAGAAATAACCCTGTTTTCTAGAGCTTCTGGTAATAAATACCAAGCAAGGCATAAAATAGTGAGATATTCCCTCCAAAAGTATCTGTCTCTGGGGCAGCTAGGTGGCGCAGTGGATAGAGCACTGGCTCTGAATTCAGGAGGACTTAAGTTCAAATCCAGCTTCAGACACTTGACATTAGCCGTGTGACCCTGGGAAAGCCACTTAACCCCAATTGCCTCACTTAAAAAAAAATGACAAAAGTATTCGCCTCTGTTATAAAGGTGATCCAGAGTACGGAGTAAGAAAGGATTCCTTGTGGATAGTGAGATCCTCCAGATGTTCCCGTTTATGTAAGACCTTATGTTGATTGCCTCAATCCCTAGAATAGTGGGGGGCCTCCTGCAAGAGAACATCTATCATTCAGAAGGGTTAGTCCTGTCCATTCGACACAGGAAAGAACAAAGTAATGAAGAATATCTATTGCCCAGATTTCAACCATTCTATAGAATTGGCCCAATAGTATATATATATATATATCTGGGACAAATGATATGAACACTAAGCTGGGCCCAGAGTTGAAAAGGAGGAGGTGAGTTGGATGGCTTTCAAGAATATCAAAACAATAAAGACCGCCCCCCCCACCTTTACAGAACAGCAAAGGCCCATCTTTTTAATTCAAATATTTACTTGAATTGCTGTAGGGTGGAAGACCTGGAACACCTTTGCCTGCAAAGAATTAAAGATTAGCATCAGACAGACGGCAATGGAAAAACATATGGTGTATGTGAGCAGACTGCAATATATAAACAATGAGGGGATCTGAAGAAGAACAGGAATAAAGGATATTATTAAAGAACTGTATGACAGAAAGAGAAGGTGGGCTGGTGAGAATGAGGAATGAAGATTGTCAGGTTCTAGTATGCTGCTAGAAGACTTGAGATTCTGGGAAAGAGTGAGGAAGGTCTATAACATATTAGGTGGATTTTCTTGAGGCAAACATTGGGGAGGATATGGATGAATACTGCACAGTATGGGTTTGCATGGACCAATTGGGATTTGTGTCATTGCAGGGAAATCTTGAATCCGTGACAATTTGTGTATTTGTGGAAAGAAATAGGCAGAAACACACAGTTCTGAGAGAACCTCTGAGAAAAAATATTGAAAGCAAAGATGGTTGGTGTCTAGATTCCCAGCAGCTAATTTACATATGACCATTGACCCTCAGCCTTGAAATATTTAGGCCTAGTAGTGCTATCACTGGGTCAAAGGGTATGTAGAGATTAGAAAATTGGGGGGTATAGTTCCTGATTGATTTTCAGAATGATATAAAATTTTCTGTTCAGACCTTATATGGTAGCTTTCTTTGAAAGCCTTAGGTAAAAATTGTATTGTGTATTGTAGTTGTCTGAGCTTGCATCTTATCTCCCTACTGGATTATAAACTCTGTGAATGTGGGACAGTGTCTTAGAGAGGAAGCATGATATCAAAGTCAACACGCATTCATTAAGAACTTAATTTATATGAGGGAACATACTAATTTCTGGAAATACAAATATGAGCAAAAAGTAGGTTAGTCTCTGTCCACAATGAGTTTAGATTCTAGTTGTGAGTCACTAATAACTTCTATTCACTACCAGTGTGACCTTGGGCAAGTCGTCCAATCTCTCTGTGCCTCACTTTTCCTCATCTGTAAAGTGAAAAGGTTAGACTAGATGACCTATGAGAGTGCCTCCAACTCTTAAATCTGTGGTTTAAGCTTACTGTTTCTTATAGCCCCAAGTCCATTGTTCTAAACATAGTAGGTGCCTAAGCAGTATTTATTGAGTGAAAACAGTAAAGAATTATGAATCAGTCAACATGATTAAGGCTTCAAGAGCTCAGAAGTGGTGAAAATCTGCTGTAGAAAAGTTTAGAAAATCTGCTTTATCTGACCTTCAATTTTTATCAGAATTTCTGTGATAGTCCAGTATTTGCATTTGAGGCATTGATTCAAGGCTAGCAAATTGGAGGCAGTCCTGAGTTTCCCCCTAAACATGGCTTGTCCTGCAGAATGCTAACTCTTTGTCCTTCTAACTAGGACAAGACTTGGAATATAGTAGGCACTTAACAAATGTGTATGGATTAATGATTGGATTGTTCTGTCAGTAGACACTGCCCTAACCTTGAAATTTCCCAGTTTTAGCTCTCTCTCAAGCATATAGGACCCTCCCATAAAGAGATTATAAGACTTTTTTCTTAATGGAAAGAAAAATCAACTAGAATCAACATTACCTTTTCTTCCCTCTCAACATACCAAGAGGCTATACACACAGACTACCTTTGTTCTGTATGTATGTGAAAGTTTGTTACATATTTAATCTCTATATTAATGAGAGGAGCTTTTCTATAATTGAAAAGTATTGGCCTGCAAGTCAAAACACCTGGTTATGAGTCTGAGATCTGGATCTAATTAGCTTTCTCATAATAGGCTCCTCTGAACCTCAGTTTCTTTATCCTTCAGATTTGGGAATCGAAGGAGACAATCTCTAAGGTCATCAGTAGATTATAATCTTTAAGATTTCATATGACCATTGTGTCTCCCTATTATAAAAAATAATGATTAACATTTATGTAATGGTTTAAGAAATGCAAAGCACTATAACTACATCTGCCTATCTATCTATCTATCTATCTATCTATCTATCTATCTATCTATCTATCTATCTATCTATCCTCTGTCATTCAATCTATCATTCGATCGTACAACAACCTTGAGACAGGTGCTATTTTTTTGCAGAGGGGGAAACTGAGGCTGAGAAGTTAAGTGACTTGCCTAGAGTTACACAGTCAGTAAGTGTCTGAGGTAGGATTTGAACTTGGTTCTTCCTGACTGCAAGTTCCAACAATACATCCTTTATTCCATCTAACTGCTTCTATTGTAGTAGGAAGGTTGAGAATGAGCTGTAGGTTTCCTCCCAATGTGCATAGATAGGCTCATAGCTACAGGGCACCGTACACCTCATGGGCTTAGCAGGTGTTTGGTGAGAGTGGAAATCTCACTCATTGAAGCCTCAGGAAGCTGAATATATTTTTGTTGCTAATGAGGGCTGGCAAACCAGAAATCCCATGCTCCTCTGCCAGCTACAATAGGATGAGGCAAGGTTTCTATTATCTTAGCTAACCTATATTATTACCAAGAAGCCAGCATATTTGCCTAGAGATTGAGTCACAGTGGAAAGGAAACTGGAAAAGCAAACCTCTCTCCCTAAAACATGTGTACGTTTGGCAAAGGTAGGGGAAGGATCCAAATGTTTAGCATAGTGATATGTTAATGTCAAGTTACCAAGGTGAAAAACAGGCAGTGGTTGGGTTTTTTTGTTTTGTTTTGTTTTTTGCCCTCTCAGAGAAGAATTTAGCTGGTTAGTCTTACTCAGCTGCTTGACACCCCAGTAGCACCTTCATGTTCAACTTCTTGCCAGAGCAGAAATCCAAACCAGGATCCTCCTAATATGCAGGCTTTCTAGTGCAGCCAAAGTGCTGAGTTCCAACCTCTCTCCTCTCCGTTGGCTTTACCATCCAGACACAGCTGGTATTCAGGTCACTGAAACTTTTTCAGCTAGGTATTACAATTACATAGGGGTGTGTGGATATTCAAGGAAGACTAGCACCTCTGGTGGGAAGGTTTGCCAAGCCCTTTTTAGGACTGCTCACCCACCTTTGGAGTCAATCTTCACTCAACTCTTCTATATGGCTCCAAGAAGTTGTAGCATATGCAGTGGCCACACCCCACTCAACCTTCTGGGCAGACAGTCTAAACCAAGTTGAGGGTAACCAACAGGCCTTAGAGTTGTTGGGGGGTGGGGTGGAGCAGGGGAGCATCTATGCCAAGCATGTGAAAACTTCCCACATTGGAATGGCTAGATGAGAACAATTTGTTCCACGGGCCATGAAGGTGGCTGATGTTGGCACTGTGGAGTGCTTAGAGCTTGGTTAGACATTGAAGATGCCAAAGTTATCCACTGCATCCCAGGTCATTGCCAGGCCACCTGACTTTTGTCTTGCCATTGGACTTTGATGACTCTGGAAAAGAAAGTGAGACTTTGTGAAACTCTGCCCCACTTAAATCTGGTTCACCCATGAGTTAAGGCATCACCTTGGAATGTCATTGGACCTCTTTAAAAACAAAGGACAAACAACAACAATTATATAGTTTTCTAATGCGTCCCTTCAAATTCCTTGTGAAAAATTTTCTTTCTTGAATGTCTTTAGAAAACACAACTCTAGAGGGCAGCTAGGTGGTGCAGTGGATAAAACACTGGCCCTGGATCAGGAGGACCTGAGTTCAAATCTGGCATCAGACACTTGACACTAGCTGTGTGACCCTGGGAAAGTCACTTAACCCTCCTTGCCCCTCAAACAACAATGTTATAAGAAAGGAAAGAAGGGCTACATCTGTCAAAAGAGAAGTGAAAAGCATCTTTTCTAAGGGTAGATGGAAGGGTTAGAGAAGACACCCAAATTCCTGGAAGCTCTATAGCTATATTTTTTTCTTGGTCCTGTTAACAGAAACTATCATAATATTAAGAGCTGGTATTATGTAGTGATTTAAGGTTTTAAAATAATTTCATATATATTAACTAACTTTATGTTCAAAACAATCCTGGCAAGTAGGTGCTATAGTTATCCTCATTTTAGAGAGATGAAGAAACTGAGGCAGACAGGGGTTAAGACTTGTCTAGGGTTACACAGCTAGCAGGTGTCTGAGGCAGGATTTGAACTTGGGTCTTCTCATTCCAAATCCACTGTTCTGTGAGCTAATTCCAGAGAGCAGGTCTTGATTTACAGCCAAGCAATTAAGAGTAGGATAGATTTGTTTCACTTCACAGTTTTTATATATGTCATTGAATTTGACCATTAGCCTAGTGAGGTTCTAGGCTCTGCATTTTGAAGAGTTTATGGGAATTGCTCAAAGGCTCATACACACAGAATGACAGACATGGGACTTTGTGTCCTCTTCTCATTCCAAGTGTGAAAAGTGGCCCATGGAAGAGAACAAAACTGGCTAATATAATGATTGGAAAGGGCTAGGCTTATGTCTGATCACAACAGCATTAACTTCAAGGACGTATAACTTTAGTAGGAGAGAAATGAGTCATGGGAAACTACACTTTGTGCTATTATTTCATGCTGTATGATATTGCTCTAGATAAAGACAGTTGTTTCTTTGGGAGAAGGTAGAAAGTGTTCTTAGGCTTAATGGGGACTAGAAGGCTTTGTTTCCTTCCACCTCTTTATCTAATCTATTCCATTGATCAACTTTTCTTTTTGTTATCAAGTGCCAGATAGTTTTGACACAACTTTATCATATAATTTAAGCTCTGGTAATGTCAAGCCTTATTTACCCATTGCTAGTTAAAAATTATTTCCCAAGATGTTCTTGATCTTTAGATCCCTCCATATGGATTTGATTATTTTAAGTCTGATGTTGCTATAGTATGAAATATGTAGATCAGTTTGAAAAATATTTTAACTATTTTGGCATCACCTAACTATAAACATTGACTATTTCTCAACATATTTACTTCTACTTTTATTTCTGTGAAAAGTCAGTCATCAAAAAAAAAAAAGAAAAAAAAAGTCAGTCATCAGACAATAGACATTTATTAAGTGCCTACTATGTGCCAGGCAATGTGTTAACCATAGGTGATATAAAGAAAGGAAAAAGAGCCCCTGCTTTCAAAGAGTTCACAGCCCAATGGGAGAGAGAATGTGAAACAGTTATGCAAAAACAAGCTATATCCAGGAAAAATTTAAAATCATCACAGAGAGAAGGTACTAGACTTAAGGGGATTGGGGAAAGTTTCCTGTAGAAGGTGGAGTTTTAGCTGGGCCTTGAAGGAAGCTACAGAAACCAAGAGGTAAAGATGAGGAGGGAGAAAATTCCATGCATGAGAGCCAGTGAAAATTCCTGATAGGTCTAAGAAGACTGAGAAGGTTATGGTGGGGGTAGATTATGAAAGGCTTTGTACAACAAATATGATTTTATATAATGTTCCTGGAGGTGATCAACTAGACTAGAGTTTTCTTGAGTAGGAGAGTGACATAGTGAGACCTGTGCTTTAGGAATCTTTGACATCTGAGTAGAGGATGGACTGGAGTGGCGAGAGCCTTGGGACAGGGAGATCAACCATCAGGCTATTGCAGAAGTCTGGGAAAGAAGCAATTAGGATCCACATCAGGGTGGCAGCAGTGTCAGAGGAGAGATGGAGAGTATGTACAAGAGATATTACAAAAACAGAATTGACAGGCATTGGCAACAGATTGGATATGAAGAGAGACAGAATGAGAGGGAAAATGGGGAGAGAGACTGAGAAGTGCAGAATGACACCTTGGTTGTGAACCTGGGTGACTGGAAAGATGGTGGTACCCTCAACAGTATAAGGGAAGTTGGGAAGAGGGGGGGGTTGGGGGAGAAAATAATGAGCTCAGTTTGGGATACATTTCGTTTAAGATGTCTACAAAACATTCCTTTTGAGATGCTCAATAGGAAACTGGAAATGTAAGACTAGAGGTGAGTAGAAAGGTTAGGGATAGATAAGTAGATTTGCGAATCAATAGGCTAGTGATGATAATTGAATATTATAGTTGCATTTATGTATGTGTAGCACTGTATTACCTTAGGCTAATCATTTGCCCTTTCTCAGACTCAATTTTCTCATTTGTAGTATTTATGATTTCAAACATTTTTTTAATGTGATTATGGATAACTTAGGTTTCCTTTTTTGAAAACTTATCAATTCAAATTCTTTGGCCATTTATCCAGAGAATAGCACTTACTTTTAACATTGGATCATCTTGTGTATATTTTGGAAATGAGAACTTTATCAGAGGAACTTGCTACAAAATTTTCCCCCAGTTAACAATTTCCCTTCTGATTTTAGCTACATTTGATTTGTGCAAAAATCTTTTAAATGTTATGGAATTGGGGCAGCTAGGTGGTATAGTGGATAGAGCACCGGCCCTGGAGTCAGGAGGATCTGAATTCAAATCTGACCTCAGACCCTTTACACTTACTAGCTGTGTGACCTTGGGCAAGTCACTTAACCCCAATTGCCTCACCAAAATAAATAAATAAACAAGCAAACAAATAAGTAAATAAAATAAGTAAATGAATGAACAAATGAATAAACAAACAATTTTATGGAATTAAAACTGTCCATGTTTTCTTCTATGATCTCTGTTTTTGTTGGTTGTGAACTCTTCTCCACCTATAGATCTGGAAACTAATTCCCTCCTCGCTCTTTGACAAAAATCTAATCTTGAAGCCCTCTTTATAGGCAACTCAGTATATAGATTACTTGATCTGAAGTCAGGAAGATAAGTTCAAATCTGGCTTTAGACATATACTAACTGACCCTGGACAAGCCACTTAACTTCTGTCTGTCTCAGTTTCTTCAGTTGTAAAATGAGGATGAATACTTTCTTCCTAATAGAGTTGTAATTGATAAAGCACTTAGGCCCAGTGCCTGGCACATAACAGATGCTTAATAAATGCTCATTTCCTTCCTTCCTCCTCTCATTATTGTTCATTCTACACTGCTATATATAATCTGGGGAATATTAGCAACCATGTCTCATGGTGTTCTCTATGGGAAGTCCTAGAGTACATTACTTTCTCTAACTCCCTACTTTCAGGTTCTTCCCAAAATGCACCATATGGAGCTCAAACTGTCAGATGCCATCCTTATTCTCAGATCACTCTGGAAATTAGCTACCATGGTCTCATAAGTCCCAGTCACTGTACCAGAAACTCTTGGTCTCTCCCCTGATACAAAAAAGTACAATCTAAATTTACACTCACTGCCTGTCCTATGCGTCTCTGCTCACCACACCCAGACCAGTGTCCAATCAATGGGAACCATTGCTCTAATTTGTTTATGATGTGACCTTTTCTATCTAGGTCATGTATCTACTGGGAGCTTATCTTGGTCTGTGGTGGCAGGTGTAGGTCTTGGCATATTCTGCCAGACTGCTCTGTTTTTTTCACTAGTTCTTGTCAAAGAGTGAGTCTACAACCCAGTATCTGGAGTCTTTGGGTTTATCAAACACCAGGATCCTAGATTGATTTTTCCCCTATATGTTGAGAGGAGGATGAATTGGAGTCGGGAGAACCTTGTTCTAGGGAGACTCAATAGGAAGCTATCCCAATGGTCTAGACAAGAGATCATAAGGGCCTGAACTAGGGTTTTATCTAGGTGAGTAGTAAGGAGGAGATGCATGCAAAAGATGGACAGAATAGTCTTTTGACATGAAACCAGCACCTCCAACCTTACTATCTGGACCCCATAAATGGAAACATTTTCATGAAAAATTTGAGGCAAAGATGACAAGTGTTGAATATTTTCCTAAACCTACACAAATGTGTTCTTTTTTCTTTTTTCTTTTTACTCCTTTCCCCCTTTTCTCCTTTTTGCCTCCAGTGGGAGTTTTCCCATGAAGTATGTCAGGAACAGACTAAACACTCTGCCCAGGCAGAGCCGCTCCTTCTGAAGTTATAGGCTTCATACACAAATATTCTCAGATAAATCCAACCTGTGGTTTAGTTAGAAGTTTGTGGTTCTCAGCCTGGGTACACCTAGTAGTTTTCTCTTGGGAAAAAGTAAAAGACTTTTACTAAATTCCTTTTCTCTGCCTTTTACCTTAAATGTATTAGTTTAAGATTTTTAAGAAACTCATCCTTTTCAGTGTGGAAGAGTTTGCAGGAAAGAATTAATGCCATTTTGTGTGATGACTCAAGCTTGGTGAAAAGGATTCTGGCTAGTGTTAGAAGAAGAATGAAGAATCATGGTAGAGCTAAAGCAAAGAATATCTTTACCTTTAGCCTGATTCTGAGTCCACTTTTCTCCCATCTTTATTACTGCAGGAAACCTCCATATTCAAGCAAGCAAGGCATAAACAATCCAGCTCAAACTCTGTTTAAATAAGTGGACATTGAAAACTCTCAGAGAAAATGGTAAATTTTAAAGCTGTGGGTAACTTATGGAGAATGGGGAACGGCTTGGCCTATGTGCGGTAATTCGAGAATTTGTTCTAGTTGCCTATTATTTGCTAGAACAACCCAGAAATCAAGGTCTCTTGTAGTCAGAGTGACTTCTTGCATCAGCAGGGAATGTAACCCTGGAATCCACATCCCAGCCCTGCCCTTTCCTCATTTTCTTCACAAAAACTAATTGTGTCCAATATGTGCTCAACAACAGACTGTTCCTTGAACAAGATACTCCATCTCTTGGCTCTGAGCATTTTTTTTTTTTTGGCTGTTCTCCATGTCTGGAACACTCTCTTCCCTAGCCCCTCCAAATTCCAGTGCCTTCTGTCTTCTAATTTTCTCCTTTTTATTGTATAGATAGCTTGCTTTATCTATGTTTGTTTGCACGTTGTCTCTACCATTAGATTGTAATCTCTTTGAGGGTAGGGTCTTTTGCCTCTTTTTGTATCTCAAGTGCTCAGCACAGTGTCTGACATGCAGCAAGCACACTTACTAAATGTTTATTGGTTGATTCACTGATTGGAAGTTCCAATAGAAGTGTAAGATACTGTTCATTGGATTTAAGACCATAGGATTGTGGAAGGGACCTTAGATAGACTCTAGTTTAATCAAGCTCCTCCTTACCTCTCATTGTCCAATAGTATAGATGGGGAAAGTGTGATTGGGAGAGATTGTTTCTTCCCCAAGGTAATAAGCAGCAGAGCTATATTTAAACCCGAGTCCTTTAACTCTCTTTCCAATGCTCCTCAAGGAGTTTAGAGTCTATTTAGGGAGATAAGACTAAAACCACAGGAAACTACTGGAGAATATGTTAAATTATATGATAATGACTGAGAACAATGTTCTTGGAAAAAAGATCAGGATGAGTTGGAATAGTCAGGTAATGATTCATGAAGAATATGCATAGCTGTGGATTTTTTTTTTTTGCAGGGCAATGAGGGTTAAGTGACTTGCCCAGGGTCACACAGCTAGTAAGTGTCAAGTGTCTGAGGCCGGATTTGAACTCAGGTACTCCTGAATCCAGGGCTGGTGCTTTACCACTGCATCATCTAGCTGCCCCATAGCTGTGCATTTTATGCATAGATCTGGTCACATAATTTCTGCTCAACAACCTTCAGTGGCTCCCTATTTCTTAGTGAGTATAATTCAGATTTTTCTACCTGGTATTCAAGGCCCTCAATATCACAAAATTTTCACTCAAGCTTGTGCATTCCTCATGCCCTGGCACTGTCTGTTCTCATTTCCAACTCCCTCTTCCCAGGCACTCTTTCCCAAAATGTTTAACGGGAACTCAGAAACACCCAATTCAAATGAGCCGTGTGAGACAAAACTTGTTTAAGAGTCTCTCAACCCTGCACTCTCCATTCTGGTATTTAGATGGCATGTCTGTGGGAGCACTGGACCCCAGAACTGCCCTGTCCTCTTACACAATTTTCCTACTCTTTCTCCGTGCATAGTCAAAGCTCACTAGCTCCATGCTTGCCTTAATCCTAGATGTTTATTTGTCTGTCTACTATACACACATAGAATCCTTGCAACTTCTCTCGAATCAATGCCCTTTCAGTACAAATCCGAACTTTCCATCTACCTTCCTTTACCACACCCAATTCAGTTTCCAACCACGAATAGCCAACACCTGCTCTAAGGCTACTACTTGACTGCCTTTAAGAGGCCCAGGGAATTGATGGCAACTGTGTACCTCAACAATTTTGAGTTCACAGCGATTTCTCCTTTCTAAGCATTTTCAGCGTCTACTTTGTTTCATCTCATCCACTCAACTTTTATCTCCGGCTACTCCCTACAATGCTCACAGATGTTAAAGTTGGAAGGGGGTTCTGTAGCCACCTAATCCACCATTTTCATTTTATAGATCAAGAAACTGAAGCCTGGGAAGGAGATTTACTGCAGGTCACACCTGAGTTGAGAGCAATTTGTTTTTGTCCTCTGTGCATGCCGGGACTTCCCTAAATTCATGCATTTATTCACGCTGTTTCCTGTGCCCAGAATGTCCTTTTTGCCCCATGAACTTACTTGTTGAAATCTATCCTTTAAAGCTCACTACAAATCACCTCATCTCTAAAGCCTTCCCTGATACTCACAAGGAGTCATTATTTTTCCCCCTTGACCTTCCCTGCTCAAACCTCACATAAATTTTTGTTTTGTATTTCTCTAATATTCTTTCCTATTATACTTTAGATTACCTTTATTTGTGTATGTGTTGTGGGCCTGGAAGAAACTAGATAGAGCACAGAGATTAGTGGAAAATATATTCAGATGACTAGGATGGGGCCAGAAGCAAAGATCCTTGAAAGTCAAGTATAGGTATTCATAAAACTTGGTCTGCTTGTGCCTGCACATGCTGAGGGAATATTTCCACTGGTCCTTCCCCTTAGGGAAGGAGAAACTCAGCAGAGGATTTTGTATTTAATCATTGGGTGGTCGTGAAACATTGCAGACTTTAATCAAGGGAATGAAATAATAAAAAATGGTTTCTTAGAGCCCTAGTGGAGATGAGTTGATGGATTGAAATGAGTGTGTAAGTATAAAGGGAATATCAGGTTAAAGGGTGGTACATTAATCTAGGTGAGAGGTGAGGAGGGTATTGACTAGGTTTTAGAAGTTAAAGGCAGTTAAGGGTTGATTGGTCACTTGAACTTTCATAATTTTTGTTTGGGCCACTGAGAACCTGCTAAAGAGTGGTCAGGCAGCAAGATATAGAAAGGTCAGTGGACTGGAGTCAGGAGGCCTGGATTCTATTTTTATGTCTGCCAATAATCAATAATCAGTTGTGGGACCTTGGTCATTCCTTCATCTTCCCTCTGTATCAGTGTCCTCAGGCAGTGAGTCAAGAAGAATTTATTAGGCATTTACTATGTACCAGGATAAAGAATAGGGATACAAATATCTGCCCTCCAAAAGCTTACTTTTTTGTGTGTGAGGCAATTGGGGTTAAGTGACTTGCCCAGGGTCACACAACTAGTATGCATGAGGAATGCACAAGTGTCCGAGGCCAGATTTGAACTCAGGTCCTCCTGAATCCAGGGCCAGTGCTTTATCCACTGCACCACCTAGCTGCCCCCAAGAGCTTACATTTTAATGGGGGAAACAACATGTAAAGAACTAAATCCATATACAACAAAGGGGGTGTACTAAAAGTCTTATAGTAGTTTTAAACTATTAATGCTTAATAAACATTAAGACTTTTGAAATTCTTTATATAGAGTAAATGGAAGGCAGTTTGAGAGGAGAAGGCATTAGCAGCTGATTGGGGAGAGCTGAGAAAGGACTCCTGCAGAAGGCAGGGAGATGGGAGATAGGGTGTGGTAGATGAGTTGCAGCTAGGCCAGTGTTGCAGCTATTGACATGCCTTCTTTTGCAAAAGCTAGACTTAATGCTTGTCCCAATCTTCCCTCCATTCCAGCGACCAGCATGAACTGCCTGTGGAATTTCAGTGGTCTGTCTTTATAAGTCCTACTTACAGTGGTATGCGTGCATGCACTTGTGCACATACACACGTGTAGAGTTGCTACAGAGCATAATTTGAGCATGGTAGGAGGATGTAAGGTGAGGGGCCAGGGCTGCTTTATAAAATGAGAGGGCTCTACTTAAGTGATCTCTAATATCCTTTCTAGCTCTGAAATTCCCTGATTGATCTGGTTACCCAGGCTGATGAAGATGCTGCTGTGCTTGGACAGTTCTGCAGGAGAAGCAGATGCATGTTTAAATGCTGTTACAAATGAGACAAATTGCAGGTGAATTCTCTGAGATTCAGGCGTGCTTTAGAATGATTGATGTAAATTAACCATCTTGAAAGTGGGAGTGTCAGGAGGATGCTCCTTCAGGGTGGAGAGAATGTTAAAAGAAACTAGTCTCAAAGAAACCTCCCATCCTAAGCATGGGTTCTGTTCAAGGGGGTTTCTGAAGATGAGCTTTCTCTCCTTGTATCTCCAAACTCCAGGGCTGATTGTTGCCCGCAACTCTTCCCTTTTCTCTTGGATCATAGATCATAGATTGAGAGATAGAAAGGAACTTTAAAATAACAATCCCAACCCCCTCATTACACACACACACACACACACACACACACACACACATACACACACACACACACACACACGCTCGTGCGCGTGTGTATATGTGTGTGTGTGTATTTCCCCACTTAATAGTATTTTGTTTTTCCCCAATTACATGTAAAGATAGTTTTCAACATTTGTTTTTGTAAGATTTTGAGTTCCAAATTTTTCTCCCTCTCTTTTTTCTCTCTTCCCCAAGGCAGCAGACAATCTGCTATATAGGTTATACAGTACAATCATGTTAAACATATTTAAACATTAGTCATATTGTGAAAGAGGAATCAGAACAAAAGGGAATACCAGGAGAAAGAAAAAATAAAAAAGTAAAAATAGTATGCCTCAATGTACATTCAGACTCCATATTCCTTTCTCTGGATGTGGAGAGTATTTTTTATCATGAATCTTTTGGAATTATCTTGGATCATTATATTGCTGAGGAGAGCTAAGTCTATCACACTTGATCATTACACAATGTTGCTGTTACTGTGTACAATGTTCTCCTGATTCTGGTCACTTCACTCAGCATCAGTTGATATAAATGTTTCCAGGTTTTTCTGAAATCTGACTGCTCATCATTTCTTATAGCACGATAGTATTCCATCACATTCATATGCCACAACTTGTTCAGTCATTCCCCAATTGATGGACATCTCCTAAATTTCCAATTCTGTAAATATTTTTGTACATGTGGGTCCTTTTCCCTTTTTTATGATCTCTTTGAGATACAGACCTAGTAGTGGTTTTGCTGGGTAAAAGGATTTGGCACAGTTTTATAGCCCTTTGCAACCTCTTCATTTTAAAGATGAGTCAACTGAGGCCTGTAGATGTGAAATGACTTGCCCAGGGCCACCCACAACTACTAAGTGGGATTTGAATCCAGGTCTTCCTTACTCTGAGTATAGCCTTCTATCTGCTGGATCCTCCTAGTTACCTCTTGAAACCAACACTTTAAATTCTAGTGCCAATGCAGCACAAATATTCCAGAATCTTCACTGCCCATCTGTTTTCTTTCCTCACTGTCACGCAAGCACCTTCTTTCAGAGTTGCAGACTTTCAGTCTCCTTCAGCTGTGGTTGCTCGTGACCCTGTCACCAGCCAGAGAGTTTGACACCTTTTGCCTCTGGCAGACTGAATGTTGACTGTTGAGCCAACACTGCTAAGCTCATGAGTAAATACTGAGTGTACTAAAGCTGCTTCTTTTCATTTGTTGCCCCAGTAAAGCCCAAAAGGATTGAAACACAAGCTTATTTTCAGGGAGAGTCAAAGGGAAGGGACTCATTTAGCTTTTTTTTTTTTCTGGAGCCTTGTAAAGGTTTTCAGGTCATTTCAGAAGATTCAGCGATCTGACTGACTCTTTCCTAGATACTCTTGCTTTACACTCCCACTCCTCAGAGTTAGTCACTGTAGTCATTGGGTTTTGTTTTCCATAATGCCCGTGGTCTGTTTGGAAGTGAGAAATGGGCAATGACCCAAAAGACCATTTTGTCTAGCCCCTTCCTCTGCCTCACAAAATCAAAAGATATTTATGAGAGAGAGAGGGGGGGAGGAGGGGGAGAGGGAGAGGGAGAGGGAGGGGGAGGGGGAGGGGGAGGGGAAGGAGAGGGAGGGGAAGGAGAGGGAGAGGGAGAGAGAGAGGGAGAGAGAGAGGGAGAGAAAGAGAGGGAGAGAGAGAGAGGGAGAGAGAGGGAGAGAGAGAGAGAGAAAGAGAGAGAGAGCGAGAGAGAGAGCGCACGAGCGAGCTTTAACTCTCAAGATGGTATTTCTTCTAGCCCATTTCCTGTCCCATTTAAAACTTTCCTCCCTTATCCTCTGAGATACAAGCACACATCCAAGTGTCCCAGTTCTTTCATCTCTGACATTAAAGTGGTAGAATCATACAATTGGATGGGTCCTTAGAAATCTTCTAGTTTAAAGCTTTCATTTTATGAATGAGGCAATGGAGGCCTAGAAAGTTAGATGATTTGCCTTATATAACACTGGTCAGTGGGAAAGGTGGGACTGGAATGTCAATATCCAGATGCCTAGGCCATTGTTTTCTCTGTGGCATGGATCTCTTGCTATTTTATGTAGCTTGGCTTCTGTGGGATGCCAAGAGCCAGCGTTAGCAGCTGGAGTGCCATTTAAATGTCAAAAGAAGTAAGAACTATGCAATTATGTTCAAGCAGCATATGAAGGAGAGGCATTGAGATTGGCTTCAGCAAACTCAGGCTGACATGTTTCACAGGGAGCCACTTTTGCAAGAGTAATATGAAAGCTTTTCCTACTATTAAACCAGTTGGAGGTGAAAGCTATTCAGTTTCAATGTAAAGTCCTTGGTAGGCCAAAGCACTTCCTGGGCAGGTAGATTCCCGAGTAGCATCAATATAAAAATAATACTGCCCTCACTCTGCCCACATATGCAATTTACTGCATCCCACAACTTCTTCACAACAGCACTGAGGTAGTATAAGCATTAGTTATGCCCAATTTGCTGATGAGGAAATATGTTGTGATTTTTAATTCACCACATGTGTAGTAAGCATGAGAACCAGGATTTGAACCTAGGCCTTATGAATCCAAATTCTTTTACTTCTATACCACTAGGAGATAAAGGGATTTCTATCACCTCTTCCCTACCTATTTGTCCTATTTGTCTTTATTAGGATTTTTCTCTGGAGTGAACAGAACAGAAAACATCAACAACAATTTTTTAAAAAATCTACCTGGAGAGTAGCTAAAAGAATATCTAATATAGGGTGTCCCAAAATTCTTAGGGCAGTTTTAGCCTAAAATTTAAACAGATTTTTCGAATAGTCTGTACAAAAGAATGATGATAGGATAAAGACTTGTTCCAGGACCATTTCTTCCCAAAATCTACCAAAAAAGATAAGATTAATAACTTTAATTCTGTCTCTGTCTCCTGTCTATTTCTGTCTCTCTTTCTGAGACTGGGTGGGTATCTCTATATCAACCAGGCTGGAAGTGTAGTGGCCTATCATAGGTCTGATCCCACTACAGATTGTGACAGAAGGTTTGACCTGCTCTGTTCCTGACCTGAGATGGATCTGTCCATTTGTAGACAGCTTGGTGGTCACTCACTGCTGGGGGGTTTACAATATTGGTTTTGGGCTTATTATGGATCAGCTTAGTTCTTTCGTCAGTTCAGAACTTCTGAACTCACTTTATTTTCCAGCCTCAGCTTCCCTGGTAGGAGGGATTAGACCAGACCTGGGACCAACCTCTGGCCTTCTGCACTGCTCCCCCAACCCTTTTGTAGTACTTTAAGGCTTAAAAATGCTTTTATACACATTATCTCATTTGATAGTAACATCAACTCTGTGAAGCAATTGCTACAGCTCTTACCCCAGTTTTACAGATGAAGGAAATTGAGCTTAAGAGAGGTTAAGTGACTTGTTCAGAGCCATGAAGCTCAAAGGTGCCTGAGATAAAATTTGAATCAGGTTTTCCTGAATTAGAGAGAGTCTTATTTTTGTTTTCAACTTTATGAAAATCTGAACTCTTCCCCTATCTTCTCACTCACCTCCCACCCACATACTTTTTGGTGAAGAGTGACCTGGAATATATGAAGGAATGAATTCAGTCAAAAGGGATAATTAGGATAAAGAAAGTATTGTTGAATGAAAAAAATATGGTGATCACTAGTCTAACTCCTGTCACCAAAATCTAATAGGTTCAACAATTTGATTTATCTACTTTGCCATACTGCCTCTCCATGAAGAATTAGTCAGTCAAAAGTGAGTAAAAAGGCATCACACAGATACAAACATTACCAATCAAGGAGAATCTCTATGAGCTAAATAGCCATTTTTCCCTTTGTAAATTTACTTTGTCAGGACACATACATAGGCCACTTTTTTTAAAAGTAGGGTTCTCCTATGAAAGAGCAGCTAGGTGGGCAAAGTGAATAGAGAGAACTGAGCTAGCAATCAGGAAGATCCATCTTTCTGAGTTAAAATCTGGCCTTAGACACTTACTAGCTGTATGACCTTGGACAAGTCACTTAACCCTGCTTACCTCAGTTTCTTCATCTATAAAATGAGCTGGAGAAGGAAATGGCAAACCACTCCAATATTTCTGCCAAGAAAATCCCAAATGGGGTCATGAAGAGTCGGACATGACTGAAAAATAATTAAACAACAAAACCTCTCTAGTGACAGGGTAAAGAAAACAGTGAAAAATATTGTCTAAACCAAAATTCACAAAAAGATGTTTTCCCTCTTTGTCCACTCCCTTCCCACAATGATGTTAAGAGGTAGGAGACAGGAAACCATGCAGATGTTCACAGTCAAACCAAACACCTCCCTAAGGGTGGACCAAATGATCGCTAGTGAACTCTGCCTCTCCCAGTTGCAGAGTCATAGACTTTTGGAGTTGGAAGGGACACTGGAGATAATTTAGTCCAAGTCCTTTATATTTTTAGACATGAGGAAACTGAAGCTGTTCCAGTTTGTATTTTGTAAGTTATTTTGGAGATCAGCTCTATCCCATTGTGCTCTAAATTGAAGGAAAGAAGATTCTACTTCTAGGCAGTTATTCAGTCTGTATATACATTCACACACATTTGTATATGTATTTATATACATATATACCCATATATAATCACTTTTGAATGTTTAGTGGATTTGCATTTTAACTGAAATATGGAGGCATTTTCTCAATATACACATTCTTTTATTTGTCTCCTAAATTAGCAGAAAACACATGAATCCTTCCTTGGCTTCATAAGTGAGCTCTAGTGGTCATAGAAAGGGGCAGAGGTCATCTTGCTGCCACTGAGTTAGCTTGTTGTTGTGGAGTGAGGCATGCTAAGAGTACTGAAGAGGCTTCAGAGGTAATGTTATGCAACCCCTTCATTTTTGCAGGTGAAGAAACTGAGGTCCTGAGTCCTGGGTTCTAGTAGCCACTGTTCCCCTAACTAGCTGTGTGACCTTCAGGAACTGACTTCCTTTCCTGGCCCTCACTTTGTTAATCAGCACAATGTGGTAGCTGGATCCAGATGAGCTATTTTGGGCTTGTGAAGAGTGAGACACTTGGAGAGAGGAAGATCTGAGTTCAAATCCCTCATCTCATGCTAGCTGTATGACCTTCAGCAAAGTAATTCATCTCTTTGCCCATTTCCCCATGTAGAAAAAAAGTCACTTCTAGCTAAATCTGCAATCCTATGATCATGAAATTCTTTGCGACTCTAGCATACTGTGATTTAATGACATTTTAAAGAGTAGAATATTACTGTATTTAACTATGTGGGGGTGTTCATCTTAAATATTCCTTCATAATTTCCACCAACATGACATCTTTTCTTCCTGTGCTTTAAAAAAAATGCTAAATTCTTATTCATCCATGTTATGTTCAAGTTTATTTTTTTAATTTAATAAATACACATTCTTTTATTTTTCTCCTAAAAACATTTTTTAAAAAATCCAGCAAAGCTACTAAATAAAGCACCAAGTAACATAAAATCATCCCTGCTAAGGTTCACTTCTAGAGATAATCTTCCTCTCCACTCAGACCTATTCCCCACCCACCCATATGTATATTGTTTTTAAATGTCAGGAAAAAACCGAGAGAAATCTCTTTTCTCCAGAATGTCGCATTCTGGGGGGAAAACCAGGGGAAAAAGGACAAGTAGCAGAATTAAAGAGATGCAGATTTTTTTTTTGTCTTCCTGTTCTCATTCAGGTCTCTTTATGTAGTCCCCCTTGCTCCCTCCTTTCCTTCTCATTCTCTCTCCCGTTCCCATTGAAATGTCAAATTCAGCAGTTGTCTGCAGCTGAAAGGGGGGGTTCCCTGGTGGGAACCGAATGCCCTTCTAACCTGAAGGCTCAAGCTGTTTTCTTCCTCTTGGCTTCTTTCTTTCTTTCTTCTTCTTCTTTTTATTTTTCCCATCCTGGCTTTCTGAAGCAGATGTTGTTTGGGACAGATTGGGCTAAAGGGGAATGAGATGCTTTTCACCTGGGAGTGTGGATGAGGTAAGGCAGAAAAATAGTCAACCACTTTAGCCCTGTGTTCCTCTTAAGCTATACCTTGCATATAAACAAAACAACACAAAACAACCCTCACCCCAAATAAAGCTAAGCCTGTTTTATCCTCTGTGAGGGGCATAGAAAAGAACAAGGGAATAGTGACATTCATTGTAACAACCAATACCTCATCTCTACCTGTGTCTGAAATTTTCTCTGCCCATTCTCATTTCAGCTAAATTTGCATTAAGCCATTATTAAAAAGATGAGAATAGACTTTTGTCACATAAATCATTGCCTGAAATACTTCTGATGGTAAATCAACAAGCTTGGAATACAAAGTTGTGAAACATTTTGAATACTTTGTGTCAGCCAGACATAGCCTGTGCTATTTTTTCCCCTAAAGTCTCATCTGGGGTCATCTACTACATAGAATCACAGTAGAGTTGGATGTGACTTTGGCATTCATTGGGTCCAACTCATACCTGAAAGGAAACCCCTGCTAACCAGACAGACAACAGTCACACAGCTTCTGCCCAGAGATTTACAGTGAGGGTATGAGCTCTGGAGGCAAAGGAGTTGGATTTGAATCTTGCCTCTTATGTGTACTAACTGTGGGACCTTGACCAAGTCATTCACCTTCTTGGGCCTCAGTTTTCTCATCTGTAAAATGAGGTGGTTGGACTAGATGGACTGAGGGTCCCTTTTTGCTCTATAACTATGATCCCTAAGCTGCCCTGAGGCAGCCCATACCACAAAAAGATAGCTCTCATTTCCAAGTCTTCCCTGAAACAAATCTGCCTCTTTTCAACTTTGTGTGGAGGTAAATATAATTCATGGAGATTCTGTGTGTGTGTGTGTGTGTGTGTGTGTGTGTGTGTGTGTAGGGGGAGGTGACATGAATGTTGGACTTGGAATCAGTAGAAACATACATTCAATTACCAGGTACTAGTTGCATGACCATGGGAAAATCATGTAATGTCTCTAAGTCTCAGTATTTCTTTTTCTTTTTTTTTTTCAGGGCAATGAAGGTTAAGTGACTTGCCCAGGGTCACAAAGCTAGTTAAGTGTCAAGTGTCTGAGGCTGGATTTGAACTCAGGTCCTTCTGAATCCAAGGCCAGTGCTTTAGCCACCTAGCTGCCCCAGTCTCAGTTTTTCTTATCAGCAAAATGGGCATAAAAGGTCAAGTTTTAAGCTTAGAGCTGCCCTGAGATTTTGGGGATGCCCCTTGTACTTACTGTACAGGTTTTTAGTGTAGCTCAGGTGAGATAATGCTTGCAAAGTGTTTTGCCAACCTTGAAGTGATATGTGAATATCAATTATTATTGCCTTAATATTGATTTTAGGGCACAGTGTAAAAACACCTTCCTACTTGAGCAAAGTGGACTGCCTCCCTAGTGGTTTGCTAGCTTCTAATAAAGTGTTCCTGTCCAACCTTAACATCCCAGGCTCTAAAATTCCCTTTCATTATGATGAGGAGGAGAAGGGAAAGAAAGACTTTTGGTTGGACCCCAAAGTGTTGCTCTGCCAGCTGGGGTCAGTGTGTTTTGGAGTAGGTGATGCATTCCAAATTGCTTCAGCTGCTACAAGCTATTATGGGCCACTTAGGCAGAACAGCATGCTGTACATATGGGTGTCTCACCATTCTATTCTCCTTGCATGTGAAATGATCCCAGAATCCAACAGAATGGGAAGATTAACCACCTTAACCCTTTTAGCTTGCTCTGAATGATTTTAAATACAGCCAGGATTCACTTGGGGCTCAGGATGTCCGAAGGGAAATCAGGCTCAGGAATGTCACCAGTGGCTGCCTTGTAATTTCAAAGACTCAGCTCAGGCAGAGGGGGGAACTGAGTTGGAGTGAAATAAAGCCCTGTTGTTGCTTGCCTGGCAAAAGGAGCTTTTTTAGAAAATAAAGGACAGCTGGGTAGGAAATAGCAAGTGGCTTCCAAGAAGGGAGGCAAGGATTTTGCCATGAATACTTACCGTGCTAAGCAACAGGCTTAAGGACTTTGGGGCATCCATAACTAAGGCCAGAGAAAGATTATTTTTCCTCTTTCTTTCAAAGAAAACAAGGGCAACCTTCTTCTTAGGGATTGAGATATGGCCTGGAAATGTGTTGTTAGTTGTGGTTTCACTTGTCTTTTCAGATTGCCTTTGATTCTCATTCCCACACTTCGTGGGAATACTAGCCTGGGAATCAAGAGGTCTAGGGCCTGCTCTCAGCTCTGCTTCTAATTAACTAGCTGTGTGACTTTAGCTAAGTCACTTAACCCTAATCCTTGCACTTCCAAATACTCATCTGTAAAGTGGTGGAGGTTGACCCTTGGTTTCTAAGGCCCTTCCCATCTAGTAGTTCTCAGATTTTTCTCTGAGAACCATATGGCCTTTTCTGTAGCTTAAATCTTGTCCTGAAAATCCTTATATTTGATGAAGAAGTTGGGTAACAGCTAGATGAAATGACAAGCTCATACAGAGGCAATAATGCAAACAAGAGTGGATCCAACAATCTGGTCTTTCTTTCCAGTGTTCTATCTATCTTATAGCCTGTCTTAGGCACAGTGATAATAATTACAATAACTCAAATTTTACAGCAATTTTAGATTTACAAAGCATTTCCCCCCAATAATAAATGGTACAAATATTATTTACATATGAGGAAACTGAGGAAGCTCATAGAGGTTCATAGAATCATAGATTTAAGATCTGGAAGGGACATTAGAGTCCATCAAATCTAACCTCTCATTTTATGGCTGAAGCTGAGAGAGATTGTGCCTTGCTTGCCCAGAGTCAAATAGCTTAGAAATGGCTCAGCCAGGATTTGAACTTGTCTTCCTGAATTCAGGTCTAGCCCTCTATCCCCTAAAAGACTTGCCTATGGACACACAGGCAGGTAGCTGAGCCTTCTTCCCACTATACAGCATTATCTTTGTACTGTAACATAATGGAGGGTTCAGGGCAAGCAAGTTTTTAGTAGGAGCAAAGTGTGTTTTCACATACTTGTATTCTGCCTGCCTGCCATAGTCCAGAGTAGCAAGTTCTTTCTGGCCAACAGTTGGCTTGCAGGGATTCTGAGATAATTAGGCAGCACCTTGTTTTTGGAACATCAGGATGCTTTTTCAGCTGCTGTTGGGCCTGGTTGTCAGAGCTGAGTAATTCTCTGAGCATTAAGTCCCGTCCCGTCCCCCCCCTCACTGAATTTGCTACTCTGTATGAAAATTAAGCTACCTTTCCAGTGAAGTCGAGCCAATCGAGCCATGTTGGGTTGGGTTGGCTTGTAATAGTCTAGGTCAGAAACTGATGAACTTGTGTCATCAGTGACTACTTCAGGTTCAGTTGGGGAAGGGGAAAGGGTGCTTGCTGGCTGGTATTCTTGGAGTGATGGCATTGTGTAGTAGCCCATGCATTTTATGTGATGCTATTTTGGGCCTCAACTCTGCCTGAGCTGTGTAATGGTCTCAATTCTCAGTGACCTTTGCACAGGCAAATGTAGCATGAAAAGCTGAGTAAACAGACTGCAGTGTTTGCCATAGCTCTGATGCAGCCTCCATTATGTCAAGCTTGCTTGCTTGGTCTCTCTTGTTCTAACTTGGGTAACCAGGGATTATTTAATTTTGCTGTTGGGAATCATTGGGCAGAGTCAATGCCTTTCAGGTCTCCCCTCTCTACCTCCAGTAGCTAGACATATTCTTTCTCTTGGCTATTAAAGATGTGGTTTTCAACAGCTACAGTGCCTTACTTTCTTTGGATCTTTTTGCAGCATAGAATATCTGAAATTGAGCTCTCATTCCAGGTGCATCTGGCATCCCTGTGGTCTAACTTGACCAAAGACAGTAGGCCAGGAACAAAATATGCTTATGCTGCTTTTAGTCCTTATCAATTTCAGAAGCGTGGCTCAGAATGGGAGCAGGAAGCAGAATGATAGAGAGGAGGGGTTTTCAGTGTGTCTGTGTATTTTTAAAGTAGGAGGGAAAATAAGGAGAAGCCAGCCTACTGACTAGTTGGCTTTTTCTGAAAAAAAAAAAAAACACAAAAAAACAACCATCTGGTTTTAGATTTCATATCTGCTATTTGAAATTTCTCCAATTAGACCCTCGGGGATTCCCAAATCTGCCTGGAAGAGTATACCTCCCTATTGACAAAACTCTGCTTTCCTTTCTCCACCAAACCCTGGGACAATTGTTTGTTTTTCTCACAGATTAATAAGCATGCTCAACCTTAACGAATCATTGAACTCCTGAGAATGGACATGGGAGAACTGGTGCCTTCTCTGAGAATGTTTAACTGTGAACATTGCTTGGCTGCTTGGGCTTCCTGTTCTCTGACATTCATCCCCTGCTGAAAGCCATGGGTAAATTGGCAGGATTGCTGAGTTCTTTGGAAGTGCTCAGTTTTGTGGGAGAAGAGTGCTTTCTCATGGGCTTTCCTTGCCAGTATTCAAATATCAATGAGCTTAAAGGAAATACAAGTGATAAAAGAGGTGATTTGTGAACATTGCTGATGACCAAGAAATCCCACAAACTTCCATTTTAACTTTGTTTCCCCCCGAGTGACTCAGTTAGCTTTATTTGGCTGTCAAATGCCCCACTCTCCTGTGGAACTCAGTTGTTTAAATTGAAAAGAAGAGGGGAAGTAGAAAGAGGGAGTTAAGCTTCAGGTTTTTTTGGCAACCTGAATTCTACTTTTATGCCTCCCAGTGGGCATAAACACTACAACGTGTTTTTCCCACCTTCTCCTAGTCATTTCCCCTCTGTTCCCTATGGTCACCTCCTCCCTAGACCTACCCTTTTAACTTCTCTCCTTTGTATCCAAAGTGGCAAGGAAATTCTTTCTTCTTCCCTCCTTCACCTCAAAATCCAAATGGGTCATTAGTTCTCAAACAGAACCAATCCATGTTAATTTTTTCTTAAAGGTGGATAAAGTAGTTCAAAATACTTAACCTGTGAATTCAGTTACAATTCAACACTATTGAAAAATAGGTGTCAATTTTATGTAACAGTGGTAATTTTATTGAAGCCATTGTATCCATACTGGCATTTCAAGCTTCTACTAATGTAATGAGAATATATGGCCAGTCGTAGGATATAGACACAGCCATCCCCAGAAGATGAAAGTGGGAAAAGAATTCATACTACTCGGATTATGATATTCAATTGGATGGGCACCCAAGTGTGCTAATCCATCATAGATAAGCACTGCACATGGACGTTGAGTTAAGGCCAAAATGTAATAGGGGAAGGGATTGGGTTCGGTCATATTTGGCAAAATACAGTGGTTTTAATGATCCCAAACTTCCCACAGCTGCACAAGCCCGTATTTTTAATACAAATATTCTCACAGTGTCTAGGAGTTAGAAAATAATGGCACTATCTCATAATAATCAAAACTGCAGGAGAACCCAAATTGTTGGAAAGGCACGTCCTATAAGTAGGCTTAAACAGATGAAATGGTTTAGAAGGCATCATCATGAAGAGGAATAACTGTGAAAGACAGGGGGCCAACTAAGTTTTGGGAATAAGGGAAAAGAGTTGGACAAACCCAGCATTACTCTGAAATCCATTAACATTTAAAAGTATCAGAAGAAGGTCTTTTATATGTTGAGTGCACAGAAAGAGAAAGTGAGAATGAGTTTGGATCTCTGTCACTGAAGAGAATACTTATAATTTGTGAGATTGCCAATACACTGAAGTATTAAAAAGATATTAAGGTCCCTGGTGAGGTACCTCACTCTACTTTGTTATCCACAGCACTGCTTGCTTTCATTCTCATGGAACAAGACTCCTCTCCCAGGATAAGCTGATCACTTTGTTTTTTTGTTTTTGTTTTTGGTAAGGCAGTTGGGGTTAAGTGACTTGCCCAGGGTCACACAGCTAGTAAGTGTTAAGTGTCAGAGGCTGGATTTGAACTCAGGTACTCCTGAATCCAGGGCCGGTGCTTTATCCACTGCGCCACCTAGCCGCCCCTCCATGCTTTCTTAAGTACTTTCAAGTTCAGTTTCAGGACCATTCATGTCAATAAATCCTCATATAACGTGGACTCAAAGCCTTTCATTACAACTGAACACAACATTGTCCTTAAACAGTGGTAGCCAGAATTGAACCCTCTGTTCCCAATGAGATCTGGCAAGGGCAGAATATTAAAGAACTAGAAACCACACTGCTCTAGCAGCCCAAGAGCCCATTAGCTTTTTTTTTTTTTTTTAAGTGAGGCAATTGGGGTTAAGTGACTTGCCCAGGGTCACACAGCTAGCAAGTGTTAAGTGTCTGAGGCCGGATTTGAACTCAGGTACTCCTGACTCCAGGGCCGGTGCTCTATCCACTGCGCCACCTAGCTGCCCCGCCCATTAGCTTTTATTGTCACATCACGCTGCTGACTATTTAGCTTGAAGACTGCTAAAACTCCTAGACGTTTTTCAGACAAACTGCTATTTTCTCCATCTTATGTTTATGGGAGTTAATTTTGGGTGCCTAAATGTAAGACTTTACATTTTTCCCTATTGGGTTTCATTTTATTAGATTCCGCCCATGTTATAACCCATCAATGTCTTTTTAGATCCATCCAGGATGTTAGCAATCCCTCCCACTTTTGTATCATCAGCAAATATAATGTTCGTGTCATCTATGCTTTTTAAAGGTGTTAATACAAATATTAAACAACACAGAGCTACGTTTAAATCCCTAGCTTGCTCATTGGAGACCCCCTGCCACAATGACATGGAACTATTAATGACTATTCTTCTAATATAGTCATCTAAACTAGTTCTGTTTCCATCCAATTTGTACTATTACCTAGCCCATATCTGTGCATTTTCTCTACAAGTGTAGTATAAAACACTTCATCAAAAGTTTTGATAAAACCTAGGTAAATTCTAGCATTAGCATCCCCTTTATCTAGATCAAGCCCTGCAATTTACAGGTGAGGAAACTGAGGCTCAGAGATTAATATTACCAGGGTCACACAAGAAATTAGCATCCGAGGCCATATTTGAACCCAGGTCCTCTGATTCCAAAGTCAATCCTCTTTCCACCATGCCATGCTTGTTACATATCTGACTAAGCTCAAGTTATGGGCATAGTCTGTTATGAACTCAAAGATGCCATGATGACTTTCTCTCCAGGTTACAGCCACTTCAATAATGCCAGTCCCTCCTCCTCAGTCAGAATTAAGGACAAAGTATCAGTTCCCTTTGGTGCCCTCTCTCCCTTCTGATACATGAAAAATAAATCAAGCATTAATCAGATGCTCTACTTTTATCAAAATGAGATAGCCAGCAATGCAAATGATTGGAACTACTTCTTAAGGAGATTCACATGGACAGCCATCCCTCAAAGCACCATAAAGACATTCCACCATGCTCTCCAAGCTCAAGCCCTGAGTTTTGGTAGAATACATGTAAATGTTATATGATGGATCTTATGTCCTCTAGGTCAATCATAGAATTTTTAGCTAATTAGCCTTCTAGTAAAAATATCTAATTTTATAGGTAAAGAAACTAAATCCCAAAAGGAGATAGGCAGTTACTTGCCCAAAACAAAAGAATCCAAATTCCGAATTTGGAAAGAATTTTTTTCCATTTCAATTTAATATATAGTTTTTAAGCATCTACTCTGTGCCAGGCATCATGCTAAGTGCTAGGGACATAAATTTTTAAAAGATAGTCCCCACCCTTGAGGAGCTTACAATTTAATTGGGGGTGGGGGGAGACACACACAAGGAAGCAGGAGAGGGATGTGGAAGAAAACCAGAGGGTATCTTCTTCCATGGAGCTAAAATCAAGCAGAGCTGCAGATGCAAAGTAAAGTGAAATATTATGTCCAATTCCTGTCCTCTATAAATGAAGGCTTTGGGAGGAGTTCAGTACTCCACCCTCCAGGCCTCAAATCAGAGGCCAGAGAAGGCTAAGAAGGTAAGAAGGTGTTCTGTATCCAAGGCTTGAGTTATTAGCATGGTGATAGGTTTCAAAGTGATCAGCTTCTCACCAAAAACAAAACAAAAAAAACAGGGGCAGCTAGATGGCGCAGTGGATAAGGCACCGGCCCTGGATTCAGGAGTACCTGAGTTCAAATCCAGCCTCTGACACTTAACACTTACTAGCTGTGTGACCCTGGGCAAGTCACTTAACCCCAACTGCCTTACCAAAAACAAAAACAAAAAAACAAAGTGATCAGCTTATCCTGGGAGAGGAGTCTTGTTCCATGAGAATGAAAGCAAGCAGTGCTGTGGATAACAAAGTAGAGTGAGGTACCTCACCAGGGACCTTAATATCTTTTTAATACTTCAGTGTATTAATTGCCTCACTAAAAAAAAAAAAAGTAATCAATCAAGAAAGCGTGGTTCTCAGAATCTAAAAAAAACTTTGAACTTCTGGCCCAGTCAACCAACCAGTTTGAAGAACCTCCCATTTCTGGGAATAAACAGGAAGGAGGAAGGAGAGCCTGCAGAGAGTGCTGTTTCTTTGGGTTCCTGACTTCACCGTGGTGGCGGTGGTGGGAGAGGAAAACAGAGGAGTTGAGGAAAGATAGGATTGCCAGATTGTAGGAATTCTGTTCTCAATCTTCCTCTTCTTTTACTATCTTTCAATAAACGCTTAAAAACCTAAACTCGTTTTATCAGTGATTTTAGTCAATTTCCCCCAAAACTGGGGGAACAGATTAGGACCCACATTTAGAATTTTAAATTACACAGAATCCCCACTATAATAATGCAAGGAGACTTGCCCAGGGTCACACAGCTAGTGAGTGTTAAGTGTCTGAGACCGGATTTGAACTCAGGTACTCCTGACTCCAGGGCCGGTGCTTTATCCACTGCGCCACCTAGCCGCCCCTCCATGCTTTCTTAAGTACTTTCAAGTACCAGCCAGATCTGCTTAGAATCTAGTCAATTACTAATCCAGTCAAATCAGCCAGTAATCCACTCAGGTGGGCTCCCCAGTATCTGCCAAATCTCATCTATCACATTCCATTATCTTGACAATTCCTTTTGTGTATGAGTTGGACAAGATGACCACAGGGGCCCCTTCCAAGTCTCAATTTCTATACAAAGATGACTTCTCAGGTCTTTTCTGGTTCTAAATCTATTTTCTTAGCTTTAAAGAACAAAAACAAGAATAAAGATTTAATAAATGCAAGGTACTGAGGGCACAAAGATAAAAATAGTCTCACCTCAAAAACCTTACATTTTATTGGGGGATATATCATGCAAACAGATAAGCAAATATAACATACTTTTGGAAAGGATAGTACTAATCACCCTAGACTTTAGAATCTAGATTTCATATAATTTGGAGAAAGGATAATGACACCATCTCAAGGCAGTCAAACCTATTTATATATATATATATATACACACACACACACACATATATACATACACATATATACACACATATACAACACATTTATGCATACATATATGCATATGAATATGCTACAGATGCATGTACATGTGCATACACATATGTGTATATGTAGGTATATGTATGTGTGTATATGTATATATGTGCAGGCATGTATGTGTGTGTATTGTTAAGGGCTAAAATTCTAGCTAGTCTGTCTAAAATATCTAATGAGTGGTCGCCAATAAATTATAAGCTTTAGCAAGAGTTAGGCTTTTAAGCATTTATTAAGGAAAACAAGAATTTGGTAAAGAGAGAGAGAAAGGCCTATCTATTAAAGGGAGAGCGCATTTCTAGCTCCACTCTCCACCAGAGTCTCAGGAAAGAGCGTCAGAGCGAGCGCCAGTCTCTTCCTTCCTCCTCCCACTAGCCCGCGTCACTTCCTGACGCCAAAGAAAAGACTCCTGGTCTTGCCCTCAAAGACCTTTGTTTTATGGGCGGAACTCTTCTACAGTAAATCTCCAGCAGGTGGCGTTATTCCAATCGTTACAGTATATATATATATATATATATATATATATATATATATACAGAGAGAGAGAGAGAGAGAGAGAGAGAGAGAGAGTGCTAGCTAGCTAGCTATAGAAGAGATTCCCATGTTCAGGAACCACCTCAGGACTCCAAAATGACCACCTGCTCTCCACATAAAGATCCCAAACTTAATTCACCAAGATCAACTACTACCTTGGACTTAATTTTGACCAAGAAGGAAGATTATTTTGTTATATAGAAGTGACACAAGCACCTTGAGAGGAAAGAACCATGTCTATGTGATACACTGGAAAGGATGACACATTTGATACCAGAGCACCTGGGTTCAAATCCTTACTCTGTCACTTTCTATAACTTGTATGACTTTGGGAAAAATCATTGAAGCTCTCCAGGCTTGAATTTTCTGATCTATAGAATGAATGAGTTGGACTAGATGGTCTCTTTAGTCTCTTCCTTCTCTCTATCTATGATCCTAAGATCTAATGGGTAAGGAAGAAAATGCTGGGATTTATCAGGTACGTGTATACACTAGGTCTTCTAGGAGGTTTTTAAAGAATCCATAGAAAAGATAAATAATGAGCTTTGAAGTTATCTTTGGCTCTTCTTTATTATCTCCATACTAATACTTCCTTCACAGTATCATTTATATATGTCTCTTCCTTTCTATTCCTATTGTCATCACCTTTTTCAGGCCCTTATCAGCTCATACCTAGACTACTATATTTAGTCTCCTAATTGGCTTCTTTTCTAGTCTCTTTTCCTTCAGCATATGCTATATGATGCTTTCAGTTCAGGTTTCCTAAAATAACACATTCTTCATCACTCTCTTGCTCAGAAGTCTTCAATGACTCCTTGTTGCTCACAGGAGCAAGTCCAAACTAGTCTCTCCACAGCAACCTACCTTTCCAACTTTTCTTCCAGTGTTTCCCTACAAGTGACCCCTTCGTTCCAACCAAATGGTTGTTAACATCATTCCCTATCCTGTGAATATACCATAGACTTTCCTGACACCATGCTTTTCTTCATTTGGTTCTATCCATTTGGATGGAATGCTTTTCATCTATTCATGTCCCATCTACCCTTTAAGAAGTTTCTCAAATGCTACCTTCTGTGTACAGTCGTTCCTAATCTCGTCACTCTAAAGTAATATTTTCCACTTTCAAACTTCTATAGAAATGCTTGTCTGTACCAAGCATTTGATAATTAAATATCATCTTGTTAAATCTCTTGTTTTTTGTTTGAATGGTTATAACTTTTCATTGTTCTGATAATGACTATATGACAATTTTAGTTAACTAAGCAACATTTATTAAGCTCCTGCTATGTGACAGACACTATAAAAGGCACTGAGGGATACAGAGCTAAAAGAAATAGACCCTGTTTTTCTTTACTTTCTACCTAGGTAGCGTAGCATGTACATATATAGGTATATACAAAAATGAATATCAGGAAATATTTTTGGGGGAATACACATAGGTGAAAGTTTCCCAGGTTCTTTCCTTACAATAACCATGTAAGACAGATAGTACAAGTATTTATATCCTCATTTTACAGATGAAGAAACTGAGGCCCAGAGGGATTAAATGACAGGCCCGCATTGTTGTTGTTTTTTGTTGTTGTTGTTGTTAATCTGAGGTAGGATTTGAAGCTAGGTCTCCTGAATTTAAATCCATTATGTCATGCTGTTGTTGTTTAACTTATGGGCTTATATCTGATCTCCTCAACTAAACTGTAAACTTCTCAAAAGCAGGAACTGTGTAGCGAACTTTTTGATATTTCCCATACCACCTTGTTCATAGTAGATGCACAATGGATCACAGTTGATTTGTTTTAATTATTTCAGGGAAATGTCAGTGGGGAAGGAAGGAATAGATTCTTTTTAGTCTCCATCTCAAGCCCCATGTAGAATTTTAGACTGAGTAGAACATGGGATATAGAGTGAAAGATTAGGAAGTCCATTTCCTTTTATTTTCTCCTGAAGGGGGCAGCTTCTGAAACTTTTCAGTAAAAATGTCCCACCATAGGGCATCTGGTCTTACGCTGTACTGAACAGAGGTTGGCAGCTTAAAGGAAATTGGTTGACTAGAAAAGTTTTTATATTTCCTGTCTGAAAGTCCCTACAGCTTGATTGACAGAAGGAAGAATTCCAAGGGAGAGGCCCAAGATACAAAAACAGTGACAGAGTTGTAAACTTCTTTCCAAAATGCCAGTTTCCTTGAGTCACTGTAATTACTGGGAATGGAGATCAGTTCTCCACATGGGCAAACATGAGCTTTGTGTGTGTGATTGAGAACTTTTAGTTCTGGAAAGAGGACAGAAATCACAACATTACTTTTATTCTAGCTAAACTTCCTAGCCCAACATGCTTTCTTGCTAATTGCAATACTATTTATTGGGGAAAATGAGTCTTGTATGAAAGTTCTATTAAAAAACTATGAGTGTCTCAAAATGACTTAAATATGCAAACGAACCTGAACACTAAGCACTTTGGATAGAAATTACATCAGTGTCATTCATCATTTTATTAGCAGGTAGGTCCCTCAATTAATTTAGAGATTCCATAAATGAACAAATTAATTAAGGTCTTATGGGGGTGGGGCAGGTGCAGAAGTGTCAGAAGAAATTTGTGCTCCTGACAAGAACCACAATGTACCATATCTAATTGTCAGAATAATAATTTTCTACAGTGGAAATTACTGGAACAAATTTGAGCCTGTCCACTGGTATGTATTTAATTATCTAGTAGGCCTGGGGATGGGACATTACTTGAGATATGTTTTTAATGAAATGTATAGGCTTCTGTGTGTGTGTGTGTGTGTGTGTGTGTGTGTGAAGAATCCATTATTTCTCTACAGCTGGAAACATTTATTTTAAACAGATCATCATGGCTGTATGCAGATCAGAGGAGGAAAGCTACTCCTTGTTTTCCTTCCTATTACTTAGGTTATGTCTCTATTTGTCTGAATGGTATATAGAAAACACCCATCAGCTGTAAAGGAGCTCATTGCTTGCCAGAGTGTGCATGTGTGTGTGTGTGTGTGTGTGTGTGTATGTGAGATACAGTAATGATTGTTATCAAAATATTTAAAACCTTTTACTATAGGAAGAACAGGAGCAAAATAATAAAGATGTATTTGGGAAACAAATCTATCAATGTAAATTAGTAATGAAGATCCCTTCTTTGGGATTGATAAGCAAAGTTTCATAAACTAAGAGCTGGAAAACATGCTAGAGATCATTCAGATGTGCAAAGACCTTAAGATTAAAAGAGTTTAAGTGACTTATCCAAAGCCACATGGCTTTTAAGTAATGGAACTTAGACTTGACCACAGGTCTTTTGATTCTAAATTATAGAATCATTGAATTTACAGCTAGAAGGGAATTTAAAGATTATTAAGTATGACACCAATGATCTTGATATGACTCCAGATAACTTGAGAGAATAAACTCAAATTGTCCCATCCTACTTCCAGTCTCTCCAAGAAAATCAAGCCAAACTGAATGAATTTCCTTGGTTATTGCCAGAGACTGGGACTTTGTCCTAGGTTGCCAACATTTGACCTACTTAATGTTGCCAGAATTGTTTTTTGCTGTTGTGTACAGCCTTGAAGTATAGTTGTAACCTCCAGGGTCTTATTGCTATCCCTCCTTTCTTGAGGACTCCTTCATTCCTAACCCAAATAGGAGTGAGTGTCACATCATCATTGTAAGCAGACCATTTTCTACACCACAAACTCTCCCCCTAAATATTTTCACTCAAGATAAGTATATTTTTTAGTTATGGCTTTAGTTAATGATATGAAGACATGTCTTATCAATGCTTATGAACAACAAAAGAAACATACTTTGGCAACCTAGACCTTTCCATCCTGGTGGTGTAATATAAGCATTATTAATCATACTTGAGGATTTGGAAACAAAGAGAGGGAGCCTTGTTTTTTTTTTGTCTTCATGTGAGTGACTCCATCTCAGAGTAGTATCCATTTCAGTTTAGATTGTATAAGATGATGTTTACTTTCTTTCTTTCAAAATAATAAGCATTTTTATTTAAAGTTTTGAGTTCCAAATTTTGATGCTGTTTACTTTCATCTTAGTTTGCATTAAAGGCTGAGCATAGAGAAGGGTAGGTACTCCCAGACAATAGTGGAAGAAACAAGGTGCTTTGTCAGCAAATTTCTAAAACAAACAATACCTTTATCCTGGTGCAAAGATAGTTATAAACAGATTCACGATAGTAAATTTATCTTAGTTTATAAAATGTCTACTATCTATTCTATTGGTGAGGCTAGGGGAAGGAACTCATTTTCAGGCTCCTCCCTGTAGTTATGTACCTATATGAATAAACTTCTTCTGGCCCAATACTCTAAATTGTTTTGTTTGAGTCACGTCTTTTACCATGACACTAACTCTGACCATAAAGACAGATTTCATTGGTTAAGTGTAATGGATAACATTTTTATGTACCTATTTTTTTTGTAGAGCACTGTTCTTAGGTACTATGGGAGTACTCATATTATGGAGAGGATTTAAAAAGAAACAAGAAGGTACAGTTAAAAGATGGCAGGTCTGTTTTTCTCAGAAAATATAGCAAGTAGTTTTTCTAGTATTATTGTGAGCTCTGGGGTCTAGGGCCTACCAATATAGATATACCTAGAAGTTGTTACCAACATTTCAGGTTGCCCACCCCAACCCCCCACAAAAGAGAAGATACCTCTCTCCCTTTTTTGCAGAGTTTGGGTGTAGAGCATTGCATTTACCATTAGACTTGATTAAGATGTTGGCTAATCTTTCAGAACATTTTCCCCCACTTTTATTTTTTTTTATAAGACAAATCTCTGTGAGAGAGAGAGGAAGGAGGCATATATTGAGAATTAGTACAATGTTCAAAAAAGCAATATCAATAACAATTTAAGAAAAAGATTTTATCAATTCCTGTATATAATTATCTTAGGCTTAAAAGGGCTGTTTGGCCTCAGTGTTCTAGTAAATATCTCTTAAAAGTCTATTGCGGGGGCAGCTAGGTGGTGCAGTGGATAGAGCACTGGCCCTGGATTTAGGAGGACCTGAGTTCAAATCTGGCCTCAGACACTTGACACTAGCTGTGTGACCCTGGGCAAGTCACTTAGCCCCAACTGCCTCACCAAAAAAAAGTCTATTGCAAAGATATAGGTAGGGCAGAGTGGTTGGAGCTTTGCCCCATATTATTGACATCTCAGAAATTGCATTTCCTAGAGGTCAAGGGGAGGTGTGTTTACTTCCCATAGAAATCTGTTCTTGTGCCCCATACTGCATGATCACCCAATAATCTGTGCCAAATGGTATGACTCTGCTTCTTTGCTGAGTCCTGGGCCACCATTCTCAGGGTCTGGGGCCTAACAGACCCTCTATCAGGGCCTATCTTCTCCAAATTCTTTGGGGGTTCATGCCAGACTCTGGGAAATGGAGCAACCCCTCTCTTGCTGTGAATGTATTTAGACTGGGCACTGCCATTTCTCTCCTTCCTCTCCCCCATAAAATCAATTGTTTTTATGTTTTTACCACAGATGAAAGAATTCCTAGGTATGACTATACTTCAATGTATTTTAATTTAATTTTAAACTTAAAGAACAGGCTAAGTAAATAAAATGAAACCCAACAATTAGAAGTTATGGTATTAGTGTGAAGAAGGGAACATAGGAACCAAACCTCCAAGTGGATGAGAATTCTTACCTAAGCTTACCCAGAAATTGAAAATGGGATTGATAGCCCTTGATTATAGTTTTCTTATTTATATTCTGGCTTCTACTGTATATAAGGAAGATGGAAGGGAAGATGACATGCTTCATAATACACTGTGCTAAGTAGCAGCATCTCATTTCATTCCCTCAATTTGGAGATGTATTTTGGATACAATGCTTTACTGGGAATCAGACCTCTGAAACCAAAGCCTACCTTAAACCCATTAGCTGTGTGACCCTGAAAGGCACCTAACTTCTTCCCAACCTTAGTTTCCTCATTTGTAAAATGATGTTAGACTAGATGGCCTCTAAGGGCCTTTCCAGTACCAAATCTCTGAGTCAATGATCCTGCTCAGTTGAATTTAAAACTTCACAATCTACCCTCCTATCTTTCCAGTCCTCTTTGTGGTCTAGTTGTTCTGCTCCTTACACATAATGCTTCATTGGCTGTCACTCTCTTAGCTGCTCCCTGTATCTAGAAGGAGCTATACAACACAAGACAACACAGTGTTGTAAAGTACAATATAACAGAATAAACAATTAAGTGCCTACTATGTGCTAATTGGGGAATTCAGGACACAAAAATTATGTGGTGGAGTTAATACTTGGTGTTGAGCCATGATGATGTTGGAGTTGATACCAAGTAGAGTGGCTGGTAGGATATGAAGAGATGGGAATTCTGAGCCTTCTAAAAAGATAGGCTTTGGGGAGAGTTTTTTGTTTCAACCCCCAGTCCCAGTCAGAGGGCACCTGAGGGTACAGTTGAAGTATGAGTGCAAAAGCACAAGCATCTCCAAGGTGATGTAATGAGACTGTCTTGGGGATGGGGTGGGGATGGAATAGGGTGGGGACATGTCTCCCTCCTCACATCTATCATGTGGAATCACTAGTTTTGTCTCCTTCCTTACATTTAGCACGTGGAATCACTAGTTTTCTTAAAACTCAGATTAAGATTCCAGCTGCTAAAGCCACCCCCAAATCTCAAACTATTTTGTATTCACTTTGTCTTCATTCTATATATACTTTGTCTCTACTTTTAGAATGCATGATCCTTGAGGGCAGGGACCACTTCACTTTTGCATTTCTAGTGCTTACCACAGTGCCTGACATGAAGGTATTTAATAAATGCTTGTTAATTGATTGCATTATATTTTCCTACTAATTCATACAGAATAACTGGTAAAAATTATATCACTAAATTAATACTGGATGGTGAGTTCAAAACTTCTATTTGCAAGGCTGTACTAATATTTTCTGAGGCAATACATCTTGGTCAAAGTAAAAGGAAATCAGGGAGATGAAATAGTTACCTCTGATATTGCCTGCCTGAGAGGTTGGAAAACATGAAAGAAATAAGGAAAAAGCATAGGCCAGCTAGGTGGCACAGTGGATAGAGTGCTAGGCCTGAAGTCAGGAAGACTCATCTTCTTGGGTTCCAATCTGGCCTCAGACACTTACTAGCTGTGTGACCCTGGATAAGTCACTTAACCCTGTTTGTCTTAGTCATCTGTAAAATGAACTGGAGAAGGAAATGGCAAACCACTCCAGAATCTTTGCCAAGAAAACCCCAAATGTGGTCATGAAGAGTTGGACATGACTGAAAAGACTGAAAAACAACAAAAACATTGCCTGAGCAAGGTACAGATAAATAGTTATGGTAACTTGATCTCTTGAGGCAACAGACTCTGTATGTAGTATGAGATTATGTTGTTGTTGTTAAGCTATAAGAGATGGCAGGTAGGTATGCATCTATGGAATGCTTTTCATTGCTACTATTTGAATTATAACCTTAAGGCATTTTGGGATGTCCCTAGTTACAAAAAGCATAGTATCACATTACATGCCAATCGAATTATTTATACAAATTAACATCTTGCCTGACACAACAATCATCTCGAGAGCCAGGTAAGGTAAATAAGAGTAAGTAGTAGGATCCCAGAAAATTATAGAAATAATACTTGGAATTATTTGGAATTAAATTTTTAGAAAAAATTTTCCAAGGTTAAAAAAAAATCTCACTTTAATCTGTGTACCTAGTAAAAGAATAATCTTCCATTAAATCTAGAACTGGAAAAAAAAAAGAACTTTAGAAGTTATCTTGTGCAATCTTTTCATTCCTCTCTGATTCTTAGTGTCCAACGTTATACAATTTTCAAGTGGCAGAGAATAGATTTGAACTCATCTTTAATTTCACCATTCTTTCTGCTGTAACCACACTGCCTCCCCTGATAGTCCCTCAATATGTCTTGTACCTTCCCAACTCCAGGTAAAGTGCTCTAGAAAGAAGTGGCTTAGAATCATAGAGCTGAAAAAACCCTGAGATGGAATTTATTCAATCTACCAGTTTGGGGGTAAATTTACATTTAAAGGAGAGCTGTCAGTTCCTCCTAGGTCTAACTAAATCTCCAAAGAAGGACACTACAAATTTCCCTAATAGTGTATTTGTATCCCCAGTGCTTAGCCTAGTGTCTGGTATGTGGTTGACTGCATTCTATCATTTCATAAGCAGTAAACTTTTCCAATTCTTAATCTATGTACTCTGTGTTAAAATTTAAGCCTATTCTTATTCAATCCATCTTTGATAGTTTTTAAAGTTTAATAGGCTTTTTAAAGGATAATTTTTATTGCTGAGGTAATCTTTTTTGAAATGCACATGTAAAATCTCTCCATAGAAACTCAACCAATCTGGTGAAAATATAAATATTTTACTTTAAAATACAGAAATATGCTCATAATCATTTCACATCACATATTTGTTTCCTTTATATTTTTGAAGATTTGATTGTTTTCTTACAGGTTTCTCTTCTAGAACATAAGAACTTAGTTCTTAGTTCATATGTAGCAGCCTTACAAATAACTTTCAGAGATTACCAGGATTTCACCTTTTCCCAAAGAAATAATAACATAAACCCCCAGCAAACTGTTCTGTCCATACATTTTGGCTTTTCCTCAACCCATGTTTCCCCAAGAAACTCTCTTCTTCTCTCTGTCTCTCTGTCTGTCTCTGTCTGCATCTCTCTCTTTCCCTTCCCCTCCACCCCCCTGCCAAAAGACTACCCATAAGCAAATCTATTTAGCTGTGCTCAGGATACAGATTCCCATGAAAAGGAAACACAAAGGGATTATGAAGGAGAGGCATTGGCTTGCTGCCTCATTTTTACCCAGTCCAACCTGATTTCTTTTAGCGCTGGGAAATTGGATTATTGCTTCTGTTTATTGCTGCTTGACGTCTTTTCCCATAGAGCATCTTTCTAAAATCACTATTCTTTTGGTTGCTTATATCTATCAAAATTCTTCATATTGTAATTTGCTTGCAGGGGGTTCTAACTAACAACTCATTTTCATAGCCCTTTAAGATTCATAGAACATTTTCCCCACAATAACCCTGTGTATTCAACCCCAGTGGGATGTAAACTCTTTGAAGGTAGGGACTATTAAAAAAAAATCTCTAGCATTCAACATAGTACATTGCACATACTAGGTGCTTACTAAATATTTCTTGAAGTAAGTAATGTGATTATCATCCCATTTTGCAATTGGGGGTACTGAGGCTTACAGAGATTAAACGAATCATTCATGGCCACCCAATGTTCAAGAATCAGGCCTTGAACATTGAATTTCCTTATTCCAAGTTAAGCATTTCTTCCACTAACCACAGCACCTGACTTGATTACTCAGGGATTCTTCCTTAGTATTACCCAGAACTTTTTTTACTTCCTGGCTGACTTGGATTTGACTTTTCAGTACATTGTAATCTCCAGATCTTTTTTTTTTTTTGGTTATGATATCAATGCAAATTCACCTCCAGAAATCTTTCAGATCCTGTTGAATGACATCCTGTATATAGTATAGTGTCCTACATTAGCTTGACAAGGTAATTTTGTTTTTTACCCAACGTTCCTCATTTGGTCTCCTGGGTAAAATATAACATGAAGCCTCAGTGTACAGTTTACTCCCTATTAAACAGATTCAGAAACTTCCAGCGTTGGTAGATCAAAACTACCCGTGAGAGGGAAGGATTGAGCCATGTTGGCAAACCTTGGGAGCTTCAGGGAGGGGAGGAGGAAGGATCTGGGAAGAACCAATATTTTTTTCATTTACCAGGGAGGTGTACTAGTCGTTCTTCTGACTTGCCCTGGCATGATCACTTTGTACCTTTGGCTTGGTAACAGTATCCACATAAGTAGCTCATTTGTATCTAAAATTGAGCAAATAGCACTCTGGCAATGGACAGCTGCTTACACGATATCTTTAAAAAAGACAAAAGAAGCAAATCCATGCTCCTTTCCCTTCCAGGAGATTCTTCAATCAAAGTGAAGGATGCAGAGTTGGCCACTTTGTCTCACGCAAGCTGCCAGGGAAACACACAGTATAATTAGTAACCCTGAATGGTGCCAAGTGAGGCATACAGAATGTTTCTTTGCTCTTGCTTGTAAATTTCAACACAGGTTGGAAGACACAAAAGCCCAATTCATTAGGGAGACAGATCTAATCTGATTCAACATCTTGGGCCAAATTCTGACTACCTAAAGAATAGGTTAAGAGACATCAGGACTCTCATGTAGCCTGTGACAGCAGAGAGACCCAAGATAATTCTGATATGAAGAACATACATGTCTATATCCATATATGTTTCTATGTCCATATCGTCCATATATCTCTATCATCTCATGAAGTTAAGTAGTTGGCTGAAAGAATGAAGTTCTCAGAAGCCCATCTATTTTTTCTTGATTTTACTTGTTTTCCTTTGGATTTTATATTTTTTAAAAAGAGCCACTTATTGCACCTGCAGTTTTTAAATGACCATTTTAAATTACTTGTTTAATAGGGGGATGGGGAATATAATAATTGCTTGTGGAATTGAAAATATTAACATCTCCTTTTTGTATGGGGCAAGGTTGGGCAAACTATGCCAAGAGGGCCAAATCCTAGCCCACACCCTTCCACAGTCTCATGAGCTGAGAATGGCTTTACATTTTACATATAGTCTTTTTTATTGCATTAAAAATACAAAAGACATTCTTAGAGCATATAGAAACAGTGCTTTGATCTTATGTATATTATAGCTTTGTGAGGTAGATAATGCAAATATCTCTAGTCAGCTTGACAAAAAATGGATGCTGGGAGAATATAAATTACTTTCCCAAGGTCACACAGTAAGTTTTAGAGCCAACCCCAAGTTTTCTGACTCATAGGATAATTTCTTTCCTTTAAAAATATTAATGAGGGGGCAGCTAGGTGGTGCAGTGGATAAAGCACTGGCCCTGGATTCAGGAGGACCTGAATTCAAATCCAGTCTCAGACACTTGACACTTACTAGCTGTGTGACCCTGGGCAAGTTACTTCACCCTCCTTGCCCCAGAAAAAAATAATGACTTTTGTTTTTGTATTACAGTCAGTTCTGCCTCTTATCCTTGTTCCCTTGAAGTATATCCTCCATTATAACATAGAAAAACAGTTAAGGAAAAATAGCTGATAAAAGTGACTGCAGGTGACAATATATGCAATATTTTGCTCCTTTCTGCTCCATCTTTCTGTGGAGAGAACAAAAGTATATTTCATGAAATGCTTTACCACATTTATTATTGATTTTTCATTTATTCAGCATTTGCTTCCTTTTAGTGTTCTTTTCATTTACATTGTTATAGTCATCGTATGTATTGTTTTTCTAGGTTTGTTCACCTTTTATTAGTTGATACAAATGTTCCCATGTTTCTTGGAATTCCTCATATTCACCATTTCCTGTTAAATTATAATATTCCACTATCTTTTTGTATCACACTTTGTTCAGCCATTACTCAATCAATGCACATAGTTCTTTGCTACTGCCTAATAGTGGGATCCAATGCTTCTCTCACTAAAACATGCTGAGTGAGTACTCACTAAACACCAAATGAATGTTAGGCGATTGTGCAAGTCACATTCACTCTACAATCTTCTTTTCTCCTTTTTTTTTTTTTTTTGCAAAACAAGTGCAGGGTTCTTACTACCTTTTACATTTCAGAATACAGTGATGGCAGGAATGAATGAAAAGTCTGGGAATTCTTCAAGCTTAAGGGTGGTATCCTAAGTGTCTTCTCTATTGTTAGCTTCTTGTTAACCCATTTGTGTGGTGGATAAATTGTTCCTCATCTAGATTAGGTGTATCAAATTTATGGCAGTGGGCCTCCTTACTGCCAGCAAAATTCATGACTGCAGTCAAACCAGACTGGAATGTAATCAGAAAACGTTTAATTAAATAAAAATATAATATGACATAGGTAATACTGATATATGGTTTTCTAAATCAATATGTAACTTGCAAGGATCATTTTGAGTTTGATTACAGCTTGATTAGATAGCCTGATTTATAGGCTTCGAGTGGAGGTAGTTCAGCGGGTGAAAGTGCTGGGCCTGAATTAAAATCTTACCTCAGACTCTTGCTAACTATTTTAGCCTCTGCACGTTTGAAGTACAAAGGCACTTAACTTTTTATTCCTTCTGTTTCCTCATCTGTAAATGGGGATACTAAGAGCACCTTTCTCATAGGCTTGTTGTGAAGATCAAATGAATTAAGATATTAAGCATCTTTTAACTACTACTATTATTATTATATACCTCTAGAAAATATTTATTTCCCCTTTCCATTATGATTTGCAGTTAAAACAAGGAAAAAAATAGCATTGCAATTCTTTGGATCACTGAACATCATTGGAGTAAGATATAAGGTGAATCTTAGAAGGAAAAAAGAAGACATGTTAATGAGAAAGAATGTAAATGTTGAGCACAGTGACTTGAACATAGTAATTGATTCATATTTGTTGACTGACTGAAGATATAGTTAGTTAAAAACCTGTGTCTCTTATTATTTAGGTTCAACCAGGCTCTTGAGTTGGTTGTTCTGGCCAACACTTCATCCATACCTAGGTGGCTTCCCTTCTTGTTTTGAGAAAAAGAGCAGCAATGGGGGGAACTATTCTTTTCCTGTCTGGGGCTGAGTGGAAGATTGAAGTCCCCAGGTGAATGTTACCTGGTGGCTTTCAACCTGAGGTACATTTAAAAGATGAAAGGAAAAAAACTTGTAAGTATCTGTACCTACTCTGATTTGACAAAAGCCAAAATAAGAGATTCCCTATGGAGGAGGCTGTCCAAAGTATATATGTAAAACTTGACTTTGATGGTGTGTGTGTGTGTGTGTAGAGTTTACTGGGGAGATGGAATTGAGAAAAGCTGAAGAGAGTGCTGGATTTGGAGTCAGGAAGACCTGGGTTTGAATCCCACCTCAGATACTTGTTAGCTGTTTGACCCTGGGCAAGTCACTTAACTTTTCTGTGGCTGTATTTTCTTTTATGTAAAACAGGTGTTGGACTTGTTGACCATTGAGTTATCTTTGAGCTCTAAATATGTGATGTTATATTTATCATAAATGTTCTTTCTTATTGAAGAATGTTTAGATTTGTATAGGACTTCTCCTGGATAAATTAGCTCAGGGCAACACCCTACTTCTTTTAATCCATTAGTTTGGAGCATCCTGGTAATGTAATCTTGGGGAAATTGGTTAAACATGCCATTTCTTGGACCTCACTTTCCTAATCTGTAAAATGAGGGAATTTGATTAGATGCATTCCAAAGATTGTTTCCAGCTCTAATTGTCTGGGTTTCTATATCCAGTCAGTAAATATAGATCAAACTCAGCCCCACCCCCCCTTATCCTATCCTGACCACTTTCTCATTTTCTGTTTTACTCTTTCTCAGGATTAGCCTAGGAGAAAGAGAAATATTCCCTCTCCCTCTCCTACCTTCTACTTCTCTTTCTCCTTCTACCCTCCCCTCCCTTTGATACTACCTCTTTTCTTAAATTATATATTTCGAGGCTAGTGAAATTGCCATCCCCCCAAATCATCATTGGAAAAAATTGTTTAAAAGTTTAGGACAATAAAACAAGCTGGCAAGAGGGAGAGGTATGTAATTGCTGTTCTTTTTGTAGACCACTAAAGCCACATGTTTTAACCATCTAAGGACAGCAGGGATTTTTCTGTTTCTGAGTCAAGTGTAATACCCAGTTCTTCCCCCCTTTCTTTATTTTCCTTTTCAGAAAAAAAATAAGTAGAATTAATTTTCATTGGGATCAACTAAATCTTTTTGTTCTTTTATGTTGGCAACATGAGGTTTCAACAGACCTCTGATCTTGCATTGAATAAAAATATAGTATTACAATCAAAGTCCTAGGCTGGGGGCTCGAACCCAATTTGGATTAAACTACATTGTAGAGAGCATTCTTTAGCTAATAGAGGGATCGTCCAGGGAGCTTGATGGAGAAGGACTGCCCCATACTCTGCCCCCCTCCCCATGAGCTTTTCCAATACACTGTTTCTTTTGTTTCACAAATCCCAGGCCAATCACTAGGAGGCTTATGCTCCAGTTATATGTTCAGAGTCTACAATCCCGCATAAAGCTGTCACTGAGGTCGAAGAGAGGAAAGCAAGCAGGCTCAGATCCAGGCAAGACTGTGAATCAGAAAAAAAAACAGCCTTCAGTATCCCTTTCATCCTCCCCTTTGTCATTCCTCTTTTCCTCTTGATGATACTCTCCTCCTCCAGAGATGCCCAGAACCTTCAATGCCCCACTGTAGATTCTACCCTAGTTTTGCACCCTTCAGTCAGACTATGTTCTAAAGTCTGAAGGGTTTGAACCCTATTCAGACTTACCTGCCTTTTTCCCATTCCTTCTGTTTGCTAGTTAATAGATAATATTCACTCTTTCATCTTCATCCTCTTTTTTCTTCTCCTCATCCTATCCTTCTCTTTTCTCCCTACTTCTTCCACCTTCCCCCCTCCTTATTTTCCACCTTTCTCCTTTTTGCTTCCATATCTCCCTCCTCTAGTTTCTTGAGGGATGGAAGAGAAAGGAATTTCTTCTACTATTATTCCTCTTTTTCTCTTCCTTTGCTTCCTCTTTCCTTCCTCCTCCTCTTCCTCCTTTCCTTCCTCCTATTTTCTGTCCCTTTCTTTCTCTATTTCCCCCTCCTTTTATTAAGCACCTACTATGTACAAGGCAAGACTCTAGATCTTTGGGATACAGAGAAGTATATAGGAGAAGTATGCTACTCTCAAATCACTATCCAGCTGGAGGAAAAGATATAGACTTGAAAAGAAATACAGTAATATAAATTGGCAAAATGAATATGATATTCCTTTTGAAACTGCTAGGGAGGGGCACCTAGCAGGTGGTGCAGTGGATAAAGCACCAGTCTTGCATTCAGGAGGACCTGAGTTCAAATCTGGCCTCAGACACTTGACACTTTACTAGCTATGTGACCCTGGGCAAGTCACTTAACCCTCATTTCCCTGCCCCTCCCCCCAAAAAAAGAAAAGAAAAGAAAAGAAAAAAGAAACTGCTAGGGATACACTTTTCTCCTTAATTCAGGATCAAATAGCTGAAAGAAGAAGGAACAGATTGGGAGGTAAGCCATTAATGTGTCCTCTCTTCTCACTCAACTTGACTGGAGAGAGGCTTTCTCTGTAGAGCTCCCCTTGCATGAAAAGATACTTATGTAAATTTAAATATTGTGTATATATGTATATATGCATATTTACATATATAGATATAGTAAAACTGTATCTTTCATCTTGCCCATCCTTTGACCTTTATTGATTTTTATGGTGAAATTCTCCTTCTCTTCAACCCTGTCTACCAGAGACCCCAGCTGTCTCCAGCTGTAAGGTCAAAGTGTTTATACAAACAGATGCTCTCTTTTTCATCACCAGGAACCCTGGCTCCAGGGAGAGGAGGAAAGGGCTGTTCTAAGCCTTATTGTCCAATAAGTGATAGAGACAAAAAGAATTTCTTGAGTTCATAGGAGGGACTAATCACTGAGAGCTAGGATGGCTGAACAGCCCAGCTACACCTTGAAGCCTGATTTCTAAGGCTACACACAGTGGCCATTCCAAGGCCTGGATGCAAACCCCAAAACACACTGCTGAGTGCCATGATGTGTAGGCAGAGTAGGCTTCTGGGAGAGGGCAAGGCTTGAGCTGACTTTGAAGGATATAGTTAAGTCCTTAGATAATCAGGTGGGTGCCAAACAATAGCAAACCATCATTACTTTGTACCTAAAATATTTCAATAGTCTCCATATTCATCCTATTGCCTTTTCTCTCTACTTTGTTCAATTAATTCTTCATATTGATGCCAGTTAAATCTGCCTAAAACATTGTATTGTACATCATTCCCATTCTAAAAAACCTTTGATGTCTTCCTAACACTTTTAGAATAAACTCTAATATCTCTACCTTGTAGTAGAGCTTTCTAACTCTCTGTCTCCCTTCTTTTCCTCTCCCTCTTCCTTTTTCTATCCCCTTTCCTTCTCCTTCATCTAGGGTTTCTCAGTTCTTTTTATATCATAGATCCTTTCGAAGTCTGATGAAGGCTATGAACCGCTTCTCAGAATAATTTTTAAAAATAATTAAAGGGAATGATATAAATTTTATTTAGAGGTTCATGAAAATAAAAATGTAATATTTCCCTCATCCAAGTTCATGTACCCCCTGAAATTATCATGGTCCTACTTTATACAAACTTAATGTGTTACTATTTCCTCAGGAAATATTTTTTATTTTAACTTTCACAAGAATTTTCTAGAAGCAGTGACTGCTCCAAAAAGCAACTTCAATTGCCAGTAAGGGAAATATCTTCAGGTCTGGAACAGTTTCTTTCTTTCTTTCTTTCTTTCTTTCTTTCTTTCTTTCTTTCTTTCTTCCTTTCTTTCTTTCTTTCTTTCTTTCTTTCTTTCTTTCTTTCTTTCTTTCTTTCTTTCTTTCTTTCTTTCTTTCTTTCTTTCTTTCTTTCTTTCTTTCTTTCTTTCTTTCTTTCTTTCTTTCTTTCTTTCATCTATCTATCTATCTCTGCAGGGCTATGAGTTTAAGTGACTTGCTCAGGGTCACACAGCTAGTAAGTGTCAAGTGTATGAGACCAGATTTGAACTCAGGTACTCCTGAATCCAGGGCTGGTGCTTTATCTACTGTGACACCTAGCTGCCCCACTGGAACAGTTCTAAGAGCTTCAGTTTTCTTATTCCACTCCTACTTGTGATCTCTATACTTGATGCCATCCCCAGTTTTTCTTCAACTGCTAGACCATACTACATGGGGTTGTGATGGAAGGAAACAGATTTTGTGCCAGAAGGCTTACTCTCTGTTCTCCTTCAGGCCCCTTCTAGGCCTGATGTGCTTATGGCCTCACTGGCTGAGACAGAGCTGGTCAAACATCATAGCATCTTAGAACCTCAGAGGCCATATGTTACTACCTGTAATTGACCAGTTACATGGGCCCAAAATCAATCAGAAGGGTTTTTCCTGTGAGAAACAGAATCAAAGATGCAGCAGGGCCTGGGAACTCTTCCTGTGCTTCTACCTGTCTGGAGCTAGGAGACAGAGATAATCATGGAGGACAGGATCATCCTAGTCCCAAAGCCTGTAACCTTCAACCCCAGAGCTCAGGAAATGTAATACCAACTGTTTCAGTATCCCCGCTCCAAAACTAACTTTCTGGTTCCAAGTCCCTTCCCCACTTATGCTCCATAAAAGCTTTCCCTTCCCTGTCTTTTGAGGAAAATGCTTTTGAACTCTTTTTTCCTCTCCAGAGGCTGTCTCTGACCTTCCTCTAGGTCACTTTCCCTAATGCCAAATAAAAGACTACTTTAATTCTGATTGGACTGTGTTCGAGAATGAATTCTTTAATAGACGGATACCCACGAGTCAGTTTTTCTCCTTATGTCACCAGGAACCTCCCTTTATAATATTTTGTCAAAGTGACTAGGCAACCTTTGCTTAAAGAACTCTAGTCGGGGAGGAACTAATACCTCTCAAAGGAGTCCATCCCATTTTTAGATAACTCTGATTCTTAGAAAGTTTTTCCTGCTTTGATAATAGGTAATCTTTCCCTTTGTCCTACAAAGGGAATTAACACACAAGATGAATACCACCCACTTGTATGAATCATACTAGGCATAGCCTTTTATATAAATGTTAGGATTTTTTCCTAAAAAAAAAAAAGGCCAGGGTTTAAAAATCAATGGTTGTGAGGGCATACTCCTACTAAAAACTCCAGAGAGATAAAGGCTGTTGAAGATTTGGCTGATCCTCTAGGCAATTTCTTTAAAGTCTTACTAGATCTTATTAATCCTTTAAAACCTAGGACAGGACTCACATCTTCCATGAAGTTTTCCCACATGACCACAGCATGTTCTATTCTCTGTGCTTCATACTGGGGCACCTGAACAAATACGTGCTTTTTTCTCCCTAAGCACTGGTTTACAGTTTCAAATGAGGTTTTTAGATTTGTCTTTTTTTTTTTTTAAATGCCATCTGAATAAGAACCTGATCCTGCATATAATGCAGGCTAGAAGGATTTTGAAGCTCAACTTTTTCTTAGGAGGTTTCTGGAGGTGGTATCTCTGATGTTGAGTTTCTATGGCTTTAATCATGGAACTTGGAAGAAGGAAAGGATCTCACTGACCAGTGGAAGGTCAGTTTGGCAACTTCGAGAACAAGAGACTTCCCTGGATTTAGAGAGGGAAGGTATAATCAACTGAGAAAGTAGCTATCGTTAAAGTAATAATGCATGTTGGGAAGTTTAACTCCCCATTGGCCTTCCATCTTTATTTTAATTTAGTAAAATATCTTGATATGTCTATTTCATAGATCTCTATTGAGGAAGGCCAAATTGTAGAAGAGACAGCATGGGGAAATCGGTGGAGAGCTAACCCAAAGCTAGAGAGACAGGTTTAAATCCTGCCTCTGACACATGTTGGCTATGTGTCGCTGGATGAATAACATAGACTCTTAGTGCTTTGGCTAACTAAGACTATAAATTTCAGAGAAGGTGCTGGCCTATACTGGAGGTTTCTTCAGATGGGAGTTTCTTAAACCAGTGAAGTCACAGGTCTTTATGTTATACAATGAAAGAGTGCTAGATCTGAAAACCCGAGTTAAAATCGTAGTGCTGACACTAATTAGCCACATGACCATGGACATGTCATCAAAACTTTCTGAGTTTTAATAGAAACTTCCTTATCCAAAACATGGTCTAGAATTTGTACCTGTACCTCCTGAGGCTGTGAGTAAAGCACTTTGAAAAGAATTATATAAATGTTAATTATTATTATGATTTCTACATTATGTTTCACTTGCCATTGTATATTTCTGGGAATTTCCCTGATGTGGGAATGGGAAATAGCTACCGTCATATGCTTAGTGTGCGGGGACACTGTCTTTTTTCAAAAGAAGTTTGTCAAATAGATTTTGAGCTCTTGTCAGTTTACCCTCACATCAATTTTGAAATTTTTTGAGATGGCTACTAGTTAGGAAATGTTTTTCACCAGCCCTGTCTCTTCTATCCCCCTACCCTAACTCTCACCATCATTCTTTCTTCCAAATTGTTATTATTCTTTTAAGTTGTTCTAAAGGGCACAATGATATATATCGATGATTTTTTTATCAGTAAATTTTTTTTAGTGAGGTAATTGGGGTTAAGTGACTTGCCCAGGGCCACACAGCTAGTAAGTGTTAAGTGTCTGAGGCCGAATTTGAACTCAGGTACTCCTGAATCCAGGGCCAGTGCTCTATCCACTGCACCACCTAGCTGCCCCATCAATAAAATTTTTAACAATAACTTCTTCCTCTAAAAGAATACAAAGAAAAGTAAGTTAGAGATGGGTATAAGAAGGTTCAGATGGCTTAATTTTCACTAATATGCTTTCTTCTGGGTAGGGAAACACTAGCAAAATCTCAACATTCCTTGGGACAATTCATGATGACAGGTAACAATCTCAATGTACAACTAATACCTTCAGGCCACTTCACTGGCCATTTTGGCTAGAAAAAAGCAAAGTAGTACAGGGCCTCTATTTAGCTAGAATAAGTAAAGGATGAATGATTTGTATTTCTTTATCATTGTTATATATAATAGGTACTTAATAAGAATCAGTTCAATGGGGGGCAGCTAGCTGGTGCAGTGGATAAAGCACCAGCCCTGAATTCAGGAAGACCTGAGTTCAAATCTGGCCTCAGACACGATACTTACTAGCTGTGTGACCATGGGCAAGTCATTTAAACCTCATTGCCCTGCAAAAACAAAAACAAACAAACAAACAAACAAGAATCAGTTCAATGAATAAATTCCTGTTGAAGGAACTGACTGAGATAATCAAATACTTCATAGAGCTAGAGAATGTCAGAGCAGGAAGGAACTTGAGAGATGATGTAATTCAAGTTTTATTTTACAGAAGAGGGAAATGAGGTCCAAGTGTGCTGGGAAATGTCTGAAAAAAATACATCCATACATGAATACATGCACATACCACTTATAAATTTACTCAGAATTATTGACATTTTCTCTATCATCTTCTTAAATCTAGACAATCAACAAAACAATAAATGAAGTCCTGATTTGTAGCATTTGCTGATTTCCAAGGTATAAATGCTCACACTAAAAATAAAATAGCTCTTCCTGGTTTGATCTGGCTCTAGCACAATCCTGGGCCCAGAGAAGAGAAATCACTTGTGGTTTCTCAATTGCCTTCATTTTAAGGTTTACCACCACAGGGCATTTTTGTTCCTTGTGGTCAAACTATTATCATCATGGTCCATGTCACTCATGAGTGTCTTTCCTTGACTATTATTATTTAAAACAAATTTTTTTGTGGGGCAATGAGGGTTAAGTAACTTGCCCAGGGTCACACAGCTAGTAAATATCAAGTGTCTGGGGTCGGATTTGAACTCAGGTCTTCCTGAATCCAGGGCTAGTGCTTTATCCATTGTACCACCTAGCTGCCTCCTTGGATATTCTTTTATTATATTTAGATAAAAGTTCAAAGATCTTGTAGGATCCAGTCTAGGAGAGAAAGACACACACACACATAGTCACACACACACACACACAGAGAAAGACACAGAGAGAGAAAGACACAGAGAGAAAGACACAGAGAGACAGACAGAGAGAGAGACAGACAGAGAGAGAGACAGACAGAGAGAGAGACAGAAAGGAGAGAGACACATAGAGAGACAGAGAAAAAGAGGAGTGAGAGAGAGAGAATCCTAATAGCCATGCTTATTTTCCTGCCACCAGGCTTCAATTGGCATTGGCCTAGGATCCTTTAAGCATTGACCTTTTTCAAGACAGAAGGGACTCAACTAATTGCTTGAATGCTGGACTTTCGAAAGACAAGGAGATGGAGACAACCAAAGTAGAGTTGGAGACTGGAGAAACTGTTGACACGGCTGGAAATAGGTCAATCAACTGGCCACCTCCCTACACATACTAGGATTTACCCTCTGGGAGGAATACTGGATGTCTTGAATTTCTTTTGTTCATCATATATTACTGCCCAATTTGTGAGTGAAAACTCATTTTGGAAAAAACTGAGTTTCCAGATTTTTACCCTCTGAGATACTTGGGAATAGGTATGGGAGAGGGGTATGGTCTGTAACACAATGAAATATAAGACATAGATTATGATATGGGTGGCTGATACATTGATTAAATAAGCACGTACTATGTGTATGTATATATGTATGTGTATATTTTTATATGGCTACTTTGATTAAATGGGTTCCTAAAGTCACGATGTGATGAATTACTAATGGGGATGACTGAATGAAGCATATGCAAGAGTGTAAAGTAATGGGCATTATTTGTGTGGGGTATGGCAAATGAATCAAGTGATTTTATTGGTGGATACATTCATAGAAAGAAATACACATAGGGCCAGATGAAACCCCATGAAGGGGCACAAGTTAAGGGATGATTATCAACTAGATGCTTTGAGATCCTAATGCAGAAGAACAGCAGTATGGCTTGGCTAATATCCACAGATCCATCTCTTGTGGAGTGGTGGTCATTACATACTCTATAAATATGGGCTTTTTGTTTAATACAAAGAAGAATGGAAAATCTTCTGACCTAATAGAGAGTGATGGAGAGATGGAGCTTGGTGCTCTCACATAGAGCAAGATGATGATACTCATGTCTATGGCTGTAGAGTAAAATCTCTTTGCTGAAAATACACAGTATTAGAATTGGAAGGGAGCTTTGGAGTTCATCTAGCCAACTGTCTTATTTTAGAGATGAGAAAACCAAGGCCCAGAAGAAACAGTAAGCAACTTGGCCAAGATCACAAATGCCATAAGCAGAGTAGTCAAGATCTGAACCTAAATCTTCTGATTCCATATTCAGTTCCTTTTTATGTTATTTTACATTAATGATGCATTTCTTCCCTCATCTGTTCAACAAATATTTATTTATCATTTTAAATACAATTTTATTTTTTCTAACTACATGCAAAATAATTTTTAACATTCATTAAATTTTTTGTTCCAGATTTTGTCCCTCCTTCTTGTCCCTCTTGTCCCTCTTCCCTAATATAGTAAGCAATTTGATATAGGTTGTATATGTGCAATCATGTAAAACATATTTCCATATTAGTCATGTAAAAGAAGAAAAGACCAAAAGAAAAAAATTACGAAAAAACTAAAGAAAGTGAAAATAATATGCTTTGATCTACATTCAGACTCCATCAGTTCTTTCTCTTGGTGGATAGCATTTTCCATCATAAGTACTTTGGAATTGTCTTGGGTATTGCTGAGAAGAGCTAAGTCATTCATACAGTGTTGATCATCATACAGTGTTGCTATTACTATGTACAGTGTTTTTCTGGTTCTGCTCACTTCACTTTGCATCAGTTCATGTAAGTCTCTCCAGGTTTTTATGAAATCCATCTGTTCATCATTTCTTATAGCACAATAGTATTCCATTACATTCATATGCCACAACTTGCTCAGCCATTCCCCAGTTGATGGACATCCCCTCAATTTCCAATTCTTTGCTACCATAGAAAGTGCTGCTTTTATTATGATCTCTTTGGGATACAGACCTAGCAGTGGTATTGCTGGGTCAAAGGGTCTGCACAGTCAACAAATATCTATTAACTGGTTGTGTGATTCCTAGACAAATAAACTGTTTGCAATAGTTTTCTCAACTGTAAAGATGGGACCATAATAGTACTTATTACCTCCTCAGGTTGTGGTGAGGATCAAATGAAAGAATATATGTAAAGCACAATTTACCATTTGGAGCAGTGTCTGGCTTATAATAGGTGCTTAATAAGGGCTTATTCCTTCTCCTACTTCCCTGTTTACGTGGATAGACATAGTTCTAAAACATAAAATTACAAGCAAAAGTACAAATGCTTTTGATATTGGTTGTGAGGGTAGGGGATGGTTGACTTTGGAGTCAGATCCTACCACTGATACTTGTTACCAGTGTGATCTTGAGCAAATTTCTTATGCTTCATGAGCTTCAATTTCCCTGGTTGTCAAATAAGGGAGTTGAACTAGATCATTTCCATAGACAGTTAGAGGCAGCTTGGTGTGGTAGATAAGGGTGTTGGACATGGAGTCAGGAAGACCTGGGTTCAAACTCCAACACATAAACAGACTAGCTGTGTGACCCTGGGAAAGTCACTTAACCGCCCTATGTCTTAGTTTCCTCTTCTGCAAACTGCAGGAATTGGGGGCAGCTAGGTGGTGCAGTGGATAAAGCACCAGCCCTGGATTCAGGAGGACCTGAGTTCAAATTCAGCCTCAGACACTTGACCCTGGGTAAGTCACTTAACCCTCATTGCCCTGAAAACCCTGCCCCCCCCAAACCCAAAAACAAACTGCAGGAATTGGAGTAGGTAGCCTTGACATTTTCTTTCAGCTGTAAATCTATGGTTTCTATGATAGTGATATGTGTTGATCTTCATCATTTAAAACTTAACAAATAGGGGCAGCTAGGTGGTGCAGTGGATAGAGCACTGGCCCTGGAGTCAGGAGGACCTGAGTTTAAATTTGGCCTCAGACACTTGATACTTACTAGCTGTGTGACCTTAGGCAAGTCACAACCCCAATTGCCTCACCCCCCAAACAAACCCCCAAAACTTAAATGGTATAAAGTAATCGAAGGGCTTGTGAATACACTTCACTGAGAGAGATGCAATGAGATCCTCCTTCTGGCCAATAAAGTGAAACCATCCATTCCTACCCTTGATTTGCTTTCAGGGGTCTCTTTACCAAGTGCTGGAGAATAGAAGGAATGAAGGCTAAAAAAATTTCCCAGCATAGTCAGAATGGAATAGCCAAGATTAGAACTTACGGGCCGGTTGACACTCTAGTGTTCCTTAGGTCAGTTGATCACCCTGCCTCTTTCCTAGGAAGAAGGATGAAAAAAAGCCCAAACCAGGACAATGGCAGTATTCCTTTTTTTGTGTTACAGACAGTAACCCGAACCTGTGGGGGGATAATGAACAACTTGGAAAAGCATTCCCAGGACCCCAGCTATTGTTTCAGGGGGAAGAAGCTGGGAGCTCAATTACCAGAGAGGCACCGGAACTGAATAGGTTCAGAAAAGAACCTAGTCATGAATTTGGAACAAAGCATTGAAGGAGGAGGGAGGGGAGGAAGCTAATCCCAGCTCTTTGAGAGAGAGAGAGAGGGAGAGAGAGAGTGAGAGAGAGAGAGAGAGAGAGAGAGAGAGTGAGTATGTGTGTGTGTGTGTTTGTGTGCTAAAATCTTCAGCACCTTTTTTGCCCTTTGCTGGCTCCTGGGAGAATAGGAATGTTGGGAAAGAATATATAAGGAAGAAAAGCAGGAAGGGAGAAAAAGAGAACACATATTTCTCTGCCATGGAGATGGGAAATTTTCATAAGGATGGAACTGACCCTTTATGCTCAGGCCACCAAGGCTTATGCTATGCTCCCAGACTTCAGGAAGAATCCAATTTATTTTGGAACTCTTAGTTCTGGGAGTCACCTATGGCATGCAATCTATTATCCGCTTCACCTGTTACCCTTCTTTGACACCGAGAAGTCTCCAGCTAAGGGCTAGGGATATAGGCCAACCATCTGAAAGAAAAGACATTTCTAAAGAGTAAAGAAAACTCTTAACACACTTACTTTTAAAATTCTGGTTTCCATGACAACTTGATGCAGCCCAGAAAATGGCCCTCTCCTCCACACATCATTGTTTAACTTTTAGTTGCTGCAGCAACTGAACATAGCACAATCAGCCAGCCTCCATTGGGTTCTTTCTTCTTTCCCAGTCACACTTTTGTGGGGCCTCCTTCATGCCAAGATCACTTTGTCTTCTGTTCTAGAAGTTCATGTGAAAAAAGGATGGGTAAAATGTCAGGCATTGTTAGGAAAACTTGGAGTTATAGATGGGAAAAATCAGTGACAATCTAACAAAGAAGATTGGGGAAAGAAATCCCTTAATTGCTTAGTCCCTTCTACCAAAGCACTCTCTCACTTAGTGTTTTGGGATATGAGTTGTTATTTTATTTTTCTAAGTGATGAGTCAATCTAGTCTGGCAAAAATGTAGACCTAGGAAACTGGTCAGGCAACATAAGTCTCAGTGGAGTGAGTTTCTAAGGAAGTTGAGACAGCTTGTTCAGTTGTTTGAGTGGTGTCTGACTCTTCATGACCCAGTTTGAGGCTTTGTTGGCAAAGATACTGAAGTGGTTTACTATTTCCTTCTCTAGCCCATTTGACAGATGGAGAAACGGAGGCAAATAAGATTATGTGACTTGTCCAGGGTCACACAGCTAGTAAGTATTTGAGGCTGAATTTGAACTCCAGTCTTCCTGACTCCAGGCCCAGAGCTCAATCCACTGTGCCCCCTAGCTGCCCCTTCAGTTAGCATAGGCTATGCTTAAAAAATCCCAGTAAATAACTTTGTAATATGCCTTTCTACGCAGAGAGATTCTAAAGCACTTTGGATCCTATCCTTTATGCTACTGCCTGGTTGCACGTAGACTTTGAGAACTGACCCTTTCCTAGTTTATAAACGGCAAAGTGACAACACACCTATCTGCTGGTAACTATGGCAGTTGAAAGAAGTAATAATGAAGGCTTACATCTAAATGTTTACTCAAGTCTTCCTTGACCTGAGTCTTATTTCTCTTTGGACTACTCTGATCTCTTTTCAGTCTTGGTCTGTGGTGTCATGCTAAGGCACAGTTCACCTTTCCTGGTCCATGGATAGATTGCAAGGAGCTTGTGACCTTGGAGGAGAAAGATAAATTGCATCTTTATTTTTCACCAGCCTTTCACTGAATTTTTTTTTACATTTCCCTCAGTTATTAAAAAAAGTATCATTCTGAGAAGGGATACATGGGTTTTACCAGATTTACGGACGAGTCCATGACTCTAAAAAAGGGAAGAATCCCTGATCTATAGAAACTGCCTTATATCATTTAACATTTATGGAAACATATTGGGTATTGTATCAGACATGGGTCACTTACCCTCTTTGTGACCTTGGGCAAGTAATTTTCTTTCTGTAGGCTTTGGTGTCCTTAATTATGTAAAATGACAGTGTTGAATTAGATGACACTCAAGATCCCCTATAACTCCAATCTATGGTCCTATGGGGAAATTCTGGACATTTCCATACTGCTAATAGGTCAGGTATACCAACAAGATAATGAATGATGAAGTATTAGTGATTAACTATTTTTATTTTTTTAAAAGTAAGTTTTTATTTATATCTTTTGCTTTTCATATCACCTTAGTTTCCCCTTGTATCTCTCACAGTCTCAGAGAGCCATCCAACATAATGGTATTTTTTAAAGACAAAAAAAGAAGAGGAAAAAAGCAGTATAACTGATCAATAAATTGAAAAAGTCTGAAAACATGTGCATTATACAACATGTATGGACCTCTTACCTTTATAAAGGTGTGGGTTGGGTGTGTTTTCTCATATGCTTTCTCTCTCTCTCTCTCTCTCTCTTTCTCTCTTCTGTGGGGCAATGAAGGTTAAGTGACTTGCCCAGGGTCACATAGCTAGTAAGTGTCAAGTGTCTGAATCCAGATTTGAACTCAGGTCCTCCTGAATCCAGGGCCAGTGATTTATCCACTGCACCACCTAGCTGCCCCTCTCATATTCCTTCAAGAGCCATGCTTGTTTTTTATAATTTTGCAACATTTACTTCTGATTCTCTGTCTCTGTCTCTGTCTCTCTGTCTGTTTCTCTCTCTCTCTCTCTGGTTGATTGGTTGGTCTTTCCATTTACATAGTTGTAGTTATTGTCTATATTGTTTTCTTGACTCTACTTACTTCACTCTGCATTGGTTAATGTATATCTTTCCATGCTTTTCTGTATTAATCACATTTTATAATTTTATAGTAATACTCCATTGCGTTCATGAACCAGAGTTTGTTTAGACTTTCCCTAGTCAATGGGCATCCACTTTCTTTTCAATTCCTTGCTATCACAGAAAAGTCTGCTATAAATATTTTAATATGTATAGGTAGCAATATTAGTTTCAATTTCTTTCTGGGAATCATAAGAACCATGTCTTTTATTGTAAAATCGGTACATTCTGTAGAATAATCATAATGTCTAATGTGTATTTCCAGAGATGAATAGAAGCATAATGGATAGAGAGAGTGCTGGGCCTGGAGGCAGGAAGATCTGAGTTCAAATCCAGCCTCAGACACTTACTAGCTGTGTGATCCTGGGCAAATTGCTTAATCTCTGTCTGACACAGTTTCCTCAACTGTAAAATGGGGGTCATTCTATCACTTTTCTCACAGGGTTATGGTGAAGATCATATGGAATAATATTTGTAAAGTGCTTAGCATGGTGCCTGGAACATAATAGGTGCTTAATAAATGCTTATTCCCTTTCTCTTTCCTCTCTCCCCCCTCCCTTCTTTGGCTGCAAAAGTGATTAGAAATTTCCCTCAGCTGGGCTGGTACTTGGTGTGACTTCTCACCATGGCACAGAGGGCGGGGAGGAATGTTTGGAGTTCTGTTAGGCCAAGGACAGCAAGGCAAAGTTTATGTACAGAGAGTGCCCTGGAATCGTTCATGCCCATGCAGAGCAGACAGGCAGTGGATTTCAAAACAGGCTAGCTCTTCCAAAAGACCCCACACAGTGAACTTCATAGCACTCCACAAATCTCCCCCAGAGAAAGATGGAAAGCTTGTTTGAGTCTTCCAGGATGTAAACCTGTGGTTCCGCCAAGCCTTAACCAGATGCTGGAATGGAACCTGAGCAATCAACCTGATGCTCAGGGCCACCAAGTCACCCTTCCAGTTGGATAGCTCAGAGAAAGCAGCCAAAGGCAAAAACACCATAATCCCCAAAGCTCAAATAAATGATGTCTATGCCTCGAAAAGAATCACTGCACATTGCAGGACTGAGGCCCCTTATTTATTTAATACTCTCCAAGCCAGCAACAGAAATAATTGCCTACATGGTCAGGGCAGGAAATCCTGACACAGGGAACTCAACACGGTAGCTCCACTTTTTTTCCCCCCTTCAAGCATATCTTAAGGCAAGAATGTGGTATTTAGGTAGCACTAGTCCGGAGAGAAATGTCTGTCATTTTCTAGCTGAAGATTAGTGTCTATCATCAGTGTAATCCCTCAGTTCCATGACATAAAAAGATATTTCTTTTTCATGGACACTCGGGTGTGATTTTGACAGGGTCTCCCCCTCAGGAACGGTTCTGTCTCCAGACCTGCTACTAGATCCATTTCCTTCAGAATAAATATTTAGTTGTTGGCAATGAGATGCCAAAAAAGACAAAACTGTTCCACTTTGAGCCTTCAATTTTTAATGAAAAGCTTATGAATTGCATTCAGTGATAAGAAATGATATTAGGAAGACCTGGTGAGGTGAGACTCAGAACTCAAACAATTTACAGTGGGTTACAGTTTGCAAAACAGGCCAACTTAAAATGTGTCTTATTTTCAGAGGGGCTTTTGGGGGACTTTATAATATTTTTGAAAACTATTATAGTCATCAAAATGTTTTCATGTTTTCTTTCTCCCCCATTTTATTCCCACAGTCATACTCTTATTCAGAGGTATTTGAGTGGTCCAATTCCTCCCTAATCCGCCCTCAAACAATGCCCCTCCACCAAATTTCTGATCATTCAATCACTTTCTAGTGCCCCATAAATTCAATGAACCTGCTCTCACTTGGTTCTCTTCTCTTCACTCATTTTTCCTTGAGATCTCTGAAGACTGCATTGCTGCTCTTCTGTGTGGTTATGCTTCTCAGATTGCTTATTTATGCTTACCACCATCTTTTCATGGTTTTAATTAGTCCTTCATGGCTTCCTTTGAAGTTCATCCTTTCTTTTCCTTTTTGACACCTTTTGAATTCTCAGGTTCTCTCCTCAGTAGCTCCCTCCCAAGTATTTCCTTCACTCCTGTGCTTATTGTCCTCCTGGCTCTTAGATGTTCTCCCTCCCCCTCTTTTCCTTCTCTCTGTATTTCTTAGAAAAGAACATTTTCCTCTGAAGACAGCCAACCCAATTCCTTTCCTCTGTAGGAGCCATCTTTCCCCTGCTGCTTTGTTACTGCACCTGTTGTTCATTCTGAGTGATTTTCTTTTCCTTAGTCTTTTTTTAACCACCTACCACCCCCTGGAATCCATCTTTTTCCCCCACTGATTTCTTCTTGAAGTCTCCTTCTCTTATAGCTCCTACTTTCCTTTATGGTCTCAAGAAACTTCCCTGGAATACTGTGGGCAGATGCTGCTAACTTGGTTTATTTTTGCTTTTATTCCCAACTTTGGAAAAATGCAACTTTCCTATCCCTGTGAAGTGATTTCAAGCAGCTCGTGTGACTATGTCCTTCTTTGATATGGAGACATAGTGGATAGATTTTTGGGACCTGGACTTAGGAAGACTCAAGTTCAAATCTTGCCTCAGACATTTCCTGTCTGTATGTCCTTGGGCAAATCACTTAATATTTCTGAGCTTTAGTTTCCTCGCTGAAAAAATGGGGATGCCATTAGCACCAGTTCATAGGGTTGCTTGTGAGGAATGAATGAGATAACATATGTAAAGCAACTTTCCAACCTTTAAGGTAATAATGATCAATGTCAGTGATTATTATTATCATCTGTAACTAGGAATTATTATATTTAGGACAAATATAATGTAGTGGTGGTGGTTGGGAAGTCAGTCTGATCACAGATACAATCATGGCAAGAGAAAAGAAGTTCATTTCCCAGAAGTCTGTACCCTATTATTAGTTTATGGGGGTGATGGTGAGAGGGGTGTCATAGTGATATGATCCTAGGGTTAGTAGCTGACATAGGGAGGAGGTACAAACTCCCAGAGAGGAAACATTATCCCTCTCAGAATTTGGTGCCCAGCTGAAAAGCTTAGTTTTCCTCATGCTAGTTACAACTCTGCTAAGGAGTTACACACCCAATCACTTTTTTTATAGGAGAGAATGCTATTTTGTCTTTTACAATTAGAAAATTGTTCTTAGCTTGCATATGCTACTAACAGTAGATGACTCGTAGCTATGCTGTTATTGTGTTGCTGGTTGTCCCCTATGCCCCCAAAACCTTGAGTGAAAAATACCTGACATCTGATGAACTCTCCTTTGCACAGGTCTATGATACACTTGTATTCTCCACCCCAATCACCACCCTAGTCTGCTAATTTTGCCGGGACTATTTATGTCTCACAGTGTTTTCTAGTGCTATAATTTCCTTCCTGAAGAGAATGACATTTGGACTAACTCAATGGAATCACCACACATTTTGGCAAGGCCAGGCCTTTTTACCCCCCATGTGATATATTATTCAAAGCAAGTCTAATTTTTCTGTTGATCTGAAACTCAAATGAAATTCTATGCTCCCAGGAATTTAAATAGACCCTTTGGCTTTATTCCAATTGAATTGACAATCAGACCACCACCACCTACTGTCTTACAAGCTGCTCTATCCATGTGTGGAGCCTCTCTACATATCTTCCCTTGAAAAGTTTTTCCCATCATTCCCCTTCCCTCATAGAAAATATATGTTCTCTAATATCTTCTTCAATCAACACAGAAGGGAAATAGGTAAAATCTGGAATCACAGAATTTTAGAGTTGGAAGGGACATTGGAAGCTGTCAAGCCCACTTTCCTTAGCTTACAGATGAAGAAACTGAAGTCCCAGGAACTTAACTTGTCCAAGATCACATGACTAGCCAGTGACAGAGCCAGAAATAGCACTTACATCTTCCAGACCACACAATGCTTCCTTCCTGGGTTTTAAAATTAATTTCACATTTCTCCCCCTAAATCTATTTCTACCAAGTTATCCTGCTTGCTCTTCCTTATTTAAAAAATATTTATTTAATTCTGAACTTAAAATAAAACAAACATTTCCATAACGTAGTCGAATAGGAAAAAAAGATGATTGTGCATAAAACTGCAAATTTATTATGTACAACTTGCTATTCCTTCAAAATCCATATTAAAGTTATGTAACTTTTTCTCCTTTTTTCCTCCCTGCTCCAGATGGCTACCATTGTACATAAATATGTATGTAATATGTAAAATCATTCTATACACACTTCTATCAGTTCGTTCTCTGGATGCAGATAACATCTTCCTTCATAACTCCTTTGTTAGTGCTTTTTCAAAACATTCTGTCTCTTTCTTTGTTCCAAACTATCTGTCACTCATGCCTGGAATGCTTTCGCCACTCACTGCTACTTCTTGGAATCCACAACTTCCTTCAATGCTGAACTCAAGTGCCACCTCATTTATAAGACTTTTTGCTATCCTTTCCCTTTGTTAGTGTTCCTCCTCTATACTTCCACCACCAGCCAACAAAATAATGTGTATTTACTTCTCTGTGTACATGTTGTTTTCCTTGAGAAGAATATAAGCTCTTTGAAGACAGGGCTAGTTTAAAAAATATCCTCAGATTCTGGCACATAGTAGGTGCTTAATAATGCTTGTTGAATTGAAAAGGACTTTTCATCTATATTTGACAAGTGAGAAAATTGAAATTTAGAGAGCTTAAGCATTTGCTCCTGCTTATATAACTAGTAAATAGTGGATGTAGAATTTGAACACAGCTTTCCCCAAGTAGGTGCACCACTCTAGCTATAATGGAATCTAGTCTTTTAGGTAAGTTATAACTGCCTGAGAGTCTACCCCTGGGTTCAGACACCCCAATTGTCTCTACTTTGCCCAAAGTCTTCCTTTGTTCCAATTTTGAAACCAGAGTCTGTCATCAGGCCCATGAGGTCAAAGCTTGGCATAATACTTGTTCACTCATGTCTGACACTTCATGACCCCATTTGGTGTTTTCTTGGCAAAGAGACTGGAGTGAGTTGCCATTTCCGTCTCTAGTTCATTTTACAGATGAGGAAACTGAGATCAATAGGGTTAAGTTACTTGTCTAGAGTCACACAGCTAATAAGTGTCTGAGGCCAGATTTGTACTCAGGAAGATGAATCTTCTTGATTCTAGTATTGGTGCTTTATCCACTGTACCACTTAGCTATCTGATATAATACTACTGAGATGCTATTTGACTACCAAATTATGCTCAGAAGCATTTTGATAGGCATAATAATACTGATATATTTGCCTATCAAAATGCTTCTCCTTTTTTCAACTATATATAATCAGTGTTTTTCTTCATATACTTCAACCAAAACAATATCACAACAAAATGAATGCAGGAGTAGATATGAGAATCTAGCTGTCTTCCATTAAGCCAGGTAATGAAATTTGCAAAAATTTGTAAAACCATATCATTTTTCTCACTATTTTTTTCTGGAAAAGATAGTTATTTTTCCAAAAAGAGGTAACATTATGTAATGAGTTTATTATTGTTTTAAAATATTGTAAGAAATATTTTAAAGATTTATCAGTTTTAATTTTTAATATGGTAAACATAGATACAACACATAAAATAAAACCCCTTTGATATCCTCAACAATTTATAAGTGAGTAAAGGAATCTTGAACTACACACATAACATACACCCCTCTCACCTCTCACCTCCCCCCACTTCCCACATAATCGAAAAACAACTATTTGCACTTCTCTGAATTTGTTGTAAGGGGAAGGAAGTAAACTCAACAAGAAATAAAGGGGCTATTTTCTGTGAGTTTTTGTAAGTGCTAAATTGAAGTACTATAGCCATAATTAAACACATTTTAAATCGCTCTGATAAATTATTAAAAGTTGAAGCTTGCTGAACAATTTCTTTATCCTGGCTATATTATGCCTGCTTGAGAACAAAAGGCAGACAGACCCTCTAGGGGAACTCAAAAGAGTCTTATTAGAATTCCCCTCTGTTCGGCTGGCTGTTTATGGGTGCTCTGTGGGCAGAATGAGTCTGTAACTGGAGCATTTTGGGCTTCTGAGATGAATTGCAATTATTCAATAGGCAGGGAAACTTGGGTCAAAACCATTAAGGAAAACCTCTTGCCCTCTACAGGAAGTGCCAGAGTAGACAATGCCATATCTGTTAGGACTCATCTCAGATACCTATGGAACAAACTGTAGATAATTACCCCTCTCCCCAGTAAAATATAATAATAATATAGAATATGTTTTATTATATAATATATATTTAATTACATATTTATGTAGCACTTTAAAGTCTGCAAAGCACTTTGGTCCATTATCTTTTTTGAGCCTCACAACCTATAACATATGTACTATGGGTATTATTATTCTCCTTTAGCAAATTAGTAAAGTGAGGCTTAGAAAGGTAAAGGGGTGGGGCAGCTAGGTGGTACAGTGGATAAAGCACTGGCCCTGGATTCAGGAGGATTTGAGTTCAAATCTGGCCTCAGACACTTGACACTTACTAGCTGTGTGACCCTGGGTGAGTCACTTAACCCCAATTGCCTCACCAAAAAAAGAAAGAAAGAGAGAAAGAGAGAAAGAAAGAAAGGTAAAGGGACTTGCTCAGGCTTAGACAGCCAGTGGCAGGGACTCCTGTGATTCAAACTCAGGTATTCTTGATTCAACGTCTAGCATGTTGTCTGCACGGCATCCTTAAGGATAGAAACCATATTGGTTTTCCACTCCTAGCAACCAGTCCAGTGCCCTTTACACTGTACATATTTAATAAGTGTTTTCTGAAAGTAATAGTTAGTACTCCTTTAGTTTAAGTCCTTGAGTTATTTGCTTCCAATTTACTGAAACTTTTCTCCATGTCTTTGCTCCTTTTTCATTGGGCCAAATGAATCATTATTGAACGAATGAATCTGTGCATTACATGTTGGTGAATTAAAGATAAACTAGAGGCAGGTAGGTGGCTCAGTGGATAAAGCAGCAGCCTTGGATTCAGGAGGACCTGAGTTCAAATCGGGCATCAGACACTTGATAGCTGTGTGACCCTAGGCAAGTCACTTAACCCCAATTGCCCCAACCCCCCCCCCCCAAAAAAAAGAAAGATAAACTAGTCACTCTCTTTTGAGGACAAGGAAAAAGGCCTTCTATAGTCTAACTCTAATCCTGGAAGACCCTTAATAGAGACTCCTAAAAAGCCAAACTCCTCCTATCTTGGGCAGGCATTCCAACTTCTTCTATTTGCAAGCCCCCAGCCAGTGAAGCTTGCATATTTTTGCAGTAGGGTTTTGGTTTAACTGTTACGCCCTCACTACCCACAAAATATACAGAATTCAAGTTAACAAATAGACTTGCCCCAAAGTCTACACAATGTCTGCCACAAGTATGCAGTAAGCTGGGCTTTCTGGTGTTCAGAGCTACTGTTGCTAACTATGGGAAAATAATTTGTCCTTTCAGTGCCGCACACACACATACTGTGGTTCAGATGTGGTTTGGGCAGCTATAAAATCAGATTTCAGCTGGCTCTGCCCTAGCTTTATACTTGTGTATCACAGTTGCTATTTACCTTAGCCTCAGTGTTACATTCCTAGGACACCATTGCCCATGTGTGTGAGGAATTTGACCAGCTGTGTCTTGCTGGGACAACAAGCCCCTCTCACCCCCAGGGTGAGAGGTAGATGCCTTTTTTGAGTCCTCATGGATTTGTGCACCTTAAAACAAGGACCTTATTCCCACTGTGTAACCACCACATTAAGTTGATAATCCTGATTTCATTCATGCCAGAAATAGCACCTTATGAGGTTTGTGTTTTGCCTGGGGATTTAGACTCTGATCACCTGACAATGTATGGCATTTGGGCTGGGCCTCCAACACCTGGATGTATTGCCTAGAAAGCATAGCTCATGTGTTTAGGGCCCAAACTAGAATCCCTGGGGTTATATGGGTCCTGTAATTTACAGCATGTCACTATGTTTGCAGAGCACTACAGTGTTTGTAAGATGAATCTAGAAGTAATTGTGAGATTAATAAGTAAGTCCAGGCTCCCTTCTACCATGCGCTTCTTATCCACTATAAGAGGGTAGAAGGGTAATAGAAATTCCTTGGCTTGATTCCTGTCACACAGATGGGTCCTATGAATGGCAGAAAAGGAGAATGTGGATGTAGCCAGAGAAATATTTACTTTAGATTCTTTGGGGAGACACCCTCAGGCATTTAGAAATGATGTCTCCTTTCCTTTGCAACTAAAGGGTGCTCCATGAGAAACCATGTACAAAGTGTGAGGATAGCACAAAGGGATGGCCAACTGATTTTCTACATGAGAAAGTAAACCTGTGTTAAGGGGGAATCGAGGAGGGAGGAAAGGATAACTCTTTTTGTTTCTACAACCAGGGATTTTGTCTTCCCTTGCATGAAGAAGAGGAATACGTGGACTAGTCCAATATTTTAAAGGATGTTCCTTTCTGTGAAACCTACTTTTCTAAGTGTGAGCTATATACTCCATTATACTTTTGTTTACACTCTTCCATGCCTGAAATTTCTCTCTCTCTCTCTCGATTGAATTTATATCTATCCTTTAAAATCAACCCAAATACATCTTCTTCATGAAGGCTTAATGGATATTTTTTGTTATAAACAATATTTCTACCATCAGACTTCATTAACACTTTTCTTTCAACTTTCTAATATATCTGTTGTGTAGTTCTATTAGAGAACTTGAAGGAACCATGATATAATATATGTATGTATGTGTATATATATATATATATGTATATATGCATATGTGTATATATGTATATACTTAACACAACACAACAGTATTCCCTCTCTTAAAACATCACAGCATTTTCAAGCATTTTTATCCTATGAAATTATTGTTCATGTCTTCCTATAAATTTCCCCCCTACTCCATTTCTTTTCTCAGTGAAGTTAACCTTTCATGATCTATGAAGAAGCCCTTGGGGGTGGCTCTAGGTCCTAATGGGCAAAATAGATGATTCCTCCTGATGTTGCTTTGACCTCCCAACCAAATTTCAGACCATCAATTAGTCTCTCTCTCTTTCAATTTACGTCCAGGATAAAGCTGGACAATGTGCCCATGTGGGTGAGGAGTGCCAATGTAACAGAAAGCAAGACATGGGAGTGTATTCTTACTCAGGCTGGAAGAATGTCCCTCCTCGAAAGCCAAACAAAGATCCATGGTTGAGGATTACTTGAAGTCTTTCCAAATCAGAACTCCTTCCAACTTACCTGACTCTTGTCCCAATCAAGTGAGGGCCTAGGTAGATAATGTATCTTTTAGGCTACATGGAATATTACCTGTATATTCCCAAGAAAATGTCCCACATAGCAGAAATGAGGTATAGTTGACTTACAATAAGCAAGATAAAATCAATGAAAATTGGGAAAAGTTACTAGAAGACTGACCAGTAACCCAGTGTGTGAAGATACCTTCCTCTGCTCACTGTGCTTGCAATAAAAGCTTATCTTTGCATAACCAAAAAAAAAAAAAGATAGATGACTTAGCCATAGATGATCTATCCATGGTACTGAAGGTCTTTTGGTTCTTTTGTCCTTGAGCTGTTCTCTCTCTCTTGCTATGTTACTGTCATACATCCATTTTCTTTTTCTTTCTTTCTTTTTTTTGTGGAGCAATGAGGGTTAAGTGACTTGTGCAGGGTCACACAGCTAGTAAGTGTCAAGTGTCTGAGGCCGGATTTGAACTTAGGTCCTCCCGAATCCAGGGCTGGTGCTTTATCCATTGTGTCACCTAGCTGCCCCCATACATCCATTTTCAGTCAAATACAGTCTTGCTTTTATCTTTTGCTACTTCTCAAATGCAAATTGTCATTAGCAACATTCTACAGTTTCCCTATACAGTCCATACATCTTTCCATATTCTTCGGGTCTCATTGCAATTTTGGTTATTTTTATATTGTGGTGTTCCTTAAATTATACCCAGATAGTATCACTAAGAAAATATTTGTTGTGGTAGAAACATGTGCTTTGGAGGTAGTGGAAGCAAATAACTTTGAATTTTTAAAATGCAATCCAGCCTGAACTTTTTCTATTCAATTCTAGGTCTAGATTTTTGTCCATTTGCAACACCTATCCAAGAGATATGCAGACACAAAGCAGTGGATTAACTCAATTGGATTCCCAGGTAAATGAATGTCATAATTTGGTCGGCATATATTTTCATCCATTTTTCACTAATATCGATGCTTTGGCCAATTCTTTTAAAACAATCTCTCAATAAAAGAATCCTACTGGTTTTCTGAGGTTTGATGTGATATAATATAGAGAATTTGGAGAATTTCACAATCTATAGGGAATCCTTACTATTTGAACTCTGCTCAGGGCATTCTCTTTTGTCCTTTGGTGAACATGTGTGTCCTTCTTTGATGCTTTGCTTAATGTTGGCCCTAAGAAGATGACTTAGCAAAGTTATCTGTCATGTTTACATTGGAAAGGGCATCATTTTAACTTATGCATAAGCAACACCCTTTTAGAGGCTATGAACAGAATAAAATACTTCTTGTAAACAAGCAGAGTAGAAAGAGTGGGATCTTTCATTCTTGTACCTTTCATTCAGTTGTCTGATTGTGATAATATAATCTGATGTAGAAAATTATCTGCCAAAGCCTACTATTTCTCTTCTATACTCATCAGGGATGCCTTATTACTATTCAAAATACTCTAGGGGCTTTGTATGGTTCTGATATTAAAAGCTTATATTCCTATTTTTAGGTCTTAAAATATTACTCAAGGTGACTCCAACTTACCTTTCCAGCCTCATGCAACTTTATTCTTCCTCTTGTACTCTGTAATACAACCAATCTGACTTTTACACTGTTCCTTAGACATGACACTAGAGTATATAGGTTGTTCAAACAGGACTAACACCTTTTCAGTGCTGCTTATCTATACCTTTGGCATCCACCTTTACCCAACTCTCACCTGTAGCTCAAAGAAGCTGTAGCATGTGCAGTGGCCATACCCTGGCAAAACCTTCTTGGCAGACAGACTAAACCAGGTTAAGGGTAACCAAGAGGCCTTAAACCCATAGATGAGTTAGGGAGATGTCTACCCCAAGGATGTAAAGACTTTCCCTAGTACAGTGGGAAAATGAGAACAACTTCCAGTGACCATGAATGGAGCTGAAGGAGGTGCTATGGATTGCTTAAAGCTTGGTTAGACATTGAAGACACCAATTTCACCCATTGGTTCCTGGACCACCACCAGTTGTCTTGACTTTTGTTTTGCCATCAGACTTTGATGACTCTAAAAAAGAGTGAGGCTAATAACTTTGCACAATGTTGCCTTATTTAAATCTAATTCACATGCAAGTCAAGGCATGACCCATGATTTCATTGGCCCTCTTAAAAAAGGAAGGTTGAACAACAACATGTGACATTCCAGCTTCTATCTCCATACCTTTGCATTGGCTGTCATGTCTGAAATACATCCTTCTTACCTTTTTCTAATAGAGTCCCTTTCTTCCCATAGAATGTAGCTCAAGTACCTTTTTGCAGGTGAAGCCTTTTCTGATACCATTTACTCTTTCAGCTAACTGCTAATACCTTCCTTCCCAAACTACCTTATATTTAACTACTTTACATACACACACACACACACACACACACACACTTGTATTTGATACTGTTATATTTTTGCTTTGTATATTTCTATATGCTTTTCTCTTCATGATTGGAATGTAAGTTCATTGTGAACTGTGGTAATTTGATTCTTTGTACTCATATCCCAGTGCCTAGGATAGTGCCTAGAACAAAGTAGACAATAAATCTTGTTAAATAATTTAATACTTTTATAGATTTTTATAAAGATAACAATATAGACATATACGTCCTTGGTATTATGGTCTTCTTGATCCCCCTTTTAGATAAAAGGTCCATCTGTATTTTCTCTTTTTAAAAAATCTTCCTTTCTTTGATATCTCTTGAACAATCATATACTGTCTTTAAAATTGTGTTGCCTCTAGCATGAATTTCTTCTCTATGTATTTTTCATATATTCTCAACTTTTCCTTCTTATTGTTTAGTTGAACCTAAATGTTGTCCTTTTTTATCTTTGTTACTGATGAGAATAGATTGTTATATAAACACTGTCAGATCTGTTCTATTCATGTCTATTTGTTATCTTTCCAGACAACAACTGGTCTCATAATGATTGATTTATCTGGCTCTTCTATAGGTCTATTTTCCTCTCATTTTGCTTTGTAATGTTGTGAAGTGATTCCATTTGTGATCTTCTTTCAGCCTCCTCTGTCATGTTTTGTTACTGCATTTGTGGCTCTAAAGCCTGACTTACATGTTCCTTTGTTTGGCAAGGTGGGTAATTCTTTGCTGGCTGAGACAATTTCAAGGGGCCTTTATACTCCTTGTTGTGGTGATTGTTTAGCATAGATTTGACTTTTCTAAGATGTGATCCTATTGAAAAGCTATATGTTTTTATCCATTTCCTATCCTTTTAGATTCACTAGCTTATTTAAACCCATTGGTTTGGAGATACTACAAATGAAGCATTTACCCAATGATCTCTTCGTCTAATGTATTTTTTTCATTTTTTCTCTAGCCAGATAATTATCTGGCTTAACACAGAGTTGATCCTGAAATTACTGCCATATTAGTAACAATTAGGACAAATTTTTATCTGTTAAGGGCTAAAATTCTAGCTAGTCTGTCTAAAATATTTAATGAGTGGTCGCCAATAAATTATAAGCTTTAGCAAGAGTTAGACTTTTAATCATTTATTAAGGAGAATAAGAATTTGGTAAAGAGAGAGAAAGGCCTAGATTCCTATCTATTAAAGGGAGAGCACATTTCTAGCTCCGCTCTCCACCCGAGTCCCGAGGAAAAAGCGCGAGACTGAGCGCCAGTCTCTTCCTTCCTCCTCCCACTAGCCCGCGTCACTTCCTGACTCCTGGTCTTGCCCTCAAAGACCTTCCCTTCATGGGCAGAACTCTTCTACAGTAAGTATCCAGCAGGTGGCGTTATTCCAATCGTTACAGTCTCTTCTATTAAAAAAGTATTCATGAGGTGCAGCTAGGTTGCACAGTGGATAGAACACTGGCCCTAGAGTCAGGAGTACCTGAATTCAAATCTGGCCTCAGACACTTGATACTTACTAGCTGTGTGACCCTGGAAAAGTCACTTAACCCCAATTGCCTCACCAAAAACAAAAACAAAAACAAACCAAAAAAAATATTCATGATATATAGATATTGGCTTCTGAATATAATACAAATCTTTAAACCTCTTTCAATTTTGGGTATCAAATAATATTTTCCACCCTTCTACATATCTACTTTACAGCAAAGTCACTGTGTATCATGGTATACATGTTGCTTTGGTTTGGAACATGCTATATAGATTTTTTTCCTCCCACTTTTGAATACTCTGTGCACAAAATGCAATATCATCTCAGTGTTCTTTGCAAAGCAAGATGACCCCAATAGAATGTAAGCTTCTTGAGGGTAAGGATGGTTCCATTTTGTATTCTTGATTACCAGCACCAGTACAGTGCCTGACAAGTAATAGGCACTTTATGGCTTTTATTGTTGCCTTTGGGTACTTGATGAAACCAAACTCTACAACTTCCTTATTTGGTTCTTTGAGAAGAACTCAGAAGGAATTATTCCCCTTAGGTGCAACTTCTTCATTCATTTTCACCTTATTTGTAGTGAATATATATTTGTGGCTCAGGCCACAGTAGTATATCATCTTTTCTGAAGTTGGACAAAAGTTGAGTATTAAAGAGTATCAAGAATTAATATTTGTAGATAGTCTAAGGACAGTCATTATTTGAATTTTTTGGAAGTTTTGTTTCACTGCTATTGTGACTACAGTGGAAGGAGGTTGCTGAGGACTGAGAGCTAGTTTGACTTTTTCTATTATGCATTATTATATATTCTGATCCTTTAGAATTATATATTAGTCATATTAAAATACTGCTTTCTTTACCATTTGCTCCACGAAGGCAAGTACCATACCTTATGTAAAAATTGCATCTCTTCCAGCACCTTAACACAAAGCCCTTCACATAGTAAGAAAAATCATAAATATTTGTTTTACTGAATCAAATGACTAATTTGGAATGACTCTCATTTAGTTGATGAAGCACAAGGCATCTGTTCTCTTGGTGTACTCTAATATGGCACCATTATTCTCTGAATCTGGGATTCTTCTGGAATCTTGTTCAATTCCTCTTTGATTTCAGATCTCAAAAGGCCATGGAGATCACAGCTGGTATTGCCATGCCCCATGGAGCTAGAAGACCTTAGTGAGATATACTTAATAAAGGTACTAAAGAAGATAGCCATTTATATAAAAATTGTCTTTATAGTTTGTAATGGGTGATTAAAATATTAATTCCAATTGAAGGGGAAAATGTATATAACTTAGGATTTTACCTATTTTGCAATCCCATTCTATTCCCTTATCCAAAAGTTTTTCTTTTTGTAAAAAAAAATAGTATTTTTTTCCATTTACAAGTAAAGACAATTTTTAACATTCATTTTGGGGGGGGCGGGGCAATGAGCATTAAGTGACTTGCCCAGGGTCACACAGCTAGTAAGTGTAAAGTGTCTGAGGACAGATTTGAACCCAGGTCCTCCTGAATCCAGGGCCGGTGCTTTATCCACTGTGCCACCTAGCTACCCTCTAGTTTTTCTTTTAATAGAAAAATGTTTGGAGGGAAGAGTACAGTTCCGAGTTTTCAAACCTCATGTGTTACTTTCCTGGATTTGCCCCTGAGCTTCTGAATGAAATCACCTCTCAGTTTCTCCATATTTTAAGGCTAATACCTAGAATAATATTTTCAAGGGATTTAGGAAATGAACTAATGTCTTCTGGTGGAAGGGTTTTTCTTTTGTATAGGGTTTCACAATAGAGTCATTGTTACACAGGGATGAGCTTGAAGTCAGAAAGACCTGGTTCAAGACCTGTTTCTTATTCTTATTATTTGTGTCAACCTGGGCAAATCATTTAATCTCTATGCATCTCAGGGAAATCTCTAGCAGTCTTCAAAGTCATCAATGAGTTGTGATCTACCTTGATGGAGGGAATTCCCACAAGCAGAGTTCCCTACTAGATCAGAAATCCTTCATAGATTTCTGTTAGGTTTCACAAGTCTCTCTATTTTTCCTTCCCTGTTGATATTTTAAAATTGTGGAAAGCATTTCCAGTCTTTTCTCATGGTTACTATATATTCCAAGACTTGAGCAGCTGTGGAAAAGAATGGGTCAATAGAGACCAAGGATGGCTTTCAAAAATCCGGTGCAGGAATGAGATTTAGGTAGGAGCAGAAGCTGAGTCTTAGCATTGGGGAGCTTGGGGGGTTCAAACCAAACACAATAGATTGGAGTCTGGATAGGGAAACTGGGAAAGGCATGTCAAAAGTCAAAACAAGAAGGTGCCATCTATGAAGTAATACAATCAGGTTATAACTGCAGATCCCAGAATTGTCTATCCACTGCCTTGGTGGTTTTGGCTCAGATAAAGCCTAGGATATGTGGCTTGTTCCTCAAAATGAGGTAAGTCTTTTTAGGTGTTTATAATAGAAGTATGAGGTCCCATCAGAGGACCCAAACCTCTGTGGCTAATGGTCACCATCCTCAATAAAGGGGCAATAAGCCAGATGATTTGTTTCTTTAGCTATGCACTGATGTTGTATCTTGTCTAAATGTTTCTTTCCCTCCTGAAATGATTCATCTCTATCTCCTTCATTGCCAAGTATTCTCCAACCTTATAAATGAAAGTAGTCCAGGATTCTTGAAACTGCTATTGCTGTATCTATGAGTCCCATCTTTGTCATCATTAACATACCTTTATTATTTACCTATGAGAAACAAAGAAAGGACTCTGGGGGATTTTGATCAACGTGTGGATTATTTTGCCTAACTAATATGTCATGATTCGATGTTCAGCTTTTGGTCTTGCTGTGGTTTTCATGATGGGGTATTCTTGTCAGTTTCCCTAATTAATTGGTTTAATGTGCTTTTGCTTTGCTAACGTCCTGGCTGCTTACACTGATAACTGGACACATGGTGAGCTCTCAATAGAATCTGCTGTCATTAGTCTCAATATTCTGGGACTGCTGCCAATTCATGATGGCTGTAATACCATTTGAATCTGACAGTGAAATATTTTAAAGTGAAATATACTAATCTCTCTTGGGAAAAAAGTCTGCTTATTTTATTGGCTCCAAAATGGGTAATAACTTAGACAGCAACATTGATAAAGTAGAGTGGATCTCTTTATAATTCCTTGGTTGGACAATAGGACAAACGTGTAGGTTATTGGATAACTGTATTTTGCCAAGTCTTTATTATATATTGTCATTATTCTGTATAACATTTCTGAATCTTTTCTACAGTGGGGATATAGCTTAAATAGAATTAAATGTAACTTTTAATGTTTTTAAAGATAGATATCAGGTGGAAAGTCATTGTGACTTTTTGAAATCTTGATTCCCTTTTCAAAGAAAGAGATAAAAACAGAATCGAAATGATCCAGAACCATGGTCAAAATCATAATTTGTTTAAAGAAGCCTTGAGGGAATCGAAGAGGTATTATAGGTAAGAAGGATTAGATTTATTTTGATTGGCCTCAGACAGAAAAATTTGAAGTGGGTGAGATATGCAGGGAACTGGTTTTGAGTTTGATATAAGGAAAAACTCCCTGACAATAGACTTATTCCAAAATGGAACAGGCTATTTGGAGAGATTGTGGGTTCTGCCTCAATGGATATTTTGTTGTTTTTGTTGTTTTTTGTGGGGCAACGAGAGTTAAGTGACTTGCCTAGGGTCTCACAGATAGTAAGTGTTAAGTGTTTGAGGTCGGATTTGAACTCAGATCCTCCTGAATCCAGGGCCAGTGCTTTATCCACTGGGCCACCTAGCTGTCTGTCAATGAGTATTTTCAAACAAAGACTGGACAGTCATTTGTCAAGTGGATTTTAAAGGAAGTATTTCTTACAGTGCAGGGTGGAAGACGTGGCCTGAATTCTCTCCCAACTTTGACATTTTGTTTTTCTGTTTATGATGAAGTAAGATATGAAAGAAATCCCAGAGTTCTAATTGATTGACCCTGAGCTCTAGATGAAGTTTTGAAATTGAGACAACTAAACAAAATGCAGTCTGCTCAAGCTGACACCTGCAGTCCTGTCTTAGAGGAAATTTCTACATTCAAGTGGATGATTAGACTACATGACTTGCAAGGTCCTTCAAATTCTGTGATGCTATGCAAATCTGTTTTTAATTTTTCACAGTTACCCTCTACTTTCCCTCCAGTGAAATTCAATTCAGTTGAACAAATAGTAGTTTACTAGATTCATTCTCTCTCTCTCTCTCTCTCTCTCTCTCTCTCACACACACACACACATACATATGCAAAAGTCCCTGGTCTTATAGGTGCTACTGGGAATTATTTGGACCCCAATGTATAATTTTTAAGCTGCAGGAAATTGGAAAACATCTGAACTATTAGAAAAAGGCTAAATGCATATTCTTCAGAACCACACAACACTCAGAACTTTTCATTTTCTTTTCTAATTTTTGTTTTCAGTAGTAAGCCTCTTTTTTGTCCCTGGTACTTGTGGTAATTGAGTGTATTAGCATTTTGTAATTAGTCAGCGTCAGCCAGCATCATTAGCACCATTTTTAGATTAGGAGGGAGTTCCCTTTAATTAGGGTGCTAGTTGGCCCTTTGCGTTTACTCCAAATTCTCTTCTTTCCTTTTGTGGGGGTTAGGGGGAGGGAATGAGGGAAGGAAGGAGGGAGTTTTCATCAAATTGCCAACAGAGGCTCTATTCTTCTAACAATAGCACCTTGCATCCTGCTTTAAGAATTCTCTTTTGCAGCTGCAAACAGGATTTAAAAGCTTTGAGGCTTTCTATTGCAGTTAATAACTCCCAGATCCTTCCAAATCCATTTTCTGCTTGTTTCCATGCTCAAATCTGGACAGTATTATTAAGGTCAGTACAATCCATGTCAGAATAGGGTAGGTAAGGGATACTCCATATGAACCTTTGTCTCTCTGTGTCTTCCCTCCCCCAAACCTCCAAAGCACTAAAGGGACTTCTAGGAATCATTTTTATATCCTTTATATCCTAGATTTGAAAAACACCTGTGTCACCTGATATCAGAGCAGAAAAACAACTGCATCCCACTAAAAACATCTCAATTAAAGACCTCCAAATGGAAATGTTTATCATATACTGTCATAAAATGGAAAGTTCAATAGTAGGGAAATGGGATTTGTGTTTCTAAGTCATTATCATCTAAAGTTAAGTTTCAGTGAAGACAAAACTTAGTCATAATTTAGTTTTTCCCCAACTTCTTACTCTTGTCTCCCTCTTTTATTCCTTTAAAAAATACATGGGAAGTTTATACTTTGTAGCATGGGAAGGGTATCTGACCTTGCAGAGACCAAGAAGAAATGAGCATTATAAAATCATAACTTTAACCTCTTTCAAGCTTAGGTCTTGGGTTTAGGTCTAAACCTGGGAGGGCTGAGATATCAATGAATAGGAACCCATTTTCCTGTGGGCATTTGGATTTTTCTCTAGTTTCTCCAATTTTTTCATAGAGGGAGTATCTGCAAGAAGTCAGAGTAGAGTACTTCAGGAAAAACCATCCACAGGGAGAAGAGAATAAGCTATTATACAGAGCTTACTGTATGCCAGACATTGTGCTAAGTACTTCTTATTTGATCCTAACAGTAACCCTGTGGAGGTTGCTATTAACTCTTATTATCTTATTAGTGCTCTTATTATCTCCATTTGACAGCTGGGGAAACTAAGGCAAGCAAAGATTAAATGACTTACCCTGGGTCAGTCATACAGTCGGTGAATATCTGAAGTCAGATTTGTACTCTGGGCACCCTGATTCCAGGCCTAGTGTCCTATCCACTGTGCCATCTAGCTGCCTTCTATCTGCTACCTGAGTTCCATGGACCTTTAAAAGGTCTGTGGAATGATTTTTGAGGGTTTGTGAATCTGAATGGAGAAAAATTAAATCTTTATTAACCTCTAATTAAAATTTAGCATTTTCTTCAGTTATTTAAAAACATTATTCTAGGGGGGCGGAGCCAAGATGGCGGAGAGGAAGCAGCAAGCTGCCTGAGCTCTCCTTCTGTTCCCTCAAAACGAACATTAAATCAAGCCTCTGGACGGATTCTGAAACTACAGAACCTGCAAAGAGACAAAGAGACACAGTCCTCCAACCAGAGATAATTTAGAAGACTTCAGGAAAAGGTCGGTCTGACTCGGGCAAAAGGGAGGCCCAGCGCAGGGCAGCAACCCAGCGCCGAGGGGGTCGGGGCAAATCAGCAGGAGTTGCGGGTCACAGCCGAACAACTGAGGCTCCCGGAACCTGGTTCAAAAATCTGGTGGCCAAGAAGGACAGTGGAAAAACTTACCTGTACCGGCCGAGAGGGCCACGAACGGCGGGATCAGACGCCGGGGTCTGGCGCCTGGCTGGCCGAGCACAATCAGACAGGAAGTGCAGGACAGGGGATCTCCACACACCATAAAGGCCTCAGAGTAAAAGCCCGGTCACACAGCACCTATACACCTGCACAAGAAGCCCAAAACAGGGACCCTGGTGCCCCCAGAGCAGACCTCAACTTAAAGAATAAATAAATAAGCTGCAATAATGAGTAAGAAGCAAAAAAGAGCCCTCTCCATTGAGAGCTTCTGTATCAATAGGGAAGAAGCCAACACAAACTCAGATGAGGACAATAGCCTCAAATTGTCTACATCTGAAGCCTCACAAGGGAAGGTGAATTGGTCGCAAGAACAAAAAGCCTTCCTGGAAGAGCTCAAAAAGGATTTTAAAAATCAATTGCAAGAGGTAGAAGAAAAAATGGGGAGAGAAATGAAAGCAACACAAAAAAACTATGAAAAAAGAATCAGCAGCTTAGAAAAGGAAGCTGAAGAAAACAAAGCCTTAAAAAATTCATTTGGCCAAATGGAAAAAAAGCTGCTTAATCTCACTGAAGAAAACAATACCTTAAAAAATTCACTTAGCCAAACGGAAAAAAAGGTACATAATCTCACTGAAGAAAACAATACCTTAAAAAATTCACTTAGCCAAATGGAAAAAAAGGTGCATAATCTCACTGAAGAAAACAATGCCTTAAAAATTAAAGTGGGACAGTTGGAAGAAAAGGAATCCATGAGACACCAAGAATCGGTCAAGCAGAATAAAAAAAATGAAAAAATAGAAGAAAATGTGAAATACCTCATTGGAAAGACAACTGATCTGGAAAACAGATCGAGGAGAGACAATTTGAGAATCATTGGACTGCCTGAAAGCCATGACCAGAAAAAGAATCTAGATACCATATTCCAGGAAATTATTAAGGAGAACTGCCCTGATATCATAGAATCAGAGGATAAAATCATCATTGAAAGAATCCATCGATCACCTCCTGAAAGAGACCCCAAAAGGAAAACTCCAAGGAATATTGTAGCCAAATTCCAGAATTATCAGGTGAAGGAGAAAATACTCCAAGCAGCCAGAAAGAAGCAATTTAAATATCATGGAGCCACAGTCAGGATTGCTCAGGACCTGGCAGCTTCAACATTAAAGGACCGCAAGGCTTGGAATATGATATTCCGGAAGGCAAAGGAGATTGGATTGCAGCCGAGAATCTATTACCCAGCAAAAATGTGCATTTTCTTTCAGGGGAAAAGATGGACATTTAATGACATTGGGGACTTTCAATCTTTCCTGGTGAAAAGACCAGAACTGAATAGAAAATTTGATCTCAACATACAAGACTCAAGAGAAGTTTAAAAAGGTAAACAGAGGGGGAAAAAAAAGTTACCCTATTAGGTTAAACTGTTTATATCCCTACACAGGAAGATAATACTCATAACTCTTAAGAACTGTAAATGTATTTGGGCAGAGAGAAGGACTTTATATAGAGGGGATAAATATAAATTGTCTTTGATGTGATGATACAAAAGAATTAAGGGGATAAAAAGGGAGTCTATGGGGAGGAGAGGAAAGGGGAGGTGGAATGGGATGAATTATATCATATGAAGAGGTGGAAAAAAACCTATTATAATAGAGGGAAAGAAAGGAGGGGGGAACATGGTTTCAACCCTATTCTCATTAGATTTGACTCAAAGAGGGAATAACATATACGTTCATTGGGATAAAGAAACTTAACTCACTCTTTAGGGAAACAAAAGGGGAAGGGAAAGGGGGGGACTGAGAAGGGAGGACAAAAGCAAGGGAGAAAAGGGTAAAGAAAAGAGAGGGGGGTGATAAAAAGGGAGGGCAGATTGGGGGAGGCAGGGGTAAGAAGTAAAACGTCGGTGAGGAGGAATAGGGTGAAAGAAGGGGGGAAAAGTACAAAGGGGGTAAATAGAATGGAGGGGAATAGACAGTCAGTAATAATAACTGTGAATGTGAATGGGATGAACTCTGCTATAAAACGGAAGCGAATTGCAGAGTGGATTAAAAACCAGAACCCTACAATATGCTGTTTACAAGAAACACATTTGAAGCAGAGAGATACACACAGAGTAAAGGTAAAAGGCTGGAGCAGAATATATTATGCCTCAGCTAAAGTAAAAAAGGCAGGGGTAGCAATCCTTATCTCAGACAAAGTGCAGGCAAAAATAGATCTCATTAAAAGAGATAAGGAAGGAAATTACATCTTACTTAAAGGTACTATAGATAATGAAGTAATATCAATATTGAATATGTATGCGCCAAGTGGTATAGCATCCAAGTTCTTAGAGGAGAAGTTAAATGAGTTACAAGAGGAATTAGATAGTAATACTATACTAGTGGGGGATCTGAATCTCCCCCTCTCAGAATTAGATAAATCTAGCCAAAAAATAAATAAGAAAGAAGTGAAAGAGGTGAATAGATTACTAGAAAAGTTAGACATGATAGATGTCTGGAGAAAATTGAATGGGGATAGAAAGGAATATACCTTTTTCTCAGCAGTACATGGCACATTTTCAAAAATTGACCATGTATTAGGGCACAAAAACATCATAGTCAAATGTAGAAAGGCAGAAATAGTAAATGCATCCTTCTCAGATCATGATGCAATAAAAATTACATGTAAGAAAGAGCCAGGGAAAAGTAGAATGAAAATCAATTGGAAACTAAATAATTTCATTCTAAAGAATGAATGGGCCAAACAAGAAATCATAGAAACAATCAATAACTTTATCCAAGAGAATGACAATAATGAGACAACATACCAAAATCTATGGGATGCAGCCAAAGCAGTGCTTAGGGGAAAATTTATAGCTCTAAATGCTTACATGAATAAAAAAGAGAAAGAGGAGATTAATGAATTGGGCATGCAACTTAAAAAGCTAGAAAAAGAACAAATTAGAAATCCCCAATTAGACACTAAATTAGAGATCCTGAAAATTAAAGGAGAAATCAATAAGATTGAAAGCAAAAAAACTATAGAACTAATCAATAAAACTAAGAGCTGGTTTTATGAAAAAACCAATAAAATAGATAAAATACTGGTTAATTTGATTAAAAAAAAGAAAGAAGAAAACCAAATTACCAGTATCAAAAATGAAAAGGGTGATGTTACCACCAATGAAGTGGAAATTAAAGCAATAATTAGGAAATATTTTGCCCAACTGTATGCCAATAAATTTGACAATCTAAATGAAATGGATGAATATTTACAAAAATACAAACTGCCCAGGTTAACTGAAGAGGAAATAAAATCCTTAAATAAACCCATATTAGAAAAAGAAATTGAACAAGCTATTAATGAACTCCCTAAGAAAAAATCCCCAGGGCCAGATGGGTTTACGGGTGAATTTTACCAAACATTTAAAGAACAATTAATTCCAATATTATACAAATTATTTGGAAAAATAGGTGAAGAAGGAGTTCTACCAAATTCGTTTTATGACACAAATATGGTGGCGATACCAAAACCAGGCAAAGCAAAAACAGAGAAAGAAAATTATAGACCAATCTCCCTAATGAATATTGATGCTAAAATCTTAAATAAGATATTAGCAAGGAGATTACAGCAAGTGATCACCAGGATAATTCACTATGACCAGGTGGGATTTATACCAGGAATGCAGGGCTGGTTCAACATTAGGAAAACTATTAACATAATCAACCACATCAATAAGAAAACCAACCAAAATCATATGATTATCTCAATAGATGCAGAGAAAGCTTTTGACAAAGTACAGCACCCATTCCTAATAAAAACACTAGAGAGTTTAGGAATAGGGGGAGCTTTCCTTAGAATAATAAACAGTATCTACCTAAAGCCATCAGCAAGTATTATATGCAATGGAGATAAATTAGAGGCCTTCCCAATAAGATCAGGGGTGAAACAGGGATGTCCATTATCACCCCTATTATTTAATATTGTCCTAGAAATGTTAGCTTTAGCAATCAGAGAAGAGAAAGGAATTAAAGGAATTAGAATAGGCAAGGAGGAAACAAAACTATCACTCTTTGCAGATGATATGATGGTATACTTAAGGAATCCTCGAGAATCAAGTCAAAAATTACTTGAAACAATTAACAACTTTAGCAAAGTAGCAGGATATAAAATAAATCCACATAAATCATCAGCATTTCTATACATGACCAACAAAGTCCAGCAGCAAGAGATAGAAAGAGAAATTCCATTTAAAGTAACGGTAGGTAATATAAAATACTTGGGAGTCTACTTGCCAAGACAAACCCAGGAACTCTATGAACACAACTACCAAACACTCTTCACACAAATCAAATCAGATCTAAATAATTGGAAAGATATCAATTGCTCATGGATAGGCAGAGCTAATATAGTAAAAATGACAATACTGCCTAAATTAATTTACTTATTCAGTGCCATACCAATCAGGCTACCTAAAAATTATTTTATACAGCTAGAAAAAATAATAACAAAATTCATCTGGAAAAACAAAAAATCAAGAATATCCAGGGAAATAATGAAAAAAAATTCACAGGAAGGTGGGTTAGCGGTACCAAACCTGGAGCTTTACTATAAAGCGGCAGTCATCAAAACTATCTGGTACTGGCTAAAAAATAGAGTGGTAGATCAATGGAATAGGCTAGGCTCAGGAAATGCAGTAGTAAATGACACTAGTAATGTAGTGTTTGATAAACCCAAAGACTCCAGCTTCTGGGATAGGAACTCAGTATTTGACAAAAACTGCTGGGAAAACTGGAAGATAGTATGGCAGAAATTAGGCTTAGACCAACATCTTACACCTTATACTAAAATAAGGTCAAAATGGATACATGATTTAGACATAAGAGGTGATACCATAGGTAAATTAGGAGAGAAAGGAATAGTGTACCTATCAGATCTTTGGAAAGGAGAACAGTTTTTGACCAAACATGAGATAGAGTATATTATAAAATGCAAAGTGGATGATTTTGATTATATTAAATTAAAAAATTTTTGTACAAACAGAAGCAATGCATCCAAAATTAGAAGGGAGGCAGAAAGCTGGGAAACAATTTTTGAGGCCAGTGCTTCTGATAAAGGCCTCATCTCTAAAATATATAGGGAATTAAATCAAATTTATAAGAATCCAAGTCATTCCCCAATTGAGAAATGGTCAAAGGATATGAACAGGCAGTTTTCTGATGAAGAAACCAAAGCTATCTATTCCCATATGAAAAAATGCTCTAAATCTCTAATGATTAGAGAGATGCAAATTAAAACAACTCTGAGGTACCACCTGACACCTATCAGATTGGCTAAAATGACAAAAAAGGAAGATAATAAATGTTGGAGAGGCTGTGGGAAAATTGGAACACTAATGCATTGTTGGTGGAGCTGTGAGCTGATCCAACCATTCTGGAGAGCAATTTGGAATTATGCCCAAAGGGCGATAAAGCTGTGCATACCCTTTGACCCAGCAATCCCACTTTTAGGTCTTTTGCCCAAAGAAATCATGGAAGGGGGAAAGGGACCCACATGTACAAAAATATTTATAGCTGCTCTTTACGTGGTAGCAAGGAATTGGAAGTTGAGGGGGTGCCCATCAATTGGGGAATGGCTGGACAAGTTGTGGTATATGAATACAATGGAATACTATTGTGCTGTAAGAAATGATGAGCAGGAAGAGTTCAGAGAAACCTGGAGGGTCTTACGTGAGCTGATGATGAGTGAGATGAGCAGAACCAGAAGAACATTGTACACAGTATCATCAACATTGAGTGTTGACCTACTGTGATGGACTATATTCTTCTCACCAATGCAATGGTACAGAAGAGTTCCAGGGAACTCATGATAGAAGAGGATATCCAAATCCAAGAAAAAAAAGAAAGAAAGAACTGTGGAGTATAGATGCTGATTGAACCATATTATTTCTTTTGTTTTGGGTGCTGTTGTTTTTTTTTTCTATTTTGAGGTTTTGCATCACTGCTCTGATTCTTTCTCTTGTAACAGGATTAATGCAGAAATAGGATTAATGTTATTATGTGTATATATATGTGTGTATATATATCTATATGTATATGTATAGATATATATAGATATAACCTATATCAGATTACCTGCTGTCTAGGGGAGGGGGGAGGGAGGGGAGGGAGGGAGGGAGAAAAATCTGAAAGTGTAAAGCATGTATAAACAAAAGTTGAGAACTATCTTTACATGTAACGGAAAAAATAAAATATCTCAAAAAAAAAAAACAAAAAAAAAAACATTATTCTAAGAAGGGGGTCCATAAATTACACCAGACTGCCAGAGGACTCCACAGCACAAAATACATTAAGATTTAAAACTCCTGATGCAGGGCCATTTAAATCCAGTAAAACTGGTGAACAGACTGGGTAGCCCTAAGAGGCCTCAGCCTAAAATGCATGAGAAAGCCATCTAGTAGTTCGTCAGAACAATTATTTCTACGAACCTTTCCTGCCTGCTAAGATTCTAGGCTTTGGGAAGCTCTATTTCACTGTCCCTTCAACCCTAGATTCTATAGACTTGCTGGGAAGTCCTTGGACCCAGAACTTCCTTTTTTACCCATCCATTAATCCTATAAGTTAAGTTCCTGCTATGTGCCAGGCACTACTACCATGCCACCTACTTCCTGGTGACTGGCTCAACATATATGACCAAACTATTGGATTAGCCATAATATTTAAATTTTAGTGGCCTATACCAGTGGTTTTGAGATTGACATCAATTGGCATCTTAGGCCAGCTGGTTGAGGTTCAACAGATTTGTTATATTCACATACCAGAGAAGTATCAAAATGATAGAAAGTGTTAAAAGTTTACCCCTTTCTAGCAATCCTATCTGGGCATATGGAGACAGACAGGTGTCAAAGTCAATAAAATGCTAGGCTTAGAGTCAGGATAACCATAGTTCAAATCCAGCTTCAGACACTTCTTAGCTGTGTGATGTTGGGCAAGTCACTTAACCTCTCTTTGCCTCTGTTTCAGCATCTTTAAAAAGGGGATAATAATAGCTCCTACTTTTCAGGTTTTTGTGAGGGTCAAATGAGATAATAGTTGAAAAGTGCTTAGCTGTGGTTGTTGTTTATCCTTCATTTTCAAAGAAGACCAAAGATGGGTGATGTCTTGACTTGCGTGTGAATTGAATATAAGTGAAACATAGTTACACAAAATAATTAGCCTCACTCTTTCTCCAGAGTCATTGAAGTACAGCAGCAAAACAAAAGTCAAGTGAGGACCCAGGATGCAGTGGGTGACCTTGGTGTCTTCATCTGACTAAGCTCTAAGAAAGCTTCTAGCATAGTGCCTGACTTATAGTAAGTGCTATATAAATGTTAATTGTTGTCATTATCATTATTATTATCATGAGGCAACTTTGTAGCACAGTAGTTAGAGCACCAGGCCTGGAGTCAGAAAAAGCTGAGTTCAAATCTGGCCTCAGACAAGTTAACTAACCGTGTGATCCTGGGCGAGTCACTTAACCCTGTTTGCTTCAATTTGCTCATCCGTAAAATGAGCTAGAGAAGGAAATGGCAAACCACTCCAGTATATTTGCCAAGGAAACCCCAAATAAAGTCAGGAATATCAGATAAGAATGAAAATGACTAAAACAAGATAGTTATTTTTACCACCACCACCACCACCACCATCATCTGGCTAAATACACTTGTCCACAAAGAGAACTAACTAGACCTTTTGTTTTTCCCATGGAATTTTTTTCCAGTCTAAATTAGAAATGTGATAACATAGTTTCTGTATTTCTAATCCTGATCTTGGTTTGGCTAATGATGTAAGAAATGAAAAACTAAAACTAAACTACATGAAAACCAGCTAGTTAAATGTATGGTTCCCTAAAAGACTAGTATACAAAATATGGCAATCATTCATTGAAATACATTAATATTAGAATTTGGTCAATTTTCTCCAGACAATTTCAATTGGATCTAATCTTTGATAAAAATCCAGTAAAGCATTTTTATTTTCTAAATACATTTTATAAGGTAATGAAAGTTCATACTAGAGAAAGTGGGTGGTCCTTCAAGGCATTCAAGGATGAAAATGGACTTTGAAAGCAGAAAAATAGAAAAGATTTATAACAAACATTAAAAAAACCCAACCACCTGTTTTCTCCATCAAGTTCAATGGAAATATCATGATCCCAGATAAGTTTATAAAGGAGGTAGACATGGTGCTATAGAGTAGTTGTGTGAGTAGGTTGGAACACACAATCAACAAGGAAGAAGAATAGGAGTTAAAGATATCATCAAAGAATTATATGATAGGAAGAAAAAGGATGGTCTTCTGGCAAGAAAAAAGAATGCCAAGTCTCTTGTCCCCTGTGCTTGAAATTCTCTTCTTCCTTACCTGTCTTCTGGATGTTTTGACTTCCTTCAAGTCCCAGATAAAATCCTACTTTCTATAAGAATCCTTTCAATTCTAAGGATGTTCTTCTGTTGATTACTCCAAATTTATCTTTTACACTTCTTGTTTATACATGGTTGTTTGAGTCTTTAGACTGTGAACTACTGGAGAGCCGGGGCTATTTTTTTTGGGGGGGGAAGTCTTTTTTGTATCCCCAGCCCTTAGTTTAGTGCTTGGATAATAGTAGGCACTTAATGAATGCATGTTGACTTGAAAGATGGAAAGCCAGAATTCATCACTGGTAATTGTGATGTTGGAAGAACATGAGGAAGTCCTCAAACATTTTAGGTAGACCCCTTGTGGTGAACTCTTAGGAAGCCATGGAAGAGTTGAATAGGAGGGGAATACTTGGATGGGTTTAATTTACATAAATGGAGGGAACTCCTGATTTAATGAGAGAATCCACTTGAGTGATTTAATGGGAGCTAGTAATTGAGATGATCTTGAAGTGTTGCCCCTAAAGTCTTAGCTCACAAACATATTTGGCCAATAGAATTTGCATGCAGCCAATCTTCACCAGAAATTTTTTTTCTTCACCTGGGGAAAAAAATAATTGAGAGAGATTTGTGATGAGGGAAGGGAGACTACAGGGAAAGGTAATGAAACTTTGGGAATGGTACTCTGGTTAGAGTTGGGGTAGGTTTGTTCTTTGTGGCATGGGCCAGAAGGGAATCTTAAGGCAAGAGCAAGAATGGAATCTGCCTTGAAAAGAAGTTCTCAATTTCCTTTGAGTCTCAGCTCCAATGCCACCTCTTGCATAAGACTGTTCCTGATTCTCACCCCCTTTAACTATTAGTGCCCCGTCCCCCAACAAATGACTTAGGATATATTTAATATGTGCTTATATGTGCACATGTGTTGTCCTTGGATTGAATGTACACCAATTGAGGGCAGAGATTATTTAATATTCATTTTTGTCATCCTACTGTCTAATTTAGTGTCTGACACACTGTAGGTGTTTAATAAATACTTGCTGATTGAAGTTTACTTTCCTGGATGAAAATGTCCTGGGGAAAAGCTGCCTTTGTCTTGTACTAGTTATAATTCTCCCATTTTGGCAGTAAATTCTTCCTCCACAATATCATGATTTAGTTTTGCTTATTCTACCTTACTCAAACACGTTTATTGTCTCCCTATAAATAGATTTTTAAAATTAATAACATAAAAACATTGGGTTCCTACCCATTATAGGGCTCACATATATTGTAAAAGGGGCAGTCAAAGGCCTAAAAAGAGAGAACACTTGCTATTCTGTAAATAGTGTTGTGGTGAGGAAGCATAGACCTAATGCTATATCTAAGTCAACCAAAAGAGTTTGCTAGAGCCACAGATCTCTAGGACTAGAGTGGGTAAACCAAGATAAAGGTAAGCATTGGGTCAAGCAGGTGGCATTATTGAGGAAATACCACCTGGCATCTGCAAATGGTTCTCAACCAATATTCATCTAAGACTTGTGTGTATATGTGTGTGTCATGGCATGCTAGGCATGTCCCCTCTTTGTTCAACTGCACTGGTGCTGACATGGGCTCATACACAAGGGAACAGATGACCAAGATTGTGTATATAGGATTGCTTTTAGGTAGTCTCACTGATTTCCTCAGTTTTATCTTAAATTATTTTAGTCCCAGGTCATGAGAGCTTAGCTTTATAGCTGTAACATTGGAGCTAATCAAAGGACCTAACTTTTGTGATCAGTTCTCCTACCAACGTGATATGAAAGTATGAGTTATTTAACTTTTTGGGACTCTGTTGAGCCTTCAGAGATTTTACAAGATGATTGGGATGACTTTTAAGGCAATGCCTAGCAAGCCCTTTGTAATCAACTTGCAGAGTTCAACAATTAGGTGGGAAGACTATTGAGTTGTTTGGAAGAAAGGTAATGTCAACATTGCATAAAACTGGAAAATTGTTTTACAATGACTTTGACCCATGTTGATAGACCAATAATCCAGGCTTTTCATAATCCATTATAGATGTTTTCAGACACACAAGACTGGCTTTTGATAACCCATTCTGCACATTTATAGACATACAAGACTCTAGGAACACAAATATGTCATTAATTCAAGTATAAGAAAAGTGGTACGATTTTTTTTTGGTTTATTTGGAATGAGTAGACAGGGAAAGACTGATTGACCTTGCAAGAGAACGTCAACCTCTTTCCTAAATGATCACTTAGTACACCTTGGGAGCTTTAGCTTCCTAGATTCGTCAGTGGGTGCTTTTTCATACCTCAATTGTATAGCATGAAATACACATTACAAACATGACTTTCTCACAACCTACTCTCTTTATTTATGAGGGTTTAGGTTTCTTTGTGCTAAGATGAATGTATGTGAGTTGCATTGATGAGAGTACTGTCTTGACAACAGCTGTCTAAAGCAACTCTCTCCTATTTCAAACACTAATGTTCATCTACCTTCACACCCTCCAAATCACTTCCTTCCAAAAATGTCCTTTATGTTTTTATTGAGCAGTCACTTCCGTCTAAAGAAAAATATGATAACCATTTATTCTTAGAGCAAAACAAGTGGAGATTGGGTTTTAAAGAAAAAAAATTTGGTTTGGGGTTCAACAAGAATTGTACTAATCTTTCTTTGGGGCAGCTAGGTGGCACAATGGATAGAGTACTGGCACAGACTTGGGAGGACATGAGTTCAAATATCACTTCAGACACTCACTAGCTGGTGACCCTCAGCAAGTCAACGCCATCTCCAGTTGTTCTGATAACATATCTTGCTATTGAACCCATATAGCTCTGGATTAGAAAGTGAGGTTGGTGACTTTGCATAGCCCCTTTCTTACTTAAATACAATTCACCGCAAGTCATGATATCTGTCATGGTTTTTGAGAATGAATGACAAACAATGATCTTTCTTTACTTGGGGATGAAACTCAAAGAGTTACTCATAAACTATTACAATACTATGATTTTTTAAAAAAAATGCATCTCTTCTGAGGGAACAGTTAACTTTTCAAAGAGCCCTGGAGAACAACTCTGGAATCTGAAAGACCAGAGTTCAATTTCTGTTTCTGATACTACTTGTGTGATCTTGGACAAGTTGCTTTCCTGTTACTAGACCAGATTTTAAGGCTACATGTTGCAGTGGAGTTGCTGATTAATATTTCTAGGTGTTCCCACAGCAGAACTCTTTATACATGAAATAAAATGCAGTTTGAGAGAATAAATAGAAAAAATAGAAATTGAATACAAAATTTTTGATGACATTTCTATATTTCATGTAAACTTCCCTTTGTTTTTTTTTTTTTTTACTTTAGTTCTAGGTACATGTAGGCTCTGGTGAAACCTTTGGTTTGAATTAGGTCTAGCATTATGATTTTACTTGCTAATAATAATGCTGCTTACAAAATAATGGGCATTCTCTTTCTTTAGGTCTGTTGATTATTCCTTTATTATGATATAACTGTAATCTATCATAGGTGGGAACCCAATACTTTTATATTAATTGACCACCAACCATTACTAAAAAAAATAGTTAATCTTCAGAATGCTTTTTCCACAGTTCTTTTTTTTCCTGGATTTGGAGAGCCTTTTCCATCATGAGTCCTTTGTATTGCTGAGAAGAATCAAGTCCATCACAGTTGATCAACACATAATGTTGATGATACTGTATACAGTATCCTGGTTCTGCTCATCTCATTCATCATCAGTTCATGCAAGTCCTTTCAGGTTTCTCTGAAACCTGCCTGCTCATAGTTACTTACAGCACAATAGAATTTCATTACATTCATATAGCACAACTTATTCATCCATTCCCCAGTTGATGGGCAGCCCCATAATTTCCAATTCCTTGCCACCATAAAAAGAACAGCTATAAATATTTTTGTACATGTGGGTCCTTTCCCCTTTCTTATGATCTCTTTAGGAAAGAACCAATAGTGGTATTGCTAGGTCAAAGGGTATGCACAGCTTTATAGCCCTTTGGGCATAATTCCAAATTGCTCTCCAGAATGGTTGGATCAGTTCAGAACTCCACCAACAATGCATTAGTGTTCCAATTTTTCCATAGCTTCTCCTACATTTATTATTTTCCTTTTTTTTTTGTCATATTATCTAATCTGATAGGTGTCAGGTGGTACCTCAGAGTTGTTTTAATTTGCATTTCTCTAATCAATAGTGATTTAGAGCATTTTTTCATATGGAAATAGATAGCTTTGATTTCTTCATCAGAGAACTGCCTGTTCATATCCTTTGACCATTTCTCAACTGGGCAATAACTTGGATTCTTATAAATTTGATTTAGTTCCTGATATATTTTAGAAATGAGGCCTTTATCAGAAGTACTGGCCATAAAATTGTTTCTCAGCTTTCTTCTTCCCTTCTAAATTTGGGTCCATTGCTTCTGTTTGTACAAGCCGTTTTTAATTTAATGTAATCAAAATAATCCATTTTGCATTTCATAATATTCTCTATTTCTCATTTGGTCATAAACTGTTCTCCTTTCCTTAAATCTGAGAGGAAAACTATTTCTTCCTCCCTCAATTTACCTATGATATCACCTTTTATGTCTAAGTCATGTACCCGTTTTGACCTTATTTTAGTATAGGGTGTAAGATGTTGGTCTATGCCTAATTTCTGCCATACTATCTTCCAGTTTTTCCCGCAGTTTTTGTCAAATACTGAGTTCTGTAACAATTGGAATGACGCCACTTGCTGGAGACTTATTGTAGAAAAGCTCTGCCATGAGCTGAAGGTCTCTGAGGGCAAGACCATGTGTCTTTTCTTTGGTATCAGGAAGTGACATTTGCTTGTGGGAGGAAGAAGGGGGAGCCTGGAGCTCTGACTCTATCTCTTTCCTGTGGACTTTGGTGGAGAGCAGAGCTAGGAATGCTTGCTCCCTTTAATAGATAGGAATCTAGGTCTTTCTCTTTCTCTTCACCAAATTCTTATTCTCCTTAATAAATGCTTAAAAGTCTAACTCTTGCTAAAGCTTATAATTTATTGGTGACCACTCATTAGATTTTAGATAGTTTAGCTAGAATTTTAGCCTATACAGTTCCTATCCTAGAAGCTGGAGTCTTTGGGTTTATCAAACATTACTAAAGTCATTTACTACTGTGTCTCCTGTGCCTAACCTATTCCACTGATCTTCCACTCTATTTCTTAGCCAATACCAAATAGTTTTGATGACTGCTGCTTTATAGTAGAGCTTCAGATTTGGTACAGCTCACCCACCTTCCTGTGCATTTTTTTTTTCATTATTTCCCTTGATATTCTTGACTTTTTGTTTTTCCAGATGAATTTTGTTATTATTTTTTCCTAGTTCTATAAAATATTTTTAGGTAGTCTTATTGGTATGGCACTGAATAGGTAAATTGATTTAGGTAGAATTGTCATTTTTATTATATTAGCTTGTGCTAATTGATATTTTCCCAATTACTTAGATCTCATTTGATTTGTGTGAAAAGTGTTTTATAATTCTTTTCATAGAGTTCCTGGGTTTGTCTTGGCATGTAGACTCCCAAGTATTTTATATTGTCTACCATTACTTTAAATGTATCTCTTGCTGCTGGACTTTGTTGTTCATGTATAGAAATGCTGATGATTTATGTGGATTTATTTTATATCCTCTTACTTTGCTGAAGTTGTTAATTGTTTCAAGTAATTTTTGAGTTGATTCTCTAGAATTCTCTAAGTATACCATCATATCATCTGCAAAGAGTGATAGTTTTGTTTCCTCATTACCTATTGTAATTCCTTTAATTCCTTTCTCTTCTCTGATTGCTAAAGCTAACACTTCTAGTACAATATTAAATAACAGAGGTGATAATGGACATCCCTGTTTCACCCCTGATGTTACTGGGAAGGCCTCTAACTTATCTCCATGACACATAATGCTTGCTGATGATTTTAGGTAGATACTGCTTATAATTTTAAGGAAAGCTCCACCTATTCCTATGTTCTCTAGTATTTTTATTAGGATGCTGTATTTTGTCAAAAGCTTTCTCTGCATCTATTGAGATAATCATAAGATTTTGGTCAGTTTTCTTATTGATGTGGTTGATTATGTTAATAGTTTTCCTAATGTTGAACCAGCCCTGGTATAAATCCCACCTGGTCATTGGGTATTATCCTGGTTATCACTTGCTGTAATCTCCTTTCTAATATCTTATTAAAGATTTTTGCATCAATACTCATTAGGGAAATTAGTCTATAATTTTCTTCCTCTGTTTCTGCTCTGCCTGGTTTTGGTATCACCACCATATTTGTGTCATAAAAGGAATTTGGTAGAACTCTTTCTTTACCTATTCTTCTAAATAATTTGTATAATATTGGAATTAATTGTTCTTTAAATGTTTGGTAGAATTCACTTGTAAACCCATTTGGTCCTGGAAATTTTTTCTTAGGGAGTTCATTAATGGCTTATTCAGTTTCTTTTTCTAATATGGGCTTATTTAAGGATTTTATTTTCTCTTCAGTTAACCTGGGCAGTTTGTATTTTTGTAAATATTTATCCATTTCATTTAGATTGTCAAATTTATTGGCATATAGTTGGGCAAAAATAATTCCTAATTATTGCTTTAATTTCCATTTCATTGGTGGTAAAATCATCCCTTTCATTTTTGATACTGGTAATTTGGTTTTTTCTTTTATTAAAAAAATCAAATGAACCAATATTTTATCTATTTTATTGTTTTTTCATAAAATCAGCTTTTAGTTTTATTGAAAATTCTATAGTTTTCTTGCTTTCAATTTTATTAATTTATCCTTTAATTTTCAAGATTTCTAATTTAGTATTTAATTGGAGATTTTTAATTTGTTCTTTTTCTAGCTTTTTAAGTTGCATGCCCAATTCATTGATCTCCTCTTTCTCTTTTTTATTGATGTAAGCAGTTAGAGATATAAAATTTCCCCTAAGCACTGGTTTGGCTGCATCCCATAGATTTTGGTATGTTGTCTCATTATTGTCATTCTCCTGGATGAAGTTACTGATTGTTTCTATGATTTGTTGTTTGACCCACTCATTCTTTACACTGAAATTATTTAATTTCCAATTAATTTTCAGTCTACCTTTCCTAGGCTCTTTATTATATGTAATTTTTATTGCATCATGATCTGAGAAGGATGCATTTACTATTTCTTCCTTTCTACATTTGACTATGAGGTATTTCTGCCCTAATACATGGTCAATTTTTGAATATGTGCCATGTACTACTGAGAAAAAAGTGTAATCCTTTCTATCCCCATTCAATTTTCTCCAGACATCTATCATGTCTAACTTTTCTAACATTCTATCTGCATCTTTAATTTCTTTCTTATTTGTTTTTTTTGCTAGATTTATCTAATTCTGAGGGGGGAAGTTTCAGATGCCCCACTAGTATAGTTTTGCTGTCTATTTCCTCTTGTAACTCATTTAACTTCTCTAAGAATATGGATGCTATACCACTTGGTGCATATATGTTTAGTATTGGTATTACTTCATCATCTATAGTACCTTTTAGCAAGATGTAATTTCCTTTCTTACCTCTTTTAATTAGATCTATTTTTTCCTTTGCTTTCTCTGGGATAAGGATTGCTACCCTTGCTTTTTTGACTTCAGCTGAAGCATAATATATTCTATTGCAACCTTTTACCTTTACTCTGTATCTCTCTGCTTCAAATGTATTTCTTATAAACAGCATACAGAATCCTTTTTATATTGACTTTTGGTGAGTTGGAAAAACTTCCTTACTATTCACATTTCCTTGGTTAAGTAAAGCTGTTTCTTTTTTAAAAAATTATTTTATTATTTTCCATTTCCATATTACATATAAGGATAGTTTTCAACATTTTTTACACTGAATTTTTAGTTCCAAATTTTTCTTTTCTCCCTTCCTTCCTTCCCTCCCTCCTCCCCAAGACAGAAAACAGTCTGATATAGGTTGTATATGTACAGTCACATCAAACATATTTCTACATTAGTCATCTTGTGAAAGAAGAATCAGAACACAAAGGAAAAACCTCAAATAAGAAGGAGAAAAAAAACCAGTCCAAAAGTAGAGACAGTATGATTCAATCTACATTCATAATTCACAGTTCTTTTTTCTTGATGTTGAGAACATTTTCTATCATAAGTTCTTTGAAACTGCTTTGCATTGTTGCACTGCTGAGAAGAGCCAAGTCTATCCCATTGTTCATCACATAATGTTGCTGTTACTGTGAACAATGTTCTCCTGGTTCTGCTCCTTCCAGTCAGCATCAGTTCATGTAAGTCCTTCCAGGTTTTTCTGAACTCCTGCTCATCGTTTCTTACAGCACAATACTATTCCATTATATTCATATACCACAATTTGCATAGCCATTCCCTTATTGATGGGCATTCCCTCGATTCCCAATTAATTAAAGCTATCTCTTACTTTAACCTGCAGTCATGCATTTATCTGTATGTGTGTATGTATATATGTACATACATATACACTCACACTAACTCAACAATTGCTGAATTGGGACTAAAGTTCAGTTCTCTTTATACCCTGTCCAATCCTCTTTCTATTAAGATGGTTAGAAAACTCCACAAGAATACCAGAAAAGTATACTTCACCACGTGATTATGAAAGTTAATTAAACTAGGTCTTCATTTCCTGGTAAGTAATATAACTGGGCTGTAGTTGGTGATCTCAGGAAAGATAGTCTCTGCTCTCAAGGAGCTGACATGCTAATAATAGGAAGAACCAATATTTGTACCCGAAGTGCATACCACACTTCTTTGCTCATAGTAAGTACTGAATAAATGCCTTTTCATTCATGCAACTAAGTCCCTTCAGCTCTAAAATTCTATGATTCTACTAACATTTGGCGTGCATAGCCCATGCATGGCCGACCAGAGGCTTCTTCCATTTACTAGTCTGGGAGATAAATAATCCAAACAGTTAAAAGGGGAGGTTAATGCTCTAGTATCCAATTTTAAATCTCACACATTCTTTGACAAATTTCTTCATAAAAGATATTCCATCAAAAACACTCTATCACATCAACACTTAGAGACTTGAAAATAGTGATTCAAACTCCTTTCAAATTAGCATTCTGTTTCTTTGTATGCAGTCATTGAAAGCACTGTATTTTTCTCATAAGCAGTCCTGCTCAGCCTTTTCTAGTTCAGTGTGTATATAAACAGCAATTGCTAACTATGTGATAATGGCATTTAACTAATGTAGGCCATCTTTTTTTTTCTATTCTCATTCCTTAATACTGTTGAATTTTAGAGAATAATGTGGATCATTTTTTGGTAGAAAACACCTGTAGTTGGGTGCCCAAATATTCCAGAAGTAGTTGGAACACCCTGTGTTTGAAATGTTTCTGTTTCCCATTTCAACAATGTGGTAGATTTACTTGATTTCAATAGCACAATGAAAATGTTGTACAAATGAAAGGACACAGGCCTGGTTAGACCTCTTGACTAAATAGATATGGTCATGAAACATAAAAGCCATTTGTGTATATAGTTCTTAGTGTATTAAAACATGATAAGTTTTAGAGAATTAATTGAATAAAGGGCCAGATTGGCTCTAGGCAAAATTGTGAAATGTACACAATTTTCTTTGTTGTCGTTTTCCTTTCCCTTCTGGTGTACTTGCACCAACTTGATGTTTCCATTTCAAATGTTCAGTATTCTCTTGCTCTCTAGATTTCCCTTATCCTTCAGTGTCATACCCTACAATCAAAACTTACCTTTAGAAGTTCCATTCTTTCAGTAATCTTTGTTGTGACTGATGACAGTGGAATAAATTATTCAAGAATGCTAATTTCTATTAAAGTGTTATACATCTATTGGTTTAGGTGCCAAAGTTCAGGAAGAAACTCATAGCCAAAAGACTTAACTCTCTGCCTGGTACAAGATTAAAATATCATTGGGAAATTTTTGACAAAATAAATAAAAGTACAATGCAATACAGATAATGTTATTTTGTGGTTTTCTAAAACAGCATCCTAGCAATTAATGCTACTTATGGATGGAATGGGTCATTCTAACCATATCACTTCCATATTCAATAAGCTCCAGCAGCTCCATATTACACCTAGGATCAAATATAAAATTCTTTGGCATTCAAAGACCTTCATAACCAACTCCTCTCCCTTCTAGTCTTCTCACATTTTATAATCCCCACCTCCATATAATCTTTGATTCAGTGATGTTGTATTCCTTGCTGTTCCCAGAACAAGACATCTCTCAGCTCCAGTTATTTTCTTCTGGCTATCCCCCATACCTGGAATGTATGTAAAATTCCCCCATATCTCTCCTCATCTTCACCTACTGGCTTCTTTCAAGTCCCAGATGAAGTTTTCTACAGGAAGCCTTTCCCAATTCCTACTAATTCTGCTGCCTCTCCTCATTCAACTATTTCCCATCTATCCTGTGTATAGTTTTCTAAGTCAATATCCTGCCACAGAGATCCATTTCTAGTGGAGTTTGACACCACTGATCAAAAGTGTCCAGAAGAGAAAAATCAAGATGGGAAAAGGCTTAAGTCCATAAGAGCCCATGTCCCATAAGAGCCAGTTGAAGAAACTGAGATAGATTAGAATAGATTTTGCATTTCCTGAACTGAACACATAGACAAGGCACTGTGATGTGTATTTAACTTAAAATATCAATGTTAGATATTTAGTATGTCACGGGTATCCAAAAGGTAGATGACCACTACTTAGTTATGTTGTAGTGGATTCCTTTGGGTGGCAGCTGATATACCTTCAAACTTTGAAATACTGTGATTCTATGCTCTGGTGATATAGTACTTTACCTTAGTGATTATGCCTATGTATCCTTGAACATGACCCTTTAGGAATAAAATCTATACACAATGCTGGGAATTCTAAAAGACCCTCAGTTTTTTCTGTAGATGATTTCTTGATCATGGATCCATTTGGAACATGCCAAATTAAATTAGTTAACTCACTCTGTCTACAGATAAGGTATGTCATGCTAACAAGCCTTCTGCCTTTCTAGGGATTAGCTGTCTTAATTCTGTGGTTAAGTGACTGTGTTCAAAGAGTGTTGATTAATTAATGCCTACTTGATGATATCTATAGTGATATACCACTGATTTTTTCCTCAGCTTTGCTCTAGTCAATATTTTATTTTTATAAACAACTTGAAGACACATCTGACATGCTTATTACAATTACTTATCACAGTCTACAGAGAGGGTAAAAATATGTGATAGAATCAGGATCTAAAAATATATTTTAGAGTCATAGAATGCCAATTACAGATGGGATATTTGAGGTCTTGGCCCTGTTTTTTCTACTTGTGTGGTGTTAGGTAAGTCACTTCATTTCTCTGAGCTCCGGGTCCCTTATCTATAAAATTATGGGGTTGGATCAGATGATCTTTTAGATTACTTTCAGCTATAGAGTCTGTAATCCTATGAGGTCAAGGAGTCCAGTCACCTCATCAGAGGAAACATTCCAGAGAATAGGTGTTCTTAAGACAACATTAAAAATGAGCAGACATGCTGACATGTAAACATAACATTTTTCACTTCTAATGCAATAAGAAATGTGGGAAATGTATTGATATTGGAATTAGTTTATGTGAATTTGAGTTTATTAGCTCTGTGACCTTGGAAAAGCCATTTAAATCATCTGAGCCTCAGTTTTATCATCTGTCAAAAGATGATGGTGATGAGACTTGTACTACATATTTTATAGGATGATAATCAGGTCATAGGTTTTTGAGCTTTATTTTACAAATGTACAAAATGAGAACGAAAAATCTTAAGTGATTTGCTCAAGGTTAAATCAGTATGTGTTTGAGGTTGTGGAGCCATATATTTCTTTTTGTGGAGAAAGGGCTTTATAAATATTAATATGCTTTATAAATGTATTTATTATCATTACTTTCCTTGAAGGTTTCAACAATATGCTTATTTAATTAGTTTAAATTAAATTGGTAAAAAAGCTTGGCATAGTGAATAAAAAGCAGCCTTCAAGTATGGAAGTCCCATCTCTGACACTTATTGGCTGTGTGACTCTTGTCACACAGTGTTTCAGCAACTTTGTAGGACTACAAATTGTAGAACCCTGCGCATGTCAACTGCTTGAGGGATTTCCACATTGGAAGTTTCCTATACTACTGAAATCATAGGTCCATTAAAAATGTAATTGGGATTAATGTAAAACCTGATGCTGTAATTCACAACATCAGATACACCAATACAGGATGGGAGAGATGGTTGTAACAGTAGTTGATGTGAAATAGCCTTAGGCAATTGAATTGATTGCAAACTCATTCTAAATTAACAGTATTACCTGGCAGCTGTGCAGGCTTAAGCTACCTTAATAGGATAGTGTACAGAAGAAGGGAGGCAATAATTTCTATTCTGTAAAACTTTGTAACAGTTGAAACTATCACAAAGGGGAAAGACTTTCTTTGGGGGTAGTGGGTTACCCCTCCCCTGATGTTTTTAAGGAAATACTGGATGACTACTGGTTGGGCATGTTATAGAAAGGATTCTTAATTTTTAGTCATGAGTTTGACTTGATGGCTGCTGAGATCACTTACAGATTTGAAATTCTATGATTCTCATCCTTATCTGTTTTAGTGATATGTAATGCAGTAGATGAGATACTTCCTTTGGAATCAGAGGATCTGGGTTCAAATCTTGCTTTTTGTCTTATTAATCATGCAACTTTGGGCAAGTCTCTTAATTCCTTCAGACCTTAATTAAAATGACATATAAAATGTGGGGGTTGGACCACATGATATCAGGTCCTTTCCAGCTCCAAATCTGCAATAAAATTAAACTCTGTCAATGACAACATAAATTTAAAAATTATTTAAAAATTTTATTTTTTAATAAATATTTTTGTACAAACAATTAATTTCCCCTTTCTTTGATCTCTTTGGGATATAGAGCCAGTAGTGGTATTGCTAGGTCAAAGGATATACACAATTTTATTACCCATTGGTTATAGAAGATAATGTGAAATTTAATAGGACTCAAGCTACAGCCGACATGACTTTGGAGTTTCATTGTGGATTAGAGTGAAGGTCCAAGTCTTAATTGATCCACCCCCATTCAATTTCTGTAGTGAAGTTACCTTTGGTACCTATGCCTCTCATCTCCTTTAAAGTTACCCCATTTACTAAAAAAGGGAAACATCCCAATTTTGAACTCTACATCTGAAACCCTGAATTTTTTTGGCAGTTTCATACAGTCTCAGAGATTGGAGGGTCCCCAAAGGTTATCTTACTCAACCTATAATTAAACATAAATCCCTTCTATAATGTCTCCACATCACTTTACAGATGAGAAAACTGAGACAAATAGGGTTAAATGACATGTCCAGGGTCACACAGCTAGTAAGTGTCTGAGGGCAGCTTTGAATTCACAAATATGATTCTTCTTGGTCCAGCACTCTCTCCACTATATCAGCTAGTGCTCCACTTCACAGATTACAGAATTCTGAATTGTTCATTTAGTTCAACCCATACTTGAAAAAGAATCCCTTCTTTATTGTGCTTCATAAGTTGTTGTCTCTTCTTTGTTTGAAGCTATCAGGAGAGGCAGGGCTCTTTTTAATAGGTTTCATTGTTAGGAAGTTTTCTTACCTCAAATCTAAACTTGCCTCTTTACAGATTCTACCCATTGCTTCCCCTTTTGCCTTCAGAGGAGCATCCAATCCCTCTTCTATGTGAAAGCCCTTTACAGCTGTATATAAATGTAATTTCCTCCCTTAAATCTTCTCTTGATGAACATCACCAAGTACTTCAACCATTCCACATATGGAATACATCTGAGGCCTTTCACCACCCCTTCCCTGCACATTTTCTAGCTAATAAATGTTCTTTATGGAAGTGGTGCTCAGAACTGAAAACAGAGATGCAGATAAGGTTTGATCATGGAAGGGTATAATGTCACTAGTAACTTTTATTCCTGGGCCCTATGTTTCTCTCAATGTAGCCTAAGATTATATTGACGTTCATATCAAACTGTTGATTCACAGTGAGCTTGCAGACTGCTAATAAACTCCTTGAGATTTAGAAAGATAACCTGCTAGCTAGGCACATTTCCTTCCATCTTGTGCTTGTGGAATTGGATTTCTTGAATTTTCCTTATCAAATTTCATCTTACTTGATTTGGCCCAATGTTGTAGAATGCCAATGATCACTTTAAATTCTGAATAGGCTTCATCTCATTAAAATTTTGATAAGCATGTCCTGTGTATCTTTATCCAAGTCATTGATAAAAATGTTAATACACACAGGGCCCAACACAGATTCTAGGGCACTCCGTTCATGGTATTCTAAATTGATGTTAAATCATTAATCAACTCAAATTTGCCTTTTGTCATAATCTTGAATTCATCTCCAGTTTTGTAGTGTTTTTTTCCTGATATTTTGGAGATTATCAACATTGATTCAGCAATTATGTCCACAAGTTCTTGGATATAGTTCAACTACTTCTGATAAATGCAATTCATCTAAAGTGGTGATGAGTTCCTTTCTCACCAAAGATCTTCACTAATTATGAGTTTCAATTCCCTATTAACCACTTTTTGGCTCTATTTTCCCAGAGTGACAGTGAATGAAATTCTCCTATATAGGAAAAAAACCAACCCAACAACACCCAGAAGTCAAGTAAGAGTTGAATATTTTTATCTTCATTCTGTTTCCTGTTAGCATCATGATAGGAACACTATCTTTTCTTTGCTCTCCCTCTTTGCTGTAATATAGATAAGCCCTGTTTGTTGCCCTTTACATTGATCATCAGTGTGAGGAAATGGGGAATGTTCTCCTCTCAATAAGAATATAATAGTCACCATTCAAATTACACTCCTCCAGACCTGTTTGAGGAAAAAGGTCTCAGATTCCCTCCTTCCCCTCCAGCAAACAAAATCACATGGTTCAAGGAGCCCTGAACTGGTCTCAATTAGGTCCTCTCCTGGGCTGTGTCCTTATAAGGGAAGATTGAAGAAATGCCCCTATGTCACCACCCCCATTTGCTAAGAACCCAAAGAATAATTATGGAAATTAGGGTTAGGAATACTGCATTCTGGTTAGCTAGTTTTTGCTCATAGATTGTAACACTTGAGTAATCAGACCAGTGATGGAAAAGGGGAGGGTTCATTTGTGTTAGGGACTAGGGTTTAAAATGGGGCCTGTAAACCCCCATTCTTTGCACCCACCAGCTGCACACTAGGTTGCCCATTCTCATGAGAATGACAATAAATGAGCCTTTGGTGCATCACTGCCGATGAGTTTCAGAGAATTATTGAGCAGGAGTCATTTTCTTTACAATCAGCATCTACTTAGTCTGAACTTTAGCATTCCTGATAATAGTCTTAAGGGAATACATAATTTTTTGGATCTCAATCTCCATTACTCATCCTTGTTTCCATCTTCTGAACATGTATTTTACATTTCTAAGTTATTCAATGAATTTCTTGTGCATTTATATTAATATCTTTTCACACAAATGGCTGTTCCTACTTGCAAGTGTTTTTAAGTTTAAAGATCATACAAAGCAGCAGTGTGTTTGATATTTTGTGTTAGTCCCTAAATGTACTTCTTTGAAATGAGTTCAAGCTGCATCTGTGTGAGTTCTAGTACAATCTTGGAAGCTTGGATCACTCCAAAGGGAAGAAAAAAAAAACCTGGAAGAACCCAAGTGAATGGCTAAGATTCTTTCTGGATGTTTCTTTGAAAAACCAATTTCTTTCTGTGAAGCCTGCCCTAACATTCAGAGATAACATTACTTTTTTTGGTCTAATTTAAAACTTCGAACAATGCTGAATGAGAAGGCACCTAATTTCACCTTTACAGACAAATGGGAAGCTTTTTGTGAATAAAAAAAGGAAGGCAGAAAAGAAGATGCCAGAGGATAAGAGAGTTAAAGTCCCTCCAAGGTAGAAAATAAACTTGCCTTCATTCCAAAAGTGTTGAAATGAGGTTAAAATTTATTTGTTAAAAGTGTGGATCATACAAGCTGTTAATTATTTCTTTGGAAAGTTTTCTCTTTTAAGACCTTAAACAAAAGCTTTCAAGAAAGCAGTCTCCTAAACTGGAAGAAATTGCCCTTGGCTTAAAAAAGTGTGTGTGGAGTAGGGAGCAAGGACAATCAAGCAAGAAAAAGAAAGCAATTACTAGTTAACAATGGTATATTAAGAGCTATTATTCTTTCTCTAGATTGAGGCTCTTCTGTAGGGTGTTACTGGTCTGCTGGCCTAGGAAAAGACTGCCCAGTGATATGTCTCCAGATCTTGATAAATGAAGGAGATGGAGATTGGGAAAGGAAATGGTCCAAATGAGAGGAAGCATGGGGTTTTCAAACAAATAATGGAGAAGATGACTGAGGTAGTAATAAATCAATATTATTATTGTTATTATTTTCTGTTAAACAATACAACTTCTCTGGTAATTTTCACACTCCTCTGGGGTTTCATTCCCTCTAACATTTTACTCTCAAGCATTGATGTGTGGTTAGAATTTCAAAACTATTTCCCTTTTAACTTAGAATGAAACACAAGTACACTTTCCAGTTTTTTATTTGTCTTCCAGTTGTACCCTGCTATTTTAGTAAGCAGTGGGACATTGCCATTTCTTTCTCCCCCCTCCCCCTACCTGAGTTATGCTGCCTGAAGTTCCCTAACCAATGAATTAGTCTGTAATCATTCTGAAAATCAACATAAGTCAAACTAAAACTGTTCTTCAGCCTACCCATTCACATTCAGTACTGTCAGGCTAGCAAGATGAAGGGCAGTCCCCTTCCCCAGGGAGGGAGTGAGGGAGATTTGCCTCATAAAACAATATGTGCTATACCCTTGGCTTCTTGAAGGTCATGAAGAGATCCTACCTACCTTTCTCTTCTTGTGTGTGTGTGTGTATTGTCGAATATTAAAATATAGCTTTTGTATCTGCCTGCCTCCTACAAACAGATCAGAGAAATAATGTTTAATTTCTCCTACAAATTAAAAAACAGATCAGAGAAATGATGATATTATATCTCAAACAGATCAGAGAAATAATGCTTAATTTCTCCCACAAATCAGAGACAGAAAAAACATACCTGTCCTCCTATGAAAACAGATCAGAGACAGACAGAACAAAGCATAAATATCAACTTAATATTTTATTGTCCCAAGAAGAAAGATAACAAAACTCATGATCATGTGGAGGCTTTCCCTCCTAAGAGAGAAGCTCAGAGGACTCCCCATTTCTGAGGGTCTATAAGGTTTTGGTTCACTGATTACAGGGTGTTGTCAGTTCCAATAGTATGATACAGAAATCAACCCAGAAGCAAAAAGTAGTTTAACAATTTCAGTTATTACAAGTATGGAGGAAATACAGAAGCATCATGATAAGACTACAGGATTCCAAAAAATGGTTTGGCAAGGCTGAGGACACCCAGATGTTACTGTAAGATAGGGACTTACTATCCTGAGGGAAAAGAAGTCACTAGGTAAGGTCTTTTATCTGCTAGCTATCTGGGTTCAGGTTTGGAGTTCAGTTGAAAGACATTTTGCTCCTATTAATCCTATTAATCCAGGGTTTTATAAAACTCCCCTTGGATAATAAGGTACTTCCATCAAGTCCAGGTGATCCATATATTCATATTAACATTATGCATGTATTCTATTTTGCAAGTCAACTGGGAACTCTTCCTTCTTCATAGTCATTTTCTCATCATAGTAGAAACTCATTTTCATGTATCAACCTGGAGCAGTTTTTTTTTTTCCTCTGATTGACATCACATTCTCAGAATGTGGACAGGGAACATACTTTATATGTCTTTTCTGCATTATCCTGAGATTGATGGAGGGAAGAAAATTAATGGAGAGACTTGTGGCCAGCAGCCATGTGAGAGATCTCTTTGAAAAGATGACCAAGATTTGTTAAAAGTGGACACCAAAATCTAGACTTTTTGGATTTCAGATTTTTTGAAATTAACAAGGATTTCAAAGCCAGCACTATTTCTTAGAAGGTACTTAGTTAATTCTGAAATTAGTTTAATTGTTTGAGTTTGTGTATACACACACACACACACACACACACACACACACACACACACACACACCCCACACACACAAGAGCCTTGCTTGCTTACCATTTCAGTGCCTTGATAAGAGAGAGCTTTATAAGTATTGGTCCTGGCTGTCCTGCCTTCCCACTTCAAGTTAACCACAATTGAGTCATTATTTTTCTTTTAAGAATTAGCTATAAACAGAGCTATCAAACCCAGATGAGTACAGGTGTGCTCTCTTGACTTCTAAAATAATTCAAATTGGTTAATAGAGGGCAAATTTGAATTGTAAAATTTTCAGAATTTTGGTGGCCATTTGGGAAATATAGTTTAGTCACTTGATGGATATTCTCAGAATATGAGCCCAGGAAACATGATCCATATTCTGTCTGAATCAGCCCATGATCTTTGAAAGTCATTGAATTCAGATAGAATTTTAAATAGAATTTAAAATCAGATAGAATTTTTAAGAAATTAAATATTAAAAACATTTAAAAACAGTTTAAAGGGGGCCTAAGAATATAGTAAAACCCCTTCCTCTTATAGATGAGAAAGGCAAAGCAGCCCAAAGAGATGAAAGGATTTGCTGAAGGGTTGACCAGCAGGGTAGGTATTTGACATCTTGGCATTTGACAGGCCCACATTTATTGAAGTGAGTCTAGAAATGAACAAGAGACAACAGTGGGCTGTGGGCTGTATTTCCTTTGGGAAATTATTTCTGCATCTCCAAGCAAAAGCTCATCTTTAAAAAAAAAATTTAGCACCAATATTCTTTCAGTTATATTGTATGACTTCCAGTCATGGAATAGCACAGTCTCTAAAGAATTCCAGTTGAGGTTCACCTAAAGGCCAATGGAGAACAGCATGGTGGGTGTGAGCAGACTTGATCACAATAGAAAGAGCATGCCTGGAAAAAAAGATCATAGACTGGTCATGTATTACTAGCTATTGATAACCAAGAGAAAGCCCATATGCTACATTGCTATCCATCAAGAAAAGTAGGGGAAATCCTGATTGTTTTTCTATAGTGCTTAATTTTTTTTCTTGTTGCTTGCATATTTTCTCTTTAACCTGGGAATTTTGAAACTTGGCTATGACATTCCTCTAAGTTTTCTTCCTTGTATCTCTTTCAGCTGGTGATTGGTGGATTCTTTCTATTTCTACTTTACCTTCTTGTCCTAGAACTTCAGGGCAATTTTCTTTATTTCTTGTAACATTGTATCCAGATTCTTTTTTGATCATAACCTTCAGGGATACCAACAGTTCTTTCCTTGATATGTTCTCCACGTAAGCTGTTTATTCTCTTCTGCTTTTTCTAGTTTTACTATATCTTGGTGTCTTGTGATATCATTCAATTCTACTGGCCTAATTCTATTTTTTAAGGAGTTATTTTCTTCTTTAAGATTTTGTTTCTTCTTTTGTAATTGATTGATTTTTTCATAATTGTCTTGTATTGCTTTTTTAAGTTCTCTCTTATTTGACTTTTGAATTCTTTTTTATTTTCTTCTTTACAATTTGTATCTCTTTTTCCAATTGTTTAACTATCTTTTCATAATTTAGATTTGCAGTTTCATGTGCAATTATCTTTTTTACTGTGCTATGTTATAGAAATGCTTATTTTATTCCATAAATTAAAAATAAAATTAAAAAAGGAAAGTATAGAAATGCCCCAACATATTTGGTGGACTTCCTGGGGTAGATTTCCGGGAAGCATGGACAGCAGTTGTACAGGATAGGCAGGCATAATCATTATGAGGCTGATGCAGTTGGAGAGAGTTATCCAAAATAATGAAATACTAAAGCTGTCAAAAATCAAAGTGAGGTGTCAAATCCAATGGCAATCCTGTATTATGGAGACATATGGAAGAAAAAATTGAATGATTGTACATTAAAAATATAGAATTCGTTATTGTTCTGTGTGAACAGAGTGAGTTTCTGAACTATGACCATACAGTCTGTAAGAGCCTCCTAAACTGGGATCTTGGTAGCTCCGTGCTTTACCTTGTGCCAGCTAGCCAGGATTCTTAAAAGCTCTCCTCCCCTCCCCCACCCCCAGACACTAGTGACTTCAAAGGCATTTTACACTCCAATTCTATAGGTCAAAACGCTTGAGTGCATAATTTCCATGTGGTTCTGACTGGTCTGACCTCTGTAATGAAAGCAGGTCGGAGGCCAGGCGGGGGTTCTCTGCTGTTTTCTAGTCAAAGAGCTCTTGTTGCAGGTTTTTCATGAGGAACTAGATAGAGGAAGGGGTATAACAGGCATGGCATTCAAGGTGGGGTTAGGATGCCTCAGGGAATTTGTATATCTCTCTAAGCTAAAATCCAACAAAAGGAAAAGCACAGACCTCTGGTTTACCCAGGGCTATTCTTTGGCTTCAGTGAACCATTACAGAGTTCATGCAGTATAATCACTGTAAACCATAACCTCCCCACATTTAGTTATCTTTTGAGGACACCCAAGGGTCATCCAAAGTAATTATTGCCAAAATATGGCTTAGGGGAATGGGCAATGAAAATTCAGATGAATTGGGTTCAAATCCTATCTGTCCTACTTGCTAGTTATGTAGGTTTTGGCAAGACTTTTACTTTTTTTTGAGATTCACTTTCCTCATCTGCAAAATGAAGATAACATTTTCATTTATTTATTTACTCTTTTGGGGGGCAATGAGGGTTAAGTGACTTGCCCAAGGTCACACAGCTAGTAAGTGTCAAGTGTTTGAAGTTAGATTTGAACTCAGGTCATCCTGAATCCAGGGCCTCTGCTTTATCCACTGCGCCACCTAGCTGCCCCCTGAAGATAACATTTTTACTGAATCATAAGGTTTTTGTGATAATCAAGTGGGATATTCCATATAAAATGCCATGGAAAGGTAGGCCACATTGCTTTCTATATGGTAGAACAAGAGGAATGGTCTATGACCTTGGATTGGAGTGGAGCTATTTAACCCATATGGTCTATGACTTGGACTTCATCATATTGAAAAACTAATTGTGTTAAGCACATTTTAAGCTTGGTAGCAAGAAATCATATAAATGGAGTGTGAAGTACAGAGAATATAGCATGGGATTTCCTTATGTAAGCTATAGGAATGAGGAAAAAAAAGTTTTGAGCTCTCCCCTTAACAAATTGGGGAGACTTTTCACACAAGATCTATAAAGATCTGTTTGGAAATTTACTGAGCATTGAAAAAACAGTTTTGACTAGCAGAAGAAGGGCATGACCAAGAAGGGTCTTTCCATACCAATCCACTATTCTACTCCATTCTATTATAAAATAATACATTTACGTTTCATCTTTGAAACACTTACAAATCTTACATCTCATTCAGGAAAATCTCTTAACCCAACCATGACATATAAGAATGGGAGAGAAGAAAGGATGGGATAAAATGTGTTACTATTCAGATTAATTGCTAGGTTAGTAAGTCAGAGGGCTTCTGGTATTGCTTGGATTCTTCAGATGCTACAGAAAAGATTCATATACCAGTAGCAATGTTGTCACTTATCAGTGACTCTCCCTATGGCCCTAACCTATAAACCTGTATTAGGCCCATTACATTTATTCTTTCCTTTGATTGGGATTGAGATCCTAATTTTCCTCCAATCCTTTTGCTGTTGCTCCATTGTAGGATTCTCTTCCTGGCAATATGTTTTATTCTCTTTCCCACTAAGTGAAACTGAGCTGATTATATAAGGAAACCTAGAGCATAAGAGGTGCTTGACTCAAGGCAGGAAGTTAGGTGACTTTGTGACTGTTCCTTTGTGTTTCTAGGCCATGCAGTATACAGTTTGCCAGAGGTAGGGAAATGCCCACCTGCATCTTAACTCAGATGATTCTCTGTTTCATATGACATGTAACATATGGCTTCTCCAAGGAATGTTATTTAGGATATATTCATTATCCTCAACTTACTGACAACTTGAGATGAGAGAAGGAATATATTACCATTATTGTAAAATGATGGGGAACACTTAGGGGATGAAGGTGGGAAGGAGGGAAGGAATGGAGAGGGAGGGGGAAAAAGGAAGGGAGGGAAGAGAGAGAGAGAGACAGACAGAGACAGAGACAGAGACAGAGACAGAGACAGAGACAGAGACACAGAGAGGTGGGGAGAGGAGAGACAAACAGAGAGAGGAGAGACAGAGAAACAGAGAGAAGATATGAAGAGGACAAAGAAAATGAGATAACAAAGGAGAATGGGAATAAGAGAGAGAAAGAGGGAGAATAAAAGAAAAACTGGGAGAGGAAAAGTGCGAGAGAGGAAGGATTTTGAGGGAGAGAGAAGGAGCATATAATGTGGTATGGTCTAATGTGTGGTGTGTGTGGTGTGTGGTGTGTGTGTGTGTGTGTGTGTGTGTGTGTGTGTGTGTGTGTGTGTGTTGCCTTGGGCCTGAAGGGGAGAGAATAAAGCCCGATCTGTTGTACTTTATAATCCTGGGAATGCACCATCTGTGTAGCAGGCAGGAGAACATCCAGTATGCCAGTGTATAAAATTCCTACTTTATGCTTCTTAATACCAGTCTGTAAAAATAACTGTCCAACTGGATGAGATCATAAGACAGATCATAAGGGGCCATACGCCGTCCACTCTTTTTGGGGTCTGTTAGCATTTGGAGGGCTTGAGCTTTGGGACCTGGCTGTTTTGGGAAGAGGAGGGAAACCAGAAGAGAATGATCAAGAGAAAACGAGCCAGAACTCTCAATTCTGGTCACTGCTTTTAGGAGCAGAAGGTAAAAGTATCAATTGCTTAATTGGTTTATGTCCCTAAAATGACCATTTTAATGGTAGGTGAACACTAATTATGAAAGGGGAAAAATAAAATTGAACTGGAATCTTGTAGTTGTGTTGGTATGAAGACAGGGGGAAAGCTGGTGACCACTGGCAGTCTTTTTTCTACCCACAGGGAAGCTTTTTGACAAAGTGAATGACCTGTAAGAATAGCACAAGAAACCACTGAGGGAAGAAGAAGAGGTTTTTGTTATTTTTTATTTTATAAATTTTCCTTTGTAATTGTTATCCTGGCTACTCACCACTTCAGGGACGTTCTTCCTCTTGACTCAGAATGCTTTTTGCTAATTAATCAGAAGGATTTGAAGTCAGAAAACCTGGAATATTGCCACTTCCTTCCTGTATAATCTTATATAAATCATTTAGCCTCCTTGGTACTCAATTTCTTTAATTTCATCATTTTAAATTATTTAAAATTTTTATTTCAAAATGAGTGAATTATACTAGATAGCTTCCAAGTCTTTTTAAACTTTAACCTAGGAGCCTATGAGTATATAAACACTTTTCCATTGTGGTTTTTTTCAGTGATTTAGGGAACATCCATGACTTGGAAATGGATATGGGTCACCCATGAGAAGAGGAGCAGGACCAGTATGGGTTCCTTCTCTAGCCAAACTCTTGGAAACTATCCTCCTCTTTGATGAATCCATTGTACCTCATCTGTGAGGCCCAGGAAAACAATTTCTCTGTGTCTCAGTTTCCTCACTTCTGAAATGAGGATTTTGCTTTAAATTGTTTCTAAGATCCCTTAAAATTCTAAGTAGATGATCTAGTCCTGCTAGAGGCCACTCCAAGAAATACTTCCAAGAATTTGTGCTGCTGCAGAGAGACACCTGTTGTTAGCCTTTGACCACTATGAGGGCAGTGGTCAAAATCATTTGCTTTTCTGTTAGTTTGAAAGTGACAAGAAGGCCCCCGGCAGCCATCAGCACGTGTGGGATATCTGTTTTTTATGATGGACACAGGCTGGATTTGTCCCTAGCAGAGCAGCATAGGGATTTTAATGGACCTATGTAGTCGAGGTGTTACAAAAATGTAATTTCTATATAAATCACAAATAAAGAGTATATCTTGTCCTTTATGGAGCACAGCTGGTCTCCTATGCATCTAATGTAAGAGAAAGTCACTGAGGTGTTAAGCTCATTATGCAAATTAGATTTTTTTTTTTTTAAAGAAAGCCCATTATTTCACATCTAACCCATCTTCTGGGAGTCATTGAAAGATGTTCTTTGTTTTTTCCACTGTAACTTTAAATAACTTTGCCACTTCCCTTAGAAGATGATTCCCTTGGAAAATGATTCCTTCTACTTCTTAACCTATTATTGGTTGATCACAGCCTGAGGACATTCTATTTCCAGCTGTTCCTAGTAGCTGTTGCTTTAGCAGTTAACCCATTCAAGACTCACAGAGGCAAAAGGATGGGAAGAGAGTATTTGTACATTTCTCAGATGCCTAAGGACTCAGAAAATCAGAAGCACATTTAGGTTAGGAAGATTTGGTACTGGAAAGAATCTTAGAAGTGATCTAGTCCAATCCCTTTATTTGCAGTTGGGGGAAACAGATCCGGAGAGGACACATGAAGTCTTATATTCTCTACGTTCACTGTCTCCCTCCCATTAAACAACCAGTTGCCACGTTTTATTGTTATTCAATAATATATATTGCATTCAATTCATTCACTTTATTCATAAGGCTACCACCCTAACTAATCTGGGTCCTTATGACTTTTCTGGTATACCACTGAAATGCCCTTCTGAATGGTCTCCCTCTATCCTTCCTTTTCTTTCTACCAGGGTAGCTAGATGGCACAATGGATAGAGCACTGGACCTGAAATCAGGAGGTCCTAAGTTCAAATCTCATCTCAGACCCTTATTAGCTATATGACCCTGGGCAAATCACTTAACCCAATTGTCTTAAAACATCTGGGGTCATCTCCAGTATCTTGATATTTATCTTGCCACTGGATCCACTGGCTCTGGAGGAGAGAGTGAAGTTAATGACTTTGCACAGCCCTCCCTCACTTAAATCTAATTCTCTGCAAGTCATGACATCACCTTGATGTCTTGGTCCTCTTTGAGAATTAAGGACAAACAACAACATCTTTCTACCAATTCATCTTTGAAATGGTTGCCAAACTGATATTCTTGAATATCATGGTCTGACCATATCACTCCCCTTTTTAAGAAATTTCAGTGACTCCCTTTTCTGTTTAGAATAAAATATAAATTCATCTGTTTGGCATTTAAAACCCCTTTATAATTGAATTCCAACTTATTTTGTCTAGACTGATTATACATTATTTCCCTCCTCCTCTACGCAATGTATTTCCCATCCAAATTGGACTATTACATGCATAACATTCAATTTCCCACCTTTGTATCTTTAAAGAGGCTGTTTCCAGTGTCTGTGGAATATTTTGTCTCCTCACCTATGGCTCTTGCAACCCCTAATTTCCTTTGAGGTTCATTTCAAATGCCATCTCTTACACTATGACTGTCCCTGGGACAGTTGTTAGTGTCTCCCCCTTGAAAACTTCTTTGTATTTATTTAATTTTTTTTGTAGGGCAATTAGGGTTAAGTGACTTGCCCAGGGTCATACAGCTAGTAAGTATCAAGTATCTGAGGCACATTTGAACTCAGGTCCTCCTGAATCCAGGGTGGGTGCTTTATCCACTGTGCCACCTAGCTGCCCCTACCATTCCTTTTTGTTTTATTTTATTTTATTATTTAATTTAATTTAATTTTTTTGCAGGGCAATGAGGCTTAAGTGACTTGCCTAGGGTCTTTGCATTTATTGTATGTGTGTGTATGTATGTATGTGTGTATGTATTTCTGCCTGCCTGCCAAATTGGACTCTATCACCCAGAGATGGGCAGCAGCCTTGGAGGGAAAGGAAAGGAAACAAACATTTATTAATTTCCTAATTATATTTATTAATTTCCTATTATACATGACAGGTATTGTGCTGAATTCTGGGGATTTGTATTTCCAGAAAGGCAAAGATCAGCACTGCTCTCACTGGGGAGACAACATGCAAACAACTATGTATGTACAAGATACATACAGGATAAACTAGAGATAATCTGGGGTGGGGGGACATTATGATCGGACAGGGTTAGGAGACATTTTCTTGCAGAAGGTCGTACTTTAGCCGAGACAAAGGAAGCCAGAAGGCAGAGATGAGGAAGGAGAGTTCCAGGTGTGTGGGGGTGGGGTGGGGGGAGGGCAGCCAGTGAAAATGCTGATGCTTCTGTGACACTGAAATGATCAAAAGGCTATCTATGCATTATCTCCTTTGAACCTTGTGGCACCCTTGTGAGTTATATACTACAGCTATCGTTATACCCACTATACAGATGAAGAAATTTATGCTTAGAGGTTAAATGATTTTGCCCTGGATCTCATGGTTATTAAATGCCAGAGTGGTATTCAAATGTTGACTGTAAGTCCAGCTTTCTATACACTCTGTTGTGCTACCTTTCTGGTGTATAGTCAATACTAGAGATCAGTTAACATATTCTAATGCCTAGCTCTATCCTCCACTCTGAATAAACACAGAGAAGAGCAAGTGGTGGTATGATGTTTGTATTCACTGCCAGGAACACAGTAAAGAAGAGGATAGGGTACTGCTATGTAGTCTTGTTTTAGAAAAACACTAAACTTCAGAGTGATGTAGAACCAAATAGTTGAAAGACTGGGTAATTCTCCAGCCCAGAAAACAGCTCTGGAGAATGGTATGGAACTATAAAAATAACACATAGCAACCACCTGCTTCTTGTAAGGGGGTGGGATATTAGTCTGTCTGATTAATTGGACAGTTGTGAAGAAGCAGGCTTCAAGAAGGGTTACTATCAGTAGTGTATGGACAGTTGATGTTAGACCATCGCCCCTATTGGGGGGATCCAGGTCAAACTCTGAATGAAAAGAAAGTGTCAATATATAGTTTTTAGTTGTCTTACTAATTTGAGATAGTTTACAGAATGTTTTTAACATATTCATTTATTATTTTTAAGTACCTATAATATTTACCATATGCATGGGAACTGCCTTGTTGGAGGAGAATTTTATTCCCGGTTCCTGACATCTAGTCATTACTTAAGATAAGCTTGTTGATGGATTAATTGAACCCCAGAAAACTATTCACCTTCAGCAAGATCAACAGATGCATAAAAGAGCATGATTTGTCAATCCATACAGGAAAAATCAAGTTACCTGGGTTATGATATGAACATGGATGAGCAGACCACATAGTTAGTCTATCAGTAATGAATCAACCAATATTTATTAAGCATCTCCTATGTACCGGGCACTGTGATAGGCACTGGGAATACAAACACAAAGCATGAAACAATCCTTGCCCTCAAAGAATGAACATTCTATTGGGGGAGAAAATATGTTTATATATGAATATATTTAGTCATGTGGAATAAATATACATTGAGCAAACACAAATTACATGCAAGGTGTTAAATACAAGAGAGAAAGGGCAGGCACTAGCATTTGGGTAGAGGGGGATGAGGAAAGGCTGCACGTAGAAGTTGGTGACATCAAAGATGGACCATGAGCTAGTCTAGGAATCCAGCAGGAGGCAGCAAGCAGGTTGGATCCCATTTGGCAAACTGGCAGATGCTTTAAGTGATTCCAGACTTCTCCCTGTCCTTCCTAAAGGTCTACCCTTTAAAACAACTGGTGATACCATATGGCTGTGAGTCATATAACACTACGATCTTAGAAGAGTCAAAATTGAGGGAGACTCAAATGACTTTTGAAAGGCATTAGACTTTTCACTAGAAATGGTCCCCACTTTCCAAGCCAAGATGGGTAGGCAGTGTAGTGGATGAGCACTGGACCTAGCGTCAGGAAGGCTTGAGTTCAAATCTGACCCCATATGCTTACTGGCTGGGTAACCCTGGGCAAGTCACTTAACCTCTGTTTGCCTAGGTTTCCTCATCTGTAAAATGGGTGTAATAATGACACCTTCCAAAGTTGTTGTGAGGATCAAATGAGATAATAATTGGAAAGTGCTTAGTGCACTGCTTCACACATAGTAAGCACCATATGAATGTTAGCTACTGTGATGATGATGATGGTGGTGGTGATGGTGACAACACAGATGATAATGATGAACTGGTGAAAGTTCTAGAGATCTTTCTTGTCAGATGTCAGGGGAGGGAAGGTAGTTCTTAAGGCTGGAAGGGTCAGGAACAAGTATGGTTCATTTAAAAAACTATCTGGAATTTTAATTGATCTTTATCTGTTTTTCTTTTATCATATACAAGTATATAGGGTGGGGCTTTAGCTCTTTATAATTGCCAGTGGAGGCTAGAGAGTCATGAGAGAGTAAAAGAGGAGAAGAGGATGACTCATCAATGCCTACTTCATCCCCCATTAGTTTTGATCCAACCAAGCCGATGCAGAAGCACTGTCACAGCTGAGGTGGTGTCACATGGCCCCTTTAGGAAATCTTGCATCATTCTTCAGACTTAAGGAGAAGGGTATGGAAATTCTAGGAAAAGCCTGAGGAAGAGAGTTGAGCATATCACCAGTGATGACTTGCCCATAAGAAGTAGCAGAAAAGTCGTCACTGAGGACATTTTTGGCTGTAAAAGGAGAGCCAGTAATGTAACAGATGGCAGGAGTCACAGAAAACTTGGGTGTTGCCTTGATACCTGTGAAATATTAAAAGACACAACACAAAGCCTCCAGAGCATTGGAGGGTCTACGGAAGGTCATGGACAAGAATCACTGAAGAGGAGAAGGCTTAGATGTGTTGCAACGGGCACTGACAGAGGGAGTATTTGTATTGATTGAGATAAAAACAACAACAAAAAAGAAAGCCAAAACAACCCCAAATGGCTCTATAAGAGTATTGACTCAGAACAGTACTTTTAGATATTTTTAAAAAAGGGGACTCTAGGTTATAAGGTTGGGTTTTTTTTGGGGGGGGCAATGAAGGTTAAGTGACTTGTCCAGGGTCACACAGCTAGTAAGTGTTAAGTATCTGAGGTCATATTTTAACTCAGGTCCTCCTGAATCCAGGCCTGGTGCTTTATCTACTGCATCACCTAGCTGCCCCCTAGGTTATAAGTTTTAGTAAACCTCTAAGATTGTAAAGGATATGGTACTAGACTAGAGCCTAGCTCTGAGGTTCTTAAACTGGGGTCTGTGAATTTGTTTTCTTAATATTTTGGTAACCATATTTCAATATAATTGATTTCCTTTGTCATCTTGTACATTTTATTTTATTCATTTAAAAACATTATCTTGAGAAGGGATATTTAGGTTTTCCTAGACTTCTAGTGGAATCCAGAATACAAAAATGGTTAAAAACTCCTACTCCAGGTGAATCCTCATCTACTTCTTGCAATATCATAGTACTTGGCCTTTTTTTTTTTGTTTTTTTGCGAGGCAATAAGGGTCAAGTGATTTGCCCAGGGTCACACAACTAGTAAGTGTCAAGTGTCTGAGGTTGGATTTGAACTTAGGTCCTCCTGAATCCAGGGCCGGTGCTTTATCCACTGCACTACCTAGCTGCCCTCTGTACCTGGCCTTTTGCTGTTCACTACTTCACTGGCTTCTCTTCTCTGGTGATGGAATTGCCATTTGAGGGACAAGGTCTTCTGACTTTCCTGGCACCTGAGCCTGCTTGTTGCCTTGTATTCAGGGATCTGGCACATATAACCCTAAATACCTATTCCTCTTTCTCTGCCAATACTTGGTGCTTGCTTCTAGCACCTACTTCCCATTTTCCCCTTGCCCCAGACTCCAAATGTTGCAAACCACTCCTGGGCCTTATTGAGATTTAATATGAAAAGATTTCCAGAGACAGAGTTCATTGCTTAGGGGCCATCTTATATAAAGAAAGGAGTAGTCACTGAAAAAAATCATGAATCTATCCCTGTATCAAAGAATTTATTTTTTGGACTGCACTAATATGGACTAAGGGCAGTTAGGTGATACAGTGGATAGAGTGCCAGGCCTGGCATCAGGAAGACTCAGCATCATGGGTTCAAATCTGTCCTCAGACACTTACTAGCTGTGTGACATTGGGCAAGTCGCCTAACCCTATTTGGCTCAATTTTCTCATCTGTAAAATAAGTTGGCGAAGGAAATAGTAAATCAGTCCAGTATCTCTGCCAAGAAAACCCCAAATGGGGTCATGAAGAATCCAACATGACTTAAATGACTTAACAATTTGGACTAATTTCGATGTTATAAGAGACTTGAGATAGGGAAATTTCCTTTACCAATTCATATTGGCACTTGTGTTGAGAATTGTAGACTTAGTGAATAGCCTGGTGTATTTAGAGATGAAGAGACTCGTCTGTGGTCTCAAAGTCAGTAGATTTCAGAAATGGGACATTAATCCAAATCTTCCGGACTCCAAGACCAACCCTCTATTCACAATACTAGTCTCACTTTCAAATCAAAGTATTTAAAAGTGAAAAAAATGCAGCTTTTTGTATGCAAGAGTGAAATCAATAGAAGCACACACACACAATTTAAGTTTTTCTCTCTGGCAACAGTTCCCTAAATCTAGCTTGAACTCCCCTGATAATGTATAGGTCAGGCATGTCTAGATACCTCATAACTCTAGACAGCAATGGCATATAGTAGCTTAATAAATGCTTGCTGCCTTGAGTTAGATTGACATCTTCCCTCCAAGGCTGATGGGGTCGGGGAAGTGGCTTTTTTCATTCACCACAACTGCTAGCACCTTCCCCCTCAATCAGCTTGTATATTTTCTATAACAAAATAAAGGTTATATATATATATATTTTTTTCCAATTAAAAACCATTTAATTACTCTTTAGCTCCCCACCCCAATTGAATGAACAACAACAAAAAGATGAAAAAAGGAAAGGAAAGGAAAAATGAAAGAAAGCTTTTTTTTTTCTTGATTAGCAGCAACTAGGTGATAGTTAGAACCCTGGGCCTGTAATCAGGAAGACAAGTTCAAATCCAGCTTTAAACCTTACTAGTTGTGTTACCCTGGGCAAATCATTTCAATTCTGTCAGCTTTAGTCTCTTCTATGGTAAAATGGGGAACCTTTCTCTCAGGGTTGTTGTGAATATCAAATGGGATATTTGTAGTGTGTCAAGATAATGGAATGTGATAGATGAGATTTAGCAGATACTCAGGGGCCCACCTGGAGATTACTAGATTGTAAGAACATCTGGTTGGTACTTAAGGGTACTTAAGAAGGCATTGTTCTCAGAAGCTAAAAACTTTGAACTTTACATTGAGACCACCTTCGGGTCCAGTGAACCAATGAATTTGAATGACGCTAGCCAATCAGCTTGAAGAACCTCCCATTTCTGGGAGGGGAGCATGAAGGAGGAAGCAGACACTGGGGAGAGGCTTCTTCCTCTTTTGGTGTGAGACTTTGGAGTGGTGGCAGAGGACTTCAGAAGTGAGAGGTTTAGGAAGGGGAACTGGAGCAATGATCCCCTCAAAACTCATGAGAATTAAACCTTGCATTCAGATGGGCCTTAGGGCTTACCTAAAATGACTTCTTTCCTTAGAAGACTTCAGTAAAACTAGTGTATTAGTTGTTTTCACATAAATTGCTACTTGGTAATTCCCTTAAGAAGGAGATATTGGCTTTTACTCTTCAATAAGAAAAATATTTACTTTTTTATATATTATAAATCATTTTTAGGTAATTATTTTTTAAAAGGTAAACTTTAACTGTTTAAATGACTGAAAAATCTGAGTGGGAAGGAATTAATGATATTTATTATACTTCAGTAAATATTTGTTGAACATCTAGTTAATTACTATAATATATTCTAGGGAGCATACAAAGAGAAATTAAGTACAGGCCCTGCCCATAAAGAATTTACTACCTAGTAGGGGAGATGAGAGAACATATACTACAAGGTAGGTTATGACAATTCACTGAAATTTTTCATGTTTGTCCCCATATCTTTAAAACAGGAAGTTGTGAATATCTCCTGAAATAATGGATGGAAAGTGTTGTGAATTGTTTCGTTTGACTAGCACAAAGAGTTTATAACTTGGTTAGTAGTTAGAGGTAAGATAAAAAAAAGAGTTTGGACCCATATTGCGATGTGATAGAATATATGTTTTTGAAGGCAGAGACTGTTGAATGTTTTTTTTTTTTAATTTGCCTGTTGTAGAGTAGGTACTTCTGCTTGCTGGTTGATTATAGTAGGTTTTGCATGCTAGGCAGAGCAGTTTAATTTCCTTAAAATAGGACTCCATATCACTTCTCTACTAGAAAGCTTGCAATGACTCCTCTAGTCTTTAAGAAGGTAAGTGATGTTCCTATTAGAGTTATGGGTAAAGATTAATTTAGCAGTGGCATAGAAGATAAGTGGAGGGCAGGGGAGAGTGGTGGTGGTGGTGGTGATGTGATAGGAGACTATCACAATAATCTATACAAGGTATGAATGATTTGGGAATTTCTTTTATAGACCCTCCCACCTCTTTTTTTCTTTCTGTCTCCTCACTTCCCCCTCAAGTATTCCCCAAACCTCTAGGTGTCTGTAATATGTACTACTCTGGATGTCCACTAATCCTTGCTAAGATATTAACTAATAAGTAAAATGTTAATGGATAAAGAGGTAATATGTAAGCCCAGTCAGGAGTGTTCATATTTTAAAAGCACAAGATTAAGATGCCTCCAAAGTGATCAATCCTCAAGCATTTATTAAGTGCTTATTTTGTGAGAGGTATTTTGCTAAGTACTGGAGATATAACCATAAAAAAGGGCACAAAATCATCTTGTCTTCAAGGAGCTTCAACTTTAATAGGGGACTAGGAAAAGTGTCCTGCAAGGGGCGGGGGGCCACATTTGAACTGAGTCTTGAAAGAAGTCTAGAATTGTGATCTACCTCTGATAAGACAAGAGGTAGAGGAGGAAAGGGAATATGCTCCAGGCATGGAGTATAGCTAGTGCAAGGGCCCATATGGAAAGAGTATATGGGACACTAGGGGTGAGGAACTGGTAGGCAGGCCGATATATCTGGTCACCTAGGTCAAGGAGGGGAGTACAGTGTAAGGAAACTGGAAAGGGAAGAAAATGCCAGGTTCTGGAGACATTTACATGCCAAACCAAATACTTTATATTTGAAATTTCTTTCGTACAAAGACTAAAAGAATGAAACTGTAATGGTGAAATAACACTTGGAAGGGTTGATTCTTTGGGTCTGGGAGCTCTTGCTGAAGAGCACCTTAAATCAAATGAAAAAAGGTGATGTCTTTTTGCCCTCTTTTCCTCTTGATAAGGTTGTTCCTGGTCAGAGGGTACAATGTGTTTGCCCTCTGCTGCTGACCTGCCAGGTCTGAGTGAGGAATTAATTCAACATGACAGTTCTGATACTTCAGGTCCTCTTTCGTCTTGGACTATGTAGTTTGGATGACTTTTGCTTTTTAAACCATGGATTCTTCCAGCTAAAAAGTCATCTTCCCATCTCTCCTATCTTCTGACCACTTTCTCCAGCCCTTCCTGACACCTCTGAGAAAAAAAACCCAGGAGTACTAATAACCCTGAAATTATTATCCTCCCAGGCCGATGGTGTGAGTGGCCATTGACCTCATTAATCACCTTTGCTTTCTATCCAGAGTAAAAGGGATAGTCTCTCACTGGAATGCCTGATGGTAAGTAATGACTCTATTTCTGGTTGGATGGGTTTGATTGGACACTAATTTACTCTCCCCCTTCTCATAACTCAGCCTGAGTTCACACTGCTTGCTTTGACCAGATCTCACCAATTTGCTGTTAAAAGGATTTTCCTGGGGCAAACAAGGGTGGAGGCTGGTTCTAACATGTGCCTGAGCATATTTGTGTGCATGTACGTGTGTGTGCATGTGTGTGTGTGTGTGTGTGTGTGTGTGTGAATACATTTGCTCTTCCTCTCCTGCTGTCTTTGAGATGACATACGGAAGAGGGGGTGTTTTGTATAACTGCAAGAAAAAGCCCATGTTCTGATTAACATAATTTATTGCCCTTCCACATGCTTAAACAACAGCTGATGACTCACTTGTTCTGCCATTTGCTCAGAGTGCTGCTATTTTAGAACAGGTTCCCCCCCCCATTTTCTTTGAAGTTACAAAATCAGTGGTGATTCCCTCCCCTCTGTCCCCTCAATTCCACTATGAATAGTTCGAGTGGGTGATTTTTTTGCTGGCACTATTTTGTTGTGTTTGCTTTCTCTTCTAAAAGCTGTATAAGCAAATTAGTTTTATTTTCAGTTGCAAAGTATTATGCTATGTTCTGGCTGAGTTCATATACATATTTGGTTCCTCTATATTTATATATCTATATATTCTGCTCCTCTTCTCCTTCCCAAGTCTATTCTTCCACTCATCTGCCTGGCCTTAGTGGGGTTTCATAAGTACCATCAACATTCTACTTTTACCCTAGTCAGTGGGACTTAAAACTTTCCACATGAACTTTCCACCTTCTGTATATTACATATTGAACTCACATCATAGAAATATGATGTATGTTTTCTTTGAAGCTTATCTCCAGTAAGGGGACCAGTGAACTTCAGCTCTCCAAAACAAGCATTGTCCATTCATCCTGCTAGTCATCAATAGTTTTATAGCTCGTTTTTCTTGCTTTGGCTTTCTTGTTCTTCTTTCCCAAGGCTTCCTTGCCATACAAGTTCTACTTTTTTTTTTTTTTGGCTAACGCCACTGTAGTTGTTGAATCCATCCACTTCCTTTAAAAAAAACCTTTTATCATACAATGAAAGAGACATGGTCTTTGTCACCAAGGTGCTCACAATGACAACATTTTTTAAATAAAAATCAGAAAATCATGGGATATCAGCATTGGAAAAAACCTCAAAGGACATCTACTTCAATCTATATGGGAATAGTAATCCTGTCCACAATGTGGCTGACAAGTAGTCATGAACTCACTACAGCCCTTTTCATTGTTTAGTGGCTCTAGTTGTTATGTTTTTTTCTTTTATTCACCCTGAATCTTTATCTCTGTAACTTCTATATGCCACTCTTAGTTCTATGGTCTGAGAATAAGCAAAACAAATCTAATCTCATGTCCATGTGACACGTGAAGGCAGGTATCATATCCCCCAGAAGTTTTCTCTTATCAGGCTAAACATCCTAGATTCCTTTAAATGATCATTGTATTGCATGTTTTCAAGTTCTCTCCTCTGCTGGATTCCTCTTCTCTGAACCTGCTCTGGTTTGTCATTGTCATTCTTAAAAATGTGCTTCTGAGATCTGAACAAACAATTTCAATAACCAGGCTTCATGGTACCTGCCTAAAATCCTTGCTACTAGGTTAGGATGTGGTGGACTTTTTAAGTTTGGGGACTCTCAATTGCAATAGGGCTAAGGCCATAGAGTATATTCACTAAAACTAGGACTAACATGGTGAGTTGCTGAAATGGGGTGGGGTGGCTACCCAAGAAGGGCAAAGTGGTTCAGGTGAGAAATGGAGCAGATTAGAGGTTCTGTGTCAATCAGCAGTGTGGTAGAACTGTGTGTGGTTGTGGTACTTCCAGCCTGGGCAAAATAAAGAGACCAAGTCTGAAAAACAAAACAAAACAAAACAAAAGAAACAAATAACCCCCCCCCCCCCCAGTTTTAGCTATGATTTGACTAGGGCAAAACACAATGGGACTATCAACCTATTTTGTTCTGGATTCTATGTCTTTCTTTTGTTTTTGTTTTTTTGTTTTTGTTTTTGTTTTTTGCAGGGCAATGGGGCTTAAGTGACTTGCCCAGGGTCACACAGCTAGTAAGTGTCAAGCGTCTGAGGTCGGATTTGAACTCAGGTCCTCCTGAATTCAGGGCCAGTGCTTTATCCACTGCACCACCTAGCTGCCCCTGGATTCTATATCTTTCAATAGGAAATCCTTTGAACAATCCTTTTTTGGATTGGCATGTCATACTCTTGATTTGCATGGACCTTGAGAGACGCTAATACCCTAGAATCCTTCTCCCCATGAACTTTTGCTTAGCTGTTATAGAGATATAGTGGTATAAGGAGACAATTCCTGGTCAAATCATCAAAGGATTTGGGTTTGGGATTCAGCTCTGCTACTAATTAGGTATAGGACTAGTGGGTTATTTAAACTTTTTGTGCTTTGGTTTTCTCATCTGTAAAATCTGGGATTTGGACTAAATTGTCTCTATGAACCTTTACAAATCGAAAGTCTGATGAATATTTCGTCTCCCACATACTTTCTGTCTGTCTTTTCATCATGTGCAAGGGAACTCTTTGCTGAAGTAGTAGGAATATAGAGCCAAACGTCTCTAGTTCTGCCCTACTCCCTCTAATGTTGCCAAATTCATCCTTGAAGGCTCATCAATGTTTCAATGTAGTTTATATAGTCTGAGTGTCATGTGCCAAGGACATGACACATGATAAGCATAGAAAGAAACTCACTTGACCCAGCCTGACTAGGGGTAGAGTTAGTGATGAGTAAAGTCATACAAAGATCTTGACAGCCGTCTGATGAATTCATTGTATGCTAGTTAGACATGTCCAGGGGGCCTATCTGAGAAAATGGTTGAATATGTGTCAATTAGACCTCAGACATATTGGCCTGGGCAGTCTCAATCTTGTGTGATAATATTTCCTTTAATGAAGAAAATTCAGCAATAGATGACAGTTTCAGCCAATAGCACCCTTGGAAGCAGAATAGAATGGTAGCTATGGAGGTACAATGAAGCAAAAGTGAGACATCAAGTAGTACTATTAGATGTCAGTCAGTCAATCAATGAACACTTATTAAGCACCTATTATATGTCAGGCATTGGACTACGTGCTGGAGATTCAAAGAAAGGTAAAAGACCATCTTTGCTCTTGGGGAGTTCACAGTCTAATGGTGGAAACAACATGCAAACAACTACATACAAACAAGCTACATCTGGGATAAATTGGAAATAACAGAGGAAAGGCACTCGACTAGGGAGGAGGGGGCAGAGTAAGGGAAGGTAGGATTTTAGCTGGCATCTGAAGGAAGCCAGAGAAGGCAGAATGTATATGTGAGCAGAGAGAGCATTCCAGGAATGGGGGACATCCAGTGAAAATACCCTGAGTTGGGAGATGTATTGTCTTATTTGAAGAACAGTCAGGAGGACAGTGTTGCAACTCTAGAAGCCTGAATTATGTGAGGAATGTTATTTCTTTTTCTCATAGGCTTTAGGATCTAAGGGATAGACTATCTCTTAAAGTATGGGGGTGGGTGGGTGGGTCAGAGCATGATTCATTCCAAGTTGAATGCCTGGCCATTTGATTTGTAGTTTTTTATAGTTTACTGGTTATCAAGGTAGAGGGTTGGAGCTCAAAAATTGTTATTCCCCAAATGCTTTTCATTGAACCTTGAGTATCAAGGGGTCCCAGAGTTGAATTGGATGCTTACTATACTTGTAAAACAGCAATCCTGGTATTATAGATGGAGAAACACACAGTTTTAGTACTAACAAAGGGTAAGCATAACTAGTGATAGAGTCCAGGTCTGCTGACTTCCTGAATCATCAAGTATTTATTTTTCTATTCAATTTAATCTCATTTTTCAGTTCCAGAATACTCTCCCTTCCCTCACCTTCTTACTCTATCCATTGCAAAGGCAAGAAATATAAAGCCTATTACAAATATGAAGGCCTGCAAAATACATTTCTACATTAGCTATGTTACTACTCACTGTGTAACCTCAGAAAGGTCATATATCCTCTAAGTCCTCATTTGTAAAATGAAGTGGTTGGAGCAGGTCATTTCTATGTTCCAAAACTATGATTTTACTGACCATTTTCCCCATTTCTTTTCTAGTCCCTAGAGTCCAAAGGTCTTAAAGACAGGGCCTACTACATGTCATATGAGAGCTGCAACACTCACTGGATTAAAAATAATTTGGAAATATTTAACAAAATAAGCAAAAATTTAATAGAACCTAGATGATGTTAATATGTGGTTTTCTCAGCCAATATACAGCCCAGAGGAAGGTTTAGGAGCCTCTATTTCTCTTTGAATTAGACACCATTGACTTAGATTACTTTAACCTCACTCATTCTGGTCTTCTTCTAGACCTAATCTCCTATAATGATTTTTATAATTATTTCATGTTTTCTACTTCAGTTATCATGTTCATTTTAGTTAATGCTAAGAGATTTCTCTTGTAGTCTCTCACAATAGAAAGGATTCTCACATTTTCATGTGGATATTAGTGGTAGAGATGATAAAAAAAATCAAAATTTTTCCATCCTCAATTTTGCAATCACTGTTTTAATTTCAGATTTTATTAAAAGTTGAGCTCTAGGGGGCAGCTAGGTGGCACAGTGGATAAAGCACCAGCCCTGGATTCAGGAGGACCTGAGTTCAAAACCGGCCTCAGACACTTGACACTTACTAGTTGTGTGACCTTGGGCAAGTCACCCTCATTGCCCCACAAAAATTAAAAAAAAAAGTTGAGCTCTAACTCAAGATTCAGTATAAAACATAAATAGCTTGAAGATTTCCTTATTCATTAAAATCATATAAGGTTCTTACTATATGTAGAAACTGTGTGAGAAGCTGAGGATATAAGCATAGATATGTTATAAGACTTTGTACTAGAGTAGGAGTTCTTAATAGTTTTTGTGATATGCCCTTCTTTAGTTTGATGAGCCCTGTGGACCACTTCTTAGAATAATGTTTTTAGGTTAATTGATGGAAATGGTAAATTTCAGTTAGAGGTTAGTGAAAATAAAGATTTTTTTCATTCAATTTCATGAATTCCCAAGGGTCTGTGGCCTTCGGGTTAAGAACCCTGGCTCTAGAGGGACTTACAAATAATCTAAAGGTGATGGGCCAATGAGGGGGAAAAATGTATGCAATTAAATATAATATAAAGAACAGAGAGCTGAGTGAGAAGGTGTGGCCCAGGCAAAGTTCTCTGACAAATTTCAGGGTGAGAAATTAAAATTGGGTTGGTCAGATAAGACATATTTTGGGAAGTGAGGCTTGAGGTAGATCTTGAAGGAAAAGAGAGACTTCAATAATTGGAGATGAGGGGAGGGAAGCTCAAAATAGTATGAACAAAGGTATGGAAATGGAAAAGGGCCGGATGTAAATAGGGAATGGAGAATGGTCCCATATGGCTGGAACCTAAGAAGATGGAACTGTGGAAGATCTTGAATGCTAGAAGTAGTTTGTACTTAATTTTGCAGTCAACGGGAAGCCACTAAAAGATTTCGAGCAATTAAATGTTATCATCAAGACTGTGTAATTTGAAACCAAGGCATACAATAATCAGTTGAAGGAAAAAAAGAAGATGTAGGGGCTTATAGGTTAGCTATTTTGAAAAATTAGGACTGCTATTTAGAAAATACTTTCCCTTTTGTGTTTAGAGGGCATGATTATGAAAAATGGGTTGAAGTAGCATATTAATATAAAGAAGTTGATTAAACTGCCATTAAAAATGGAGCACTGAAATGATTCAAAGTTTTACCTTTTATTCTCGACACCCTTCTTTGGACAGCCATGAAGAACATTGAGCTTTCTACCCAAGTGTTCATGTGAGATATGATATATAATAGCAATTTTCTACTTAAATTTGAACATTGCAAAACAATTGTCAGGAGCCGGAGCATGCAGTTTCTCCTAAACTAGAACACCCTTGTTTACTACTCTTCAAAATGTCTTTTTTTAAAAAAATTCCCACTGTATGTCATAGTCAGAACTAGAATAAGCTATTGTGAATGTGTGTATGTGTGTGTGTGTGTGTGTTTGTGTATATGCCATTCTGCTCCCAGGTGGCAAGGGGAAAGATTATCTTATCTGAAAAACACTAAATCTTTTAGGATATATAGTCATATATTTTAAAGATTTAAATAAGTCTTGGGAATATATTATTATTATTATTATTATTATTATTATTATTATGGCAAAGAAAAGAGTCACTTAATCTTAACCTCTCTATCTCTGTCTCCTTATCTGCACAATGAGTATAATAATATCACCTATGCTTTCTAAAACCTTAGAAAAACATATAAATGTTAGCTATTTAATACAATTATTATTATTTTGTTATTACCATATTCAGGAAAGCAGTTATTTCCAGTAGCCCTAAGAAAAAACCAGACCCCTACCTACTCAGAGGTTATAGGCAGCTTATGAAAGTCAAAAGATATTAGGCCTCTTAGCTGGTATTCCATAATTTGATGCTTAAATTGTGGCTACAGAGCTGAGTGTATTGACATTAGGAAGAGTAAATGAGGGAGGTGAGCCCTCCTCATGGCCTGGGAATATGACTCTGAAGAGTCTTGTGACCTGTAGGACTTTTCTTGCCTCTCTGTGCTTGTGTTTCCATATGTTGACTGTCTTCTTAAGGAAAGTTTTATTCCTTTGGCTATGCCATAAACTGTTCTAAGTCTTAGACAAAGAATACAATTGGGGAAGGATGACTCTAGTGGTATTCTTAGTATCATTTTTTGATCCCTTTTCTATTTTATTCTCTTGGGCATGCTTATATCAGGGGTCCTAGGACCCAGGTAGTTAGTGGTTATGGGTCCTTGAAACACTCAATTATTATTTATTTCTTTAATTTTTTTTGGCGGGGTAATTGGGATTAAGTGACTTGCCCAGGGTCACACAGCTAGTAAGTGTTAAGTGTCTGAGGCTGGATTTGAATTCAGGTACTCCTGAATCCAGGGCCAGTGCTTTATCCACTTTGCCACCTAGCTGCCCCGAAACACTAATTTTTAAAAAATAATTTCCAATTAATGTATTATGAGCTAATCAAGAGCTATCCATGTACAAGGTGTTTTAAATACCGGTGTTAAGTAAAATAGAATAATTTTCTGTGTATTAATGAAGAAACTTGTATTGGGTTAATGAATCCTGGGATGTCTTAATTCCCAATTTCAAAAAGGAAATGAATACAAAAAAAAAAAGCTCAGAGTTTCTAGCTCTTGAACTACATCCTGCAGGCCCGTGTTCAGGTTATCTAGCTATCACCTTCCTCTGTGCTGTTTCATTATTTTTCTTTGTTTATAATTATCACATGATAAACAGTTTGGGGGATATACTTGCCTTTCTAGTTAGGAAAGATATTACTGTGTTGTTTTATTTGCTTTAAGCTTCAGAAGAAATTGAGAAACACGGTAATCTTGAAAGCCTTTCCATTCAATTGAGCTTTATTTTCATTTTTTAAAGATAGTTTTTAATTGGCCATGGAAATGAAAAAGTCTCCTCTAAAGTGGAAGAATTAGAAAAACCTTCTGGAAATAATTTAACTTCCTCATTACACTTTTTGATTGGATCAAAATAATTGAGTGAAGACTCTGGGATCAGGAAAAGAAATTATGAATCTCTTATGTGATTAACACCCCTAATACAGTATATATAGACAGAGCACACAACCTTTTATCATTGCTCTGCCAATAAACTTTCAAGCTACCCTCGGGGGCAAAATTGCCTGGGTTGGGAAAGTAATTTGATCTTGGTGTTGCTTTAATCAATGTGCTTCTGTTAAGCAAATATTTCCAATTTTTCAGCAGTATAGCTCGCTGTGTAAATTTCTCCATGCTGCCAATACACTGAGTGGGCACCATTAATTTCCACTGATGGAGCTGGAATGCTGTGCTTCCTTGGTCTCATTGGAGGCTGGTGGGAAGTTGATAGGTTTGTATTTGATGAATGATATAGACCAAATGATGACCCACTGGTAATACAACTTGCATTGACTTATTTGGTGTGAAAACCAGCCTTGAAAGTGCTACCTATTCAGGTTGCTATGGAAAGTTGGACTGCCTGAGATTTACTGCAGGTCATTTTTATTCCCAAAGGTTAGTACCAAAGAAAGCTTTGAGCTAGGAATCGCACATTAATAAACTAAGGAGACCTCTACATACTGCAAGCTGTCTAGAATTGTATTTTTAATACTGTTATCCCAAGATAAAAAGCAGAGGATGGAAATCAGGTGGCCTGTGAAGTCATTTAAGATTGAGAGGAAAGATTAGAGTCATGGAATTTGGCTTCTATCTTTATCTCTGGGTCAACTCCCATAGTGTCATTTCCAGTTTTTTAAGGCATTGAAATTAACTTTGGACTGTCATGGTTAAGATAAATATAGTTTTAAAACTTTCAGTCATTTCTTCAGCCACTAATCATCAGCAGTCAGTGGAAAAAAAAATTCTCCTTGTAAAGTTCCCTTATTCCCAAATTTATTTTGAAATATTGAAAATAGCTAAGATGACTATAATGTTTTTAGATTTACAGCGATTTACATATATCATCTTATTTGGCCCACATAACAACCCCGTGAGGTAGATGCTATTATTATGCCCATTTTGCTGATGAAGAAACTAAGGCTAAGGGAAGTTAAATGACTTGCCTAGGGTCACACAGAAAGTGCGTATGTGAGGCAGGATTCAAACTGGTCTTCCTGACTCCAAGTTCAGCCTTCTACACATGATATCATATAGTAGTTGTTGTTTTTGTTGCTTTGACAAGTAACAAATAGGAAGTAAAGCAACCTTTGCCCACAGGGAGTGTCCAAAGAAATGGTTACACACATATAAAGTGGTATATGACCAGGTTCCAGGAATCTTGGAGTTGGAGGACATTTCAGAGGCCAACTATTTTAAACTAGACCTTAACCATTTACAACAAACTCAACAAGGCACAATCAAGCTTTCCTTGAAGACCTTCAGGGAGGATGAATGTCTGTATTTCCCATTACAACCCATTCTCCTTTCCGATAGCTCCTTTTCTTTACTTTTAAGTTTACATTTACTTCTTTGCAGCTTCCACCAATTGATCATAGTTCTGGAAATAAACCCCACACTTGACTCAGACTCTCCCAGCACGGGGCAGTATTGTTTGTCCTGGGGAAGTCACCTGACCCTTTCGTTGGCCATTGATGATAATGGGTCTCTGACTCTCTTGTAGAGATTTTTCTCATTGCCCTGAACTATGTGAGCCATTTAGTCTGAAAGCTCCAGGGGTGAAAGACCCATATACACTCACAGTCATTTTTTTTCTCTTGGTTAACTGCTAATGGCTGAGTGGGAACTATAAATAAGGAAATCTGAGTTTCTGACCAAACCTCCTAAAAAATAAAAGTCATGTGAACAGCCATTTCATCCTAATTAAGGATAAAATATGGCTTCTTGGGCCTGAACAAATTTCTCTTGAACTTTTGGTGATAATAGAAATATCTCTTGGAGCTTACATCTTTTCTTAACTGTTGTGGTTCTCAGAGGTATAGATAACAGGAATAAAACACCAAACAATGGATCATGTGCTTAATACTTACAAGAGAGATGCTGAGTTTTGTGTGAGGTCTGAAAGCAGTTTTTCCTTTATTGAGGTCTATTTGTTGATTCACTGGTCACCATTTCTCCACTAGGAGTGCTTTACCTGGAGAATCTGACTGATATTTAAGTGCCCTGTAGATGGATGGCTTTGGTTGGGAGAAGTTCATAAGTGATTAGAATCTGTGTTTCTTTCTGATCTACAATTTTAAATGTTCATTTTTAAAAATAGAATTTATAGTGAGAAGGAACCTTAGAGTTAATCTAATCCAACTCTTTCATTTTATAGATGGAGAAGTTGAGGCTCAAAAGGTTTGAATGATTTCTGCAATGTCAGTATCAGGTCTGGAATTAAAACCCAGAACTGCCTGGATCTAAATTCTGCCATACTGCCAAGAAGTTTAGGACCTTTCTCCATCAGACCCACTTTGAACATCCTAATGTTATGACGAGGTTAAGGGAGGAGGAAATCACATTTCATGACGAAGGTGGGTTTTTTTTTTTTTTGTGGGGCAATGGGGGGTAAAGTGACTTGCCCAGGGTCACATAGCTAGTAAGTGTCAAGTGTCTGAGGCACAAAATAATGAAGAGTAAAATTAGCAGAACCAAGAGAATGTTGTATATAATAACAGCAACATTGTTTTAAGATCAACTTTGAGTGACTGTCATTTTTACTATTATAAATACCCAAATTAATTAAAAAGGACCTATGAAGGAAGACACTATCTACATCTAGATAAAAAACTGATAAATAGAAGTATGTATAGAATGATACCATATTAGTAGTATATATAGTTATATATTTGTATATTTAAATGTATATATAATAAATAATTATATATACATATATATGTATGTATGTGTATATGTGAGTGTGTATGTGTCTAATGGTAGCCATCTCTAGGCAAGGGGCGTGGAGGGAAGATTAAAAGGAGAAAAAATAAAGTTACATGAAAACTTTATTATATATTTAAAAAGAATAGCAATAATAAAAATAAAACCAATTTCTATAATTTAAAAATGAATAAAAATAAAACCTGAAATAAAGGTGAGGGCACAAGAGGGCAGGCTGGGCTAATTATATGAATGCTCACTAATCAGAACTTGGAGTGGAGGCAGGTTGAGAGTACCCCGTGGAAGGCAGAGGCAGGAATATAAATAAGAGAATGTCATAAAGATGGTCAGAGAGAACACTGGATTTGGAATGGGAACACTTTTGCTTGAATCCCAGCTCTCTGGGCCACATTGACTTACCTCAGAATAAGGGGGCTGATCTACATGATATACTGGGTCTTAATCCCATGACCTCATAAAATGCTTAGGCTTTTATAATGACAGCAACTCACTCTCATTCAGTACTTTTCTCCATGGAAACTTTCTGACAGAGGCAATAAAAGTGTCACCATCACAGTTTTACAGATGAAGAGATTGAGGCTCTAAAAAGGTACATGGTTGGCTTACAGTCACAAGGTGTAAATGCGAGAGGCAGAAGGGAGTCATGAATAGTGACTTAGCCTCAGAGTCAAGAAGAGCCAAGTTGCAATCTTCCTATGAGATATGCTAGCTGTGTGATTCAGGGGAAGTCATTTAGCTTCTCTGGGCTCTAGGTCAGTGGTGTCCAACTCAGAGAGAAATGAGGGCCACTAAATCTGCCTAGGGGGCACTTTAACTTAGAAAACTGCATACTACCATGTTCTATGTTTTATTATATTATTATTTTACTTTCTAAAATATTTCCCAATTTCATTTTAATCTGATTCCCACAGTACCCAGTACAGGCCACATGTTTGACACCTCTGTCCTAGACAATTCTATAAGTTGCAGAGAAGGTGCTAACCTGCTATGGAAGTGAAGGAGTATCCTCATCTAGGAGTTCCCTATATCAATATAATTTCAGGTTCATTCCTTATACACAAGCTATAAATGTCAGTGCTGGGATTTGAACCAAGGTTTTCTGTGATCATAAAATGTAGAACTGTGTCACAGAATGCTGGGGGCAGGTAAATGGCTCATGGGTAGAGTATGGGGCTTGGAGTCAGGATGACTCATCTTCCTGAGGTCAAATTTGGTCCCAGATACTTACTAGCTGTGTGACCCTGTGTAAATCACTTTACCCCATTTGTTTCGGTTTCCTCATCTGTCAAATGAGCTGGAGAAGGAAATGGCAAATCACTTCAGTATCTTTGCTGAGAAAACCCAGATGGGATTATGAAGGGTCAGGCATGACTCAAAAATGACTGGACAACAAATTATAGATTTGTATAGTCCAAGTCATTAATTTTTTTCTGAAGAAAGCTAAGGTTCAAAGATGTAATTTGACTTACCCATAGTTTCGATGGGATTGAGTAGCAGACCGGGGATTCTAATCTGTGTCAGACTCTTTCTACTGGGGCATCACCTCTTCCAATAATAGCACTTTTCTTTGTTAACCCCACTGAAAATTAATCATAAGCTTGGGGCTAGCCAGTCATAATGTGGCAATTAGAGTTGTATTATCTGAGTTCCATATTTTGGTTAAAGGGCCATTCCACTCTCTAATCCCCAGATAAGTAGTTGGTATGGTAGAGTCAGGTCGCTTCAGTGTCAGGAAGACATGCCTCTAGCACACAGTGACTGTGTGACCCTGGACAAGTCACTCCACATCTTACTGCCTTGGAAAACTCCCTGAGACCCTAAGTTGCATAGCAGGTACTGGCTTGCATTTGGTGAGGGTGTTTCCTTGCAGGCAGTTTCTTATGCCAATGAAATCACAGCTCTGGTCCAAGAAACCAATGTCCCCGGAGAACTCTTAATTGTGTTTGAAATGTGCCCTCTAGTTTTCACTTTTTTCGCCATTCCTGCTTTTCTTCAGACATTACAATTCTTATGTGGAAAAAAAGTTAATTTCCCAACATCTGCTCTGAACTCAACAGTCTGGAATGATCAGGTGTGTCCTTCTTGTCCCATGTTACTGGTTTATAAAAATAGTAGCTTGGACTGAACTTATAGATGGTACACTACTAGAATTTTGGTTTTGTGTTTATTCTCTCAAATATATTTTGCTAAAAGTGTCAGAGATGTTCTGGTTTTTGTTCTCCTAAATTTCTGTTAGTTTTTATGTCTATGGAAAATCTCTACCTGGCATGGATCTGCCATTTTGGACACATGTTGCCAAAGATTCTGCCATCTGGGGTCATCACAAATGCAATTGAAGACTTGAAAAAGAACTTTACAGTTTTCTGAGTTCCCATCATATGCACCACAAAATGTATAATAAATATTTTTGGAAATTCTGGGATAGCTTGGTATTTATGTAGACAGGCAAACCTGTGCTTGTTCCACACTGTTAATTTGTTGAAATCTTTCATAGAGTTAATTAACAGTAACACATCGCCTTTGAATAATACTTTACAATTTATGAAGGGCTTTGTAGACATTATTTTATTTGGCCCTGAAAACTATGTCATGTGCAAGTGCTGCTGTCCCTCGTTTAGTGATACGAAAGTGAGGATCACAGAGGTTAGTTATAGTTTGTTCACAACCAGTAAAGGCCAGAACTACAATTAGAATTCAGTTCCCTTTCCAAATCTAGTACTCTTTCCACTAGACCAAATAGCTCCTTCCAATCTACCTCTAAGCCATTGCTTCCTGTCACAAACTTTGTGCAAGATTTAGGAACATTTAATGAGGTAAGAAGAACTGGGGTTTATGAGCCAGAGGACCAGATTCTACTTTTGGGTCTGCTATTATCTTGTGGAGTGTTGTTCAAGTTACTTAGTCTCACTATTCCCGATGCAAAGGGAAGGGTTGGGATAGGTGATCTCTCAGGTTCTTCGCAGGGGAATATTTTACTGTTCTAACAGTTCTCTGTCATGGAAGTGGCTTTATTATCTTGAGTGTTGAAATTCTGGTGAAAATATTACAGAGGAAGAGAAATCCTGACCTTTCACAAAGGATTGGAATCATGGTTAAAACTGGCTGCATCGGGGCAGCTAGGTGGCGCAGTAGATAGAGCACCAGCCCTGGAGTCAGGAGAACCTGAGTTCAAATCCAGCCTCAGACACTTAACACTTACTAGCTGTGTGACCCTGGGCAAGTCACTTAACCCCAATTGCCTCACTAAATAAACAAACAAACAAACAAACAAACAAAACTGGCTGCATTATAATAAAAATAACAAAACAATTGAATGACTTCTAATTAGAGTACTCTTTCTCATACATCAAATTTATACTTTGGTGATTATGAGTCAATCGAACCTTAAGCACTTATTAAGCATTAACTATGATCCAGGAAAATAGGTGCTATAAATTAAAAGACAAAAATGAAACACTTGGAACTCTTACAGAGCTGAAATTGTATTGAGGATGATACATGTAAGAGTATATAAAAACAAATATAAGGACATTTATGGGAGGAATGGCTCTGGAAGCTAGGAAGTCTGGGAAGATTTCATATTGAAGGCAATACTTGAGTTTACTTTGGAAGGAAACAAGTATTCTTAAGAAGCAGAGATGAGGAAAGTATGAATTCCAAGCATGGCGTACCTCTAGTGCAAAAGAAAAGATAGGAAAGAGAGCACCTGTAAGGCAAGTTTGACTCCTCCTCCCAAAATATAAACTTCTTGAAATCAGTGACTGTTTCATTTTTTGTCTTTATATTCAAAGTACCTAGCACAATGTCTGTAATATTGTAGAGACTTAATAAATGTTTGCTGATTGATTGAATGAGTTCAGAGCAGATAAAATTGGGATGTTCAGGTTTTGAAATACTTTAAATGCCAAATGGGACACTAAGGGATCAATGGAATTTATCAAGCAGGAGAACAATGTGGTCAGATCCAGATTTTAGGATGATCACTTTGGTAGCTATGTGGGAGGGTGCATTGGAGTGGGAAGAGATTTGCAGTAGAGGGACAATTAGGAGATCAATGCACTAGTACAGTCGAGAAGTGATAGAAACTGGACCTAAGGTGGTTGTCATATAAGTAGAGAGAAGAAGAATGTGAGAGATGTTAGTGGCCAGATTTGGCAACTGCTATATGGATTTATGGTATAAAGGAGATTGAGAAATGGAAGATAATACTGAAATTGTGAACCTGTGAGATTGGAAGGAAGGGGAAGCCCTCAACAGAAACAGGGACAAGTAGAAGAAGAATGACTTTGATGAGGAGGAAAATAATGAGTGATGTTTCAGATATGTTGAGTTTTAGATTCCCATGGGAATCTAGTTTAAAATATCCAGTTGACATTTCATGCTGGGGATTGGAAATCAGGAGAGAAACTAGGACTACATGCAAATATCTGGGAACCATCTACATAGATATGATCATTAATCTCAGGGGAATTGATGGCTATACCAGCTGTTTGAGTTTAGAGAGAGGTCCCAGGACAGAACCTTAGAATATACCTACAGATAGGAGCATGACAAGGATAAATCCAGCAAATGAAACTGAGAAGATTGAAGGAGAACAAGGAAAGAACAGTATCACAAAAACCCAAAGGAGACAGTATCCAAGAGAAGACCAAGTGTCAATAAATGGAATATTTTATCTATTGACTTTTTTTTTTTTTGCGAGGCAATAAGGGTCAAGTGACTTGCCCCCAGGGTCACACAGCTAGTAAGTGTCAAGTGTCTGAGGCCAGATTTGAACTCAGGTCCTGCTGACTCCAGGGCCAGTGCTTTATCCATTGCACCACCTAGCTGCCTCTAATAAATGGAATATTTTAAGTGGCAGACTAACTTTTCTTTGCCATCTTCCTCTCGTGCCAGGTAATATCTACTCAGGGAATACAAATTAGCTTTAACACAAGTCAAAGCAAAATACAGTGTTTAATCTACTATGATAAAAATCACATTACGTTATTCCTTCTTAAGCCACAATTTTGGATTATTCATACCATTGTTCTCCTACTAGTATGGGTGAGAGATGAGTAGTAATCTAATTAAATGTTACTATTTGCTGAAGCTTTTATGGTTTTGATAAAGGATAATTTTTAAGTAATATAATATTTATACTGCATTTGTAGAAGAAAATATAAGATTGGTGATAATGCCACCTGACCGGTCAGTCTACATTTGTTTGGTTTGAAGAGAATTGAAATTGTAATAAGAGTTATATGTGTTTTCTATAGATATTGGGAGAAGGAGCTAGAGATAATTAAATTAGAGAAGAGAAGACTGTGTATGTCCATCTGTTAGTTTGCATGTGTGATCATGGTCTTCTAAAACATGAAAGGCATTATCTAGCAGGATTGTTTTTCTGACTTATTCCAGAGGACAGAACTGAGATCAGTGAGTGGGAGTCACAAAGAGGTAGATTTGGCTTCAATAGAAGGAAAAACTTCTCCAAAATTAGAGATATTGAAAATGGAATGGGATAGTGAGTTCATTGTCCCTGGAAGTACTCAGGAGAACTGAATGAGTATTTCTTAGGTATAGCGTGGAGAGGATTTCTGAATGTAGTAGGTTAGTCTAGACATCCTCAGACTCCTAGCCATTTCTGTGGCTCTCTAAGTAACATGAAATCCAAGAATAAAGCAATATTATAGAGCAATTTATTTTTCCTTAAACTATTTTTATTGCTCATATTAGCTTAAATGTATATTTTGCAATAAAATATTACTACTTTTCAGTAATTCTTACTAAGCTCAAATCATTAGCAAGTGTAATGACTTTACAACATATCTGTGATTGAAAATTACTAAGCATTTTGCAATTAAGTGTTAAATCATAAGCTATGGCTAGTAAAAAGCACATTTTCCTTTAAATCCATCATGCAAAGGGTTAGTGATTTTATAGGGATAGTGAAGCATGTGAAAGCTTAAGAAAATAAGAACATTTGTCTAGTTGTACTCCAGCTAGCCCAGTATTTAGCCTCTGAATGTGGTATTTTTTTTTTTTGGAGAGAATAGTTATGCTTTGCAATGATAAGTTTAAAAGGTAGGAGGTTTTTCTTCAGATGGGGTCTTGAAGAGTTGGATACAACTGAAACTACTGAACAAATAATGCATGTACTGTGTACCTCACAGTGGTCTTGTTGGAATCCAGTGAAATAATGTAGGGGAAGCACTTTGTAAACTTTAGAATGCTATGGAAATGGAAGTTATTATTGTTATTATTTTAGTCATATTGTTCTTACCTTTTTTATAGGGTTCAGATTGAATGGTCCTGAAACGACTGGGACTATCCTGCTATTATTATTTAAATTTGATGTTCTATGTAAAATTGTATAGGGGCAGCTAGGTGGCACAGTGGATAGAGTACCGGCCCTGGAGTCAGGAGTACCTGAGTTCAAATCTGGCCTCAGACACTTAACACTTACTAGCTGTGTGACCCTGGGCAAGTCACTTAACCCCAATTGCCTCACTAAAAAAAAAATTGTATAAGAAGATAAAATAACAGTTTTCAGTAGTTGAATAAAATGTTAGAATATAAACTCATTGAAAAATATCCTTTGCACAACTCCAGAAGAAGACAGACAGGATGACAGGGATGTTATATATTTCATTTTGATCTCCCTCTGTTAGGTCGCCATATTTTGAAAACTTTCTGTTCCATGTCACTTGGACATTATGAGTATTTGACATGACCATCTATTAAAATGTTCTTAAATTATTATGAATCAATATTATATTAAGGGTGATTGTGGGCAATAGTATGGCCTAGGACAATAGTCTGGTTCTAGTACAGTCTTTCAGTTGAGTGCTCCAAGATATGATGGGGACTGTATTTGTAGTATGGTGATTTTTCATCTGTCATTCAAAAATAATGATGATAATGATAACTCAAAAAATAATAGCTAGCATTTATATATTCTTTTACAGGTACAAATTGCTTTATAAATGTTATCTTATCATCCCTCCTCATAATAACTTTGGGAGATAGTTTCTATCGTTATTTCCATTTTACAGTAGAGGTAGATATCTACTGAGGTAGATAGAGGTTAAGTGACTTACCCAAGGTCACACAGCTAGTAAGTGTCTCAGGACAGATTTGAACTCAAATTTTCCTGATTCCAGGTTCAATGCTCTATCAATTGTATCATTTGTTGCCACTATCTTTCTAAGAAAAACAATGAATTTCTGTCATGTTTTAATATTCAATTGATGCTGTTTTTCCTTAGCTTATAGATTCGTGTTACATTGTTGTCCTAATTTCCTTATAAACCTTTAATAATAATAATAATAATAATCTATTATCAATTTGCATTGATCACTACATCTAGGTTGCCTAAGCAATAATTTGGTCCTGAATTTCCATCAAGAACCTTCCTGTTTCAACAAAGAATTCCACATGACATTTGACTGATGCTTTTTTGTTGACACATTGTTGGCTCATTTTATATGGATGTCACACATGTGATATGATATCACTCATAGATGGTCTTCTGATTCCACACTTGGATATAATTTATTTTATAGGTTTCTTTCATCTGAAGACAAGCCACTTTTGTTTACAAATGACAAATCAAATGGCACATACATGTTAGAAAACTTTACTCAGTGAAGGTACATTTGATTATTCCAAAAAATATTTTTCTAGGTTTTTGATCTGTTTGTCATGTGCTCTAATAATTTTCTAAAATATATCAATTTCCCCCCTTATTTTTAGCATGGAAAATCAACCTTTATAAAGTTGCTTTAGGGTGATTGAGCCTATGTTTTATAGTTATTGAATAGGCTTTTTTAGGGTACCTTCCAAATTTGTGATAGTTCATTTTACAATTAGAAAAGTAAGGCATGTATTAGGTAGGTATTGATTGCTCTAAATGGGTCCTTCCCATTGAGCTTTGAATTCAGGATGCTAGTAAGGCTTTTAGTGTGTTTAGTCATAGACTACTTACCCATATGTTTAATTTCAATGTATTTTGTCTGAATGAGACCAAAGTATAGGTATTACTTTCTTTTTTTGGTTCACTGTGACCTTCAGATTCAAGACCAATGGCTTTAATCTCTCTCTTTGACATTAAAAAAATTAAACTTGAGCCTAAATGATGATTTCTATCAGGAAAATTTGGATCAGGTATACATGCAAGAGAGGGCTGATAAAGTGCCTTGCTATTAATTCATGTACTACTGTGAAGCATTTGAGCCAAATGGATCTTACGTGGCCTTCACACTTTCACGTTTTAATTTCCTAGATTCATAGGAACAACTAGAGCCTAGTTGACCAGTATTTCATGGCTCCTGGAAGGCCTTGACAGTTTTTTTGTAGCCATCTCAGGGCACACAAAGTTGTCACTGGCTAGCATTGCCTTACTTTGTCATTGTCCATTGCTACCTGATACTTCTACCCCTTTCACTACATGGATGATAGCTTGGGTTTTAAGGGGGTTACCATTATTATTAAACCTCACATTTGTAGCTGGTAGCGTTTCTTGAAAAAAATGAGGCCCTTCAGTTTACTATCTATTATATGAAGTCATACTTCTTTTCTTTGTCTTAAAACCACCACTTTCAAACTGCACACAGCTTCCTGTTATTCTAGTATGCTGAGATTTGGTGAACAAGTCCCTACTTATCCTCTGAGATTATGTAAACATCAATTGTATCATGACTCAGGATGTATATTTCTAGATGAACAAGTCTTAAGTTTTAAAAAATTCTTGCGCACTTGTTTTCTTATACAAATTTAATTATGATTTTTATCTAGTTCTAGAAATAAAACCCAAGGTATTTTGATTGAAATTTAAGCCAAGTCACTTATGAATATTGATTGTCTCTCTTATCATTTAGTTTCTCCTTTATTTTTATTATTATGGTGTCATTGCTGTACTTTAGGTCCTTTATATTCCTACATAGGCTAATTCTCAACTATTGGATAATTTCTGTCAAATTTTTGAAAAGGATTTTTTATTACGTCATCTTTGTTGCTAGCAAAGATGATTTTTGTAAGTTAATCTTATATCCTATCGCTTTGGTTCACATATACACTTATATTATTTTGAAAAATGACATTTAATCTTTTTATTACCAGTGTTCATCATTCTAATCTCTTTTTTTTTTTCTTTTTTCTTTTTTTTTTTTAGTAAGGCAATTGGGGTTAAGTGACTTGCCCAGGGTCACACAGCTAGTAAGTGTTAAGTGTCTGAGGCCGGATTTGAACTCAGGTACTCCTGAATCCAGGGCCAGTGCTCTATCCACTGCGCCATCTAGCTGCCCCCATTCTAATATCTTTTTAAAACTAGCATTGTAATTACATAATTTTCCCAATTAACACACATTTAACTTTTAAATACCAGACTTTATGTATATAAAGACAAAAATGGGAACAGCCCCTACTTTCAAGAAGCTTAAGTTCTATCAAAATATGACAAATATTTTGATACAATATTTGGTAAAATAAAATAAAGTAGGCATCCTTGCTTTATTATTTTTAGTTGGAATACTTCTAATATTTTTCCATTTCATATATTGTTGGCCCAATGTAACAGATACTTTTAGTGTTAGGGAAAAAATTCTCTTTCCTCTCATTTAAAAAAAAATTTTTATCCTAAGTTTTTTCTAAATATATTTATACAAACATATTTCAAGGTTCTATTTCTTATTTATATGACTTATAATGTTGAACTGGACTCATATGCCTGATATAAATTCTAAATAGTTATGATGAAAGAATTTCTTCATATTTTGTTGTATTCTATTGTCTATTTAGTATTTAAATTTTTAATGTCTATTCATTATGTCATTAATTTCCTTTTTAGGGTTATCTGAGAGTTATTATATCTCATAAAAAGTACTGAGAAATATTTCATATTTTTCTATATTTATGAGTAATCTATAACAAGTGTTATTTATGTTTAGAAAGATTGAAAGAAACCTTCTGTGAAATCTGGCCTTTTTGGCATAATGCTTTGATGAAATCATACTTTTAATCCAGAATTGGTTTATTTATATTATTTATTTCCTGTTGTATATTTTAGAAATTCATATTTTTATAGATAATTATGTATTTCCTTTAAAATCTTTGGTTTCTTTGGATATAGTTCTGTGTTGCATTTCCTAACAATTAAAAATATATATTTCTTTTGTGTTTGTTATGCTTTTTCATTTGTGATTTTGTTAATTTCAATTTCTTTAATTTTTTATGAAATTTACTAATAATTCATCAATTTGTGGGTTTTAAAATTTCTTTCTTAAAACTTTCCCTATATTATTACATTGTTCCTTTCTTGGGCCCTGTTGTTTCTTTTTTTTTTTTCACAAATTATGCACATATTGCTATAAATTTGCCTTCATCCCTTTAGTTTTCATAAGTGATATTATCATTGCCATTTAAATATTCTTTTGTATTTGATTTCTTCTTTAAAGCAAATATTACTTATTTTTCAGTATAGCTTTATAACTTTTGTCTCACTTTATTGTTATTTATTTCTATGTTTCTTACATTATGGTTGGAAAATACAGTATTGTATAATTTTTTACCTTTTTGAATTTATGTAAAGATTTTCTGACCACATAAGTTCTATTTTTGCATGTATTTCAAGCATATATAAAAATTAATTTGTATCCCTTATTTTTTCCATATTCTTATATTTATATATCTAATAATTGTAACTTGCTTAATTAGCATTAGCTCTGATAATATTGTATTGTTAAATTTTTATTTGAATTTTCATAACTTGCAATTGGAATTCATAGATCACCTTGTAATTTGATTTGTAAAATTTTCTCATTGTATTTATATCTTTCTTTTATGAATTAACTGTTGAATTGTCTAGGTTCATATGCCTATCATCATTTCTTATAGCACAACAGTAATCCATTAATCCATTACATTCGTATGCCACAGCTTGTTCAGCCATTCCCCAATTGATGGGCATCCTCTCAATTTCCAATTCTTTGTTATTCCAAAAAGCTCCTATAAATATTTTTGTACCTATAGGACCTTTCCCCCTTCTTTTGATTTCTTTGGGATGTAGACTGAGTAGAAGTATTGCTAGCTCAAAAGGTATGCACAGTGTGATTTCCCTTTGGGCATAATTTTAAATTACTCTCTAGCATGATTAGATCAATTCACAACCCCACCAACAATGCACTAGTGTCCCAACTTTCCCATATCTTCTTCAAAATTTACCATTTTTCTTTTCTGTCATATTAGCCAATCTAGTTTTTTTTTTGTTGTTGTTGTTGTTTTTTGTTTTTTTGCAGGGCAATAAGGGTTAAGTGACTTGCCCAGGGTCACACAGCTAGTAAGTGTGCCAAGTGTCTGAGGCTGGATTTGAACTCAGGTACTCCTGAATCCAAGGCCAGTGCTTTATCCACTGTGCCACCTAGCTGCCCCACACATTAGCCAATCTGATAGGTATGAGGTGGTAACTCAGAGTTGTTTGCATTTCTCTATAAAGATTCCTTTATTTGTTTATTTTTTATGAAAATTCTTTCAGATCATGTTTTTCTTTGAAGTCAGCTCTGAGTTTCCAAACAAAATGGTCATATTATCAGGATATGCATTTTTTTGGGAAAATAGAATGACACTGATTGCCATCTGCGAGGAAGAAGGGGATGAGAGGAAGACCAATATAGCAGAGGAGACAAGGAGAAGACTTTTGGAGAAGATAGGGATGGGGGTGGCAGGGCAAGAAAGACTTGTTCCTTCCTGAGGTGGGTTCAGTAGTACAACAGAGAGTATAGTTAAATTTTACCTCCTATCTATAGCCTGGTTGTGAAGGACAGAGACTGAGGAATGAAAGTTTCTGGCACCCTTGGCTAAGTTTAGGCAAGGCAGCCTAGAAAATTTATCATGCTTTGATCAGCACAGGAAAGATGAAGGGAAGGGCTATCCCTTCCTCTGCTTAGGCCTAGAGTCACTGGCAAGGTTCCTGGTCACTCCTATAGAATCTATAGGACTCAAGGGCCCTAATTGATAGGAAGGTAGGTGAGAGGATGAGGTGAAAAAGGTTCTCCAGTGCTCCTTATTGCCACCCACCCCCACTCCCAATCCAGTCTTTTGGGGAAATGGATGGAATAGATGAAGATGAAGAAGAAAGCAACATATCAGGTCTACCTGAGCACTAGTTTCTTGGCTCTATGGTTATGGGTCAGTGAAGCCCCGGTTACAGCAGTTGTCCTTATAATCTCTCCAAGGTAGCTCTCTAGACTTTATTTTTTTTGTACTTTTACTCTTGCCTCTTCCCTCAGCATTCTAGATAGGATACGTTTGGGGTTTGAATGGTCTTTCTTAATCAGTGAAGGGGCTTGGGGAACTGTTGACTTTCTTACTGTTCTCCTGTCTTTACTGGAAACTCTGTACAATTACTTTATAATCATGGCCTCTTTCATATAACTTCAGAAATAACAAATTGAATGAGTTTTTCTGTAAGAATTCCCAACCCCCACCAAAAAAAAAAAAAGATTAAGGGTAACATTGTGAGGTAACTGGAGAGTTCTGAGGAGTTGGCCTTAGAGGCCTGACTTTTAGTCAATGCAGTGACTTCTCAGCACAAATAGCTGATAGTTGGACTGCTTTTTCTTCATAATTTGAACTGAAAACCTTAAATAGGAGTGACACTTCTAAAAGCGAGCCAAGAAAATGTCTGCACCCATATAAATACCCTTTCCATTCCTCCCCACCCCCAGGCTCAACTTTCACTTTTCAATTCTTTCACACTTACTAATAATCTTGGGAGAAACCGCTTTTTCAGTCAGACATTTTTTCCTTTTGCGATGTTCTTGGGACATTCTGAATCATAGGATAATGGGATTTGGAACTGGAAGGGATCTTAGAAAGCATTTATTCCAACACTCCTCATTTAATGCTTGAAGAAACTGAGGCCCAGAGGGGTCAAGTGACTTGTCAGGGGTCACATACATAGTAATAGGGTTGGAATTCAGACTGAGGCCTCCTGATGCCAAATCCCAAGCTCTTTCCACTATACCAACCCATCATCTATGTATTTAGAAGTTAGGCCATTGCATAGGGCTTATTTTTCCATTTCTTCATCTTTAAGTTGAGGGGTCATACTAAGTCACATAAAAGCACTGGTATTTTGTGTTTTCATGATCCTAGGTTCTAATCATGGTAACAACTGATATTTAGGAAAGACTTTAGTTATTGTTGTTTAATCATTTCAGTGGTGTCCAACTCTTTGTGACCCCATTTAGGGTTATCTTGGCAAAAATACTGGAGTAGTTTTGCTGTTTTCTTCTTGAGCTCATTTGATGGATGAGGAAACTAAGGCAAACAGGGTTAAGTGACTTGCCCAGGGTCACACAGCTAGTAAGTGTCTAAAGCTAACTCAGGGAGATGTCTTCCTGACTCCAGGCCTGGAGCTCTATATACTATGCCACACAGGAGGAAAGACTACTCACAAGTACATGTACTCACAAACATGTGTACACATACTTACACATATCAGTTAAGTTCATAGTGCTCATATTTACTATTGTTTAGGTATGGTGAAGTTAATTACATGAAAATATACAGACTCTATTATTTATGCCTTCCATATACATGGGAAAAAAATAAAGAATTAAAGATACTGTTTCTGAGGCCCAATTTTACTACTTTTTCCACAAGCAAATCATATTATCCTGTTGCAAAAGCTTGAACACAGAAGGTAGCTGAGGAGCCAAATATAAAATCCCTTTAGGAAGCTTCTAAATAGGTCTAGCCTCCAGTGATAAAAGTTGCAGTATTAAATAGGTTCTAGCATTTCTCCTCTCACCAAGTGTTGGACAAAGGGTGTGGGCATGTGTATTTTGTATGTGTGTGTGTGTGTGTGTGTGTTTGTGTTTCTGCAAACTTTGCCAGGACAGTATTGGCGCCTAATGACTTTAGAAAACTGTGCCCTGCTTGCATAGACCATCCTGAAATCAGTGTCACTTCATAAGACTCTGTAGAAATGGATCTTTATGACATTCTGAAAGAGTTAAGGAAGTTTCTAAAAGTGTCTAATAGACTCTTGGGGAGTATGTGCACGGGGAGAATCTGATTTTGCACTGGATGTTGAAATAGTAAAAAAAATAACATGGCTTGCAGTAATTAGTGACCCGAAGTGCACTCTGTGTTTTGAAAAACCTAAATAATTTCCCTTCCATTATTCTGCCAAATGGCCTGGCTTCTGCTGCCTTTCATAGTATGAATTTAAACTCAAAGAACATTACAGTAAAGTGTTAATAGGACAGTTGGGTGTTCACTAAAGCAGCATAGTAAAAAGAGACTATTTATGGTTGATAAAGTGGTATTACAAACCTCATACACTAGGTCTACAAAAGTGCAGTTTGGAGAAGTTTGTTGTCATTTAGAAAATATGAGTTCTATTTAATTTGAATAAAAATGGAGTTCTTTAGTAAGTATCAGGCGTTGGTGCTCTTCCTGAAGGGGCCCAAGGGAGTTAAAAGTAGAATATGGCTCTTTTTCTTCTCCTAGAGTATTCTTCCAATGGCTTACTGTGGTGTGGCACTGACCCCATGGTTTTTCAGAGCTGTGCCAACAGAATACAACCTTTGGCAGGTCCCATTAAGCTGGAAACACTGCAGGTATGAATCCAGTAACAGTCTGTAAATAGATTTTGTCCAAGGACAAGCTTAATTAAATTTGGGAAGACTCATTACCAGGTTGGCTTCAAGGTGATACTGTTTTTGGCCCTAACATTTCTTGAAGACCTTCTATTAAGATACAAAAAGTTTCTGATATGCATTGGTGGAGGTAAGGCCCATATGGATGAAATCAAAGATCCCTGAAACATTAAAGTATGGTTCTTTCTATACCAGTGAAATGAATTTGAGGCAAAATAGCTAAAGATCTGCATTTGAGTACAGTTACTTAAAAGTTGCTAAAAATTATTTTTTGGTAAAGAAAGATAAATGTAATCCCCACTGTCACTTTGAGTACTGGAAAATGGCTGTCTGGAAGGGCATTCAAGAAAATTATTCCATATGTAACACACCCTGCTAACACAGTCCTGCCTTCACAACCCACTTATAAATCATGGGTGTTCTCTGGGAGAAAATAGCCAAGTGCCCTGAGTTTCTGTATTTTATCCAAAGTTTGGACAGTAGTCTATCACAGTTTATCCTTACCAAGAAGCCTTAGGAAAATTTCCTCTCCAGTTTCCTTCTGGGAATGACTGGGGAAAATGGAATTTCTTCGTTTTGAGCCTGCCTCATGCTTTTGTGGTAGGGGCTAAGTGTGAATTGATGGGACCAGAACATGTGCATGTTGGGTTGTTCCACCTAGATTCTCTTTCACCTCTGGGTTCTCATGACTCTGCTCTTATCTGTTGCTCTTCCCATCTGTCCCACCAGTCCTTCTTTGTCTTCTCTGCTGTTTCTTCATCCATGCCCACCATGGGTGTCCCCCATGGTTCTGTCTTGATTTCTTTTCTCTTCTCACTCAATACTATCTCATTTGGTGATTATCAGCTCTATGGGTTCAATTATCATTCCATTGCAGATAATTCCCAGATGTATCTATCCAGCCCTCATCTTTTCCTGAGCTCCAGTCTTACATCATCAACTATCTTCTAGACATCTCTAACTAGAAGCCCCAAACAAAACTCATTATCTTTTTGTCTCAAGCCTTCTCCTCTTCCCAGCTTTCCTGTTATTGTCAAAGTCACCACCAGCTTTTCAGACATACAGGTCTACAACCTTCATTGTTATCCTCACCTTCACTTCTCACATGCCACACATACCTATCCAATCTTTAGTCACATGTCTTTTTGTTTTTGTTTTTCAGGGCAACGAGGGTTAAGTGACTTGCCCAGGGTCACACAGCTAGTAAGTGTCAAGGGTCTGAGGCCTCATTTGAACTCAGGTCCTCCTGAATCCAGGGCCGTGCTTTATCCACTGCATCACCTAGCTGCCCCCACATATCTTTTCTACCTTCACAATATGCCTTATATTTATTCCCCTTCTTCCATTCACCTTAGTTCAGACACTCATTATTTCTTACCTGAACTATTGCAATAGCATTCTAACTGGTTTCCTTACTTCATATTTCCCCAGTCTAATTCATTCTCCAGTTAGCTGCCAAGGCGATTTTTCTGAAGCATAAATTATAACATATCACTCCTTATCATCTACTTAATAAACATCAATGGCTCCCTATTAGCCCCAGAATAAAAAAAATAAAGTCATCTGTAATTTAAGCTCATCACATCTTAGCTTCTTCCTACATTTTTAGCCTTCTTATACTTTATTCCCTCCACACAATCTACAACTTAAATACTTTCTTCTAGTTGCCTTTCCTTGAATACAATGCTCCATATCCATCTCTGTGCCTTCACACTGCATAGACTAGATGTCTGGAATGATCATTCCCCTTCACTTCCATGTCTGTCTTGATTTCCTGATTTCCTTCAAGGACTCAGCTCAAGTCCCACCCTCTGAAGCAGTCCTTCCCCAGCTTCTTCTCTCACCTGCTAATAACTTAACTTCTCAGATATCTTCTATCTACTCTATTTATATTTTATATGTACTGGGTTACTTATTTGTTGTCTCCTCCATTAGAATGGACACTTTTGGGGCAGAAGTTGTTTTTGCTTTTCTTTATATCTCCAGTGTTTTAATGCAGTGTCAGTTACTTAGTAAGAGCCTAATAAATGCTTGCTGACTAACTGGTTCATTGATATTATCTTGGTATCATTATCCCTAATATTCAATTAAGAATCTATAAATATATCTTTCTAATAACTTTAACAGAAGCATATCAGAGAGGGAATGGGAGTGGAGTCTATCTTAGCAGGGAAGAGGTCTTAGTTTTTGGAAACACCAACCCATAGCATAAACTAGACAAAGAACATCAGCACCACTCCTGAAAGGATTGAGGTAACCTAAAAGCCAGTGAAGGGAAGCTGAAACTCAGTCATTCTGCATGAAAATATTAAAATAATCCACACAAAGGTAACGGTACTTAAGTTTTAGGCTGTTTAAATTCTGTTGCATTTAATCTTTCTATAGCCAGATACTGTCTGACAAAATCACCACTATCCTCTGGAACGATTGAAGATGTTGAGTTGACTGTCTTCTCTAAAAGGCTTTGGTCAATAAACACAGCATAATGTTCTCCATTCCATTTTCTTCTGTCAGGTCCCAGAGCTAAGAGGTAGAGAGTTGGGAGAGCAGAGCTTTGTTGTGGCACAGATGGTAAAACCTGAAAAATTTGTTAAGCAAATTAGATTTTTTCCCTAATTACTTTGGGATCCTCAGAAAAGTAACAGTCTGTTTTCACTGTCTTTTTATGGATGGACTGGGCCCTTCTCATGTTGTTTACCAGGCAGGGGGCATGGTTCCTAATTCAGTTTGTGTTGTTATCCCTGAACACATATGTAAAAAAGGGAAATAGGTTCTGCTGGGCATGGCTGTTAGAGCAGGAAGAGATTGAATTAGAGTAGGAAGGAGATAGAGTCTTTATAGATAATAAAATAAATTTAAAAGTACAATAGCCTTTTAAATTAGTGACCAGTGATTGCTAGCTAAATGATCAGATCCTAGTTCAAACATTTTTCTTTGGAAGAATTTATCTTAAGGAGGAAGCTAGTGACACAATAGTTTCAAATATACTTTCAGATATGGGGCCCTGGTTAGGAAAACCAGCCTCCTTGAATTCAGCAGCTTCCGTGGTTCATGGCTAGAGATTATCATTGATTCCTCTTCTTCAAACTTTTCTTCTAGTATCAATCAGCAAGATGGTTAAATTCAAGGAAAGGCCAGCTTTCTGCTGGCCATAGTTCACTGGGAAAGATGTGTTCCTCACTCCAGGGCATTTTAAATGCTATGCTAAAAGTCACTGCACATGAGAGGGAAAGAAGTTCCATTTTAGGCAGAATTACTGGAAGCTGGAGGTGTTCGATCCTCTATTTGACTTTTATAGACTTGTATGTTCTGAAAAAGTCACTGCACATAAAAAAAAGAAATGTACATGGAGTACTAGGAGAAAAAGAAGTATACATATTTGGTAACTGAAACAATGCATCTAAAGATCTAAGAGAAAGGTGATTTCTGGCTTCATATAGTAAAACCTACATGACAGACTTTTGTATAGAGTGATATGTATTCATGTAAATTCATTCATATTTATACATATACATATGTGTGTTCATATGCATATACATACATATGTATATAGATATATGTATATATGTGTATATATATTGTGAGAATCAGAGCACTACCAACCTGCTGAGAATGATATTGCAGGGAGGCTCCTCCATGAGGTGAAAGCATGAGGTGATCTTTCTTGGGTGTCGAAGGTTGGATTGGTGTCTGGAAGTGATGTCTGCCACCTGTGGGTCTTGTCAGTTGGTGCTACCACCCAATTAGCTTGGAGCGGTGTGTGAGGACAGCCCTGCTTCCTGTTTGACAGGGGCTTCTGGGAAAAGCCTAGGAGAAGCAAGGTCTTTTTGGGACTTTGGGGTGGTGGCAGAGAACTTCATGTGTGCTGTTAGGGAAAGGAAAATTTTTCTCTCTGGCTATACCGAAATAAATCCAAACTAGAGTTTTCCTCTCTGGCTCCCTTCACTAACTTCTAATACACTTTTTTTTAAAAAGTGAGGCAATTGGGGTTAAGTGACTTGCCCAGGGTCACACAGCTAGTAAGTGTTAAGTGTCTGAGGCCGGATTTGAACTCAGGTACTCCTGACTCCAGGGCCAGTGCTCTATCCACTGCACCACCTAGCTGCCCCTAATACACTTTTAATAAATACTTAAAAGCCTAAACTCTTGCTAAAGCTTCTAATTTAAGGCCACCACTCATTAGATTTTAGACATTACAGATAGAACTTTAGACATTAATACACACACACACACACACACACACAATGTGGTCAGCAGCTCCAACTACTGAAGTTTTTAAAATATTGTATTGAAATCTGCTTCCCTTTAAGTTTGAACCATTAGTTCTTGTTTGATTCTTTGAGGACAAGCTGAAAAAAATTACAGTGATAATACCTGAGAATATTTGGAGGGAGAAATTCTATTAATTAATTAATTCCATTAATCTTTTCATCTTCTTTTCTTCCAGATACAAATCTCCAGCTTCAAACAGTCTTCATATACTTGAGTTTTTAGTTCCTCACTTTCCAAGTTGATCACCTCTTGATTTGTCAGTATTTACTAAGAATATATAATGTGCCAGCCACATAGGGAAGTATGTGTGTGTGTGTGTATCTAGAAATTTTTTAAAAAATGAAAACAACAAAGAACCAAAAAAACGCAGAAAAGCAGTTCCTGCTTTAGAAATTTGCAACAGCATACAAACGGCTTTCTCCAAACAAAATATATTTGAAATATACAAGGTAAAATGGACATAATCTCAGAGGGAAGGCAGCAAGCTTGAGGAGGATTGGAAAAAGCTTCTTGTAGAAGGTAGGAATTTAGCTGAGACTTTGAAGGAAGTCAGGAAAGAAAGTCAGGAAAGCATTACTAACTTTGGGGCAGCCAGTGAGAGTGCCTGGAGGTGAGTGATAGAGCATGGCCTTTGAATAACAGTAGGGAGGTCTGTGTCACTGGGTTGCAGAGGATGTGGGGTGGTTGTGTGTAGTAACCTGGGAGGAGCAAGGCAGTAAAAAGACTGGAAGGGTAGGAAAGCCCTGGTTTATGAATGTCTTTCTTAAAATGCCAATCTCAGAAACGGGTACCATGCTCCCTACAAAGTACTCTTAAAGAGAAAAGTGAAACATGAGAAAGGATGTTTCATGACTTTCCTCTTTATTTCATTATAAATTCCTTGATGACTTCTTGATATCAGGGACTGTTACATTTATATCTTTGTCGATGTATAGATGTATACATATCTCTCTCTAGCATCTAGCACAGTGCTTTGTGTCTGATGTTGTTCAGTCATGTTTGGCATTCCATGACCTCATGGACCACAGCACCCCATTACTGTTAATGGCAGTTTCTTGGGAAAGATATTGGAGTGTTTTGTCATTTAAGTGGATAAATGCAGAAGTTAAATGACTTGCTCAGGGTTACACACCTAGTAAGTGTCTGAGGTTGGATTTGAACTCAGGTCTTCCTGACTTCAGGCCTAGAATTCTATCCACTGAGCCACTTAGATGCCTTAGAAGCTTTGTGCTTGTTACATGACTAATAAATGAATGTTGCATAAATGGATGAAAATGGACAAGCAGAAAAATACTCAAATGTATGCTTGTTTGTAGTGATGGTGTGAATATATTAATTTTTCTACAGATGTTTGTTTATAATAAATACATATTATTTATGATATGTATTTATTATTAAAGAGCATAATATTCAGAATATAACCATTGATTTATATTTATGTATTTTCAAAGGATAGGGACTGGACTTGTGATTTCCTTGGTATAAGGAACTCCCATGTAAGGGAGACTCCCTCTACCAATGCAGCTTGCACTTTTTCTGCAACTTCGAGTATTACAGAGGGGTCAAACACGTGATCTGCTGAGTGAAATAGAACCAGATTAAAATGAAACTGGGGGGGGGGGCAGCTAGGTGATACAGTGGATAAAGCACTGTCCCTGGATTCAGGAGGACCTAAGTTCAAATCCAGCCTCAGACACTTGATAGCTGTGTGATCCTGGGCAAGTCACTTAACCCCAATTGCCTCACCAAAAAGAAAAAAGAAAAAAATGTAATTGGGAAAATTTAATAAAACCAAACCCATGCAAGTATAATAGAACACAGATAATATTAAAATGTGGCAGCCCCTAGGGATCCTTAGGTACAACTGAGTGGCCCCTGTTTCTCTCTGAGTGTGACACCACTGGCCTAGATCACTGAGAGCTTGAGGGATTTTTTTTTGAGGCCACACATATAGTTTGTGGCTAAATTGAGACTAGAACTGAAATATTCTGAAGACAGAGCTTGAAAGGAGATTATAAAAAAAAAAGATGGAGTGGCAAGTAGGAAAGGTACAAGGGGAAGATTTATTCTCACTGAGAAATAAGGTGGAATTAGGGCTGGCAAAAGAACTGGCATGTGGCTTCACCTTTCTGTTTCTACAAACTTGCCATTCTTAATGGAGACTTGACAAAATAATATACTCTCCACCTTCTAGTGTTAATGGGACAAGATTGTCTATAGTCATTCCAAAGAGTGCCTTTTGTCGAGCACTTATCACTACCCAGTTCCCTTTGCTAACATTATTGCTTACGGTTATAGTCCTGTAGAGTTGGAAGCTAGAGATTTCTGAGTACCTACAAGTTTGGAGCCATTTAGGAGCATGATTATAAATTCTTCATTTATTTTTGTCTTTCTTGGTCTAGACTTGGGCAAGAGTGTGGGGGCAGATGAAGTCAACCACTTAAACCTCATTTGGATCCTTTTCCAATGTCTTCATGCTTTTCTGTAATCCCAGGTTCTAGGAGGAGTGACCTGATAAACTACTTTATACTGAAATGTTAGAGACTGCTAAAAACTGAACACATAAGCTCATCCAGAGATATTTGCATTTTAAAAGAGTGCCTCAGAAGCGACTACTTAATAGAAAGAAATAACTCTTTAATGATGAAATTTCGAGCACTTGGATAGGGAAGATATTTTGTGGTTATGGGCCTTGAAATGCCTTGCGAATTTCACTGTGTAGGTGGCAACCAGTATGTCTGGTCCTGATTGTTTCTTTCGCTTTTGAGGATTATGAAATTGCAGGAAACTTTTCCATATAATTCCCATTTGTTTGTACTAATCCCTCAACCCCCAAATCATGATTACTTCAAATTTACTTTATGTATGTATTGCATTACTTATCTATATACATGTTGCAGGAATTCTCTTTTAGCAGAATATAAGCTCCCTTGAAGGCAGGGACTCTTTCATTTCTGTCTTTGTGTTCCCAGAGCCTAGCAGTGTCTTTAACGTAGTGTAATCTTCAAAATACTTGAAATAAATGGGATCAAATGAAACTAGAGTCCTGGATGAGCCAGTGTATTCTCTGATTGTTTTTCTTAAGTTAGAAACATACATCCTGAGGCGATATGGCTGGGCAAAAATGAGAACATTTCTAACTGAATTGCTGCACAATTAAATCCAAACTGTTCTTGGCCATCCCAATATAACACTGTTCTGATTAAATCAGAAATAATGGCAAATGGTTCTTTTCTCATTTTTTTTTAAATTTAGAAAACATAGCTTCAAAACTGGTTCCTGACTTGTTCAGAATTATGATGAAGCTGGGAAATCTAGGCTATTTGCGGAGAAAGTGGACATGGGAGCAAAACATCTTTATATCAGTTGAGATCTATTTTATGTATTCCATTTGCTTATCACAAGCCTCCTGGTACTATCTTAATTACCATATTCCTGTTTTTTTTTTTTCTGAGTAGGGAACCTGATTTAATTCATTTTTTCCCCTTATGTGATTACAGTAGTTCTTTCCTTAGCTAAACTCATCTTCATTCAATTGGAGCTTCGAAAGTATTTTGTATTCCTTTAGCCTGCTGCCTTCATCAGTATCTGCTGCACACAGGGTACATTCCTTACATTTGCAACATCTAAAGTAGAATGGAAGGAGCCTGTGTAACTTCTATCCTTTGCAATCCCCAGACATTTCATCTCCAATATGCCAGGGGCTAGTTGCTTCCATGAAATGTTATGACCAATAGGCAGACAGTACTGACTGTCTCTGCTAGAGAGGAAACTTGAGATGAGCATCCTGCTCCCACTTCTGCAGGGCTCACAACGGGTTAAGCAAGCTACCTGTCATACTGGAAATGAATGCTTTTCTAATTAAGGTTGCTGGTTTGTATTAGCAGGTGCTTCTGGCTGTGTTGCAGATTTGTGACTGCTTAGGACTTTGGAACTAGGCAGAGGGAGCCTTGATGGCCAAAAGAGGGAAACTCAATCACAGTGCTGGAGGAAAAAGCAGGCTTTTAGTCAAGTGCCAGTCAACAGGGCAAGCTGATACCATCACCCGCAGCAAGAGTCTAATTACATTTTACTGCCTCGGCAGCCTTTGAACCTTTAATGAGAAACCAGCAAGGAAAGGGAGAAGGAGGTGAAGGAGAATCCTGGCAAGGAAAAAGGAAAGGGGAAGGGGTATGCTAGAGGGGCAGGTGGGAATGGGGGAGATATCAAAGTAGGGAGTGAGTTAAGTGAGAATGGTAGACCAAAGCTCTAGGATTCTCTGGAAAGGCTGATCTCACAGAAAAGCAGGAAGCAAGGGATGGTTTTGCCTGAAACTAACGCTTCCCCTTTTTTTAATCTTCTGAGGGAAGACTCAATGCGATTTCTCAGGGAAAATTGCTAGTGGCTGAGCATGGGTAAACTCATTAAAATTAGATTTCTTCAAGGATCATGCCAGTATTTGTGCCACCCACCCCTCCTAACCACTGCCATTTGGCTAGTGCAAGTTTTCTCTGGGTAGAAAGAAAATTGGCTAGATCTTAAAGACATCAGGCTGTGGCTGAGTAATTTGGATCCAAACATATATTCAGGTCCTGGTAGAGGAGGGGTACCTTGGACTGAATGCTGCTACGTCTCTTGGCATCACTGTTTGGTGTAGCTGACCTAGAGCCAAGGCTGAGGTTACATGTGACTGGTGAGCTCAGTTGGTTAGAACACAGAACTAATGAGGCCAAGGTCAAGGGTTTGACCCATGCATAAACCAGTTAATTTTACTCTGTTTCATGGTTTCAGACAATATCCCTAAACTTAGTGTTGGAAACATTTGAACCATTGGTTGTAGGAAGAACTTGTCCAAAGTGTGGATGTATGACTGTACATTCATTATGACTACTGATAAAATCATGTAAAATGACATAGGTCAGTAGGGTTGCCCTTATATATTAATAACAGTATGTCATTTTTTTCATGTATTTAATTGAGATAATGCAGGGATCTTTTGTTGGTTTCTATTTAGTTTTTTTTTTATTAAACAGAATTAAAGCCAATTTATTGATCCCCTTTTCAGCTTTCTGATTTTAGAGTTTCTATGTGTTACCATTCAACCTTAATTTATGGTTAAATTTTAAGTTGTCAGTGACTTTAACCCAAATGACAGTCAACTTCTGGAAAACAACCTCTTATCTCCTCCAATTGCTGAAATAACTCATTCTTTCTCTTGGTCTTACAAGATTAGGGTGTAGTTACCAATTGCATTTTCAGCTCTCTCTTATTCTTTTGGAAGTAGCTCAGAAGTTTTAGGAAACCTCTTAGTAACTCTGTTAGGGCAAGCTTTGGATAATCTGAGTTTAAAAAAGAATGTAGCTCATTTGAACATCAGGTTGTGGTTATACCCTCAGGGTCCAACCATGGGGCAGATGTTTTATAAAATTTTCTCAAATGTTATGGATGAGTTTAATCCAACCAAACTTGAACTGTGCTCCATTTCTCTTCCAGATTCCTGTCTTTCTTTTCATTTACCAGATCATTTATTTTTAAACTTCCTATTTTACTGTGGTCAGAAATTCCACTTCAAGTTGCTGCACATGGAGCATCCCAGGATAAAATCTCCAAGTGGTGCTTAGGGATTTGTCCACATGGCTCCCTTTATAGCAGCCATCCTAATCGTGCAACCAAATCCTATGCAGACCCCCTTGGAAATTTCTCCTCTCTATGCAAGCCAGGCGAGTGTGCCAGATTAAGAGTATCTGCTCTGCATTTTCCTCTGACATTTTCAAAGCATTTTGTGGGGTTTAGATGGTAATTTCTCTTGAACCTTTCACTTCTCTGTCTCTGTTTGTCTCTGTCTCTTTCTCTGTCTCCCCCTCAGCCCCCTAACACCTCTGTGACAAAGTGTAGCACCAATCCAACTTTATTCTAGAAGGGCAATGGACTTCCCCCAAAGCCTGCTGACCTTGATTTTTTTCTTTGGTAACTTGCACTAGACCAGTGGAGTCCATGATGTTTCAATGTACTCCTCCCTCCCTAGGTGCCTGAGTAGATTTTTCTGTGAATTCTGAGGGCCAGTCACATGGATAGACACATAATAAACAATCAAATCACTCCAAGGAAAAAAAATTGGGGTGAGAGGGGATTCAGCTGTCCAGAGTTCCTGTGACCTAGGCTAAGTTGATTTTAGTAGGAAAAATAATTCCCTGGCTATCCTCTGCTTCCCGGTCTGTAGAAATCTTTGTGTTAGCACTTTGTTTAATGCTGTGTACTATATTCCCTGCCTTCTTAATGATTCCCTTTCTTTGGGTTGCTGTGTATAAATGGTTAAGGACATTTGGCTTTGCTGTCCTCCCTGGTCCCTGTAGATTACATTGCAAGAATTGAATGAAATTGATAGAGCTAACATTACAGGGCACAAACCCCCTGAAGAAAGAGTAGATGGGCGGATAGAGAGAATGACCCCGGAGAAAACAGCTGTCAAGGGCAGCTATTGGTTTATCTTTCATGGAAAGAGAGCCGTAATGAATTCTAAATTAAGAAGAACTAGAGGCAAGGCAGTTTATCAGTTGAGCGAAGCTGCCGCAGCACAAACAAGCACTTTAGATGTATCGACGGCCGTCTAGCTTACCATGGACGCATTGCCCCACTGTGAGGTACGTTGGGCAATTCGTCAAGTCCCGTAACATTTTTGGAAAGGTGTTCGTAGGCCTCTCAATTGAAATTCCACTTAAAGGGCCCTAGAGTGTGTAGTAAATGGGTCTTTGACACAGTGCCAGCTCGGTCTGCCTGTCTGATGGTGGGCTGTACACAGGTGGTGATACCTTGCCTGCAGATTGATTTCATTTCATATCCCTTTCGCCCAGAGGCTGATACAAACCTGTTCTGCCTCCTTCCACTCACCATTCCCCTCTTTTCCATCCTGTGCATGCTTAATTCTCTCTTAGACCTAGCATCAACTTAACAGGGCTTTTATAGGCACTGAACAAGCTGGGCTTACATGATGAGGATAAGTTCAGTCCTGAAAAGACATCGCCAAAATCCATGCACATGGTGTGTGTATTTATCACTCTTCATAGCTTTCTTCTTCCAGCTCAAGGCATCTTTAACTGGTAAGCAGCAGTAAACTCAGAGTAGGATAAGCCACCACGCTGATGGGGGATTTTTTACTCCCTAGGGCCTTCCATTAGCTCTAAACAGAAATCCATTTACACAGGTTTACTGCATTGTCTTTATCCTTCTGGTTGACTTTTTGGTTTTTTTGTTTGTTTTTTTAGTGAGGTAGTTGGGGTTAAGTGACTTGCCCAGGGTCACACAGCTAGTAAGTGTTAAGTGTCTGAGGCCAGATTTGAACTCAGGTCCTCCTGAATCCAGGGCTGGTGCTCTATCCACTGTGCCATCTAGCTGTCCCTTTCTGGTTGACTTTTAAAGGCATCTGTTGGGACAGAGTGTTGCTGCTCTCACCTTTTCATCTGTTTATTCCCAGGCTTTTTACTTCTAGATTAAGGTTAAACTAGGCAGGTGATAATTGCAGCTTCTCACTAGGTAAGAACTTTGGAGGGAGTCTCCGTGCAATCCTTCATTCAGTTCCAAGTGAAAGTTGGTTTGCCTCATGAAAAGCACAGGCAAAAATAGTAAAGGGTGTTACAGGAGAAAGTGCTCAGAACTTGGAGGTCAAGAGACCTGGATTTTAGTCCATGCCCTGTTATTATCTATCAGGGTGACCTGTAAAAGTCATTTCATTTTTCTGATCCTCAGTTTCTTCACCTTTCAAATGAAAGATTTGGCTTCAAGCATCTCAAGTATCTTCTTTGATACTCTAAATCCTATATTTCAAAGTCCCATAATAAGAATGATCAAAGCTAAAATTTATATAGTGCTTTCATATTTATGATAATTTACTTGCATTATCTTTTAACTTAATGAGTCAAGTGGTGCAACTATTTTTGTTCCCATTTTAAGGATCATGAAATTAAGACTCAGAAACAATGAGGCTTAGCTAGATTTGCTGGATTCACATCCTGCCAATACCTCTTACTAGCTGTGTTATCTTAGGCAAGTTGTTTAGCTTCTGTTAGCCTTAGTTTCCTCATCTGTAAAAAGGGAAGATTGGATTCCATCTCTGAGATCCCTTTCAGCTCTTAATCTATGATCTCATGAACCTCTGAGCTTGCTCAAAGACACAAAATCAGCAAGTGTCAGAGCTGTGACTCCAACCAAGGATATGTGATTCCAAGAAGAAAGTTCTTTCCACTGTATCATTTACCCTCTCTGGGTCAAAGTTTTCTCATTAGTAATACATGGAGGTTGAACTTGGAGAGGTCTATAATTCTGATTCTGTGAAGTGACATTAAGTAATTTCAGTGTTCCCCTGGACTTCTTAATACTTCAGTGCCCCATTTCCAAGAGAGGCCTTTTGCTTCCATATCAGATACTATGATTAGGAAGAAGAAAGGAAGTGAGTTTTGATGTTGTTGCCAGTGCATTGGCTACAGTTCCAAGTTTTGGCCTTCTAGAAAAAAGTAGGACACAAGTGAAAGTCAGCTGTGGGTTTAAATCATAGACCTGATAATGGTTTTTGGTTGGATAATAAGCAAATCTTTTTAGCTTTCCCATTCTTTGATTTCATTCCCAGCAGGTCTGGAATCCGGGAGGCACAGAGATGAGGGTATAGAGGTCACTGGCAGGCAAGAGAGATTTGCAGTTGTAAACGAAAGTATTGGGATGGGGCTGGTATCAGGGTGAGAAGAAGATGTCGGCTCTTTCTGCCTATAATAACCTAGATAACTTCTGTTCATGGGCAAACGGTTCTGACCTTAGTGGTAAAGAGAGCCTATACCTCAATGATTTAAAATCTCCTCATGGTTTAGCTCTGGAAATGGGAGGAACATCCCTGACCTCCCACACAGGGTCATTGAGATAAATAAAATGACTTTAAAGGAGCTGTAAATCATCCCTTTTCTTTAAGGCCATCAGTTCAGTTCCATTCCTCTGCCTTCGTTTACTTTCATTTTTGTGTAAAATGTACTTTTCTCCACTTGGTTCTCTGTGTCCCTGTCTGAATTTGTACTGCAATCTAAACATTGGGCGATGAGTGACATTGCTGACAGACTAATCACTTCCTGGAAGGTTAGAAAAGAGCTTAGCTGTCAGGATAGAGGGCTCTCCATCACCCTGAGAGATGACATCTCCAGTAGAAGATAATGACACAGGTTATTGCTATCTGGCCAACACACTTTTTATTCCTTAACCAATCAGCACCACTTTTCAAGTTGGCTTCAGTGTCAAGTCAAGTCCAAGTGACTCTCTTTTTGGGAGGTGAAGAGCAGAGAAGGGGTACTGCCAAAATCCCAGAAGCCTGGAAAGGAGAAATGGTAGTGGTGTTTAGCTTCTCCCCATTTTTTTTCAGTAGAAAAATGCAATGCCTATATATTTGGCGAAATAGGATTTATGGCTTATGTTGTCCAGCCAGTTCTTTTTGTCTCATTTCAAATAATATCAAATGCTTTCTTTAAAAAAAATGTATAGCCTATATACTCTTGGTACCAGCTGGGGCTATAGCTCTAAAAATGTTACTAACATTCAGTATCATATACATGTAAAGCATAAATAATACATAATCAAGCTGACTTAAATGAGTTTTGCTTTCCTAAGGTTGAAGTTGCTATGGATGTTACCTTTGTAGTGGAACTGGTCTGGTCCTATTAGGCATTCAGGTGAAGAATGCGATAGATGGGGCAGCTAGGTGCCACAGTGTATCATAGAACTTACTAGCTATGTGACCCTGGGCAAGTCACTTAACCCTCATTGCCTTGCCCCCCCCAAAAAAAGAATGCAATGGGTGATGCTGTGAGTAATTATAGGAAGATTGTGGCTGTGAACATCCTGGGAATACTCTGCTTTCTTATTTACTTATCTGCTTCAGAATCCCACCTTAGCTAAAAGACATGCTCAAGCTTAGGCAATTTTAATACCCTATAAATATTAAGGAGGGAAGCAATAAAAAATGAGGAGGGTTCAGCGGAGGAAATAAATTTGAAAAGAATATGGGCTCTGAAAAGGAACATATAAGGATAAGGCTGGAATTATAGAAAGGATAATAGCATTCATTCATTCATTCATTCAATGTGATAAGGAAGGGTGGCACAATGAAAAGAACAGTATATTTTCAACTAGAGAATCTGTTTTGGAATCTTACCTTTACTGCTTAAAACTATGTGGATGTGTGACCTTGGACAAATCATTTTATTCCTTAGTTTATTGTAACACTTATACTAAAGAGAGCATTTCTAAGGAATCTTCCTAAAGAGAGAAAAGTATTTGTGAATATCCTCTTATGAAACTTTGGATCTCAAATGCTACCAGAGTGTAAGTACATAATATTTCTCATTCTAAAGTCACCTATAAGATATTGAGGGGGAAGGAGTGAAGGGCAAAGGGAAAACAGATGGGCAAACAAGTGAGAATTTTTTTTTGTTCCAACTAATGCCTAGAACAATGCCACAGTGATGGCAACAGTTTTACGTTCTCTCTCACTGAGAGCTGTTTGACATTGAGAGAGGGTGGGTTTTTCCCTCCTTCTGAGTCTAATTGTAGGTTTATAACTTGTACTGCTAGGCAACTTGGTGTATTATGAAAAGCATTGGATTTAATATTAGATAACTCTGACCTTGGACCTCATCTCTGCTACTTAATATGTGAATGACCTTTTGGAAGTCATGTAACCTTTCTGAGACTCAGTTTTCTCATCTGTGACATGAAGATAAGCACTAAATTACCCTCCAACTCTAAAGCCTATGCTCTTCTCCCTATCGATAAAGGTCTAACAAAAAGGTACTGGGCAGGTATGATGAAGGTGAGTCAGACCTTTTATGGAAATTCTTGTTTTATTCCATAAATTGAAAATAAAATAAATAAAAGTTAAAAAAAATAAATTTAGTGGCTCCAAACTTGTGCTAACAGGGGTATCCTTACCAAAGCAACTAATTAAAACTTGTTTGGTGATGAGGAAAATACTCCTTTTTGGTTTTGGTGAGTAGTTTCCCTTTGCTGTCTCTTTCAAATTACACAATTAATGAATATGGTTCTGGGAAAGAGAATTTGGGACAGAATTCCAAATTCAATACACTTTACTAGTAATGTATAGTATTGCTAAGATACACACCTTTTAGTCAGTCAACCTGCAAATATACATTTGTTAAGCACCCATGGTGTTTCAGACATCATACTCAGCACTGGGAATACAAAGAAAGGCAAATGACAGTCCCTGTTCTCAAGGAGCTCACAGTCTAATGAGGGAGACAAACATAAACAAATATGTAGAAACAAGCTATATACAGGATAAACTGGAGATAATCAACAGGGAAAGGAACTAGAATTAAGGGGGGCAATTAATGTAATCAAGAGATCATTAGTAATTCTGGACAAAGTTTTGTTGTTGTCCAGTTATTTGTCAAGTTTGACCATTTATGATCCCATTTAGGGTTTACTTGGCAAAGATACTCAAGTGGCTTGCCATTTCCTTCTCCACCTCATTTTATTGATGAGGAAACTGACAAAAACAGGGTTGAGTGATTTGCCTAGGGAGATACAGCTAGTAATTATCTAAGGCAAAATTTGAATTCAGGTCTTCCTGACTCCAGGTCCTGTTCTCTATCCACCCAGGTGGGATAATTTTTGATTTAATGATGAAATCAGAAGTCAGATTGCAGAGAGTAAGGAGGGAGAGAAAGGAAAGGGAATAGAGATAGGTGTAAAAACCTATTGTAAGATAGCCTTATCAAGAAGTTTAGCCACAAAAGGGAGGAACGATATGGGTCTCACTAACTCATTGTCACCTTCTTGGGATATTGTTTCCTTCTTTAGTTACTTTATGGGAATCTTACAACTTATACTCATTCAATATCTCTGATTGCTAGACCCCAACCCAAGGACCAAGCCTCCTGGAGTTTCATGGTCCCTTGATCTGCTGCATCCCTAAATTCAGGGAATTAGTTACTCTACCTGAATTCTAGTTACCTCTGTCATGGCCTCAATCTCAGTACAAAATACCTTAAGTAATTAGACATACATACATATATCTCCCTCCACACCAAAGGAAAGAAATACAAACAGGCACATTAAAACAGTAGCCAGACAAATATGGTGCTGATTCCCAAACCAGGAAGAATCAAAACAGAGAAAGAAAATTATAAACCAATATTCATATTGAATATTTATGCAAAAATTTTAAATAAAATAATAGCAAAAAGATTACAGCAATACATCACAAGGATCATTCACTGTGACCAGGTGGAATTTAAACCCGGAATGCAGGATTAGTTCAATAGTAGGAAAACTATCATCATAATTGACTATATCAATAACAAGACCAGCAGAAATCATATGATTACCTCAATAGTTGCAGAAAAAGCCTTTAGCAAAATACAGCACCCATTACTATTAAAAACACTAGAGAGAAAAAACAAAACAAAACACTAGAGAGCATAGGAATAAATGGAGCTTACCTTAAAATGATAAGGAATATTTATCTAAAACCATCAGGGAGCTTTATCTGTAATGGGGATAAGCTAGAAACCTTCCCAATACAATCAGGGGTGAACCAAGGATGCCCATTATCACCTCTATTATTTAATATTATATAAGAAGTGTTAGGTATAGCAGTAAGAGAAGAAAAAGAAATTAAAGGAATTAGAATAGGTAATGAGGAAATAAATCTATCACTTTTTGCAGATGATATGTTATACTTACAAAATCCTTGAGAATCAAGTAAAAACTACTTGAAATTATTAATAATTTTTAGCAGAGTTGCAGGATAAAAAATAAACCCACATAAATCATTAGAATTTCTATGTATTGCCAAAAAAGTCCAGCAACAACAGAAAAATTTCATTTAAAATTACTGTGGACAACATAAAATACTTGGGAATCTACCTGCCAAGACAAATTCAGGAACTATTTGACCAGAATTATAAAACGCTTTTCACACAAATATAGTCAGATCTAAACAATTGGAAAAATATTAATTGCTCATGGGTAGGCTGAGCCAATATAATCCAAATGACAATCCTACCTAAGTTAATTATTTTATTTAGTGCTATACTAATCAAACTATCAAAAATGCTTTATAGATCTAGAAAAAATAATAACAAAATTCATCTGGAAGAACAAAAACTCTAGGATACCAAGGGAATCAATGAAAAAAATGCAAAAGAAGGTGGTCTAGCAGTACCAGATCTCAAACTGTATTATAAAGCAGGAATTATCAAAACAATCTGGTACTGGCTAAGAAATAGAGAGGTGGGGGGCAGGTAGGTGGCACAGTAGATAAAACACCAGCCCTGGATTCAGGAAGACCTGAGTTCAAATCTGGCCTCAGATACTTGACACTTACTAGCTGTGTGACCCTGGGCAAGTCACTTAACCCCCGTTGTCTTGCCCCCCCCCCAAAAAAGAAAAGAAATAGAGAGGTGGATCAGTGGAGTAGAATAGATAGAAATTACACTATAGTAAATGACTCTAGCAATCTAGTATATGATAAATTCCAAGATCTAGGCTTTTAAAACAAAAACTCATTATTTCACAAAAATTGCTGGAAAAACTGGAAAATAGTATGGCAGAAACTAGGTATATACCAACGTCTCACACCGTATATTAAAATAAAGTCAAAGTGGGTACATAATTTACACATAAAGTGTGATACCATAAACAAATTAAGAGAGCATGGAATAGTTTATTTGTCAGATTTATGGACAGAGGAAGAATTTAGGACCAAAGAAGATATAGAGAGGAATACAAAATATAAAATAGAACATTTTGATTATATAAAATTATAAATTCTTTGCACAACTAAAACTAATGTAACCAAGATTATAAGGAAAGCAGAAAACTGTGAAAGAATTTTTGAAACAAGTATCTCTGATAAAGGTTTCATTTCTCAAATATATAGAGAACTGAGTCAAATTTACAAAAATACAAGTCATTCTTCAATTGATAAATGGTCAAAGGATAAGAACCGGCAGTTTTCAGACAAAGAAATCAAAGCTATAATCATATGAACAATGCTCTAGATCACTATTGATTTGAGAAATTCAAATTAAAACGACTCTGAGGTATCACCTCACACTTATCAGAGTGGCAAATATATCAAAAATGGAGAATACTGGATGTTGGATGGGATGTGGGAAAGGTAGGACACTAATCCACTGTCCGTAGAGTTGTGAAAAGATCCAATCATTCTGGAGAGCAATTTAGAACTATGCCCCAAAAGCTATAGAACTGTTCATACCCTTTGATCCAGCAACAACACTGCTAGGTTTATATCCCAAAGACATCCCCCCAAAGAGAAAAAGACCTATTTGTACAAAAATATTTATTGCAGCTCTTTTTGTGGTGGCTAAGAATTGGAAATCAAAGGAATGCCCATCAGTTGGGGAATAGATAAACAAGCTGTGGTATATAATGGTGAGGGAATATTATTGTGCTATAAGAAATGAAAAGCAGGATGAATTCAGAAAGAACTGGGAAGACTTGTATGAACTGATGTATAGTGAAGAGACCAGAACCAAGAGAACATTGTGCACAGAGACAGCAATATTGTTTGATGAAGAATTGTGAATGATTTAACTATTCTCAACAATACAATGATCCAAGACAATCACAAAGGACTAATGATGAAGTATACTATCCATCTCCAAAGAAAGAACTGATATTGATAGAACACAGACTGAAGCATGCTGTTTTTCATTTTCTTTCATTATTTTGTTCAAGTTTTCTTATACAAAATGACTAATATGGTAATGTTTAATAGAATTGCACATGTATAACCTATATCTGATTGCTTACCACCACAAGGACAGGGAAGGAAAGGGAGGCAAGGAGGGATAAAATTTGGAACTCAAAAGTTTAAATAAAAATGTTTATTATTTATTTATTTAATTAATTTTGGTGAGGCAATTGGGGTTAAGTGACTTGCCCAGGGTCACATAGCTAGTAAGTGTCAAGGGTTTGAGGTCTGATTTGAACTCAGGTCATCCTGAATCCAGGGCTGGTGCTCTATCCACTGCGCCACCCAGCTGCCCCAAATGTTTATTATTAAAAAAAAAAACAGTTGCCATCAGAATAATTGAACACAGAGGTCACCCTGTAAATTTCACCAAATGCCTCCATTCTTTGCACAGTGCAGGAGCCACTCTGGGGTACAAATAGATAAGGAGAGTTTTCTTTTAATGTGTATTTGGCAGCTACAATTGGCTCCCTGATAGTGGGAGTCTTGGGAGCCAGTGTGTCCTGGATTTGTGTACCTCTCTATTTCTTGGCCAACAACTCAGCCCAAAGCTCAAACTGGCACCATGCGAACAACTTATTAGGACAGTAACTTGTCCCTGTCCTTGTTGTTGTCAGTAGCACAGAGGGCTAATGATTGACACTTTTTTGTTCAAGTTCTGAAGAAGGATTAAAGTGGTGATAACTGTATACTAACTTTTGTCCTGTTTGTCCTGATGTGAGATCCCAGTATGTCACATGACCAATTTCATTGGGAACAGAGGGAAAAATGTCAGGTCTTTGAGAAAAAAGGTTTATTCCATAAAGGATAAAAACCCATTTAGGAAGTAATCAATTAATATTAATTAGTAATGATATCCTCAAAGTAGCTGGCACTGAATGGCAACTCCACTAGAATCTTTCTCTATTTCTTTTATTCATCATTTTATTCTTTTGTTTGCTTTTTCTTTTTTAATGGGAAATACATATTCATCTATTTCCCTATTTATTTATTCATCTATCCATTAATTTATCTATAGTTTGTGTTTATATTTTATTTTTCCTTCACTATGGACTGGGTGTCAAATAGAATGCCTAATTAATTCTGGTTGGTCAAGGCCTCAGGAGAACCCTCTGGACAAGTATAGTTGGTAAAATAGAATGATGGAAGGACCAAAATTTACTTTGTAGCATTGGATTGTATTCTCACTCATGTGACATGTACCATAGTAGAAGAGCAGTAAGGTAACTTGGTTACAGGCCATCTGGAGGGAAAAAAGGCCATAATATTATTTCCTGGATGAAACAAGTATGAGTTGATTTCTTGGAGATGAGGTGTTCCATTTCTTACCAAGGCGTATACACTTTGGTCATTTTTATGTCTTTAATTAAAGATGAAAAGGCTCTTTGCCTTAGAAAATTAATTAGGACAAATGCTCTGCCATTAATACCTGCCACATTTGGAAAGAAACGATTCACCCTGTGATTAAAGCCAAATGAATCTCAAGAATAATTAGCCCACGGTGGCTTGTAAGGCCGTATTAATGCAATTACTTCTGCACCACAGGCTCATGTGCTGATAAATCACATTCTCTGCCTTTGGAAATGCTATGAGTTCTGAATCACACTCCTCTGGGCTTGAAGAAAGTTTTATTTATACAAAGGGAAAACAGGCTGGTTCAGGGTTAAACTGAGGAGGAGGCGATCAAGACAAATGGAGAGAGAGGCCTCCTTTGTGCCCATTTCTTCATTTTCCTAGGGAGTACAAATGGCTTCACTTGCAACTTCAGAGGAAAAGAATGGAAATCTTTTTATTTTTGTTTTTTACTCCTGGAAATGAATGTAAAAGAATGCTCATATGGCTTGTTTGAGTCTATCATCCAGATCTCTCTTACTATTTCTAAACAGTACTCAGAATTTTAGAGTTGAAAAGGAATTTACTGGCCATCTAATCTAATGCCTACTGGAAAAAAAATATCTTTTCAGCATACTTCCCAGATGATTATTTAATCTTAAAAGTATGGGGTTGGGGCCACAGTGGATAGAGCACTGGCTCTGGATTCAGGAGGACCTGAGTTCAAATCCAGCCTCAGACACTTAACACTTACTAGCCATGTGACCCTGGGCAAGTCACTTAACCCCAAATGACTCACCAAAAAAATAAAAAAATAAAAGTATGGGGTTGAAACCACTCCCATCCCATTTTACCTTGATACCTTAACTAGGTGAGAACACATCTCATTCAATCAAAAGGCCTTTTTTTTTTTTTTAAATAATGAGTGAAGTCTTGGAAGTCAAATGACATGAGATAAGAGATTCCATTTGCCTGGGAGATTTCCTTATGCCCTATGCATTCTGTATATATGTAATGACTTAGTTAGAATGAGAAAGAATTTTAGAAATTGAAACCTATGGCGTTCCTTTTTTTTTTTTTTTTTTGGTTTTAGTATTTGTGTGTGTGTGTAGGGCAATGAGGATTAAGTGACTTGCCCAAGGTCACACAGCTATTACGTGTCAAGTGTCTGAGGCCAGATTTGAACTCAGGTCCTCCTGAATTCAGGGCCGGTGCTTTATCCACTTCACCACCTAGTTGCCCCGGGAACCTATAACTTTCAAGCCAGCTTTTGAGGGGAAAAGGTAGGACTGACCTGTCTCAGACAGAGGAAATATCATGAAGGGTTATTGGCTCTAAAGTCAGGTCAAAACAGAAGATCCAGGTGAGGGGAATTCCCAAGAAAAACATTAGCTATTTATCCTGTATTTCTTCCCTGCATCTGTCTATCCACAAACATACTACTATAATCAGCTGTTTCATTACTCAAATGTATAGTAAACTAAATTTTGTCTCAACCATAAAAAGGCCAGGTGTATTAACTAGAGATAGTCATAAATTATAAAGTCTTGTAGAGACCCCCAACCTCTCCCTAAATGTTAGGAATTTTCCTAACTGAAGTCTCATAGAGATTATGGATGAACTCAGAAATGTTTGTCTAAAATAAATTTCCTAAGGCTGAAGTTGACTTCATGGCTTTTTATATTGCCATTATGTTGCCCCCTAGAGACCATTATATTGCCCCCTAGACATGAAATGAACTAATTAGCACAGTACCTTGTACATAGTATATACTTTAAAAGTGTTTATTGATTGATTGATTATTATAACAGTCTTACCATTTAAATGAAGACCTTAAATGAAAGAGAATCCACAACTTTCTAAGTGACACATTTCACCATTGGAAAGCTTCACTTAGGGGAGTTTTATCTCACATCAACCCTAAACTTCATGCTTTGCAATTCCTACTTATTCCTAGTTCTTGGGGGATTTGTTGGGGCTTGAAAGAACAAGTTTAATTCTTTTTGAAGGTGACAAAAGCTTTTAAAGGTGACTTTAAATGCTTGAAGACAGTTATCATGTTTCCTTCCCTCCCCAAGTCTTATCTTATTCAGGCTAACCATCCCTTATTCCTTCAACCAGTTCTCACCTGGCACAGATTTGAGGCCTTTAAACTTTCAGGTTACCCTGCAACGTATCAATGTCCTCCTTAAAATATGATGCACAGAACTAAACACTGTACTTCAGACATAGACTGACCAGGATTAAGTTTAGTAAAATCACCTCCCTAATCTTAGATGCCATTCAGATCTAGTGCCATCCCATTCCCTATTGTTCCTTTGTATTTCTGATTCCTACTGGTATATGATTATTTGGGACAATATTAGGTGCACTGGAAGGTGTATTAACTCATCTAGGATAAATACATTGTTCTTATATATCAGATATGGTACCAATGAAGCCAATATTGGTTGTTGAGTTTCTATGTTGCCCAAATGATGGTATTCACAGATATGTTAAGGACTGAAAAAAGCTGAGAATTGACTTCCCTGTATTACCCCTAGAGGACAATATTTTTTTCATTGTGAATATAAAAGTGACTATTCTATGTGCCTCAAGAAAGAAAATCAAACTCACAAAATCATTAATAATAAAATGGCATGCTGTTCTTTTTGTATGGAAGATTTAACATCAATCTATTGGGAACATTTTTGGAGATTGGTTAGTATTGCCTGGAGAGACAAATTGCTATCTATTAAAATATTTTCTTCTGAGCCTGAGCTAGTGTTATGAGAGTGTTTATATCATCTAACTCATAAAACTATAATCATATTACTATTGTGTCCTAAAACTTTTATTTCAAACATAAATCCTCAGAAATAACCATATGTGGAGCAATATCAAGAAATAATAGCTTTTATTTCTAAGGTACTTTGGAATTGTAAACTTAGAGTCAGGTGATCTGCTTTCCAGGCCTGCCTCTGTTGTGTGACCTTGGACAAGTCCTTTATAGCTCTTAAGTCTCAGATTTTCCTTCCTTCCTTCCTTCCTTCCTTCCTTCCTTCCTTCCTTCCTTCCTTCCTTCCTTCCTTCCTTCCTTCCTTCCTTCCTTCCTTCCTTCCTTCCTTCCTTCCTTCCTTCCTTCCTTCCTTCCTTCCTTCCTTCCTTCCCTCCTCCACATTTGAACTCAGGTCCTCCTGACTCCAAGGTTGGTTCTCTATCCCCTGCACCACCCACCTGCCCCTCAGCTTAGCCATTGATAAATTAACACATTAAACATGTGCATCATCTGCCTGTATGGCACAATATTGTTTTAAGGAAAGGGGCTTATGAAACTTTAAAATGTTTTTTTTTTATAAATCTGATTTGTTAATATTAAACATTATCCTCTCTGCATGAAGAATGTACAAAGTATTTTCTGACTGGAATCTCAGTGAAATCTTAATGAGAATTTATACTCACAGGCTACAAAAAAGTTACAGACTAGTTACTACTAGGCTGAGGTGTCGATTGATTCCTCACAGCTAAAATGTATTTTTAATAATATTGTCTAGTTAGAGAGACTACTTGGATAACTTCTCTCTTGGACTAATGAATCCAATGCCAACTGGTGCCAATAACCAAAAGCAGTGGTGGTGGTGGGGGGGGTAGGTAAAGGAACCATTTTGCACACAAGCAGAATGGAATGTCAGATTGTGACCCAGTGCCTCTTGGGCATAATACACTTCCTCATGTAAGCAGGAGTGCATCAATTTTCTCTCCAGGAGGTCAGTGGTGGGAGGTGTAGGGTTTCGAAGCAGTCAGATTCCAAGAGACATTTGAAATGTAATTGCCCTGCTGGTTTTGTTTAGTTTCGAGGTTAGTATTAGACATAGGCTCTGATGGGAAAATAATAGTGGGCATGGTCTTGATTTGACCCTTGAAGAAAAAGTTGAATTTTGTTAGACCAGTAGGAGGAGGGGATAGATGGTCAGTTATGGCTGCTGTTACTTCCTGCTGCATTTGGCATTGGGGGATGGGGGTTAACTGACTAGAACAAGGATGCTTAGGTCACTCCATTTTCCTGAATCTCAAGCCATCAATCAAAGCTTAGCATCAAAACTTCAGCCCTGCCTGTGACTCCCTCTCAGTCAGTAGGGGAGGGGGGGCCCACCTCTGGCCCATGAAAAGACTGGCTGTTTATTTGTATTCAATGGTTTGAATTGAGCCAGTAGCAAAATGGCACTGCTGACTTTGCAGTGGTAAATACTTCCAAAGAGAAGGAATGCCAATAAAGCCTCCAGCTATGGATATTTGAGTAATGTATGCTGAACTGCAGAGACCACTTCAGACTGCCCCTGGACACTCACAAACATCATGTGGAATGGCTGGGAATTGCCCTTCCATAATTCTCTTCCTACACAGGTTGAAATGTATTGTTAGGTTCAGATAAAATAGCAAATCTCTTACTTCCCCAAATTGAGCTTTCCCATGAGCACTAACCCACAGGAAAGTTCTTGTTGTTTGGAAAACAAACAAATAAACAAAACAAAAACCCCAATTTGCAAATCAGCAGCAAAAAATTTTTCAAGAACTAGACTGTTCCTTTGCTAATAGAGAAAATTTCCTTTTGCCAAATTTGAAATTAAAATTCTCCTCATTCAAACATTTTGGTAAAGTAAGGATAGTAATTCAGTTTTTTCTGCTTATCTGAACTGAGTTCCAACTTTTTATTGTTTCCATTAGGTTGGAGTGTACATTATTTATTGCATTAAATATGAACACCTTGAGTGCCCGGCCGAAAAGCTTTCATACTTAATTCAAGCTAACAAGCATTTATTACGTGTTTACTGTCTGTAAAGCACTGTACTAGCTGCTGAAGAAAAAGAAAATCAATACTTGGCCATAAGAAACTTACATTCTAACTGCCAGATGTAATAGTTTATTATTATCCTTACTATTATTATTGTTGAATATTAAAATATTTTTTTGCATCTGCCTGTCTCCTACAAATAGATCAAAGAAATAATCTTTAATCTCTCCTACAAAATTAATAAACAGATCAGAGAAATGATATCTTATGTCTCCGACCAAAAAATAAAAACAGATTAGAGACATGTCTCCTACAGAACAAAACCAGATCAGAGACAGAAAAAAAAGCCTAATATCAATTTAATATTTTGTCCCAAGAAGAAAGATAACACAACATGATCATGTGGAGACTCCCCTCCTCTAAGAGAGAAGCTCGGAGGACTCCCCATTTCTGAGGGTATAAATGGTTTTAGAACACTGATTATAGGGCATTGTCAGTTTCAATTGTATGATACAGAAATCAACCCAGAAGCAAAAAGCAGTTTAACAATTTCAGTTATAACAAGTATGGAGGGAATACAGAAGCATCATGATAAGATTACAGGATTCCAAAAAAGGGTTTGGCAAGGATGAGGATGCCCAGATGTTACCATAAGATAGGGACTTACTATACTGAGGGAAAAGAAGTCACTAGGTAGAGTCTTTTATCTGCTAGCTATCTGGGTTCAGGTTTGGAGTCTAGTTGAAGGACATTTTGCTCCTATTAACCCAGGGTTTCATAAAAAATACTTTTGGATAAGAAGATACCTCCATCAAATCCAGGTGATCCATATATTCATTTAACATTCCTCACTTTTGGTTAAGGGGTCAATTTCAATGACCCATGTAGAACAAGGAGCTTCTGTTTGGAACCTAACTTTTACAAGAACACCATTTAATCAAGGTGAGGAGTCAGGGAGATAGGAAGGCCTGAAAGTCCTGAAAAATCTGGCAAAGGCATGGAGGTTTACTGTAATGACACATGAAGGATCTCTGTCACAGGGATTCATAAAGCAGAGTGGGATGGCCAGGCTTCTGTCTGAGTAGTTATACAGAGCAAAGAAGTCAGATAGATTCAGGAAGGTTGTAGCCTAGGGGTCTGAGAGGGTGTGGAGTCACATGAGAAGGACTGATCATTATCAAATGGAGGGGGCAGAGCTGATGGCAAAGAAAGCCCCCACAGATACCAAATTTAGTTCCGCCTGTAGTAAAATTCAAAAACATAGAGTGACCTGACAGGGTGGATAGTACACAGGGAAAGGTACAGAATCTTTGGGATGCTGGGTATTCTTAGCCTTTGTCCAGTCCGATCTTGGGGTGCTGTCTCCTCCGGATGCTGTCTATTCACCCTTGGAGTTCCGGGGTTGTGGTCTGCAGCAGCTGTCCCCTACTTAGGTCTTAGGGCAGTCCAAACCAATTCAGCAGCCCTTTTCAAAGTAGCCAGGTCTCAGTTCTCAGGAGCAGTCTTAAGAGAGTCTTTATGGACAAGTCAATTACTGCATAGACCCAATCATCTAGTTCAATTAATGTTTCTCCTGATGATCACCAGGAATCAGGACAATTGATTGCATTCCAGAATCCCACATTGATAGTGACTATAAGAGAGTTTACTTAAGCCCTTAGGAAAAGATTGACGGATAACCACACATCCCTTAAATTCACATTCTCCCTTAAATCAAAATTAATGACTTCAATTGTAGATGAGAAGGGGGTGGGGGAGAGACCTAAGACTGAAAAATTACAGCAGTTTGAAAATGATGGTGTTAGCTATTTGGATATATGAATGATAAAATTCCACATTTCCAACTTGAGATTATTGTCACCACCTGGCTCCAAGCTAAGCTCATGTTGTAAATTGAAGGAGCCCAGCTTTCTGGGTGACTGCTTTATTACCTGTTTGACCAACTACTATCTGGTTAACTAACTACTTTGCTTCTCCAAGGAAAGAGTAATCTCTTACTGACCTCAACAAGCTGATCAACCATATTTCTCCATGGTAGTAGTGTCCCCCTCAGGGCCAGAGCATCCCTAACTGGACTCAGGTCTACCAGACTGCTACTACATTATTATTTTATTATTGCTATTATTATCATTGTTGTTTTTAAACTGGGTTTCCCCATCTCACTCAGGTTGGAAAGGCAGGGGCTTTTCACAGGCCTGGTTCCATTCTAAGTAGCTTGGAACCTTTGTCCTGTTTTTTTTTCCCCCGACTTCAGTTTGTTCACCCCTCCTTAGGTGACTTTGAGCCCCACTTCTATGTTTACTATAGTAATGTCAAACCTAGTTGAATCCTGTTTAGCTTAGCCTACTGCAATCAAGAGATGGACCAGCCTCAGCCCCCTTATAGCATGGATTACTGGGGTATGCCTGCTGTTACACATTTAAACATAAATGCAATATAATTTGAGGAGGAAGAGGGTATGAACAACTAAGATAAAGAGGAGACTTTTCATAGGTTGTGGGACCTTAGGCAAATCTCAAAGTTTGTGATTTAAAGAGGTAGAGGTTAGGAGGTCATATATTAAGGGAAAGGAGGAAAACCTGTGTAAAAGCAAGAGAGAATTTGGGGAATAGCATGTAGGCCAGTTTGGCTAGAATATAGTGTGCTTAAAGAGGAGTAATGTAGGAAAAAGCTGGAAAGGTGGGATGGAGCCAAACTCTGAAAGACTTCATGCACAAACCTGAAGAGTTTGTATATTATCCTAGAGGAGATAAGGAGATATACAATGAGCTTAGTGAGCAAAGGAATGACTTAAGTAGACCTGTGCTTTAGGAAGACGATTTTAACAGCTGTGTGGAGGATGGATTTGAGAGGGAAGTAACTAGAAGCAGGAAGAAAAATTAAGAGGTAGCAATCTGGCCGAATGTTGACATGGACTTGGGTAATGGCCATGGGATAGGAGAAGAGGGGATGAAGTTGAGTGGTGCTGTTTGGATAGAATTGGTAAGACTCAGCAACTAATTGTAAATGGGAGGTGTGAAGGTAGAGGGAAAGAGTGGAGAATGACTTCAACATTGTGAAATTGGGTAACTTACAAATCCTAAACAAAAATTAGGATATTTATTTGGTGGTGAGATAAGTATATTTTGTTTTATTTTGTTTTGTTTTTGAGGAGGTGGGGGTGGGGAAAGGAAGATCATGAGTTCCATAGAATTTCAAAATATTCAAAAAGACTTTCTTCTAAGTCCTAGAGGAGTTGTGATCCTCAGTAATGGGAGTACTAGCTCCTATAAAACCAGAGATTCTTGAAATTTTGTCATCTTGTTATTACTTATACACAGATGCACTGGTATGTTCACATGAATGCTGGACTTGAGGTCAAGAAGACTTTAGTTTGGCGGCAGTTGGGTGGCACAGTGGATAAAGCACCGGCCCTGGATTCAGGAGGACGTGAGTTCAAATCTAGTCTCAGATACTTGACACGTACTAGCTGTATGACCCTGGGCAAGTCACTTAACCTTCATTTTCCTGCCCCCCCCCCAAAAAAAGACCTTGGTTTGAATTTTACCTCAGATAGGGCTCTGTAACCTTAAAACACTATGTAAATGCTGGCTCTTATTATCAACAAGCAGGATAATTAATAGATAAATTATTATTCTCAGCATTGATGTAAGTGAAGGACTTTTGAGAAATGATTGGTAGCTTAAGACCTCTGACAAAGAATACTTCCAAAAGCACTAGCATTTGTATGCACGAACACATCAGAACTCAAGTCAGTTAGTATGTTCCTCGATTCATTTGCTTCTCAGTAGGATCTTGGGGTGGATGGCCAAGAGTGGAAGGAAGCCTAGTATCAGCATCCGAGAATGGCAGAAGTATAGCCAATATAGCAGATGTTCTCCAGTTGGGCCTTATGGGTTACTTTACTGTGGGCTCTCAGCTTCAAAACCCTTTGATGTTTTGTCATCTTACGTGTTTGTAGCCCTATTGACTTGTTTGTCTTATTTACCTAAGAGTCTTTTTTTTTCTTTCTCTACCAATGCTCATTGGTTTTTGAATCCTGGGATATTAGACCTAGAAGGAATTTTAGGAATTATTTTATTGAACTTTTCCATTTTATGGAAGAAGGAAACTAAAGCCAAGAGATGCTGAGTGACTTGCCTATAGTAACACAGTTAATTAGAGTGGTACTGGATCTGGCAGTGGGATATTGATCTGAAATCTGGGATACATGGGGTGTTCAGGGAGAACTAGCACCTCTGGTGTGAAAACTTGCTGAGCCCTTTTCAGGGCTTCTCATTCACCTTTGGTGTCTACTTTTCACCCAGCCCTCAGCTGTGGCTCCAAGAAGCTGCAGCATGCACAATGACCACACCCTAGAAACTGAATCAGCAGATAGGCTGTGGTATATAATGGTAAGGGAATATTACTGTGCAGTAAGAAATAACAAATGGGATGACTTCAAAAAAGCTTGGAAAGACATGTATGAAATGATGTATTGGGAAGTGAGCAGAACCAAGAGAACACTATACACAGAGACAGCAATATTGTTCATTGAAGAACTGTGAATGACTTGACTATTCTCAACGATGCAATAATCTTAGACAATCCCAAAAGAATATTGATGAAAAATTATCCACCTCCAAAGAAAGAACTGATATTGATTGAACAGAGTGAAGCATGCTATTTTTCACATTCTTTCATTAAGTGATGAATATGGTGATGTTTTACTTGATCATATTTGTATAACCCATGAATTGTTTGCCACCTCAGGAAGGGGAGAGGGGAGGGAGGGAAAGAGAAAAATATAAATAAAAACGTTTAACCTAAAAAAGCAAAATGTAGTTTCCAGCGAAACGGTCCTAACAACTAAAGAGATCAGAAAAAGCATCATGTGAAAAATGCTTCATGAACTGAGTATTGAAGGGAATTATTGATTCTAGGAGGCAAAGGAAAAATGTGAACACATTACAGGTAAGGGAAAAAACAGTGGATATAGGAGATAATGTTATTTGTGAGGAACATCAAAGTCAGAATAGCTGGATTGTAGTGTAGGTATAGGGTTGATGAGTAAGACTGCAGAAATAGGATGGTGTTAGATTGTGAAGGGCTTTAAATGCCAAATGCCATAGTTTGTAATTGACCTTTGTGGCAATAAGGAACCAATGGAGTTTATTTGGCAGCTGTAAAGAGAACAGATTGGAGTAGGGAGAGGCTTAAGGTAGGGAGACCAAATAGGAGGCTATAATTGCAATAATTCATGTGAGAGGTGAAGAGAGACAGAATCAGGATGTGGCTGTGAGTATGGAGAGAAGAGGACACATGAAAGAGATGTTTGACATGTAGAAATGATAGGGTTTACAACTGAATGAATACAGACAGTGTGAACAAGGAGTTGACACTAAGGTTGTGAACCTGGATGATTGAAAGGATGGTGGTGCTCTCTACAAGTAAGTTTGGAAGAGGGGTAGGTTTCCAGAGAAAGATAACAGCTTTTATATGATTGATCCTTTTAAATGATTTATATGATTATACAATGGATCCTGTGTTCCCATAGCACCTTTAAAAAAAGGTGCATAGCCTCATCACCAAAGGCATTGAAGTAGATTTACTTTATTTGTCCCTATCTATTTGCATGTATTGAATTCCCCGGTGTTCCTTGATTCATTGTCCATTTGTTTTTAATGTGGTCATCATTAAGGGAAGCCATGGAAACAGAGTTTGTGAAGCCCATGTCTGTTGTCCCAGAGAAATGCACCCAGCTGGTAATACAACAGACCTTGCCAGAAAAGCTTTCGTTTTCCATGTCCAAAGCCGAATCATCACAGTTGCAATTACCCAGGTAATTCAGTCAACATCACTTTCACACTGGTTTTCCTGATGCTAATTCAGGCTTTGTCTTCTAAAAGGAAAGTCATCTTTGATCTGACTGTGCCAGATAATTTCAAACTCCATTTCACTTTATGCTGATAAGAATGACCTTAGGTCCACCTCTCGTTGGATCAAGAGAGAAAGAGAATCAGCAGAGCTGAGGTCATTGTTCAGCCAAGTTCAGAATAAAAAGGCTAAGAAGGAGTTTAGCTGGGAAGAAGTGGGGTAAGAGGGAGCAGCTGCATCCTGCTACCCTTGCAAAGAATCAGATAACCAGATAGGCTAAGAATTCACCCAGCCTGCTTTGTAGAGAGGGTCCAACCTTAGCTTTCTGAATGCACTAAATCATTGATTTGTAGGATTAAGAACTGGAATAGACTTTAGAGATAGTACAATCCAATGCCCTGATTTTAAAGGTGAAGATATTGAAGCTCTAGTTACTTTCTCAGGGTTACAGGCTATTAACTTTAAAATCCAGGGTTCTTTTTAATATATTGTTATGCCTCCTGTGTTTATAGAAACATCTATGGAGGATTCTGGCTATAGAATCTTTTCCAAAAATTGAATTCCTTAATATAAGGTGTAAGAAAAGAGTTCATTTTGGTGTGAGTCAAGTCTTACATCAAAAGTTGCGGGGGGGGGGCAGCTAGGTGGCGCAGTGGATAAAGCACCGGCCCTGAATTCAGGAGGACCTGAGTTCAAATCCAGTCTCAGACACTTGACACTTACTAGCTGTGTGACCCTGGGCAAGTCATTTAACCCCCCTTGTCCCACAAAAACAAAACCAAAAAACAAACAAACAAAATAAAAGTGAGGGAGGAGGGAAATTAGATAAGTTAATTTAAGTGTTGATGTCTTAAAAAAAATAGGATATGGCAGCTTTAGGAGGTCCTGGGAGTGAAGAACTGCCTGTAGAAGAGTTCTCTTTGGAATCATACAAATGACTATAGTAGTAATCCTCTATCCCACCTAAGCTAGCCTGCAGATTGTGAGAATAAACCTGATCTAGTGGGTCTGTTCAGCTCAATACATTTGTTCTGCCTGTTTCACTTTATCTGTCATGGGAGTTTATTATTTTCCATAGTTGACTAGAATATAGCTGTTGTAAAGGCATTTTTGAGAGTTTAGGGCACTGGGCTGATGTTTTTCTGGTTTGAAGATGAGGAAAAAAAGAATCAGAAACTAGCTAATTGCATTTTGTAGTTTAATAGCCACAGTTATGGATATACCGTGGCATTCAGACCCATGGTTGAAACAGCAAATCAATCCTTTTTCAACTTAATGAACTATATACAAATAGAGATCTCAGATATGGAACAAGAAAAGACTCAACACTTTAAGTACCTCTAAACAGAAATCAGGTGAGGAGGAAAGAATAGGGGCTTTAGAGAAGTGACTAGAAAATGGTCTAAAGCCCTGGTCTTATAGTCTGAATAATCTTTTGAATCAATACACTGACATTTCCAGTCTCCCTAAGCCAGGAATATAGTGGAGCTCCTGTCAAAGGTGAACTTCCTTAAGAAAGGGACAGGTTTTGAATATCAATGATGGTTTTTTTGAGAATTCTCCCAGAGCATGAGGAAGGCAGAAACTAGAACGGAAGATGGGAAGGAATGAATAGTGGATGTTTCTTGGAATATTTCATGTGGAAAATAGGCTTTCCACATGAAATTTAGACTTTTGGTCTTTCACTTCCAAGAAAATTCATTTTTTGTGTTCATGTCTCTTCCCTCTCCTCTTTCCACCCTATTATCCAGCCTTAGCAAGGAACCAGATTTTTGTAGTTTACAAAAATATGCACACTTTCAGGCAAAACAAAATAGAATTGTAATGAAGAGCCATACAGGGCTTTAAGGAAATAATTCTTAATAGAGCTGGCTGTTTCGCTTGAGTGTTACATGTAAATTACTGCCCATATACATTAAGAGATAAGCAGTGACTACTTACTGATAGGGGAATCATAGCAAAAATAACTGTCTGTATAGCTAAATTAAAGGTGAAAATCATCATCATTCTTCTCATTGGCATCTTTCCTCAGTAATATATTATAGAACAACTGATTTGCTTTAGACCTTCTGAAGCTCAGAACTCCTGAGCTCAGGTGATCCAGCAGCCTCACCTTTCCTGGTATAGGGGATTATGGATACCACTATGTCTAGTCTGAGCACTTATGGTTTATTTTCCTTGCTTTCTAAATTTGTTATTTTGTTATCACTTAAGACATATGTTGTATTTTCTAATGATTCTCCTTAAGAAGTAAAGTCCTTTGGCAGCTAGGTAGCGCAGTGGATAAAGCACTGGCCCTGGATTCAGGAGGACCTGTGTTCAAATCCTCCCTCAGACACTTGACACTTACTAGCTGTATGACCCTGGGCAAGTCACTTAACCCTCATTGCCCTACAACAAAAAAAAAGGAAAGTCCCATAGTTGGGAGCACTCTACTTATTTAACTGGAGCAGCAGAGCCAAAGTTTCTGATCAGATGGTTAAAAGCCATCTTCTCCATGAATCCTGACATTGTTTTCCAGATGTCCAGCCCCAAATAAATAGACTACATTGGCTCTTCAGGAGTTAAGCATGTCCAAGGACACACTGTGTTCAGTTCAGTGTCAGTGCATTTGATCCAGATTCATGAATGAGCATGAAAGTACAACTGAGGTCTGACCTGATCATGTCATGATTTACTAGCCGAATTGTGGCCAGGTGACTCTCAGGGGATGTTTCCTCTAGCCAAATGGGAAGAAATTTAGAATAAACAGAGTAGGTTCTGATTCTTAGAGTTGTTCTTGAATATCAAAAACAACTTTCCAAGTCTCCTTATCCCTAGCCACCCCCATTTATTTAATAAGAAGAGAGCTCAGTTCAGCATCTGGTTTGCTGTGATGTTCTTACTTACTCAATTTTCCAGCTGGGTTGACTTATTAAGACACAGGGAGGTTCAACTGACTTGCCTAAGGCCACACAGTGAGTAAGAAGTTCAGCCAGAACATAAAATCCAAAGTTGAAAACAAAGTTAAAAATTATTTTATTGCAAATTTGTTGGGACATCTGCAGCTGTTACACATGGAATGCTAATCACATTCATTTTTTAATTACAAGATGATACAAGATTGCATAAAGTAGATGTACATATGGTACTATTCATTGAATGCTTTTAATGTGGTATGTTGCTAAAAGCAAATATCCCATCTTAAGCAAATATGTTTATTATGCTCACCTGTATTTTAATATAAATGGTTACCATTGTAATTCTATGTATTTTATTTTATCATTTAAAATATTATCCCAGGAAAGGCTTCACAGTTTTTGCCAGACTGCCAAAAAAGTTTCTAACCCTCGACAAAAAAGGTTATAAACCCTTGCCCCAGACCAATCTTACAGGAGAGATGAAAGTGGGTTATAAAGAAGGGAAAGAAAAAACAGGATAGAGAAAGAAAAGGAGAGGGCAGAAGAGTAATTCCAAGCAGGATGTCTCCAGAAAAGGAAAACCTGAGTGCTATTTCTCTTATAATAAACACTGCTTAAAATATCAAGCTGTTCCTTGTAGGTTTGTTTTTGTGTTAGTCATTTGCAAGAAGGTTAAAATTCTGTATGTGGATTTAAATAAGCCAAATTGATCTATTCCACTTTTTACTTTAAAATACTCTAAATGAGTACCAACAAAGTTGTGCCAATGTCCTGAGGCTTAGGAGAAGCCTGGCGATAGGCAATTATGGCCCATAGAGTAGTCATTGACTGTTGGGGAGCCACAAACCAGCATACCCACGAGCCAAAAAAGAAAACTTGTAAAGGAAACCAGGTTTGCCAAATGGTTTATCTAGAGTGAGAATGGGGAGAGTGGGGAAAGCAAGGCTAGTGATGATTCACCCTACAACAGTAGGGGCAGTTATATTGGAACTCATTATTTTTGCTGCTGAGTTGAACTCCAAGTACATAGATGAAAAAGCAGAAAAACCTATTACTTCTGACTTACACCCTGATTCTGGCTCTTATAACTTCTTGCTTCAACTATTACAATAATTTTTTTTTTCTGTGGGGCAATGAGGGTTAAGTGACTTGCCCAGGGTCACACAGCTAGTGAGTGCCAAGTGTCTGAGACCATATTTGAACTCAGGTACTCCTGAATTCAGAGCGAGTGCTCTATCCACTGTGCCACCTAGCTGCCCCTACAAATAATATTCTAACTTGCTGCCTTTCCTTAAGTCTCTCCTTACTCCAACCTATCAAACAGCTACAAAAATGATTTTTCCTTTCTTTTTTATTTAATTGTTAATTTTTCTTTTTGGTTCCAAATTCCTATAATACATTATACATATGAAGTCATGTAAAAATATCTCCACATTAGCCATATTGTGAAAAAAAGAAGTGAGCAAAATAAAGAAATAGAAAAAAGTATGCTTCCATCCACACTCAGAGTCTATCAGTTCTCTATTTGGAGGTAGATACCATTTTTCATCATGAATCATTTGGAATTGTCTTTCGTCATTGTCTTGATCAGAGTAGCTAAGTCTTTCACAGTTGATCATTGTTAGTTACATTATTGCCATTACTCTGTACATTGTTCTCTTGGTTCTGTTCACTTCACTTTTGATCAGTTCATGTAAGTTTTCCCAGATTTTTCTGAAACCATCTTCTTCATCAACACATCTCACAGCATAATGTTTTTCTTTAATAAGTCATATACCATAACTTGTTTAGCTATTCCTCAATTGATGGGTATCCTCTCAGTTACCAATTCTTTGCCACCACAAAAAAAGAGTTGTTATAAACATTTTTGTGCATATGGATTATTTTCCTTTTCCCCTACTCTTTCTGGGATATAGACTGATATTCAGTCTAATGCCCAGTAGTATTGCTGGGTCAAAGAGTTCTTTGGGCAAAGTTTCAAATTATTCTCTATAATGGTTGGACTATTTCACAGCTCTGCCAATAGTGCATTAGTGTTTTTTTCTTCCACATCCCCTATTTTTCCCTATTTTCCCCACATCCCCTCCAAAATTTGTCAGAAAATGATTTTTCTAATGTATAGATCTAACAAGGTCATCCCTGTTCCCCTGTTTCCTTCCATAATGAACTCCAGTGGCTCTTTACTACATCCAAGATCAAATATAAACTCTTCTGTTCAGTGCTTAAACTTCATCATTACTTAGACTTTTCCTGCCTTTTCAGTCTTCTTAAACTTAATTCCTTTTTTTGTACTCTATTGCCCAGTTACCTTGGACTGTTTGCAGTTAAACATCAAACACCATCTCCTTTGTCTTGGTTGTTGCCACGTGTGGAATGTTCTGCCTCCTTACCTCCATTTCTTGATTTTCTTGGATTTTTTTCAAGATCACTCAAATTTCATCTATTGTAAAAAGCCTTTTTTTTGGTTTCTTTCAGCTGGTAGTGCCTTCTTCTCTCAGACTACCTCCTTTCTACTTTTTAGAATTTTTGAGATCCATCTAATTATTTATATATTGTCTCCTTTGGGTATATGTAGCTATGTAGTGTTCAGGGAAGACAATGTAGTATTTGTGGAAAACTAGTATCTCTGGTATAAGGGCTTGCTGAGTCCTTTTAAGGACTACTTTCCACTTTGGGTGCCTACGTATTCCCCCAAATCTCACTTGTGGCTCCAAGAAGCTGTAGCATGTAGAGTGGCCACATACCAGAGCACCATTCTGGCAAAGGGACTAAATGAGGCTGAGGGTGACTAAGGGGCCTCAAACCTATCGGTGATTTAAGGGGATATCAACCCCAAGTATGTGAAGACTTCTCCTGGTGGAATGGGTGGATGGCAACAATTTGTTTCAATGGCCATGAAGATGACTGAAACAAATGCTATAGAGCATTTAGAGCTTGGTCAAACATCAAAGATGCCAAGTTCACCCACTATGTCCTGAGCCATTGCCAGTTGTCTTGACTTTTGTCTTGCCATTGCACTTCTATGACTCTGGAAGAGAATGAGGCTGATGACTTTGTACAACTCTGCTTCACTTAAATCCAATTTATGCTCCAGTCAAAAGACATCATAAACTAGTCTTTGGCCAATTCACTTACCCCTGATTGCCTCAAAAAAAGAGATAGCACCTATGCTATTTTATCATTTTTCCTTACCTCAAAGTCTCATGGCAATAGACAAGTGATGAAGCAGCAGGTGTGTATATGTTGGGAGTTGTAGTCACAACCCTGCCTACAGATAGTCCTGCCCATAGGGTCATCTCACTGGACTGAATCAGCCTTGGGTTTTAATAGCCCCCTATGTGTCTGTGAAGTCCCCCTTTTTAAAAGAAAAAAAGGACTGCTATGCTCACCTCCTGATGTGAGGAAGGGGCTAGAAAAGGTACCCAGCCCTGACCTGCTTACTACAGGTGGTAGAGATCCTATTTTGCATTCAAAACACAAAAAAGTACAAAAACTTTTGTGAAGACAATTCCATTCATCATTGTACATGAAATGTGTACATTTTCATGGACAACATGAAATCCAGTAGACTTGAAAGATGAATAGCTTTTGTTGCAAGAGAACTCAGCAGATATCACATCCAAAAAGCATCCCTGAGTGAAACATGGCTGGCAAATGAAGGCCAGCTTACTGAAGTTGGAGCTGGATGCATATTTTTTCTGGAGTGGCTCCAGTGATAGGGAGCTTGTATGTTTCCCAAAAGGGGTGAACAATAGGCTCTAGGTATTGTGATTGTCACTTTCAGGAAAGCACCAGGACACCATCATTAGTACATATGCTCCCACCATGATGAATCTTGCTGAGATCAAACAAAGATTTTGTCAGGACCTGGAGACCTTCATCATTAGTGTGCTGAAAGAAAAATGAATTTGTGATTTTAATGCTTGAGTAGGCACAGATTATCAGATATAGCAGGGAGTCCTTGGGAGGAATGGAGTTGGAAACAGCAATAGCAACAGCAACAATCAGTTACTACCGAAAAGTTAAGCATCTTGTGAACTCATCACCAACACTGTTTTCCATTTATCTAAACAAAATAAAACTTTGTGGATACACATTGGCATTTAATAGACTACGTCCTTCTAAGAAGAAAAGATAGACTACAAATGAAAGTGACAAAGGCTATGTGTGTTTTGGAGTAATGGCACAGGGTGCTGAACTGATCATAGACTTATCCTCTCCAAGCTAAACATTCATATTCAACAACAGCAGTGGCCCCAGGACAAGATGTCTATCAGAAGACTTAATGTCAACAGATTAAAGCTTAGAGATTTGGTGTCCAGCACTGGATATACTCATCTGGGCACGAACATTCACATCAAGCTTGGTTTGACAAAAAATGATGAGGAAATTCAGAAACTACTAAGTGAAAAATAAGAACTCCAGAGGGTTTACCAGCAGAATAGTTATTTCATCTCTAAGAAAGTAGTGTTTAACTCCATCAAAAGTAAAGTACAAGTGAAACTTAGAGAGATGCAGGATTCTTGGCTCAGTAAAAAAGCAAATGAAATTCAGTCTTACACTGATAGTAACAATCCAAAATGCTTTTATGATGCCCTGAAGACTTTATGTGACAAAAACCTATGGTGCATATCAATTACTCAGCCCCATGTTCCTGAAGAGAATAGTTGAACATCTCCATGATATTCTTAAAAGACAATAATCAACCAATGTTGAACCAACAGGTCAATTACCTCAGATTAAAGTCAATCCCTTTCTAGCTGAACTTCCAACTGAAGAAGAGGTTTTGAATGTTATTAGGTTCTTTTTATATAGCAAAGCACCTGGTGCTGATTCTATTCCAGTTGAGATTTAAAAGGCAGAGGATCTACTGTTTATACAAAAATTGACAAATATTCCAGGTTATATGACAAGAAGAGATTATCCCTCAGGAGTTCAAGGATGTCTCCATTGTCCATCTCTGTAAAAAATGGGAAATAGGTTGTCATGTGACAATCACAAAGAGGTCTTTCTCTTAGTTATTGCTAGCAAGAGTCCTCCTTAGTAGGCTGGTCCTTCATCTGGAAGATGGCCATCTACTTAGGAGCTAATATGGAATAAGAAAGGGCCAAGGAACAGTCAATATGTTGTTTGCTGCCCAGCAACTCAGAAATGCCAGGATCAGAACAGAAGTCTGTAAACAATGTTCATCAATATGACCAAGACCTTTGATACTGTCAGTAGTGACAGCTTGTAGAAGATCATGGCAAAATTTGGTTGCCCAGAGAACTCATCTGTATTGTATGCCAATTTCACAATGACATGTTTGCACTGGTTCTGGATAATGAACCATGGTTTTCTAATCACCAGTAGAGTGAAGAAGAGTTGTGTGCTTGCTCCCATGCTTTTTAGCATGATTTTTCAGTGATGTTGTCAGATACCTTCAATAAAGATAAAAACATCAAGGTCAACTACTACGCTGATGGTAAATTATTTAACTTGAAAAGTCTACCAGCCAAGACTAAAGTGGAGAGAGAGTTGATGAGCAACTTTTTTTAGAATGAGATGTAATAGACTATAGATTTTCTGCTAATTGTGCTAATTTTGGCCTGATAAGTAGCTCCAAGAAAACAAAGGTTCTTCACCAAATAAGCACCACACTATCTGTATGTGGAACCATTGGTTACATGAAATGGAGAAATTTGGAATGCTGTGGAAAAATTCACTTACCTTGGCAGTATACCTTTCAGGGATGTACACATAGATGATGAGGTTGATGTGCACACTGCCAGGGCTAACTCAGTGTTTGAGAAGCTCCAAAGGAAAGTGTGGGAGAGAAGAGGGTACCTATGCCAAAAGTTCATTGCCTAAAGGACTATTTGTGGAGAATTCACACAAGGCAAGTACTCACAGAGCACTTGTGTCAGAGGTGATACAAGAACACTCTTAAGGTCTCTCTGAAGAAATTTGGAATAGATCTTGAGGCATGGAAGACACTGGCATAGGACCACCCAGCCTGGCATGCCCATATCACAAAAGGGAATGTGCTCTGTGAGCAAAGAATTGCAGTTGCTCAAAAGAAATGTGAGATGCACCACTTTAGACACCTCCACTTCAAATATTCACATTGTCTATTTACGCATGACCTGTGGTAGAGCCTTTCAAGCTCATTTTGTTCTGATCAGCCACAGTCAGATACACTGTACCTTGACCCTGAGATTGTGATGTCATTTTGGTTCTTTTCGATCAGGAAGTACAACCACCAGCGAACCATATTCTCTCCCTCTTTAGAATGTGAACTCTTTGAGGACAGTCAGTTTTTACTTTTATTCATATCTCCAGACTTTAGCACATTGTCTGAGACAAAGAAAGTGATTACTGAATGATTCTTGGCTTACTGTCTACCTGTAGAAGCATGAATTCCAGTGGTACATGTTTTCAGAGCTTCTGTACCAATTATCACTGAAGTTAATTGTGACCTTCCAGTTGATTCTAAGTTTTGCTTTGTTTTCTTCCCCCATGGGCTGGGTTGTTTTTCTCTGCCATCAAAATCTCCCTACCACTAATTGGGGTCTATGGTATGAGTCTGCCCATTTGTGGGGACTTCATTCTGTTTTTTCCAAAGGGAAATGGATTGAGCTTGGATTTTTTGGGGGGTGGGGCAATGAGGATTAATCGACTTGCCCAGGGTCACACAGCTAGTAAGTGTCAAGTGTCTGAGGCCAGATTTGAAATCCTCCTGAGTCCAGGGCCAGTGCTTTATCCACTGTGCAACCTAGCTTCCCCCTGAGCTTGGAATTTGACTATGAACTCAGTAAAAAATATCCCTTCATCCCTTCTTCTCCAACCTGTATAAACAAACTCTTTATTATGATCTTAGTAAAAATGGACAAGTTGGGGCCAGAATAAAAAGGAGAAAAGAGGGTTTGATTGCCTTTAGGAAACTTCAGAGATCTTTTAATACCCCCAAACAACTTTTAAAATTAGTATTTTATGAAAATTGATGTATGGTTATAAGAAGTGCAGAAGTCTCTGAAGATTTTAAAATTAATACCCTCAGAGGTTAATGGAGACCAATGTCAGTGCAAGAGTGCTGCACCAGGAGGAATTGCAATGGAAGAAATGAGTGAACAGTGTCACCAGGGAAATATACATGATAGAAAAAGAAGATTGGATAATCAGATGGCAAGAGAGAAGAATGACAGGTAGATACCATGAGTGTTCCACTGTTACTACTGAAATGTAAGGAGAAATCAAGGAACGTTCCCAACATGGTGGATGAACCCCCTATCCCCCATGCCCCAGACCCATTGGCTTATTTGATAGTAATCTTATTGTTGTTGTTCAGATATTCTGGTCATGTCTGACTTTTTATGACCACATTTGGGGTTTTCTTGGCAAAGATATTGGAGTGGTTTTGCCATTTCCTTCCCTAGCTCAATTTACAGATGAGGAGACTGTGGCAAACGGGGTTAAGTGACTTGCCCAGGGTCACACAACTAGTAAGTTTTTGAGGCCAAATTTGATTTCAGGAATAGGAATCTTCCTGACTTCAGGTCCAGCACTCTATCCACTGTACTACCTAGCTTCCCCCAACACTTCCATTTTGTTTTCTTATTTATTTTTGTATAGATTTATGATTCTATAGGTGAAGAGAATCACTAGAGCAAACTTCCTTTGGGAATGTAGCCCAGGGATTTTGCTGCAATTTATAATCACAGAGAGTTGTCTGGGGCACTGACAGGTTAAGGAATTCTATAATGTCCCTAACCCTAGCTTGCTACATTAGAGACTTCAAGGAATTCCCCTTGGGTAAGATCTAGCTCTCTTTCTTTTGATTGACCTGAGTTAACTCATTCTTAATGGCAGAACTCTTTCATCCTCTATTGTCCGATATATATTTTCCTATATATATCTTCTGTGATTTCTGTTTTGTTACCAATTTGGATAAAAAGGTTTCTTGGCAAAATGTTATGTGTGTTCATTGTGTAACTAGTATTCAGTGGGAAAGAGTTCAAGCCTTGGATAGAGCTTGGAGTCCTCCTATGCTCACTCACTCCCCAGAAATAAAATAGTGACCAGAAGTTAGTTTCAACCTGATCACACTCCTTATACTAACAATATTTAAGGGAACAGATAGAATTTTGCAGATGAAATAGCTGAGACTGAAAGGTTATAACTTGTCTAATATGACTTAGCCACAAAATAAAAGAGGCAAGATCCCAAATCAAATCTTTTGATGAAATTTAGTGCCCTTTCAACAATACTATTCCCCTTGATACAAATAAACCCCAAATACGAGACAAAATTCCAGTTCAAGCTCTTATAGCCACCTCTGAGTACTTTGTCACATCGTCTTCTTTGTTTTCTTGGCTCTGGATTTCAGCTTGTTATTCAATTATTGGTGTTTTGTTTTTGGGTGAGGCAATTGGGGTCAAGTGACACAGCTAGTAAGTGTCAAGTGTCTGAGGCCGGATTTGAACTCAGGTCCTCCTGAATCCAGGGCCAGTGCTTTATCCACTGTGCCACCTAGCTGCCCCAATTATTGTTTGTTAATGGTGGATTTTCTTGAAGATTCTTTTTTTAATGTAAAGAAACCACATTTTTATTAATTTCATTATTTTCCAATTACATGTTTTAAATGTTCTAACATTCATTAAAAAAAAACTACCTTTAGTTCTATATTCTCTGCCTCCCTCTTTTCCCTTCCCCACCCTTTCAGAAGGCAAGCAACATGCTTTTGATATGAAGTCATGCAAAACATGTTTCCATATTGGCCATGTTGCAAAAGAAAACAGACACAAAAACGGAAAATAAAGATAGTAAAAGGAAAAAGTATGCTTCAATCTGTACTTAGAGTTCACGGATAGCATTTTTTCATCATAGGCCCTCTGGAATTCTCTTGGATCCTAGTCTTCACAGTTGATCATCATTACAATATTACTATACTCTTATTGTATACAATATTCTCCTGGTTCTGCAAACTCTTGATTCTTAGATCGCTGTAACTGCCATCACCCCAGGAACCTGTGATGGGAAATATATTTAGCTAAGATAAGATTGCCATTTAAAGGATGAGTACCATATTAATGCTATCCACAGAAACTCTTTGTGGGTTGTCTGAATCTAGAACCGAGACTGCTAATAGCTCTATTGATAAGACCTAGAAATGAAATGGACTTAAGGCTATTTAGTCCATTCTCCCTATTTACAGATTGGGAAAGTGAGGCCTACAGAGAAGCAACATAGAAGAGTAAAAAGGAGTTCTAGCTTTGGAGTTAGAGGACCTGGAACTGAATCTGGACTTTATTGTTACCTAACCATCCATGTGACCTTGAATGAGGCTTTTCCCTTCTTTGAACATTTCTTTTTTCATCTGGATAGGAGGCCTTTCCAGGGGACTTCCAAACTTTAACAGTTTCAAGGTCCTCTTATTGGGAGAGTTTCAAGATTATACTTCCAAGAATATTCTTAATTACCTGGTGCAGAATGTTATGTGAAAGCTTAGAGCACTTTTGGTTGAAAGGAAAGGGTTTCAGAAAATCTTGGTGACAGAAGCTAGAAATACATGAGGTTCTTTTTTTTCTCAGATAACCAGAATGAAGGAAGCAAAACTGGCCCCATCCTACCAGAAGGTAGCTTCTTTGAAGACATAGATTGTTTCTGTTTTTTTTGCGTGTGTTCCTAGTGCTTAGCACAGTGCTTGGCACATAGTAGGCACTTAAGGCATATTAGTTAGCTGACTAATTGATACCTGATGAAGTGGCATCTAGGATCTGGCTCTTAAATCCTGTCCAGCTAGTTATACTGAGGAGTAGCAGTCTTAGGATGCCTTATAATTTTAATGTTCCTTTGCCAAAGAGGAAACAATAATAAGTACTATGGAAATCCTCAGTTCTTGGGTTAACATCCTGTCATGAATGCTCTTAGCCTGTAGTGCCACATTGAGAGACCAAGCATACCTACCATCCTGTGGTGAATGACTTGGTGTATGCTGCTCCCAGTGTGTAGTGGATACGATGAGATAGGCCCAGAATTGATCCATAGGAGAGCTGAGATCAGCCTTCTACACAGGACCAATACCCTACAGGGAAATGGTAGCTTGGTAAAAAGTGTGGTGAGGGTGTTATTGCTTGATTGAATTCCTTGTTATGTGCTTTGAATTTAATTAAATATTCTTTGCTTTACTATGGAATCGTGTGATTTATTATGGCTTATTTGGCAGAGTTTAAGTGGAAATGGGGGCTTATGAACCATGTATTAAAATCCATGATTACCCTGTGAGAACTAATGGACTAATAAGAGGTCACATTGAGGCACCCCTGGTGCTACATGTAAAGTGAGGTGTTCAACCTTGAAGGTTGCTCCTAGCTGTAGACTCTGAGTTATAGTCAAACAGGTCAATAAACACCTGACTTTGAACCCAGGTCTTGAGACTCCAATGCCAAACACTGTTTTTTCTCACATTATGTTGCCTCCTTTCAGAGTTGAAAATCCCACCTCTATTTTGTGGTCGTGATGACCATCTCCAGAATGCTCCTGGCCATCTTGCTTTTTTCCTTTTAACACTCTGAGCAGCTGTGATTAAGTTTCCTATAAGTGCGGGTGTTTAAAATGTCTGGGTTTGGTGGTGTCTCTGATACTCGTAAACCCTTCCAGAGACAGAAATGAAAATCCCAGCCAGAAAAAAACATAGAGGAATGAGTAATATCATAACTATAATCTAAAATCCTTTACCCATCCCAACCCCCACTCAATGTCCCTAAACCCTTGGCCCCTTCCCAGGATCTAGCTTTAAACTTGTAAGAAACTCATCTGAGAGAGGGGAGCAGAGAAAAGCCCCAGGGGTGTGACCTGGCACGGAAGAGCCCATCCGGGGATGGGGAGTGTTCCAAGACAAACAAGCAGCGTTATCATACCGGGCTTTCTTGGAATGGAAGAGCTCTTTTCAACCTAAAAACATATTTTCATGTGGATAATGGACAAATAGTTACAAGGCAAACACGTGGCATGTTTGCAGGTGCTGTGTTCCATTGTGTTCGCCAACCAGATGTTCTGCTGTGGGACTTGGTTCTTGGCCCTCTGGCCGCCCTGAACTGAACCCAAATGTTAACTTTTTTTTTTCAAATGCAATAAAGCCGTTCTCTGTTGTGAGATTTCCTAAAATGAGCTGTATATTTCACTTGCAAGCTATTCATTTATTTGTACCTTTTTTTTTCTGGATTAGGCCAGGCACCAGTCAAAATAAACATGTAAATCTTGACCTTTAAAAAGTAAGTACTGTAGCAGGGCTATAAAAGTCAGGGCATGGAACTTAGGCAGCAGAACACATGCCTATGTACATACACACACACACACACACACACACACACACACACACACACACACACACTCACAAAAGGCCTAAGGACGTTTTTGTGTTCGGTATTCACTGTTTCAGGTCCATGTGGTCCAGACCAAGGTGGAGAATGCCAACACTGTTCCCGCCATTCCTGTTCAAGAAGTTCAACGTGCTGTGGACACTTTAGAATATTAGGACACCGTGTTCCCTCATGTTTGGGCCAAATATCTTATATAGCTCTCAGTGTGTCAGATTGGAGAGCTGCATTACTAGAATGCATGACAAATTGAGGGAGAGCTTCATACAAATTCCCATCTTATCCTCCCAGCATTTTGTCTTTGCATTTTGTAAGGCATGGCATACATCAATTCAACTTAACCAGCATTGATTAAGCAGCTACTGTGTACCAGGTTCTACACCAGGAACTTTGTTAATAAAGTTATAACCAAAACAATTTCTGCTCTAAAGGAGTTAACATCCTGTTGTGGGAGGAAAGTAGGGGAAAACCATGCACACAGATAAGTACAAAATATTTACTTATCTTCCTTATTTCTGTTCCAGAGTTTCACCACTTAGGAGCCATGCTCAATTTTCCCCTCACCCTATTCTCTCTTATCAATCTGATTGACTGACAAGCCTTGTTAATATCACATATTCATTCCCTTCTCTCTGCTCACACAGCCACCACCCTAATGTAGCCAGTAAAACTATATGTGGTCCTCCTATTTCTGTCCCAAGTGTAGGGAAAATTAGCTGGGGTTTATCATATATTTCTTACTTAGAAATTAGAGGCTGCTGCACCAGTTTTGGGGCATTAAGCATTTATTAAAGTATATAAAATATTAGTAAAGAAAGCACACATGATTCTGAAAGATAGGAAAGTCTAGCTAGGAAAGAGAAGAGAGAAAGTGGGGGACCCTAGAGGACTGTGTCTGCACTCACCAGATTCCCACCCCAAAGAGACCCAGTGTCTGTGCAAGCTCTCTGAGGGCAGGAGCAGAGCCCACCCATACACATTGTTCCAAGCTAATTGGCTAGCATCACTCAAATCTATTGGTTCAGTGGATTTGAGGGTGGTTCAGGCAGGTGTGCTGAGGTTAGAGCCCAGAGCTTTCAGGAAGGTGTGGTTTTAATTGAAGTAACTTCCTGATTCTGGACTGACCTTAAGAAAGATAAGGTCAGGTTCAGTGGGTGGGTGGGGGGGCTCTGGGGAGTCCTGAAACCCCATTATTTTCTCACACTAATTCAGGCCTTATTGTAATTATCATCTATTTGGTCTCCTTGCTTTTCTTCTCTCCCCTCTCCAATCCTTCCCTGACAAGATCACCAAATATATATTCCTAAAACTACTCCTTTGCTCACCAAATTCTAATGATTCTCTCCAGAGAGAGGTTTTGGGACAGAGGTTACATATCTGTCTGTATGTCTCTGTCTGTCTGTCTCAAAATCTTACAGGGAGTGTTAGTCCTCACAGAATTACAAAAATGAGGGCTCTATACACTTAAAAATTCTCCATCCCTTCCTGTATATTCAGAAGATTGCTCATCCTTTTAAAGTTATTAAAATATTTGGATATAGGATGTGTCTAACTGCAGAGAGCAGCAATTTTTCATTCAAGACATAATAGGTAATTACATATAGTAGTTGAATGTGGACATCAACAAATAGTGACTCAGATAATGGACTAAGTCATATGTTCATGATTTTTTTCAACTTAAATGCATTTGTTTTCCTTCCCAATTATAGTTTTAATGAAAAGATTCAAAGGCCATTCCAGACTGACAGAAGAGATGTAAACTCCCAGGTTGCTTCTGTCACATGGAGAATGTTTTACCTCCCTCTCTGTCCATATATATTCATGGATACCAAAAGGTTCTTTAAAATTTTCTGGAATCCTACTCTAACCCTGTGAATCCTAGAACATAATTTGTTCCATCCTGAGGATTAAAGTTATGAAATGCTCAAGACATTCCGTTGCAGGGTAATTTATCAATATGATTAGGGCTCTAACGACAACTTTATAGTTGTTTGAGTATGTGTGTGTGTGTGTGTGTGTGTGTGTGTGTGTGTGTTTTTCAGAGCAATGAGGGTTAAGTGACTTGCCCGGGGTCACACAGCTAGTAAATGTCAAGTATCTGAGTCTGGATTTGAACTCAGGTCCTCCTGAATTTAGGGTGGGTGCTTTATCCGCTTCGCCATCTAGCTGCCCCTTAGGTGTATATTTTAAAAAAATATTCCAGATCTGTGATTTCATCAATATAGAGAATTCCCAGTGTGGAAATGATATCCACCAATACAGATTGATCAGTCCCCTATAATTTATAATTTAGAGTCTTAGTGATGAATAGATTAACTGACTTGCCTATAGCCACACAGCTAGTATGTATCAGAGGCAGAATATAGACCTAAGTCTTCCTTACTCCTAGGTCATGCTACTTTTCCTAATATATCATAGCAGGCCATACATTTCCAGTCTCACTCTAGATTCAGACCTAACTTGAAGGATTATAGAGTTTGAGTTTATATTTCTAACAAGATATAATAATACAATATGCAGGCAAAAATAAATTTCAGAATAAATTCCTCTCATCGACTTTGGATAAGTTAGCTGTACTTTCTGTGACTGTCTCATTCACAAAAGTAAAATGGACCTGTGCATGAAATGTGAAATAAATGAGAGTGGGTTGGTTGGTATAGCTAGAAAAAGAAAGAAAGAAATCATCTGGTTTCTCCCCAGACCCAGTCTTATTACATAAGCTAAGAGTGTCTTAGGGTTGGTCTTAGGGCTTACAAAGTCAAAGAATGACCATCACTCTTCCTCTGCCTCATTTCTTGACCCTGATTTTACATTCTTCTCAAGCAGTAGAATAGTAGCATCTGCCTATTCCGTAGTTCTCAAGATGTTGTGAAGAAGAGATATCAAAGTTTTTGAGCTTCTTGAAATATGGTGTTATTTCAATTCCTCGTGATTATTTTTAAACCTGCTCTTCCTTCCTTGGTTTCTAACATCCTACACGATTAAAAATAGATAGCATTTTAAACACCTGCATTACTTTTCTTTCAGTCATTGATTGTGCTCTTTTGCTTTCTCTAGTTCTTGTAGGTTAGACAGAGAAACCTCAAGGTCACTTGCAATTCCAGGAAGTTTACTTGTTGGTTTGCCTGCTCTGCCCTCATGACTTATGTGTAAATTCAAAATGACAACCAGAACAGCACACACCAAACAATGAAAACAACCCTTCTTCCCAACCTCACACCATATTTTCTTCAAAACATGTTAGACCTTTTGGCAGAAGTAATTTTTGTATATTAGCTTCTTATATTCTCATATCCAAAGCTTACAAGCCTAAAACATGAAGCTATACTCAAGACTATAGAAAGAACATCCCTACCAATGAGTGCCAAGCCGACTTAAAAAGGTCATAGGATCATTTGGTCAAATATCTCATTCCTCTGGGTTTAAGAGCCAGGCACCTTTGAAATAAATGCCAACCCAACTGCAAAAATGCTTTCCCTTGTACCTTATTAACTTCTTCTGAAAAGGGTTTAGACGTAAGGGAGAAAGTCCAAGCAGAAGCCTAAGTGGATATTTTGATCAAGTTTTCATTGTGGTCACTTACACTGCCTTCAGTTGTTTCCCCTTTTTCTCTCCTCCCCACCCTCTAATCTTGCTCAGTCATAGTATTCTGTGTACTCTTGTTAAAATTATGAAAATGTTGACTGGTCCTCCTCCTTCTTCCCCCTCCCCCCAACTTAATTGATTGAAGTCTCTCAGAGTGAGGAAACAAGCCTCAGAGGGCACCGCTTTGCTTTTAAAGGGACTGTTCTTGAAGCTGCTGGTGCAAAACCCTATGTGAAAGACAGCCCTGAGTGTTTGACATGCTAGAGAAGCACAAGCTTTCAATTTTACTCTGTAACAGTGTCTGGAATCAATACTACATAGTGCAGAACAATACAAAGGCACTTAGGAGTCTGTGTGTGACCTGGAGTCCTGCTCCTTATGTATAAGTTGTCAGACTGCATTTATATCCTGAGAGGAACATGGGCAGAATCTAAACAGGATGGTATTCGACAAGTCAGATTGTTCTCTCCATCATGCACCTCATTACTGCTTTCTATAGGTACCATGTTAGTAGTAGAAGAGAAAGGGAACCTTGAGTTTTGAATGATTATAGATTCTATTCTCTAATCTACAAATAAAAATTGAAGAGTGGAGGCCTGGGGAAAAAAATGCCAATATCTTGGATCCTGATTCAGAATGGTTTATTTGGGAGGTGTTTCCAGGGTCGAGATGCATAAAAAATGACCAGTTATTTTTCTGCTAAAATACATCAAAATGATATAATTTTGGGGGGTGGGGCAATAAAGATTAAGTGACTTGCCCAAGGTCACGCAGCTAGTATGTGTCAAGTGTCTGAGGTCGAATTTGAACTCAGGTCCTCCTCAATCCAGGGCTGGTGCTTTATCTACTGGGCCACCTAGCTGCCCCAAAATGATATAATTTTTGATGATTACTGAGGCTGATGAACATGGAGGCCTGAGAGAATGATACTTAGGATGATATCAACTTTTATCAGTGATATCAAAATCAGTTCCTAACATCTTAATATGAAAACATCTTTTGATTGAGTTAGGCTCAGGGAACTCTCATTTGAGGAAACTCTACTGCTGCAAGTGAACATTTTCTCTGCCATTTATGGTCTTCTAGAGTTGCCTAGAATACACAGAGATTACACAGTTTGCCCTTGGTCACACAGCCCAGTATATGTCAAAGGTGGGACTTGGATCCAAGCCTTCTGGGTTTCAAGGTCAGCTGTCCTTCCATTACTCCATGATATACTCAACTGAGTTCAACCTATTAAACCTAAAAGAATAGGTTAAAAGGTGGCATATATGATGGAATAATTTTGCATATTAATAAAAGAACTGTGATTTACATGGGATGAATCGGATTGGGCTCTAGGTTGTCAATATAGTTTGAGATGCAACAATCATTCCCATGTCTTACCTTATAGATTTAAAAAATAAAATAAAATAAAAAAGCACAATAGCATCCTAACCATGCCACCTCTCTCCTAGAGCCTGCCTTTCTTCCCAAGCTGCACATCTTCTGGAGTGATTATGTTTATTGTCCAACTGCCAACTATGTTGTTGCCATTGTGTGCTGCACCCCCTCCACAAATTAATTTGCCCCAGGTGTTGTTCTGACTAGTTATGGCTCTGATTAAGAAGATATCTTCACATGAGGAAATCCAGAAACGAGAGGGAGGAAGTATGATGAAGAGCATTTGGATGAGGATCAAAGAGGCAGAATCAAAAATGATATTGTCATCAGATTTTACTACAGAACACCTGGACAAAAAGAGGAAATCGATGAGGAATTTGGGAAAGAGATCACAAGCCCAGTACAGAGGTCTGGTACAGTAGTGACAGGGGACTTCAAATGTCTGGACATCTGCTAGAACTTTCTCCACCAAAAGCAAAGCAGTTAATGATTTCTTGACTTGCCTTAATGATGGTTTCATCCTGAAAAAGATGGAAGAACCAACAAAGAGGAAATTCTGTTCTGGATCTTACCAAAAAGGAAGAACAATGGGATTCTTGGGGAGTAGTGCCTGTTTCATCTTAGAAGTCATGATAGAATAGGAAAGGAAAGCCAGGAATAGTTTGACAAGCTTTGTAGTGCTTGAGAAAATGGATTTTTAAAGGGGGGAAAATAGATGGAAATTGGGTATGCATGTAAAATTCTATAGGGGAATCCAACTGAGGAGGGATAGGAAACCATTAAAAATAAAATTCTGAAGACACAAAGATAAATAATTCTGATAAAGAGGAAAATAGGGAGTTATCTAAGAGATTTCTTTAAAAGGCATGTCCAAAAGATAACAAGGACAAGTGATTTAATATGAAGGAATACTGAGTAATAGATAAGTAAGGAGATAATAAGGGAACATTAGCTTTTCTTGATGTTCTAGCTGTTCTATTTACCAGGTGCAGATGAACTATGCCCCAGGACATAGAAAATGCTAGCAGATATGCTTGCTGGACCACTGCCACTGAAATTTGAAAGACTGGAGAAGAGAAGGGATAGTGTAGGATTAGATAAGAGTAAAGTTATTCTCATTTTCACAAAAAGGGGGGGGAAGAAGAAAACTGAATGTTTAAACCATATACTAGTGAGCATGACAGATTTCTTGAAAAAGCTGTAGATCTTGTAATGAAAGGGAAAGGTAATGAACTCCTAGGAAAGGAAAAAGTTTTCAGGTAGAGTTAGCATGGATTTATGAAAATAATATCTTTTCAGATTGACGTTATTTTCTGTATTGACAGGATTACTGGCTTGGGAGATCAGAACTTTACAGGTAGAGTTTATCTGGATTTTAGTAAGGATTTTACAAATCCCTCATTCTATTCTTGTAAAACAGGTGTAGGCTAAATATCAATTGAGTTTGAAGGATTCAAAACTGGTCAAATAGCCAAATTATTTACTAACCAAGAGTAGTTATGAATGGTTCAATGTCAACTCAGAAGGGGGTTACTAGTACAAAGATCTGTTCTTGGCTCTTCTCCCAGAGGGTGGGTAGGCAAATTTTTCATCAGTTTTTTTTTTTTTTTTTTTTTTTTTAGTGAGGCAATTGGGGTTAAGTGACTTGCCCAGGGTCACACAGCTAGTAAGTGTTAAGTGTCTGAGGCCGGATTTGAACTCAGGTATTCCTGACTCCAGGGCCGGTGCTCTATCCACTGCGCCATCTAGCTGCCCCTTTCATCAGTTTTTAAATCAACAACTTAGATAAAATCAGTCAGTGAAATAGAGTGGATATAGTTCTTGATCTGGAGTCAGAAAGATTTAGATTCAAATCTTGTCTCTGACATTTACTAAGTGTGATACCCTGGGGAGATGTGGCTATACAGCAGGTCATCTGAAAAAAGATGGAATTTTATTGAACTGCAAAGTCAGGACAAGTCACTAGTGTGATAAATTGGTTAAGAAAGTTCCTCCTGTATTATGCTTTATTAATAATGGCATAGTATCCAGAACTTGGAAAATGTACCTTTTTATGGTTGGTATGCATAGTATATTTAGTTTTGGAGGCCACCACTGAGACAGTACAGTCATAAGCTGGTGAGCATTCAGAGGAGGGCCACCAGGCTCCCAATGAGTTTCAAATTCATACAATATTTGGGTGGGGTAAAGGAACTTCCAGTGTTTACCCTGAAGGGTGGGGGCAGATTTTGAGAGATGTGACAGTTGTCTTCAAGTGCTTGCCTGGTTATCACGTAGGAAGCAGGAAGAGATGTGTTCTCCTTTGTGTCCTCAGAAGAAGGAATCACAAGTTCTTCCCAAAGAATGAAAGTTGGGGGGGGAAAAAACAAATATAGGCTTGATGAAAGGACAAATTTCCTAATAGAGCTACCCAAGCATGGAATGAACTTCCTTGAGAGGTAGTGGGTTCCCCCTCCATGAAGTCCTTTAGGCAGAGGCTATGTATAATAACTTCTTGGGTATGTTGTAGAGAATTCTTGTTCAGGTATGGATGGATCACATTAGATAGTCATCAATGTTCCTTCCAGCTTTAAGATTCTTTCATTTAAATCAATGATGACAATAATAACATCTAAATAGAGCTTACCATGTGCCAGGCACTGTACTAAGTGCTTTATATCATCTTATTGATCCTCACAAGGCAGGTGCTATTGTTATCCTCACTTTACATATGAGGAAACTGAGGCAAAGAAAGATTAACCAGGGTCACACAGCTAGCTAGTAAATGTCTGATGCCAGATTTGAGCTCAGGTATTCCTGACTCCAGGTCCAGCACATAACCTAGTTGCCCCAAATCAAAGCAGACATGTAAATATATAGATTGACTAAGCAGATAAATTAGAGAGTAATTACTTTCTCCACAAAAGATCCTTCGCAAGACTTGACGAGTTATGTCTTTCCTGTCCTCAGTTTTTCTATTCTGTGCCCATTTCTGTTTCAATGATAGTTTCTAGTGCCTGGTACATAGTAGGTTTTAATAAATGTTTATTGATTGATACTCCTAATAAAGCACACAGTGTCTTCATGCCTTTCTTCCCACTTCCCTTTGAAAACAGGCCCATTATTTTTTGAAATAATAAACATTTTTATTTATAGTTTTGGATTCCAATTTTTATCCCTCTTTTCCTCCCTCCCCTCTCCTTGAGGCGATAAGCAATCAGATATGGGTTATACATGTACAATTATGTAAAAAATTACCATATTAGTTATTTTGTATAAGAAAACTTGAATAAAAGAAAAAAATGAAAGAAAGTGAAAAATAGCATGCTTCTGTCTGTGTTCCATCAATATCAGTTCTTTCTGTGGAGGCGGATAGTATGTTTCATCAATAGTCCTTTGGGATTATCTTGGATCATTTTATTGTTGAGAATAGTTAAGTCATTCACAATTCTTCATCAAACAGTATTGCTATCTCTGTGCACAATGTTCTCTTGGTTCTGATCTCTTCACTATACATCAGTTCATACAAGTCTTTCTAGGCCTTTCTGAAAACGTCCTGCTTGTCATTTCTTATAGCACAAAAATATTCTATCACCATCATATACCACATCTTGTTTAGCCATTGCCCAATTGATGGGTATTCCTTTGATTTCCACTTCTTAGCTGCCATAAAAAGAGCTGCTATAAATACTTTTTGTACAAGTAGGCCTTTTTCCCTTTTTGGGGATGTCTTTGGGACATAAACCCAGCAGGGGTATTGCTGGATCAAAGAGTATAAAACTGGCCTGTTATTAACAATTCATTCATTGGATAGAGATCTGTCCCTGAAGTTGGGAGAACCTGAGTTCAAATCTGATCTCATATACTTACTAGCTGTGTGACCCTGGGCAAGTCACTTAACCCTAATTTCCTTAAAAAACATCCAGAGCCATCTCAAGTTGTCCTGATAGTGTATCTTGCCACTGGACCCAGATGACTCTGAAGGAGAAAGTGAGGTTGGTGACTTTGCACAGCCCTTCCTCACAAAAATCCAGTTCATTACAAGTCATGACATCTGTCATGGTCCTCTTCTAGAATGAAGGACAAACAACCACCACATAGTAAGGAGCAGATGACTGATTGTTACCAGTGGAAACAGGATGATTTTTTTCAGTGTTAGGACATAGCCTTGAAATCACAGACTCAGAGTTGCAACTAGCAATTTTTGTGCCCAGAATAAATGGCAGGAAACTTCTTCAGACACTGCTGGTGAGGCAGGTGTGTGTGTGTGTGTGTGTGTGTGTGTTTAAGTGTATAGTTTGCTACGTTCCTATTTTAACTAGTTATTCTTTTTTTGTGTGTGTGAGGCAATTGGGGTTAAGTGACTTGCCCAGAGTCACACAGGTAGTAAGTGTTAAGTGTCTGAGGCCAGATTTGAAGTCAGGTCCTCCTGAATCCAGGGCTGGTACTTTATCTACTGGGCCACCTAGCTACCCCTTAACTAGTTATTCTTGAAAACAGTGAGCTGGAAATGAGCTAAGCTTAGTTTTTCCTTTGTTGCTAGAGGACTACAAGGGCGATTTGTTACTCTTTTCAGAACCCTTGTGTAAAATGCTTAGTTGTTATAGCCTAGTTATGACTTTAGGTAGGCTCTGTGTATATTCTACTTGTAAACAATCTATACCAATTTCTTCACTTTACAAAAAGATTCACCATGGGTATAGGGAGGATCCCATAGTTTATTTAAAACATGATTCAGTTGATGGAGTCTGATTTAGACACAATTTTTCAGGACTATAGACTATATAAAATGTAGTACAGTTGAATACTGCATGTCCCTTATATTTGGAAGTCAGGGAAAATGACTCTAAGAAATTTGATATTTATTAGTTCTAGGTCTGAGTATTTTATTGTCCCAGGATGGCCTCAAGAAACTGTCAATGGGAGGACTGACACTGAGAAGTTCTTTACAAATGGACTGGACAATGAGCTATTCCTTCCTCCTTATGACTTCCTTATTGTTCATATACTATGATCCCTTCACTCCTTGGTTGAAATGGTTTCTCTGGGGGAGGGGGGGGGTCAATAAAACTTGTGGGAAGGGTGTATTTTATGATGAGGACACCCATTAAATAGGAATTGGACTGTATTTGCTAGCCCCTTAAATCAGTGTTGCCGTCTAGTAGTAATTCATTTTTATCATGATTGATCAAAATCAGTTTTGAATCAGTGACCTAGAAATAAGAGATCTTCATAATCCTTTTTATTCACATTAATGACTTTTGACTCATTATTCTCCACATTCATGGCTCACTTGTCTAAAATATGTTTTAAATTTATCTTTAAATTTGTTTGATGAATGAGTACATTTGAGGGAAGGAGCAACTGAGCTTTTGAATGTTTAAATTTTCCATATTTTTAAAAACTGTGTAAGCCAAAAGACCTTGGGAAATTGAACAACAGGAAGAAAAAACAGGTCAACCACCATCCTTGAGATCGATAGAAAAGTTTGATTTTCTAGAAACTCCATTTCCTGACACAGAGCAGCTTCTTTCATTGCTTTTTGCTTTATGCCCAGAATTAACTATAGTGTTTAGAAATGGTCCTATTTTTCTACTAATGTCTTTACACCTTCATTTTTTTCTTCTCTCTACATTTATGTTTGCTCAGATGGACAAAAGGGGATTAAAAAAATTAAGTCTAGTTTTGTCTGTGATTCCAGAGCACCAGAACAAGTGATTGAAAAGCACCCCCCCCAAAAAAAAAGTCAGCCAAACTAGTTATTTGGAAATGTGGAGAAAAACCTAAAGGTTCTTAGCTTATTTAATTGAATACATTTATACACTGCTTCTACAGCACCTCTCCCTCAAGTTCTTTGTTCATCTGTCTTGTCTGTGTGCTTGTCTTTCTGTCTCTATTTCTATTTTACTCTTTCTCTCCCTTCCTTTCCAAATTGGTTTTAGGATGCACATCAAACTTAGAAAAGTATTTCAAAGTTGTCATTTGGACATTGGCAATTCTTGTAAATTATCATATTAGATTAGCACCCTGTCACAGTAATTAGCTCACTTTAAGTCAAGGGCAATACGATGGTACCTCTGGTTCATTTGCTTTCCTCCTCTGATGTGTTAGGGCATTTATATTTAATGAAAAGGTAGGGATATCATCACAATTCCTAACATTTATGGAGAAAATTCTCTATCTCACAGAAGAAAACTTAACCCATTAGTATGTGATCTGCTTGAGGGTAGGAGTGTTCTTATTTTTCTTTTTATATCTCTAGTATTTAGCACAATGCTTTGCATATCATTCATTCATTCATTTATGTTTTTCATTCTCTACCCTAATTACTTAACTCTTTGTAACAATTGGCCTCTGAGGTTTAGGAAACATTCAGCTTATTGGAAACATTTGGGAAAGGAAGCTGCAGAGTATATTATAGAATCTGCTAATGGACAGGTACCGGGAGGGGAAATCGAGAAAGGAGCAGATCTTTCTTGGACTTTCCCTCAGGTCTTGAGGAGTTGGGTACAGCAACTCCTGGCACTGTCTAAGTCTTCTGTTCCAAGATGCCTGTAGGGGTCATATTTACCTCTCCTCCCCTTCCCTCCTCTCCCTCTCCCTTTCCCTCTCCCTCTCTGTCTCTCATCAAATACTTCTGTGGGGTCTAGTTTAGATAATGTACCCAGGACTAGGCAGGCCCTGTACACATTCAACTGGGCCAGACTGATCTGAGCACAGGCTCGCTCCTCTAACTAGGTACTGAAGCAGATGAGATGATCAAACTAAGTAAAATTGGATATCAAGCAGAAATACCTTGGTTTGAGAGAATCTCAGGGTCTAAACCCAGGGGGAGGATAGCAACCTCACAACAAGTCTAGCTAAAATCTTGGAGAAAAAAATATTCTGAAGAATATTTTACAAGAACTGTGGGGCTACCTGGAAGAAATTAAAAAAGAGATACATGAAACAAATAACAATTAGGGCTAAAAGAATGGCAAGGAAAATTGATACCTTAGAACAAATTGTGAAAAGCTTCATATGAGAAATAAATGCTCTAAAAATTAGGATTGGCCAGACAGAAATAATGACTCAAGAAGGCAACAAGAAATATTTCAAAAGACTAAAAAAAACCAAAGAAAACCAAAACAAACAAACAAACAAAACCAGGAGAAAAATTAGTAAACATACTATCATTTTTTTTTATAATAGAGGTTCATGAGATGAGTCTCTCTCTCATGGAGGAAGAGGTGGGGGTGGGGTGGGGGGGGTGGAGAATAGTATCCTAAGAACTTCAGCTTCATCTGAACCTGATAAAGGAAACTGAATAGAAATAGCACCACACACATAGACAGACAGACAGACAGACAGACAGACACACACACACACACACAAACACACAGATTTCAGTATAGAAATACATTAAACTAAAAAGAAAAAAATGAAGAGAGGTGAAAGGGAGGGACAGAGAAGAGTCTAAGAGGAAGGGCAGATTAACTAATACAATAGTCATAAGTAAAAAATCAACTCAAATGTTGATAATGGATGAAAAGGAAAGGAAGAAAGAATAAAAACCTGGGATGAAGGTGGAGTAAAAGGAAGAGAGGAGAATGACTATTTCACTTAAAAGATCACAATTATCAGGTAAACTCACAGGATAAGAGGAAAGAGGAAAATACCACAAGAGGAAAGGATAGAGGATATGAATTCTTTCTTAGTTCTTGATAACCCCACTCCTCCCCTTCCACTGTAGGATGCTGGAAATCTCTCTTCAGTTCTCAATTCTCTCCTGCCTTTGGACAAACTTATCAAGATCTGACTAACTTCCTTACCCAATTAGAGCAGATTTGTCGCAATTGAAGTATCTTTGATTTTTGGCTTTCTTCACACCTGGTAAACAACTGAAATGTGTGCTCAACTGATGAATGTGTTTAGCTTAGCATTTTGACACTTACTTAAATAGAGTGTGCTAATTTGATTCATTATAATGGCTCACCTTTAAATGGGATGAGAGGAGGAGAATATCCTTTTAAGTTTTACTTTTTTAAAAGAAAAAAGAATGACCCTAATTTTTCTTAGTTTACAGAGCATCACAACATCATGCCATCCAGTTCTGTAAAGAGGCAAGCAAGCCCTAGCATTTCTTCAAATCTTCCTAAATTTTCACCTCAATTGCACTTTCAGGTCAATTTATCCCACTGTGTGTGGGCTGCTGTTTCATTCATCTGTTGCATACATGGAATATTGAGGGCAACAACATCCTATCTATAAATCTATGAAGGGATTTCACTGCTAGGTTTATGTGAGATCTTATTTATCCTGAAAGGTGAGAGAAACATACTCTATGCTCTTTTCTAATTTGTAGAGGACTTTAGAAGTCAATGTCACTTCTTTCTAGTTAGTTCTGCATAAACACGGGAAGCTGAATTAAATGACTTCCTCCGTTTCTCAGATTCTCCTCAGTTCCCTTCCAGATTGATGATTGACAATGACCATGTTCCTCTTCTTAATCTTCTTATTTCCTATATTCTAGTCCATATGAAGTGAATGTAGTGTTGAATTTCTTTATGTCTTCCCACTGCATTGTCTCACTTCTGAAACCTAATGTAATGATCAATGCCACAGAGTATTTCTAGCTGGCACTTATTGACTTTCTTTCAGGCTTTGGTATCAAAACTCCTATCACTGAGTGAAGCCAGTAGAACTGATAGTGAAATAGATGAATAAAGATCAGATAACCAACTCCCACCTCTTTTAAAAGAAATTTTAATTAGATTTCATGAAGGGAAAAAAAATTACCTCATAAACTCAACTTAAAACCAGGAAAAAGACCAGAGAGAGGAGTAGACAATATATTGATAATGGTAGGGAAAATGACTAGAATTTTGAGAGATTATTTATTTGTGTGACAGATGGATTCTTCTATATGTCATTTTGAAAAATGATTGTCTCATTCCAAAGACCAGTAGCTCTCCATTAAGCAGTGATTTGCTCTGGGGTTTTCTCAGTATATATCTGACTGATCAGTATTCAGTAAAGAGAACTGAGGAGAATATGAATGCCTATGTACATCAGACTGGATTTTCATCTACTTCCTTTAGACCTCCATTTCAGTTTCATCTATAAAACTCCCAGAAAGCTTCAAAAGAATTTTGAATACAGAAAGCAGTGATGAACAGAACTTTTTCTAAACTTCTCTAATAAAGGTAAAAACCTTTAGCTTTAAATTAGTTTAACTGCCAGTGTTATATTTCAGCAAAATACTAACAGATTCCCAATCTTTAGAGAATTTAAGTATATTTTGAACCATCTTTTGTTGCCACAAGTGTAAACAATAAGAATTGTTCCTACATATTAAACTAGAACACCTAGGGACCTTGATTTGGATTTTGGCTTTTATAGGCACCAGACTCACAAGAAATGCTACAAGGGCTAAAAAGACTTTTTCTTTTTATAGACTATGGAAGGGGTTGAGTCCAAGATTTAAAAAAAATAGTAGCAATAGCAACAATAATAATAGGTGACATTTATATAGTGCTTTCAAGTTTGTGAAGCACTTTAAATATTTTATCTCATTTGTTGGCTTTAGAGAAATTTTGCTTCTTTTTGTAGTCATTGATGAGATCGTAAGAAAAAAATATATAAATAGATGTATATACACACATATATACATGTGTGTGTATGTATGTGTATATAGGCTGCTATACTTTAGCCAGTCATTCAGTCAACAAACGTTTGCTAAGCTCCTACTATGGGCCAAACACCATGTAAAGCATGGGGGATACAAAGAAAGGGAAAAAAAAGCCACCTCCCCCCATCCCCAAAATGATTCCTAATCTCAAGGACTTCACAGTCTAATGGGGAGACAACATGCAAATGACTATGTACAAACAGGATACTTGCAGGGCAAATTGGAGGTAAACAGGAAACTCACTAGCATTAAGAGGACTGGAAAAGGTTTCTTGTAGGAGGTGGGATTTTAGCTTGGACTTGAAGGAGGCCAGGAAAAATGAGGAGGAAGAGCATTCCTGGTATAGGGAGTCACAAGTGAAAGTACCCCGAGTTGGGAAATAGAGCATCTATGCAAAGAACAATGAGAAATCTAGTATCACTGGACTGAAGAATGTATGTGTGACGGAAAGGAGAAACTTATTAAGAAGAATAGAAGTATAGGAGGTGGGGCAGTTTTTAAAGAGTTTTGAATAACAAAGGATTTTGCATTTGATCCAAGTAGTGATAGGGAGCCACTGGAGTTTACTAAGTAGAAGGTAATGCATATAAAGAAGGAAGGTTTATGCAGCACAGGTTTTACTATAAGTGGGATTAGAAATTAAGTAGTTTAATTTGATTTCAGTGCATAGGTTAACAATGTTCAATTGTAGGTTGGTACCTGAAATGAGCAGGTTGTTGTTTAGCATTTGTTGACTATTGTCCAAGATTACCTGGATTACCTCATTAATAATTAGATACCAAAATAATATTTCATCCCCACAATTTTCTCTTATTGGTGGGGGGAAATGGGGTATGGCTTGGGGTAGGGGTTGGGGTTCTTAGGAATTCCTCTTTAAAGAATTACACCCTCTTGCACACAAAAAGTAGTTAGAATAAGGTGGTAGTTTATTTAGGAGCCAGGGAAGGGAAGGGTGGGGGGAGAGAAACCATGAAGGAAATCCCTGGACTTTTCATGGGGAGATAGGCACAAAGCACTTAGCTCAGAGGTACCAAATCTCCACTGATATAGAGAAAAATAAACTTTTCATTCTTGCCTCTTCCTCCATTTTAAAAACGAGGTTATCTTTAAAATGAAAGAAGACAAGCTCTTAAGCAAATACTTTTTAATAAAGTCACTGTTGGAAGGTATTATAAAGCACATTGGTGATGAATTCTTTTTTGAAGATCTAAATTTTTGGTAATTTCATCTTCTTCTCTGGAGAACTGACTATATTTCCTGTGTGGTGTTCCCATTCTCCTTAAGGCCATTAACCTGTAAATACTTAGTCATAAAAGGAAGCAATTAATGAACCTTTGATTCTTGTTTTTTCACGCATTATTACTTACTAGGATATGGTGTATCTGATTATGAACCTATTTTTTTTCATTAATTGACAACTCAATCCAATGACAACACCTGACCTTCCTTTATTTTGCTTTAAATTATTAGTGATAACTATGAGCTAGGAAAGATTAAAGAGAAACAGAAGTGCCCTGCTCCCGTTTAAAAAAAAGTTTTATATCAGATATTGGATAGGGATTGAACAATAACTGTGTGAAAGCATCATTTCTAATCAGTTCTTGTGTACAAGTTCAGATTTTCCTTGACTGTACTAGATTTTTTTGTCCAGGGGAACAATAGAACAAATGACTGGCTTAATTTTGTTTTTGTATATGGCAAGCTAAACTTCTATTATGTGACTTGTTAGTTTGAGTGGTAGAATGAGCCACATCATTTTCCAGTAGTGTAGGTAGACACAGTAATTACCAAAAGTCTTTGTAAGTGAAGGTCTCATTGATTCAGACTCAGTGGGAAAGAAGTCTTGCCTGAAATATGAACTTGTATTAAAATATGGAGTCATAATTTTCAACTATAGTTACTTCCTGCCAATAAAGTAGGATTCATGCTAAACTGAGGTCCTATGGGTCCTACGTTAATGAATACCAAAAATTCATTTGTGTATAGTCATCGTCTTGCATATAAAATAATTAATATGCTTCAACCTTAAGATAAAAAAGGCTTTCTATCCTCCAAACTTGTTTCACATTATACATCTTCATATACTATATTCTCTAGCCAAAGTGGCAAGGCTGTTACCAAAATTTATTATTTTACTTTCCACTTCCACACCTTAGTTCAGGATGTTTTCCAAAGGTGGAATGTATTGCCTCCTGATGTCTACCTTTTAGAATCCATAACTTCCTTAAAGGCTTAGTTTAGGTGTTATCTCCAATATAAAACCTTGGCTCGTGCAGCTTTTATCATGCCTCACCTTCTCCCTTCTCAAATGACTTTTTATTTATTTATCTGAGAACGCTTTGTTTCCCATTCACCAATTCCAACCCTCTAGCTTCTTGAAGTCAGTGAATATTTTCTTTTTTTCTTTGTAACATCCATAGCTCCCAATTTTCAAGTTTTTATTGAGGTCCTCACTGCTTTGGATTATCACCTCTGGTGAGAGGGCTTATGGAGCCCTTTTCTAAGCTGTTCACCCACCTTTGGTATTCACCTGTCACCCAACTCTTACTTCAAGAAGATGTAGCATGCACAGTAGTCATACTCTGCTAAACTGTCTCAGCCAACAAGCTTTAAACCTATTGGTGAGTTAGGGGAATGCCTACCCCAAGCATGTGAAGATATTTTCCCAGCAGGATGAGCAGATGAAAAAAATTGTTCCAGTGGCCAGGAAGGTGGCTGAAGCAAACCCTCTGGACCAATTAGAGCTTGCTAACAAAACAAAGATACCAGTCATTCACTGCATCCTGCACTATCTGACATTTGTCTTGCCACTAGACTTCAATAACTCTAGAAGAGAGGGTGAAACATGATTTGTGCAATTCTGCATCACTTAAATCCAATTTGCACACAAGTCAAAACATCACTCATTCATGATGTCATTGATCTTCTTCCCAAACAAAGGACAAACAACAATAACAAGCAACACTTGTAACCATGGCATTAGGAAGGGATTTATCCTGGATAATTTCCCCACCTCATTGCCCAAATGCAACTGGTTATCTGGTCTCTCCAGTCGTATCACAACAAACCATTTCCTTATCTCCACCTACACTAATACCACCCTAATTTATTTCTCAATCACTTCCAGCTTGAACACATTTTATATCCTCTTAATTGAGTCCCTGTTTCCAGTCCCTTCCCTCTCCAACTTGTCTTTTTCCCTTAAGCAGGGAGTGATATGATTAAATTAGTATTTTCAGTCAACCAACAAATATTTAGATATCTGCTACATAATACTTGTATGACCTTGGACAAATTATTTTATTTCCTTAGGCCCCAGTTTCTTTATCTACAAAACGAGATTAGACAAGATGACCTTACTAATTATTCCTTGTCCATAGTCTTCACTGGCACTTCATTGCTTTAATTAATCCCCAGTGCACATTGAACTATTTTCATCACCCAAGGATCAGCTTGGCTAAATTCAGAAAGATTTGTTGCCAGGGGGATGGCTACTAAGTGATGATTTTTTTCCAGTTACAACAACTTATGAAGACTTTATACCAAGGCTTAGAAAGGTTGTGATACCCATCAAGGAGGAAGCACCTATACCAATGAAATCATGAATCCTTGAAATATTGATAAGTATGACTAGGAAGCTCTTAGTCTGTATCTTTAATGATTTTTTTCTTCCATAAATGGCTTAGCATGAAACTAGTAAAATTTTATTTCCTATTTAGGTAGGAGAAAAATTAAAAGATTGTTAATATCCTGAAGTCAGAAAATTATTCCTATAGGCAAACATCTTTACTCAAAAAAATAATCATGTATTCTGACTTGGCTCCTATACAGTGACATAGTACCTCTATAGAAAATCCATGTAAATTAGAACGATCCTTGGTCTGTTCTATTTGAGGTTTCTACATTATTATTTTGTTCCTATTTTTTAGTGAAAGTAGATTTGACCAGGAAACAATCAGATTAATGGCTGAGAAGGTGGTGCTGTCAGTTAAAGTATTGAATTATACAGTCAATCATAGGGCAGGTTAAGGTTAGCATTTTAATACTTACAAAAGTGTACTTTAAAGCAGACCAGCACTGGCAAATTAAGAGAAAAAGAAACCTTCAGAGGATTCTTAAATGGCTTTAGAAATTCTTAAACTTTTAAAGTTATAATCCAGGACAATTAAAGTCATTGATCTCTTTCTCTCTTTCTTCTGTCACTCTCTTCACACGGTTTTAATGTTCTCTCATCCATCAGAAAAGCCAATATTCTAACCAGGTTAGAGAAAAGAAATAGTTTACATTGTCAATGAAATGAGTCCATTATCTTTGCAAAACTGGAAATGTGTTTTCAAGAATTTATTTGGATTCATCATCAATCTAGCTCTTACAAATGTTTCATCATTCCCCATGATGGACAGGGTAAACAAGTAAGTGGTGACCAGGGATAAATATATGGAAACAGCCTATGGGGTGTCATTGTCCCCTCTCTCTCTTATGAACTTTGAATCTTTCCCTCTCTTCTGGAAGCTTTCCATTTTTCCTGTAAACAAACTGAAGGTTCCCCAATCCCAGAATGTATTCACTTTACTCCTATAGTTCATTTTATTTCCATTCCATCTTTCACTTCTTTTTTACTGCCAAACTTTTGAAAAAAAAAGTTATTTACCCTAAGGTCTCTATTTTTTTTCCCCACCTACTTTCTTGTCAACTTGAAATCAGAATTCTGCTCCTATTGCTTCCTTAGAGGATACTAATGAAATTGGATTTGCCTAATCTGATGGCACCATTTTCTTTAAGTGCTCATCCCTCTGATCATCTGGTTATTGTTGTTTGTCCTTTGTTTTTGAAGAGAACCAATGACATTATGGGGTGATGTCTTGACTCCAGTGTAAATTGGATTTAAATGAGGCAGAGTTGCACAAAGTCTTCAGCCTCACTCTCTCTTCCAGATTCATAGAAGTCCAGGGGCAAGACAAAAGTCAGGACAACTGGCAATGATCCAGGATTCAGTGGATCACATTGGTTTTTTCAGTGTCTGACCAAGCTCACAACACCTGCTTTAGCCACCATCATTGCTATGGGAACAAATTGGTCTCATTTCCCATTCTGCCAGGGGAAGTCTTCACATGCTTGGGGTAGATAGACATCCCCTTAATTCACTGTCAGGTTTGAAACTTGTTGGTTACCCTCAACCTAGTTTAGTCTATCTGCCAAGACTGTTCACCATGGGTGAAAGATGGACACCAAAGGTGAATAAACAACTTTACAAAGGGTTCAGTAAGCCCTCACACCAGAGGTGCTAGTCCTTCCTGAACACCCCAATACACTACCATTTGGTAGCATTGGACAGTGTTAATCTTCTCTACTTTTCAGATATTCTTTCCTCCTTTTGCTACAGGTATTTCTTTTAGTTAGATCACTTTCCAGTTTTTGATTTTTAAAATTGTATTGGCATGCATTTACTGTTCTATTAGCATGGTTATTCTCCAGGGTTCTTTCTTGAGCTCCCTTCTGTTTGCATTCTTGCAAAACACTTTTCAGCTCCCACTGCCTCTGCAAAGATGATCCCTAAATGTATATATACTCAAAATATATTGCCTGAATCTCCATCACACATGATCAACTGTTATGTTTCTCCTCCTAGAAAGCCCTGAGGCCCCTAAAATGCAACATACTTGTGTGTGTGCTTCTTTAAAATTAGCTACTATTGCTATAAATATCAGTTTGGGGTAAGCATATATTAATTTATTAGTATTATACCAGTAAAGGATTGACCACGTGTCTCCCTAACTTTTCATGGTCTCAGTCCATGTGGTAGAGAAAGCAGGGAGGAGAGCTTCAGTTTGGCAGTTAGCACAAGCAAGAGAAAAGTCCTAGAATACCAATGCTGTTTCCCAGAGAGATAGCACGTGGTCTCTAGGAGACCCAAGAGAGTTCAGAAGGCGTACAAGACCTATGCTGTACTAAAAGAGAGTTGAGAGCTCTTGGTATCTTATTAGGGTTTTTATCCTATTTTGATAAAGGCAGGTCATTATAAATTGATCAATGCTAATTGGTTAGCATCTTTCAGTTCCAATTGGTTGACATGATTTAAATGTGGTCTACATTGAAGTGAATTGTACAGGTGACATGTGGGAAAAGTATGCAAAAGACCCTCACTCAAGTTGCTTAAGGCAAAGTCCATTATCTAGGTGTGATTTAAGCCTATCAGTCTTTCACTGAGTTAGACAAAAGAGTCTATTTCCATTTCTTTGGTTCTTTTGGGTTTATCCCAAATCAAGGAGAAATGGACTTTTATGAATGGGGGGTGGAGGGGGGGGGAGTGGAGTGGAGAAAGGACTGAGAAACTGATCTCTGGGTCCCCCTAAGAAATTAATTATTAGTAATTCTTTTCTCACATACTCAAAATGGAAGCCATTATCGTCTACCTGAACCTGTCTCTCCTCCAAACTTCCCTGTTTCTCTTGATGTTACCACTATGCTCCCTTCTCCAAAATTTATCACCTTGGCATTACAAAAGGAGTTATGCTTCATTCTTATCTCTCCCTTGTCACCCACATGCAATCAGTTGCCAAGTTTAATAATTTTTTCCCCCTTTATAAAGATCTCTCACATCTGTTCTATTCTGTCCACTCACCACTAGGTCAACATCAGACTCCCATTACCTCTTCCCTGTACAACTATTCACTCTGTAATTAGTCTTTTTGCTTCCACTCTCTCCTCTCTCCAATCTATTCCCCTGCCCCAACATCCCCTCCCCCCATCTTGGTCTTTCTAAGGCACAGAGAGAGCTCATTATGTCACCCCTGTACTAAAAACCTTTTGATGGCTCCACATTGCATATGGTGTGGAACTCAAAATCCTTGTCTGACACTCAAGGCCATTTGTAATATGCACCCAACTTACTCTTTGAGGCTTATTTCATATTACTCTTCCTTCTATACTCTATTCTAGCCAAAATAGACTGTTGTTGGTTGTTCTCTATGCTTGATTCTTCCACACCTATACATTTACAGAATCTGTGCTCCTTGCTTATAATAATGGACTCTCCTCAGAAACCTTGTTTTCATTCAAGGGTTAGTTAAGGCTATTTCCTCCATGAAGCCTCATCTTGTTCTTCCAATTATTGGTGGTCCCTCTCTTTGTATTATACTTCATTTTGTTTAACCTATTTTGTACATTTGTATATTTTGTTTAACCTATACCCACTAGAATAGAGACTCCTTGAGGGCTGGGTCTGTTTCATTTTATCTTTGTATCCCTAATTCCTAGTACATTGTATTGCATATCAAGTGCTTAATAAATATTTGTTGAATTAAACTAGAGAGACACCATACATCTCTGATTCTCTTCCTCTCTTTAGCCCATATTTCACTGTCATCTTTGTCTTTGTCTTGGTGAATGCTCCTAATGTTTGGATTTTTTTTTACACTCTTCTCTTCCTTGGCATCCTCAATTGCTCTTCAACTTATAGAGAGTTGCCTAGAGTTGCAGCTTGTAGAGAATATTAGAAAATTTCCTGGGGAACTGCGAGGTTAAGTGACTTACCTAGCATCACAGAGCTAATATTTGTCAGAGGCAAGAAATAACCCTAGGTTTCCAGGACTCTGAGGCTAGTTCTCTATGTCTATGCAACACTGCTACTCATGCCTAAAATTAACTCACTTATAAAGTAGGAGGGAGTGTGTGTGTGTGTGTGTGTGTGTGTGTGTGTGTGTAACTCCCTCCTACTTTATAAGTAAGTTAATATATATGTATATAATATATATATAATACATAATATATATGTATATAAAAAGTGGTTGTGTCATATGGGAGATGGCCCTATGACTTGGAAGATTTAAAAGCTAATCTATGGAAAGAGGAGAAACATTCTTTTCATAAGAAAGTTGGAAGAAGGGACAGTTTTACTTTTTCTTCTTTTAAAGCATAAACTGGCCCACTATGAAAATTATTCTCGCCTACCCCTCCAACATGCCCTAAATCATGGCTTTAGGCTTGAGGGATAGAATAATCAATCAAAAGGGCTTAGTGTGCTAGTTCCAAAAGACAACTTGGAAGGTTTCAAAGAAGCAGACCCTGGTTTTCAGGAGTCATTAAATTCTGTTTTAATCTAGTTTTTCATAATATTCCTTTTGCAAAGTGTCTAATTTTAAACTTTGTTTTAAGAAGGGGAATCAGTGAATAGCATGGGTTCATAAATGACTGATATTTTTTCACTTAATTTCAGGAAGGTTTTAGTATGAGCTCTTGGAAAGTCTGTGATGTTCTGAGATAACTTAATGTATACTATAGCATAATATGACATAATGGAAAGAACACTGGTCTCAGAGACATTAAATAAGTTCCCAGCTAAATTATGAAATTAGCTTAAAAAAACAGCATCATTACTCTAGGCCTCAGTTTCCCCATCATTAAAATGAGAGTATGGATGACATAATTTTAAAATATTCTTTTAAAGTTGTATTATTCTACAATTCTTTGATTCTCGATCTTCTAAGGTCATGCTTTGTTGTTGTTGTCAACAACAACTAAGGTAATGCTTTGTAGCAAAATTCTGGCTGGCTATATTTCCATCTTCTGTCTTGATTTCCCATTGGAACTTGTAGCCAGGCTAGATTGCCTTTTCCAGATTTTCTTCGGAGACCTGTGATACAGACAGACATTGCCTCAGTGAAAATATTTGGCTCGCCTCGAGGTATGCTTTGTCATCCCTGGTACATTGATAGCTTTATGTAACATATGTGCTTTCTCCTTTATTATACCAAAATAGATCATGAAGTGTTGTGTCATGGGAGAAAATACTATTGAGTCCCTGAGCCTTACTGTAAGTTTGCAATAAGCAACCAGGATACTGTATTCCATATTCTTTGTTCTTATGATTCAGTCTCTTGGAACTGACCTAAAGAAGCATGAGTTTTCTCCCTCTTGGTCTTTGGAATGTTGCCTGACTCTGGAGGTCCCAGTCAGAGAGGTTTCATGATTCATCTTTTTAGTTTCTTATCCCCCACCGAAAAGCCAACATTGCTCTGGACTGTAGTTCCATTTGTTAATGCCTATATCCTGCCAAAGTAACCATTTCACCAAAAGAGGAAAAAAAAAAGATGGTCAGAATATTTTATTAATTTCTCTATGTGGAATGACTGAAGAATGAATATAAAGGGCTTTATAATAATGAGCTGATGACCAAGAGGTGATGGCCCAAAGGCAAGTCTTCTCAATAAGCAACTTAATTATATATATATATAAAAATTGGAGTCTGAGAGCATTATATTACTAAATCAATCAACCCAGGCTTGCAAGCTCATTAAAACTAGTAATGTTCAAGTGAAAAGGTCAGTTTATTAAAAATAGATCAGCATTTTCCAGTTAAAGCATATACCACTTACTGGTGCTAGGGAGAATTCAAGTCTGGTGAATCATTTATTCCCTAACTGTAAAGATATGATATTAATACACTATTCATGCTATATACAAGTATATACATACAATAATATCTCCCTTTACTTTTTATACTTCCCTTTATCAGCTGTAAAGTCTAAATTACACTATTTATGTTATAGGTAGACATATTCAACCATAAGGTGTTATTTTTCCCAAGACATCTCTGCTCCCCCTTCCCCTCGCCCCCACCTCCCTCTCCCTCTTTATATTGACTGTCTACATGACTTGTAAGAAGAGAGCAAACAATTCTGGAGGCAAATTGGTTTTACCATTCCAATGGTTTGAAGCTGAAATGTCCTCAAAACAGAAAATTTTAGGCCAACAAATAGTTAAAGACATTCTTAGAGGGAAAAATATGAAGAAAGAGAAGGAATAAGTATGTAGCCATACGTGAAAGATATCTTGTTAATAAAAATAATTGAATTCAACAAATCCTTTTTAAGCACCTTCCATGTGCAAGATATACATAAGTTAGATGGCTGGGAATGCCAAGACAAAATGAAAAATAATCCCCGCTCTTAAGGAATTTACTGAGGAATTGAGAGAGTTACTGAGGACATGGAAAGGAAACTCCTTATAATTTAGGCCACACTGAGTAAAAGGCTTTATTTGATCAATAGTTGGAAGGCAAGGAGAAGTCAAAAGAGAAGTATGGAGTGATATCCCACAGATACAGAATATAAAAAACACATAAGCATGCTGATTTCACAGATAGTCATCTGCTGGCCAGGGGTGGGGTTACATACAGACTTAGACTTATACAGCTTTTTGGGCTTTGATACCAGCTGTCAATCTATTATGCCTCTCAGCAATTGACTGATATCTTAGTGATATTAAATCATTTAAAAATGATTTAAATTTAAGAAACTGGAGAGAATCATGACTAGCATGTTTTATTTAAATTTAGCCTTTGCCCATGTGCCAAGGTAACTGTACATTTTTTATCCACCTAATTGACATATTTTATTTTTTAACATCCCATTTGTCAAATCTATAAGCATATGCTTCAACTAAGTACATATTACATCCTTAATCAGAAAAAGGTGAGTAATTCACCCCATTTCCCCTAAGCTTGTGAGTAGCAGAGCTGACACTTGAATCAAATACTACTTGGCCTTGAATGTAATCCTTTTCCCACAATAACTTGCTCCTAATAATGTCTGTGTTACAATTTACATAACACTTTTTCAAAGTGTCCTCATATGTGCTATTTTATTTGATTCTATAACAATCCTGTAAGATAGATAAGAAAAACATTATTATTCTCATTTTGCAGATGAGGAAATAGACTCATAGAGGTCAGATGATTTGTCTAAAGTCGCATGGTTTGAAAAAATACCTGAGCTGGACCTAGAACCCTGCTCTTCTAAGATACGTTTCACTGTGCTTTCCATGCTTCTCTTCTGTTTCTCATGAAAATCTTGTTCATTAGGATCATACATTCCAAGCTGGAAGGGACCTGAGAGATCATTTAGCACAATCTCCATGTTTATTAGATAAGGAATTTGAAGTTAAGTTCCTTGCTCAGTGATTCAGGTGAGAGAGCCCAGATTTGAACTTAGCACCTGGACACCAAATATGACTTCCATTAGAGCAGAGTGCTGCTATATTCTCTAGGCCACATGGCTTTGCACCTTTATTCTGATTTTTTTTTCAGAGTCTGAATGAAAATCACTGTTCCCTTTTTTTAAACCTTTCTAGTAGCCTACATTAGTAAATTATTTATCATGATTGGGATTGTCCAGTAGCCACAAACAGACTCTGCTTTTAGGAAACTATAAGCATTCATTTCTATCTTTTCCCTATTTAATAGGAAAAAGCAAATAAATCATTGCCATTATCACCATCATCATCATTCTTATAGGACCTTACATTTATGTAGCAATCAACATGAATTTATTAAGTGCCTAATGATGAAGTCATGGTGCTAAGCAGTGGGGATACAAATACAAAAGTCAAACAGTTCTTTACCTCAAGGAGTTTACATTTTAATGGGGGAAACTTCATGTACATTTAGGAATGTGTAGAGAGTACATATAAAAGGAATACAAAGAATTATAAGGGGATACTAGCAGCTGATGGGCTCAGGAAAGGCTTCATGTAGAAGGTGACACTTGAGCCAAGTCTTAATGGAAACCAGGAATTCTAAGATCTAAATATGAGGAGAGAATGCATTCCAAGCATAGGGAGATAGCCAATGTAAAGGCAAGAAAATAGGAGATAGAAAGTCATGTGTGTAGAACAATATGTAGAGAGGTTCATCTGGTTGTTGTTCAGTTGTGTCCTACTCTTTGTGGTATCATGTGGGCTTTTTTTTGTGTGTGGGGCAATTGGGGTTAAGTGACTTGCCCAGGGTCACAGGGCTAGTAAGTGTCAAGTGTCTAGGGCTGGATTTGAACTTAGGACCTTCTGAATCCAGGGCCAGTGCTCTATCCACTGAGCAACCTGGCTGTCCCTATGTGGGCTTTTCTTGACAAAGATACTGGGGTGGTTTGCCATTCCTTCTCCAGCTTATTTTACAGATGAGGACTTACAGACTTTAGGTACCACACTCTATCCACTGCTCCACCTAGACTGTAGAATAAATGGAGTGGAATAATATGTAAGAAGATTGGAAAGGTACGATGGATCTAGCTGTGAAAAGCTTTTAAATCTCAAATAGAAGTTTATATTTAATCTTAGAGAAAAAATATATCCTGGAATTTGGGTGGGGTGAATGGGAGTAAAATAGTCAGAACTAGGTTTAAAAGAAATGATTTTACTAGCTGAATAGAGGATTGATTGATGGGTAGGGAGACCCTTGAGTTAGTTAAACCAAATCAAAGGCTATTGCAGTAGACCAGGTAGAAGATGATAGAAGGTGATAGAAGCCTAAACTGGGAACTTTCTATTATGTGAATGGAGAGAAGGGAATATGTGAAAGAGATGTTATGGAGAAAGAAAAGACAAATTATGGTAAGTTATTGGTTATATGGGGTGACTGAGAGTGAGGGATCAACTGTGACCCTAAGGTTATGTGACGTTTAAAATCTAAATTGTGGTCGCCTTAAATTAGAAGCTTTAGCACCAGTCCTTGGGCATTAAACATTTATTAAAGCATACAGATATTCCCATGGAATTCAGAAAGTTAAGAAAAAAGTCTATTTAGCCTAGAGTTCCAGCCTGGTCTGGTTCTTCCTCAAGTCCTCTGCCACAAGCCTGCTTTAATCACGAACTCTCTCCAGCAAACTGATTGTGGAAGCTTTTTATAGGTCTGGAACAGAGGTGGTTCTGAAGGTGTTCTCAAGTTGAGTTCACAGTCTAGCTTCTGAGAACAATACCTTCTTAAGGGATAGCCAGGTGTGATTACAATCCAATTAACTTGAAGTAGGCTTCATCAGCAGTCAATCACTCTCACTTGATTCAATCAGTATAGATTAATCTCCAGGTGGGTCTTTGAGTATCTGCTAAAGCCCATTATTTCATCACAGTTACAAACCTGGGGAACTGGAAGTTTGATTGTGCTTTTAACAGGACTGGTGACATTTGGAAGAGGAATGGATTTGAGGGCAAAGAATGTTATGTTCTACGTGTGTTGAGTTTGAGATGTCTGTGATATTTAAGATACATAAAATACTTATATTCTATAATTTGGTCTTCATATCATCCCTGAGGTAGTGTTATTATTATTACTATTGCTATTATTATTATTTTGCATATACGGAGTACTGGGTTCAGAGTTCTTTAGTGACTTGTCAAAGGTCACAGAGTTATTAAGCAGCAAAGCTACCACTTCACCTAAGTCTTCTGACTACAAATGCTTCTCCCACTTTTGAATATAGAGACATTTTCCAATAATATAATAACTCAAAATAATTTTCCAGATTGGCTCTCATAAAAAGAAATCTGGGTCAATGCCCAACCAATCTAATTCTATCCCTTCTTGATAATGAAGCATGGCTCTCATAGATGTGAACATGGGTATTAACTTTTAACATGTTGAATTACAACCCATTTTTCTTTCTTAAAAATAACATGAATGTGCTTAGAAATGGTAGGGTTTTTTTCTTTTTTCCTTTTGGTGCATTAAACTTAGAATCTTAATGCTTCCTCTAAAGTTTGAATCTCTACCTGTGCCTAGCACAGTGATCTACACATAATTGGCATATAATAGAGCCTGGGTCAAACATTTACTGAATGTTTATTATGTATAAAGCATGCAAAGGCAAGTCTTCTCAATCATGTTAGATTTTATAGGGGGGTACAACATCCATAAAACTTTTGAGCAGTGACATTGACAAATTGGGGTCTCAGAAAAATTATTTTGTTATGTGTGTGAAGGAGGATGTTGAGTTGATTTTGTTCTATGTCCAAAGACAACATGATACATAATTTCATTTTTTATTTATTTTGTATCTTTATCTTCCTGGTAGGATGTAAGCCTTTGGAATGCAGGGATCATCTCACTTTTGTCCTAGCACAATGACTGCCACATAGGTATTTGATAAATATCTGTCAATTGATCAATGGGGCATTCAGTCTAATAGTACAATACTCCTGACATGTATTTACTAAAAGACAATATGAAATTATTGCAGCTCATCTACCAACATCTATTGAAGAGGAGAAAGAGATGGAGAAATTAAACGAATAATTTTTTAGGAACTTCCCTCTGATACATACTGTCTGTGTGATGTCAGCAGGTTCTAGATTTGAGTAGGAGGTAAGAATTTGCTAGTCACAGGACAAGAGAAGCTTTCTAGTTGAAGTGGGCTACTTAGCTGACTAGAACAGGGAACAGAGGGTCAGTGGTAATGGGGACAGGGAAGGTCCCATGTGAAAAAGAAAGCCTCTAGTCCTAGACAGTATTCGTCCCTTCACTCCACACCTCTTCTTCCCTGCCATTTCAGTGAGATACTGCTGTGGCTATTGTAGAGGCTAGGATAGTGATATCAGCAAGAACAATAGTATCATTTCCTCTCCTCAATGGCGCTGGGTCCTGCTTATCTGGGACCTTAGTTTTAATTTTAAGGAAGAGAATCACAAGAATAGCAGAATAGGAATGGAGACCAAAAGCCATTGAAGCCAAATGGAATAGAGAGTGATTTTTAGGGGGGAGTATGAGATAACATATGCCCCTTACCTTTCTGGATCATAGGATGACAGAGAGTGGACTGGGTGTTGGGTCTTTGGTATTTGGTGTTCCTCACACCTTCCCATTCAGCTTGGTATAGTGGAAGGAAGAGACAGGAAAGCTGGGCTTGAATCCCTGGCTCTGCTCTCCACTTTCTCTGTGGCTTTAGGCAATCTGTACAACTTCTCCAGGTTTCATTGCTCTTCCTCCCCCCTCCCTCCTATTAGAATCCCTGGCTTCCTTTAAGACTTGTTGCTATTGCTTCCCCTCAATGTTGACCTTATATCTACTCTGCATTTTATATACAGGTTATTTCCCTTTTTAGAATATGTACTCCTTGGGGACAGGGACTGCATTTTTATTTTAGGGGACTGAAGTTTCAGTGACTCGCCCAGGGTCACACAGCTAGTAAGTATCAAGTGTCTGAAGCCGGATTTGAACTCAGGTCCTTCTGAATGGAGGGCCGGTGCTTTATCCACTGTGCCACCTTGCTGCTCCCTGGATTTTTTTTAATGCTTTATGCCCAGTGCTTTGCACAGTGCTTGGAATTTAGTAAGAATTTAATAAATAATACTTGATTGCTTCTTTGATTGGACCTAAAATAAGAGGATTGCTTCTGTGAGGTTCCTTCTGGCTGTAATAAATGATATTCTAAAGCTACAATAAGGGCAGCTAGGTGATGCAATGGATAGAGTGCTGGGCCTGGAAGACCTGAATTCAAATCCAGCCTCATAGAAGTTTAGTTGCATGATCCTGGGCAAGTCAATTAACCTTGTTTGCCTTAGTTTCCTCATCTGTAAAATGAAGTTAGAGAAAGAAATGTGTAATGATTGGAATGACGCCACCTACTGGAGACTTGCTGTGGAGAGCTCCACCATGAGGAAAATGCCTCAGAGGCATTGTGGCTTTTCCTTGGCGTCAAATGACGTTTGCTCATGGGTGCTGTCTATCAAGTCTACCAGCCAATCAACTGGAGAGCCTCCTATGGTCTGGGAGGAGACAGGAAGGAGGAAAGGGAGCCTGCGCAGAGAGCGCTGGCCTTTTTTTGGCTTCCGGACTTGATGGTAGTGGCAGCAGAGGACTTCACAGGAAATTTGAGGAAAGATAGGAATGCCAGGCTGTTAGAATTCTGTTCTCAATCTTTTTCTTTCTATTTTCCAATAAACCCTTAAAAACCTAAACTCGTTTTATCAGTGATTTTTAGTCAGTTTCCCCCAAACTGGGGGAACACATTAGAATCCACATTTAGAATCTTAAATTACACAAATGTCAAACTCTCCAATATTTTTGCCAAGCAAACCCCAAATAGGGTCACAAAGAATTGGACATGACTGAAAAACAACTGAACAATAAAAAGAGGGATAGTATTGGAAGTATTATGCTGTATGTGCAAAGGAGTCTGAGAAAAGAAGGGAATGCCATGCATATGTAGTGTTGGTGAGAGAAATAGTACAAACTCCTCAGGTGGTTGGGGCAGCTGGGTGGTACAATGAATAGAATGCCAGGCCTAGAGTCAGGAAGACTCATCTTTCTGAATTCCCATCTGGCCTCAGACACTTATAAGCTGTGTGACCCTGGACAAGTAACTTAACCCTATTAATTTCAGTTTCCTCATCTATAAAAAAAGCTAGAGAAGGAAATGGCAAACTACTCCAGTATCTTTTCAAGAAAATCTCAAATGGGGTCATGAAATGCCAGATATGACTGAAAATGACTGAATAACAAAAATGCTAGTCTTCTTTGATATCTGACCTTACCTGTTTGATTTCATGGTAATGGTAAAGGGCTAAGCAAGTTGGTTATTTCTAAATGGCATAGTAGAATATAGTTGTTGAATGAATCTGAAAAATTAAGCTTAAGTCTTGTCTTTAAACTATTAGTTATATACCTTTGAATATGTCACAAATTTTCTGGCCTTCAGTTTATTCATCCATAAAATGGGGAAGGGGGCAGCAGCTAGGTAGTGTAGTGGATAGAACAATGTCCCTGAAGTTAGGAGGACCTGAATTCAAATATTACCTCAGACACTTACTAGCTGTGTGACCCTGGGCAAGTCACAACCCCAATTGCCTTAAACATCTGGGGCCATCTCCAGTCATCCTGATATATATCTTGCCACTGGACCAAGATGGCTTTGGAGGAGAAAGTGAGGTTGATGACCTCATATAGCCCTCCCTCACCTAAATCCAATTCACTGTAAGTCATGATATCACCCTAATGTCATGGTCCTCTTAGAGAATGGACAAACAACAATCACAACCATAAAATAGGGACAATGGTACCTGCCTTGACTAACTTATAGAGAGTTGGAATGGAAACCATATGAAATATAGCAAATTTAGTAAAAAACTTAGTAAAATTCTACTATAAATGGAAAGTAATATATATGTAGATTATATATGTATATAGTATAATCTGTAATATAACAATATAATATAATCATATATCCACATGTGTGCATACATATAGGCATGTTTATATATGTATATGTATAATACATATGTACATATACACATGCATACCTATAAATACACATATATATGCATTTGAAGCAGGAGGAAATTACTCTTAGGATTCATTTATCCATTTTCTTGTAGCTATGTGCTATTGTGTAAAATTTGATGTTTTGAATGAATGAATGAATGAATCATGCAATGTGGGTGTTTCTATTGGAGTACTAAACGTATCTCATGATAGGGAAGTCCTGGACATAAGGAAATCCTTATTATGGGTCCTTATTGATAGTGCTATGGTGAGGTTCTAATGTAGCTTTTATCAGAATAGTTTTTGTAATTTGGGGGCCAAACCTGCAGGTTGGAGCCAATTTCTTGCTTTCAATAAGGACTTAGGTAAATCAGCATGAACACATTGGAAGACCAGACAGGGATTGGGAGTATGTATACCTCTGATTCTAATTGCTATAGGGAATACCCAGATAAGGAAGCTTTCTGTCTACCAATGGAGGTTGGTACTTTCTTTGCAACTTTTAATCTTAGATAGTTACCTTTATTCCTTTCTAGGCTGCATTCTGAAGTTTCTCTATCATGCCTCAGAAACCTCTTTACCCTGTAAGCTTAAACCAGCTCCAGAATTCACACACCCTCACTTATGGCCTCTCCCTCAGACTGGAGGGCTCCTTCCAAGACCTCCATTTAAAAAGAGCACACAGTATTATACTTCTTGCCTTCCCAGTGAGTGGGGAAGGGGAGAATTTGGAAATGAAAGTAAAAAAATAAAGTAAAAAGGGTATCCAAGTTAGCTGCGTCTTCATTCTTCTCTAGGCTGCACTCCTGACTCTGGTCTTTCTCTACCATGCTCCCATGGGGATGTGGGGGGAGCTGCTATGTGGTGTAGTAGATAGAGCATCTCTCCTCACTCTGTTCAGCTTTTTTTTCTGTGTTGTAGCTCCACATTAGAATGTAATCTCCTTAGGGACAAGAACTGTCTTTCTGTTTTTTATTTGTATTCCCAGCACAGTGCCTGACACATAGTAGGTGCTTAATAAAAATTTGTTGACTAACTGATTACCTAGAGCACTGAGTTGTTGAGTGACTTGTCCAAGTGTCATGAAGCCAGCATAGATTGGAGTTGGGATTTAAACCCATTTCTTCCAGGCTCCAAGGATAACTTTTTATTCACTAAGCACACCATAGCTCATGCAGCTTCATCAGAGACAGGGATACTTTCCTTTCTTCTACTTTTCTTTCTTATTGAGTATGTTAAGTTATTTAGGTATTTCTTTTTTAAATTTTTTTTTCTTTCTTTTTGTGAGGCAATTGGGGTTAAGTGACTTACTCAGGGTCATACAGAGCTAGTATCAAGTGTCAGAGGCTGGATTTGAACTCAGGTCCTCCTGACTCCAGGGCCAGTACTCTATCCACTGTGCCACCTAGCTGCCCCAGTTTTTTTTAATCATAAAAGTATTTTATTATTTTCCAGTTATATCTAAAAATAGTTTTCTTTTTTTTTTCTTTTTTGGTGTGATGCAATTGGGGTTAAGTGACTTGCCCAGGGTTACACAGCTAGTAAGTGTTAAGTATCTGAGGCTGGATTTGAACTCAAGTCCTTCTGAATCCAGGGCCAGTGCTTTATCCACTGTGCCACTTACCTGCCCTAAAAATAGTTTTCAACATTTATTTTCATAAGATTTTTTTGTTCCAAATTTCTCTCCCTCCCTCTCTTCCCTCCCCCCTCCCAAAGATTGAAAGCAATCTGATATAGGCTGTATATGTACAATCATATTAAACATATTTCTGTGTTGGTCATGTTGTGAAAGAAGAATCAGAACAAAAGGGAAAAAACTTCAAAAAACAAACAACCCCCCCTCCCAAACTAGAAACAGTATGGTTCAATCTTCATTCAGAATCCACAATTCTTTTTTTCTGGGTATGGAGAACATTTTCCATCATGAGTTCTTTGGAATTGTCTTGGATCATTGCACTGCTGATAAGAGCCAAGTCTATCTATCAGCTGATCATCACACAATGTTGCTGCTACTATGTACAATGTTCTCCTAATTCTTCTCACTTCACTCAGCATCTGTCCACTTAAGTCTTTCCAGGTTTTTCTGAAATCTGCCTGCTCATAGTTTCTTACAGCACAATAATATTCCATTACATTCATATACCATAACTTGTTCAGTCATTCCCCAGCTGATGGGCATTCCCTTGATTTCCAATTCTTTGCCACCACAAAGAGAACTACTATAAATGATTTTGTACATGTGGGTCCTCTTCCCTTTTTTATGATCTCTTTGGGATATAGACCTAATAGTGGTATTGCTAGGTCAAAGGGTATGCACAGTCCCATAGCCCTTTGGGCATAGTTCCAAATTGCTCTCCAGAATGGGTGGATCAGTTCACAACTACATCAACAATGCATTAGTGTTCTAATTTGTCCACAGCTTCTCCAACGTTTATTATTTTCCCTTTTTGTTTGTCATATTAGCCAATCTTATAGGTGTGAGGTGGTACCTCAGAGTTGTTTTAATTCGCATTTCTCTAATCAATAGTGATTTAGAGCATAATTTTGGGTATTTGGCTCCAGCACAACATTTAAAAATACATTTCAAAACAACAACAAAAAATCATGGCTTTTCTTTGTAAATATTGATATCTTAACATTTCCCTCAGTTCTCCATATATCCCTTCCTTTTCCCTCACTTACTATGGGTTTTCTTTTTTTGAAAATATAAGAATTCAGGGGAAGCTAGGTGGCACAGTGGATAGAGCACCAGCCCTGGATTCAGGAGGACTTGAGTTCAAATCTGGCCTCAGACACTTGACACTTAATAGCTGTGTGACCCTGGGCAAGTCACTTAACCCTCATCCTGAAAAAAAAGGATGTATATGTATATGTATGTATATGTATGTGTATGTGTATACATATATATATATTATAATAATAATTCACAGGATTTTCCTTTTCCCTTTAAAATCCAAGCTACTATTAAAAATGCTTTGGCCAGGGGGCAGCTAGGTGGCACAGTGGATAAAGCACTGGCCCAGGATTCAGGAGGTCCTGAGTTCAAAGGCGATCTCAGATACTTGACACTCACTAGCTGTGTGACCCTGGGCAAGTCATTTAACCCTCATTGCCCTGCCAAAAAATAAGACATTTTAAAAAATGTCTTGGCCTTATAGTTTGAGGGATCTTTACTCTGCTGTCAAATGTCATGTTCAAAAACATTCTCAGGTGATGATGATATATGTCACATGTAAATAAAATTTATATCATTGATTTACTTTGCCTTCCTTATAAGTGACCCATTAGGAAGTGAAGCTGGGGTGGATGAGGGGAAGAGCAGGCAGGGCCTAGCCTGGGGACTAAGAGAAGAGATCTTCAAGAGCATTTCCTGAGTGATTCATAACCAGAGGCAATAAGAAAAAAAACAAATGGTGAAAAAGCATGGCATCATGGAGAGGGAGAGGGAGAGGGAGAGGGAGAGGGAGAGGGAGAGGGAGAGGGAGAGGGAGAGGGAGAGAGAGAGAGAGAGAGAGAGAGAGAGAGAGAGAGAGAGAGAGAGAGAGAGAGAGAGAGAAGAGGAGAGAGAAATTTGTTTTTAAGCTGGGCACATTGCATGGTATTTGGAAGGTTTCCCTGGAAGAAAAGTTGCTTTTGAAAGGCACTAAAAATCAAAGGCACAGAACAGTTTTCTCTCCAAAGGAAAAAAAAAACCCTCATAATGAGCAGTTGAGTGAATGTTTACAGTTGTGAGACACTGTAACCCTATAATCTTGCTCCTGAGGACCACAGTGCCACATTCTTCTTCTAAGCAGAAGCTGTGGGCCAATTAACACTTTTGGCCGACTCCTCCTTGTTGGGGGTGACTCGATGCCAATTTTCATACGAAAGAAAGGGTTTCCCTTTCTGGCACGGCTCCCCTGCAATTATGGAATCCTATCTTTCGTTTTCAGAAGATAGGATCCCCGAGGGATCTCACAGAAGGAGCTTGTAGGACGTATCCTATGCCCCCTTGGCAGTGTTTCCCATAGGGGAGTTGTGTTTTTAGAAGCTATTTCTAATAGCATCATCACGGGACTTCCCACTCTTTGAATGCTATCTTTGGCTTCTTCCACTGCCCAAGCAGGAGAGCCTATCTACGCCTGTGAGGGTTAGGCTACTTTTCATTTGATAGCGACTTTTAGATCATTTACTCACTCATGATTCATAGGATTATCTGAAGCTAGAAGGGACCTCAGTGACCGTCTTGTCCAAATCCATCATTTTTCAGATTAGGGAATTGAAACCCAGGAAAGCTAAGTGAATTGCACAAGGTGAATTTTGACCCTAGGCCTTCTGATTATTTTTTTAACATGAGGGCCTTCCCCAGATGGAATTAGTGAGTTTCTTCTCATTGGTGGTGTTCAAGAAAAGATTGGTTGTGTGTTGTCTCATTCATAGTCCCATTTTTTGTGGGGGGCAGGGGGAGGCAATTGGGGTTAAGTGACTTTCCCAGGGTCACACAGCAAGTAAGTGTCAAAGTGTCTGATGTCGGATTTGAACTCAGGTCCTCCTGAATCCAGGGCCAGTGCTTTATCCACTGTGCCACCTAGCTGCCCCTATAGCCCCATTTTTTACTGTGAAACTCCTTTCAGCTACTAAAGGCCCCATGGGTCTTTCTCCTACTTTTCTTCTCAAAATGTGAATTTTAGTACCTCAAATGCTGATGCTTGATTCTCTTGTCTTGCATTGTTCCCCTGTTGTCTTTACTTGTCTATGTTTAAGACATTTCACTAATAATTTAGTGAGTATCTACTAGGTGTTTAACAGTGTGGGATATCCAAAAGACACTTGCGGCAAATTGCCTACCTATGCAGTGTTACTGGTGAGACAGTACTTATCCACATCAAGGTATCTGAAAACAACAAAATATAGTGTACTCAAATTGCTAAATTGGGTAAAAGCACTTGCTACAAAACAGATTGCATTATGGGAGAATCAGGATGGTATGAGACCAGTGTTGGTTGGAGTATCAAGGATAGTTTAGTAGGTGGAATTGTGCCATAAAGGATCTGATAGGGTGTCTGTAATGGGAGAGGAAGGGGGAAGAGTGTTTTAATTACATGCCAATATGTGCTACTTCCTCATCCTTGATTTCTTTAGGTGCATGCAAGAGATTTTTCCTATTTTTTTTTCTAGTATGGAGAAACAGGGTGTTGTAATGGATAGAGAGTTAGCCGTGAATCCAAGAAGATCTGAGTTCAAGTTATAACTTTGATGCATACTGGCTGTATGACCATGGGTAAGTCATTTAACTTTTCAATGCTCTTGAGTCAGGTGTTCTCAAACTTTTTGGTTTCAGGACCCCTTTATGCCCTTAAAATTATCGATTACCCCAAACTATTTGTGGGGGTTATACCTATTGAGATATATATATATATATATATATATATATATATATATATATATATATATAATAGAAATAAGAGGAAGTTGGGTAGAACAGTACAAAGAACAGCAAGCCTATGGTCAGGTAGATCTGAGTTCAAATCCCACCTCAGACACTCACTAGGTGTGTGATCCTGGGGAAGTCACTTAACCTTTACTTGCCTCAGTTTCCTCAATTGTAAAATGGAAATAATAATAATAGCACCTCCCTTCCAGTGTTTTTTTGTTTGTTTGTTTGTTTTGTTGTTTTTTTTTTTTAGTGAGGCAATTGGGGTTAAGGGACTTGCCCAGGGTCACTCCTGACTCCAGGGCCAATGCTCTATCCACTGCACCACCTAGCTGCCCCGCTTCCAGTGTTTTTGTGAAGATCAAATGAGACAATAATTGTCTAGCCCTTAGCACATTGCCTGGCATATAATAGTCGCTCTACAAATTTTAGCTATCACCATCACCACCACCACCACCACCAACACCATCATCATCTTAGTATCATTATAAAAATTGATTTGGGGGTTCATGAAGACCTCATCAAAAAGGGATCTGGATCATACCAATTCCTGGATCACCCTTTGAGAACTGCTACCCTAGGCTGCTTTTTAAGGTTATAAGTCACTGAGGAGGTGCCAACCTGCATTAGTTGAGGGAGGTTTCTCATTCCCTTCCCATTACCAATGAAATCACAGGTTTGGTCCTTAACCCTTCATCTAGAATATAATAAAAACATATTAGAAGATAACTATTAATTTTTACTCTCTGTTAAGAAAAGGTAGGTAGTAGTAAAAATTACAAATAATGAAAAGTTTCATGGCTCAGAGTAAAAAAATGGAGGTGGAAAAAAAAGAGTAAAGAGGTGGAGGTGAGAATGAATATGTAATATAAAGGAGATGATGGAGAATATAGCCTGACTGGAATAGAAAGTGAAATTTTGGAGGGGGAAGAGTAATGAGAGATAAAATTGGAAGGGTAGGAAAGGGCCAATGGATATGTAGGACAGGGTCGGTAAATCTCTGGGATACACCTGAAGCAAACAAGGGTGAGGGAATGATATAGAGTATAAATAATCCAAGGCCATTTTGTTATCAGATCCTATGGAGAGCCCAGAACCATGGACCATTTCTCTGATGACAGCAGAGCATTGGTTTAAGGTTGCTTCTGATACACACTGCAGCTCAGGCCTGTGGCATCTCTCAAAGGTAAATAACCTTAGGTTCCTCTCCTTAAGGAGTCTAGCAATGGGTATGTCTTATCTCTACAACTGTTTGGTAAGATCCTTATTATTAGAATATTAATGTGCTAAAAAGTGCTAATAGAGTTTTTCAAAAGTCTTAGTGTAGTTTTAAGCTACCCTGTAATTTCTGTATTCCAGGTATTATTTGTTTTAGTGTTGAGCACTCAGTAAACACTGGAATTGTTGCTGTTCAGTTATTTCTGACTCTTCATGATCCCATTTGGGGTTTTCTTGGCAAACATACTGGAGCGGTTTGCCATTTCCTTCTTCAGCTCATTTTACAGATGAGGAGACTGAGGCAAACAGGGTTAACTGACTTGGCCAGGATCATGCAGCTAGTAAGTGTCTGAGGCTGGATTTGAAATCATGAAGGTGAATCTTCGTGATTCCAAGCCCAGTGTGCTCTATCCACTGTGCCACCGAGGTGCCCTTCTGACACAGGTGAGAATCTCATAGTTAGTGAGAATCAGAGGTAGGTTTCAAATGGAGATCTTCTGACTCTAGAAGGAGGGTTCTTTCTATTTTATTATGCTGCCTCCTTGACCTTGATGAATCTTAAGCAGGTCACTTAATCTTAGTTTCTTTCTCTGTAAAACATACAGGTTGTGCTGGATGGCATTTCATGTCCCATGATCCCATGAAACAGAGCTCCCACTGCTGATCTCCACTGCTGTTATTCCCCTCATCTCTCTGTCTCTATTCTCCCCACAAGTTATGGAGACATAGATTGATCTCAAATCTATGGAACACATGGTGATAGAGAACTAGACAGAATCATTGCTCTGAATCTTGCTTGTGGGAAGAAAGCATTTCTGTTGTGTTATGGAGATGGAAAGGGAAAGGCTTCCTTCTTTTGCACCTCCTTTTCAGGGGGCTCTAGTGACTTAATGTTCACAAAGCCCCTTTCAATCCTCTGATGAAAGGTTGATGAGACAATCAAAGTGCACCATGTTGTAATTATAAATGAGTTGAGAGATGCGATAGGTGTGCACTGCAGTGTGTATCAGAGGCAACCTTAAACTGAGGGTCCATTATCATCAGGAGAGGGGGCCATGGCTCCTTTCAGTCTGTAGGAGCAGGTAATAAAATGGCCTTGGGTTATTTATACTGTACACCACTTCCTCATCCCTGATTGCTTCAGGTGTATCCAAGAGATTTACCCGTGATTTCATCTGGAATGCCAATAAAGAACATAGAAAATAACTGTACATCTTTTCTCCCTGAGAACAAAAACCAGACAAGTAATAAAAATGATATATTGCAGGCTTCCTGGTTCAAAGATGACTGCAAAGAGAGGGTGTCTCAAAATCATATGCGAACACACTTTACTTGGGACAAAGTGAGATTTGGAAGCTCTGTGTTTACAACGCTTGTCAGGAAGAGTTGCTAACATTAAAGAGACCAGCTGGCTATGATAATTTCTAGCTATGGATCATCAGTATTTAGATAGATTATAGGAGGTAGCAAAAGGTCACCTAAATTTGGAAGTGTTAAAGTCATCCCCTGGGGCATCTGCTTTCAGTGAAAAATCAGTAGCCAGGTGGAGTGGCAGATAAAGCATTGGACTTGGAGTTGGAGAACCTACGTCAGAATATTGCCTCTCAGGTATATATTCTCTGTAGGACCCTACAAGGGACTTAACCTCACTCAGCCTCAATTTCTTCATCTGTAAAATGGGTATAATAATAACGTTAACTCATAAAGTTGTTTTGAGGATCAAATGAAATAACACATGCAAACTGCTTTGTTAAACTTAAGGAATTATATAATTAAACAAATTATTATTGTTATTAGTAGTAGTAGTAGTAGAAGAAGAAGAAAAAGAAGAAGACAAGGAGGAGGAGGAGAAGAAGGAGGAGAAGGAGGAGGAGAAGGAGGAGGAGAAGGAGGAGGAGAAGGAGAAGGAGAAGGAGAAGGAGAAGGAGAAGGAGAAGGAGAAGGAGAAGGAGAAGGAGAAGGAGAAGGAGAAGGAGAAGGAGAAGGAGAAGGAGAAGAAGAACATGGAACATGTAATTTAGAGGCAGCTAGGTGGCACAGTGGATAGAGTGCTGGACCAAGAGTAAGGAAGACCTGAGTTCAAATGTGGCCTCAGACACTTACTAGCTATGTGAACCTGGGCAAGTCATTTAACCTTGTTTGCTGCAGTTTCCTCATCTGTAAAATGAGTTGGAGAAGGAAATGACAAACCACTCCAGTATCTTTGCTAAGAAAACTCCAAATAGGGTCATGAAAAGTCAGATATGAATGAAAATGATGAAATAATAAGTGGAACATGGCACCGGATCCTCATGATTTTATCAAAAGTTTATTCCAAAATTTAAATTCAAGTGGCTTTCTTTGCTCTCTTCCATTTGTAGCCTCCTCCCACCTCCAATGGCCAAAATTTATAACAATGTGAGGACAGTATAAAATGTCTCTAGCTTCTGCTGTTGAAACAGGAATCAAACCCAGACAAGAGATGAGCCTTTGTTCTTCAGAGTTCTCACTGACTAAAGCATTTATACACCAACAGAGCATTCATAGATAGAACCAATTATTTGTATTAATAAGTAGGATATCATATATACGCATTTGATACACATAGTATATGTATAACAAATATATGTATATATTAAATTTAATATTTAATATCTTAAAATAGCACTAAGACTTTGGGGACACTTTGTTTCTAAATGCATAACACGAATATACGTAAACTAATGAACAGAATTAGGAAGTGAGGATATTTATAAGTTATATTCTGGTTCCTGGGATTCAGACTCCCCACCTTTGGTCTGAGCTGCTGGGAACTCTAAACCTCCAAATGCCTGGAGCAACTTGTATGTAGTACATGGGCCTTGTATTGGGTATTTTCAGTCAGGTTTCTAGGGACCTTCTCATAGGTCTGGGGCTAGGATCTCAGAGGCCAGTTAGTCCATCCATCTCATTTTAAAGATAAAGAACTAAAACTCACAGAGGATAAGTGACTTTCCAAAGGTCACACAGGTCATGAGAATCAGAGGCAGGATTTGAATTGAGTTCTTCTGATTCCAGTGCTAATTTTCTTTTCAATGTATCATACTGCCTTCTTGTTTCCTATTTACATACATAGGGTACCAAACCCATCTTCTTTCTTCTCTAGAGTTTGAGAGATCGTTGTTCTTGTTTAGTCCTTTTCAGTTGTGTCTGACTTTTCATGATCCCTTTTGGGGTTTTCTTGGCAAAGATACTGGAATGGTTTGTCATTTCTTTCTCCAGCTCATTTTACTGATGAGGAAACTGAGGCAAATAGGGTTAAGTGAATTGCCCAGGGTTATATAGCTAGTACATTTAAATTTAGGGGGGGCAAACACCGGCCCTGGATTCAAGAGGACCTGAGTTCAAATTCAGCCTCAGACACTTAACACTTACTAGCTGTGTGACTCTGGGCAAGTCACTTAACCCCAATTGCCTCAACAACAACAAAAAATTAGGGGGGGGGCAGCTAGGTGGCACAGTGGATAAAACACCTGCCCTGGATTCAAGAGGACCTGCAAAATTCCCTTTCTTGCTACCACTCCTTTTTTCCCCATTCCCAACCATCTCCCTCGTCCCCATTCCACTCTGTCCTCACCTTCCATTATAAACTCTGGAAACCTCCATTTCTACCCCATTCTATTCTAAATAAACTTCTTTTGGTCCTAGATCTTGTCAAAGCTCCATTACTCTTCTGCTCTTAGAAACCTGCCTTCTCAGAGATGACTTTTCATATCTCTAAAATGTATTGTTTTTTTATCTTCTAACTTCTAAAACACCTTCTCAAGATCAAAAGGTTAGGTGTGCTCCCTTTCCCACTCTGCCACTTCCAGAATCTTGTTCTTCTATGATCACCAAGAAACCTTTCCTCTTTTGAGTTTTACTCCATCCATCTATATCACCCTATTAACATCCTTATCTACAATAGCCCAAGTCAGTTATTCCTTTTTTTCCTGATAAAAGTATTTTATTATTTTCCAGTTACAGGTAGAGATAGTTTTCAATATTTGTTTATATTAGATTTCCAATTTCAAATTTTTCTCCTTCCCTCCCCTCCCTCTACTCCTCCCCTAGACAGCAGGCAATATGCTATAGGTTTTATATATGTATATGTATGTCTATGTATATATAATAACATTAAATATATTTCTGCATTAGTCATGTTAGAAGAATCAGAGCAAAAAAGGAAAAACCTCAAAAAAGAAAAACAACAGCACCAAAACCAAAAGAAATAGTATGGTTCAATCACCATCCATATTCCACAGTTCTTTTTTTTTCCCTGGATTTGGAGAGCCTTTTCCATGATGAGTCCTTTGGAACTTTCTTGTACTGTTTTACTGATGAGAAGAATCTAATCTATCACAGTTGATCAACACATAATGTTGATGATACTGTGTATAATGTTATTCTGATTCTGCTCATCTCACTCATCATCAGTTCATGAAAGTCCTTCCAGGTTTCTCTGAACTCCTCCTGCTCATCGTTTCTTACAGCACAGTAGAATTCCATTACATTCATATACCCCAACTTCTCCAGCCATTCCCCAGTTGATGGGCAACCCCTCAATTTCCAATTCCTTGCCACCACAAAAAGAACAGCTATAAATTTTTTTGTACATGTCGGTCCTTTTCCCTTTTTTATGATCTCTTTGGGAAAAAGACCCAATAGTGGTATTGCTGGGTCAAAGGGTATGCACAGCTTTATAGCCTTTTGGGCATAATTCCAAATGGCTCTCCAAAATTGTTGGATCAGTTCACAGCTCCACCAACAATGCATTAGTGTTCCAATTTTTCCACAGCTTCTCCAACATTTATTATTTTCCTTTTTTGTCATTTTAGCCAATCTGATAGGTGTCAGGTGGTACCTCAGAGTTGTTTTAATTTGCATCTCTCTAATCAATAGTGATTTAGAGAATTTTTTCATATGGGAATAGATAGCTTTGATTTCTTTATCAGTAAACTGCTTTTTCATATCCTTTGACCATTTCTCAATTGGGGAATGACTTGGATTCTTATAAATTTGATTTAGTTCCCTATATTTTAGAAATGAGGCATTTATCAGAAGTACTGGCCATAAAAATTGTTTCCCTGCTTTCTGCATCCCTTCTAGTTTTGGATGCATTGCTTCTGTTTGTACAAACCCTTTTTAATTTAATGTAATCAAAATCATCCATTTTGCATTTCATACTATTCTCTATCTCTTGTTTGGTCATAAACTGTTCTACTTTCCAAAGATCTGAAAGGTAGACTATTCCTTCCTCTCCTAATTTACCTCTGGTATCAACTCTTATGTCTAAATCATGTACCCATTTTGACCTTATTTTAGTATAAGGTGTAAGATGTTGGTCTATGCCTAATTTCTGCCATACTATCTTCCAGTTTTCCCAGCAGTTTTTGTCAAATACTGAATTCCTATCCCAGAATCTGGAGTTTTTGGGTTTATCAAACAGTACATTACTAATGCCATTTACTACTGTGTCTCTTGTGCCTATCCTTTTCCATTGATCCTCCTCTCTATTTCTTAGCCAGTGCCAGATAGTTTTGATGACTTCCACTTTATAGTAGAGCTTCAGATTTGGTACAGCTAACCTACCTTCCTGTGCATTTTTTCCTTTATTTCCCTTTATATTCTTGACTTTTTGTTTTTCTAGATGAATTTTGTTATTATTTTTTCTAACTCTATAAAATGATTTTTAGGTAGTCTGATTGGTATGGCACTGAATAAGTAAACTAATTTAGGTAGAATTGTCATTTTTATTATATTAGCTCAGACTATCCATGAGCAATTGATATCTTTCCAATTATTTGGATCTGATTTGATTTGTGTGAAAAGTGTTTTGTAATTGTGTTCATAGAGTTCCTGGGTTTGTCTTCGCAAGTAGACTCCCAGGTATTTTATGTTATCTACCATTACTTTAAGTGGAATTTCTCTTTCTATCTCTTGCTGCTGGACTTTGTTGGTCATGTATAGAAATGCTGATGATTTATGTGGATTTATTTTATATTCTGCTACTTTGCTAAAGTTGTTAATTGTTTCAAGTAATTTTTGAGTTGATTCTCTAGGATTCTCTAAGTATACCATCATATCATCTGCAAAGAGTGATAGTTTTGTTTCCTCATTACCTATTCTAATTCCTTTAATTCCTTTCTCTTCTCTGATTGCTAAAGCTAACACTTCTAGTACAATATTAAATAACAGAGGTGATAATGGACATCCCTGTTTCACCCCTGATGTTACTGGGAAGGCCTCTAACTTATCTCCATGACACATAATGCTTGCTGATGATTTTAGGTAGATACTGCTTATAATTTTAAGGAAAGCTCCACTTATTCCTGTGTTCTCAAGTGTTTTTATTAGGATGCTGTATTTTGTCAAAAGCTTTCTCTGCATCTATTGAGATAATCATAAGATTTTGGTCAGTTTTCTTATTGATGTGGTTGATTATGTTAATAGTTTTCCTAATGTTGAACCAGCCCTGGTATAAATCCCACCTGGTCATTGGGTATTATCCTGGTGATCACTTGCTGTAATCTCTTTTGCATCAATATTCATTAGGGAAATTGGTCTATAATTTTCTTCCTCTGTTTCTGCTCTGCCTGGTTTTGGTATCAACACCATATATGCAATGGAGATAAGTTAGAGGCCTTCCCAATAAGATCAGGGGTGAAACAAGGATGTCCATTATCACCTCTATTATTTAATATTGTACTAGAAATGTTAGCTTTAGCTATCAGAGAAGAAAAAGGAACATTATTTTTTTTATTATCTCCTTGCCCCTCTCCATTCCGAAAATCAGTAACATTTGTCTATTGGCCAAATATTTCCTATTCAGCCAGATACACAAGCAATCAAACTGTTAACAAAAACTTTTTGATTGATTTCTTTGTGATACTGACTGAGGAAGGTGAAATAATAATGACAATCTCATGAAGAAAACCCTGTGAGCCCAATTTTATGAACTCCAAGTTCTAAGAGTTAAGTAAAACTATCTGAACTCTGAATTTTTACATAAAGTGCATTGATCTGTCTATGGTTTTCAGGGTCACCCATAGTCAGGGAATATGAGGTATAGGCTGCCTATTTTTCTTATTTCCACTTTAAGGCTTGGGAGTGTTTTCTTGGAGGGAATCTGCTGTTAATGATAGTGTGGAACAACTGTATCTATATGTGCAGAGAAACATCCCCTGAAAGTCAGGCCCCAAGGAGTATCCCCAGCTTCACCACTCTTGGGTTTTTTTTTACATAGAAGTATTTTATTATTTTTCAGTTACATGTAGAAATAGTTTTGAACATTTGTTTTTATAAGATTTCTTGTTCCAACTTTTTCTCCCTCCCTTTTTCCCTCCCCCCTCTCCAAGACAGAAAGCAATCTGATATAGATTATATATGTACCCTCACATTAAATATACTTCTGTATTAGTCATGTTGTGAAAGAAGAATTAGAACAAAGGGGAAAAACCTCAAAAAAGAAAAAAACAGCAACAAAAAGGTAGAAACAGTATGGTTCAATCTGCATTCAGATTCCACAGTTCTTTTTTCTAGATGTGGAAAACATTTTCCATCATGAATCCTTTGGAATTGTCTTTCTCCACTCTTGTTAAAACTCTGCTTCTCAGATAGGAAGGCAGGGATGGAACTAGTCTGAGGATGTGCTCAGCTCTTGTAGGTAGGCAGGAAGATGGAGAATGGAGGATTCCTTAAGTTAGACATTTAAGTTGCAGTGGATGAACTGCAAATTGACACTGTGCCCATAATTGCTGACCTGTACATTTTTTTGTAGTCAGATCGATTCTCACAGCTGTAGTAAAGCTTTTGCACACTCAAAAGAAATGACCCACAAGCGTATTGCTATTGATGCTTTAGGGATAAGAATTGCCAGTAGGAGAGATTAAAGTGGCTCCATGCCCCAGAGCAGAATGCGCAAGAATGAACACCCAAATCTTGGAGTAGTGGTAAATTTCTCTTTTGAATCTTTTCTTTTTTTTGTTTTCTTCACTTCTTATATTCCAAGTCCCCATTTTTGTTGTTGTTGTTGTTGTTGTTGTGTGTCTTGACAAAAGACGCCCTATTCCTATTTTTTTTTTTTTTTGCAGGGCAATGGGGGTTAAGTGACTTGTTCAGAATCTTTAGCCTTACACAGCTAGTAGGGGTCAAGAGTCTGAGCCTGGATTTGAACCCAGGTCCTTCTGAATCCAGGGCCGGTGCTTTATCTACTGTACCACCTAGATGCCCTGCCTAAGACTCCCCATTCTTATAAACCTTCTCTGGACCCTGCCACCCCTTTCAGCTATCATTCTATCCTTTTCCTTTTAACCACCACCAAACTTCTCAAAAGTGTACGTTACATGTACAGCCTTGACTTCCTTAACATTCATTCACTAATTAACCTTCTGAAATCTGATATCTATTAATCTACTGAGATTGCTCTATTAAAAGTCATCACTGACCCCCAAGTCACTAACAATGGCTTTTACTCAGTTCTCTTCCCCCTTGACCTGTCTGTTGCTTTTAGCATCCTTGATTCCTTCATCTCTCTCTTTGAAACTCTGTCCTCTCTTGGCTTCTGAGTCACTGAACTCTTCTGCTTTTTCTATTTCTTTCTGGTGGTATTTTCAGTGGCTCTTTTCTTTGCTCTTCATTAAATATTGGTTTTCCTCAAGGTTTTATGTTTGGCCCTCTTGTTTTCTTTCTGTATAGCCTAACCATTGGTGATCTCATCCACTCTTATGGCTTTAACTTTTGTCTCTCTGTGGATGACTTCCAAATATATATGTGCAGACTGAACCTCTCCCCTCAGCTCTAGATCCTAATTTCCAGTAATTTACTGGATATTTCCATTTGAAAACTTTTGGGCTGCTAAAACATGCCCAAAACCAAATTGACCATCTCCTTCCAATGCCCCATACTTGTTCTTCTTTCCAACTTCTACTTGTCAGTAGTAGTATGTCATCCCTATAATCTAAGCCTTAAACCTGAGTACCATCTTTTACTCCCCATCTCCCTTTGTTCCCTTAATCTAATCTATTGATTGGTTTTTATTAATTCTGTCTATGCATTTTCCTCCTCTCCATTCCTGCTGTCATCAAGCTGGTTCAGAAATTTTATTGTTTCTCTTACAAACCCTTGTCTGGTTAATTTTTCCTAAAGCATAGTTCTCTCTATGACATTTTCCTTTCCTTTCTTACTTCTGTCTGTTCCCTAGTCAAACAGTTGAAGTTACAACTCATTTTCTACAAAGAGCATGCAAGCTCCTTATTCTGGCATTAGGACTCTCCTTTACTTGGTCCTTGCTGTATGTATATCCAACTGTTCCCCTTCAATGAATTTATTGACTCTGTGCTTTTACTCATGTTCTTCCAACTGGTACTGCCTTCTTTCCCATCACCATTTAATTTCTACCTCTAAGTATCCCTTTGTAAAATGGCACCTTCTCCATGAAGTCTTCCTTATCCTTTTCTTTGTTCTATAAGATCATAGGGATCATCAAAGAATTTTAGTGTAGAAAAAGATCTTAGAGAAAAAAAGAAAAGGATCTTGGAAATCACCTAAGATTTCCAGCTTCCTTCTTTTACATATGGGAACATCTCTAATTGCATTTCTATATACCTTGAATTATGGTTTACTGATTTCTCCATTAGACTGTATAATCTATGAGATCAGAGACAATGTCTTATTTATCTTTATACCCCCTAAATGCTTAAAACATTGCCTTGTGACTCAAGCAGTTCAATAAATGTGTTGGATAAATGAACTATCCAATCCTTATTCACCAATTCCATTCTTCTCTTGTCACCCTTATTGTCTTTTCAGCTTACTCCTATGCTCTCTTCCATCTTCCATGTACAATATATCCCCCTATTCAAATATGCTTTCTCAACCTTTTTTCATCATTATGTAATTTCTGAAGCCCTTGGGTTCCCTGTTAAAATGGGCATTTATTTATATAACAGTATTTGGAAGGTGACATCTTTTGCATGTAGTTCAAAGGGATATACAGATGGGAATTTTGAATCACAAACCATCACTAACTCTAGAGATTCATCTGTAGACTAAGTATCCCCTTGTTAAAGACTATCAAGTGGTTCCTTGCATTAGGCACTCCATCTACCAACTCTGGGGACTTTTACTTGCTGTTTCTGATGCTTGGAATTCTATCCCTTTTCTTTTCTCCCTCCTAGCCTCCTTGCCCTCCTTCAAGTCTCAGATAGAATCTCACATTCCACATGAAGCCTTTCCTAATTCCCCTAAATGCTAGGAATGTCTTCTTTCTATTAATTAAATCCAATTTATCCTCTATCTATTTATCTATGTATCTATCTATCATCTCTATCTCTATATCTTGTTTGTATTGTTGTTTGAATACCATCTTCCCTTTAGACTGTGTGTTCCTTTAAAGCAGGAACTGTTTTTTTTTTTTTTGGCCTTTATTTTTATCCCCAGTACATAACACAGTGCTTGTCATATAGTCACTTAACAATTGCTTGTTGGCTGACACCATTTTGGTACTTCAGGAATAATAAAAATTGAGGAATTTACTACCAAGTTACTGGTAATTCTGCCAAATGGGTGTCTATGGGTTCAATTGGATATTCATTGAATGACCGACTTCTAGTTAACTAAACTACCATTTTTGATCTGTGGAGTCACTGTAAGTACCTGGACTATAGCTAAATGGTAAATGCCCAAATGCTAACAAAAATCCACATTTTTGATCATTGTCACTAACTGAAACTTGCTGGTAATTAGGGTAATTTAAGTTGAAAAATTCAAGAAGCACTGGATTAGCCTGAGAAAATATACATTTTCTCTAATCCTTATGGCATATGAGAGACCAAGTTGCATGCATTTAAAAATCTGTCCCTTAATTTTGGTGCATATGAATTGCCCCTTCTCCCTGACTCCCTCCAGGGTAGTGTTAACCTCTAGATCCTGCTCAATTTATCAGAGAGGGGGGAAAGGGTATCATCATTTTTTAGGGTCATAAATTCTTTCATGGTTATAGACCCACCTCCTTGCTGAGATTGTATGTCTGGCCATGTGCCAGCAGCTCAATACTCTTTGCTATGCTTAACAGCTGGCAGTATTTTACTAGGAGTCTGTGATGCAAGGCCATGCTTGGCCTGTCCAGTGCTTTCTGTTTGCTCATCACTGAGAAGAATGATTTATATTTTGCAGGGCTCTTGAGTGAAGGGAGGTAAAATTCTTGCTTTCTCTGTCTGGTTTCTTTTTTCTTTTCTCCCTAATAGCTAGTTAGAAAATAAGAATGTCTGTGGACAATATGTTTTGTCAACTAAATTCCTCCATATTTTTAGTTACCTTATATCTTTACATCTCCTGAAAAAGTGACACAGTGTAGGCTTTTGGTAAAGGACAGCAACAACATGGTCAGCTGGGGGGACACCCAGAGAGGAGTGATTTTTTAGGGATGAAGGCTCCTGGCTGACCTCAAGTCCACTTGGCAGAGTTAGAAGTGACCGCCACCTCTGAAAACAGCTAAATGGAAGGCCTGTGTTCACAGAGATCACTGCCAGTTATGCATTTGACTTTTTGGTCACACTATATGTAGACAATAATACAACTAGTGCTTGTCACAATTGTGAAGGTTTGGCTTCTATACCTTCCATCTACCTTCCCTTTGCCCCTCAGTCTTTTTTTTTTTTTTTTGCCTCCTCTTATCTCCAGTAAAATTACCAAAAAATATTAATAGTTTGTAAAACACTGCAGAAAAATTGAAATAAAATGGGTGCCAAGTTATCATATCATTGAATGTAATAGGATATTACTGTAATGTAAAAAACCAAACAATTCATAGAAACATAGCTTGAACTGACATAGATCAAAGAAAATAGAACTGGAATAATGATATACACAGTGTTGACAGTAATATAAATGAAAACCACATTAAAAGGCAGCGGAACTCAGATTAAATGCAATAACAATAATAGTTCATAATAATAATAGCTCATAATTATAATAATAATATCTAACATTTATATAGTACTTTGAGGTTTGCAAAATGGTTTACAAACATCTCATTTTAGGGGCTGCTAGGTGGCGCAGTGCATAAAGCACTGGCCGTGGATTCAGGAGGACCTGAGGTCAAATCTGGCCTCAGACACTTGATATTTACTAGCTGTGTGACCCTAGGCAAGTCACTTAACCCTTATTGCCCCACAAAAAAGTGTCATTTTAAAAAGTCCCAAAAGACACCAGTAAACCATTAAAAAACTTCATTGAGGTCAGAAGTTCTCAGGTTAGTGTAAGAAGTACAATAAGGAGCCATTATAATGATACTGATGAATGACTAATGATATGGAGAATATCTTTGATTATATTGGCATCAAATTCTATATTAAAAAAACTGAAGTGGTTTTAATATAAAATCTGTCTATTGGCTAGTATTGGTCTTTGTCGCAGATGCTTTTAATTTTTAAGTGTCCTACTGATACCTTTTGTCATTGCATCACATTCTTTAAAAATTTTTTTGATGTCTTTTTAAATCATCTGTATACCTCCTCCTTCCTCTTTCAGAGTCACCCAACATAAATAATAATTTTAACGATAAAAACAAAAAAAGGGTACAAAGAATCAATAAAATGATCAACATAGGAAAAATATTTGAAAACACATGCAGTGTACATTTGTGGACCTTCCAACTCTGCAAAGGTATGATATGGAATGTCTTTTTATATCTCTTAACTTGAGCAATACTTATTTGTAATTTTGCAAAGACCTCTTCTCCCTTTTTATTTGATCTCTGGTTACCCCAATTCGATTCAATTCAATTTAGCAAATATTTAAGAGACTGCTCTACTAGATACTGGCAGATAGAAAAATAATAAAATGCTCCCTGTCCTTGATGCTCCACATTCTATGGCAGAATGATTAGGTTGGGGAGGGCATGGTAGAAAGAGTCATTCAAAAATAGACAGCAATACATATAACAATTTGAAGAGGGAAAGGGCATTGATCCTTGGGGGTGTGGAGAATTGGGAAGAACTTTTCAGAAAGAGGCAATGGCAGCTGAAATGAACTTTTAAGAAGAATTGGAATTTAAAGATGATTCAAAGGACGAAACCAAAGCAATGGATAAAGTGCATTTTTTCCCATAAGGCAAAGAAAACAAATATAGTAGGATGAACATTTTTATTTCAGAGTAATACTGTAATATCTATTTGTAATGAGTGGTATTTGAAGTACACAGAGAGGAAAGTGAGATTTATCATGAAATGTATTTTCTTATAAATTGATGTTTCTGGTCCTTCTAGTATTAAAGAAAGGCATAAGAATATGGAGAAGTAGAAAAGAGGTGGGAGAGCATTCTAGTGCCAGTAAAGCCAAGGAAAATGCTTGGCAATAGGGGATAGAAGGTTAAGTTTGAGAAACAGCTAGCTGGCTGGTTTGGTTGCAACACAGAATGTGTAAAGGGTAATAACACCAATGGCTTCAGCTCAGGGATCTTGACTGACCTCACATCAGGGTCTGGCAATGTGTTCACCTCCTGCTGTGGATTTCTCTATTGCAGTAAGGACATAATCCATCAACAAGACCATGCTTACTGCCCCCTGCTGTCCCCACCTGGGTCCTCTTATGGACTTTCACTGTGAAAAGCACGGCTCCCCCAATTAACCCCTCAAATCCTGAGCTCCTTTGGGATGCAACAAGGACTTCTCTGAATATATGAACTAGAACTTACCTATAATACTGGGGTTCTTGCCCCACTGGACTGCATTATAAATAAGACTACAATATTCTCCTGTTACTAGTAACTGAATCCCCTTGGACAGTGTCCCCAAAGCACCCACATTATAACAAATTTCATTCTTTGGCAAGTACAACTTACATATAAAGGCTCCAGTGTGCTGACTTGACACCACTGGGGCCAGGCTCCCTTCTTGGCCTTGGGGAGTTGTGCAAATAAGCTCCTTTTTTAGCAACATGGTATCAGAGGTATAAAGCTACTTTTTCTCCTTGGAGAAAAATGAGCTATGATCCTGTAAATAATGGTGGTAGGCAATTAAATGCTATTCCTTTCTCTTTTTAAAACAATAGTCATTTTAATAGTGCACATTTATGTGGAACTTTGCTGTTTTCCTCAGAGAGACCTGCCAGGTGTGCAGTTTAAGTGCATTATTATCCTATTGTAGGTGAGCAAACTGTGATAGAGAAAGGCTCAGTGACTTGCCTTATGTCATAACTATCAAGTAATAAGTATCTGAGCTGGGATTTGAACCCCAGGTTCTCTGACTCTTTGGTCCAGTGTTCTCTCTGTGATGCTCTGTTGCTTGTCTTGCCAGTTAGATCACAAGCCTGTTGTTTACAGGGAATTTAATATTCTTCATGAATTTGCATGTCATCCTTGTGCAGAGGCCATGCTAATCTTCTCTGCAGTGTTCCAATTTTAGTATATGTGCTGCTGAAGTGCACACTGGGAATTTCATATTCTTAATACCTTAATGTCCCTAGCTATTAACACAGAGTCCTGTACACATATATGCTTAGTGTTTGTTATTGATAACAACAAAATGCCAAGAACTAGTCTCATCACCAGTAGCCCTTCTTACTAGTTTGCTACCAAATCAATACTAATTTGGAAATAAATGCCATCCATATGGACTTATAGGGGAAAAATGGAGGAAAGAGCCGAAAAAACAAAACAAAACCAGAAAAAAACTTTTCAAGAAATAAATAGCAAAAACATTACCTTTCAATGCTATCATCTTTTTCATTTTAAAAGCATTTGTTAGCATTTGATCAATCTTCAAACACTGGAAGACTACAGTATAACAGAAGTACACAGAGATCTTGTATACCATTAGGGAGTGGCAAGTCATGTATAAAATGAATGTAACGTGAATTTAAAATATGTCAAGTTCATAAGAGAAGTACAGGAATTCAGAGAAAGGAGAGACCACTCTTGGTTCTTGGGTCTGAGGAATGCTTCATAACGGAGATAGGGATTCAGAAGACCAAGATTAGGGGGCAATGGAGGGAATTCACATGATGTTTTATAATCCATGATCTAGGACTCCTCCTAAATTTTGACTCTTATTCACTTTATCTTGTTTTCCTCTTATTTAGGAGTCCAGTTCTAGGCTCTGATCCCAAAAAGGGTCAGTGTCTTCTTTTTATGTTATAACTATTGCCCAGTGTTTCAGAAAATCTCCAAATAGTTTAGGCATAGTTTATATCTTGGATTTACAAGGTCTCAAGATCCTATACAAGAACTTAAAAGAGTAAATACATTTAAATAAAGAGGAAAAGGTCATTTATACATAAAAATTTTCATAGCAACTCTTTTTTGTGGTGGCAAACCCCTCTGGAAACTATGGGAATATTCAATAATTGAGGAGTGGCTGACTTAATTGTGGTATATGAATGTGAAGGAATACTATTGTGCTGTAAGAAATGAGGAAGTAGATTATTTCAAAAAGACTTGGAAAGACTTATATGGATTTCTGTTGATTAAGTGAGCAGAAACAAAAGGAATTTATACTATAACATAATGTTATTTTAAAAATGAACAACTTTGAGGACTATTATAAACTAATGAAGAATGAAATGAGCAGACCCAGAACAATTTATAAAATAGCAATACTGTAAAGATCAACAGCTTTGAATTATAACAACTATGATCAGTACAATGTCCATCCATGATTCTAGAGGTACAGATGATGGAACATACTATGCATGACAGAAAGATGATGGATTATAGCTTGCAGAATGAGACGGCTGTACATATATACACACACATAAATGTATAGTGGTTAGTAAAAATAAATGTTTTCCCATTCAAGTTCATGTACACCCTTCCCCCTGAAATTCTAACCACAGATACCTTGGAAATATATGGATTCTAAGCTAAAAACCCTGGTCTAAGTACTTCTAGTTTTGGTAAATACAGATTTATCAAATGTCACTTTTAATCAGATATAGCATTGAACAAATAGTAAAGAAATATATGGTCCAAATTTGCTTAGTATGTTGAAGAGTACCATGTTAGTTCAAGAGAGCAATCACCTTGACTGGTTGAAAGGCTCCCTTCAGCAGTTATAAAATGAATGAAATAGAATAATTTATTATTTTGTTTCTGAATAATTTACTTGCCAAATCATCCATAAAACCACCAAAATGTGAAATGAGGAAAGGCATGTGAATAGCAGACAAGGAAATATTAATAAACCTATACTTGGCCTCCTCAACCACCAGAAAAACAAGTCACCTTGAAGTATCTGCTAGCTTAAGATTTGTATTATTATAAAAGTTCACAGGAAGGAAAAGGCAGGTAGCAAAGAGTATCATTTTAAAATTGGTCTTAGACTAGATAAATACTTCTTTGTTATTGGAAAGTGAAGATTTTTTGTTTTCTCTGTTGTTCTTGCTTCCACTCTACTAAAGGTGCTTTTAATGGCGCTATGGGATTGGGGAAGAGGGGGAAAACTGTGCTATATGGCAAATTTTTCATCCCTGGCTAGATCCTTTTCACCTTTTGTCTCTTCCTATCTATGTGTTAAACTTTTCTCAGTCTATATTTAGTGGAGCTCTTTACATGAGAACTGTGACCTGAGAGATTTTAACAATAACATCAAAAATACTCTGCAGATTTCAATGCTTCCTTGTTGTGTATTGTGTCTGAGTGCCTACATGACTGATAAGACATAGGGAAACTTAGATGCCAGCTTGTAGAATTTGTTTTCTATGGCAACCAGGCCATTAATTTTAGTCATTTCTCCATCTTCACCTTATCTGCTATTACAGATTTAGGTCTGTGTAATGTCACTGGGGAATCACAGACAATTTTCTTGTAGTAGAACAATTAAATGACCATTCTATGCTCTCATTTTTTCTAATCTTGTTTAGTGCCCATATCATAGTGGCTTTTACTACTGTAACTTATCTTGATGAAGTGAGAAGAATGGAAGGACTGGCCAAAAGGAAATGATATCAAATTTATCATAAAGTCAGATAATTAGATATAATACAGGCTTTGGAAGGATCATTTTTTAGATTTTGGGGGTTAGGGATAATTTCTCCCTTTTTGTCTCTCAAAATGTTTTATGGCTGTCTTTTGTTTTTATATCACATTCATTCCTCAACATATCCCCATTTTTCCTATTTAGCAAGTCATTCCATATAACAAAGAATATAAAAGAAAGTAAAAATGAAATGCCATTTGGTGAAACTAACCAAAACATTAAACAAGTCCATGCATATTAATATGCCCCAATATTTGCAAAGAAAGGGAGGGAGGTGCATCTTCTTGGCTCCTTTCTAGGAACAAGTTTGCTCATTATAATTTTTATAGAGGTTCTTATGGACTTAGTGAAACTCTAAAGCATTGCTTTTATAAGATAGTGAAATCTAGATTTCCACTATTGAAGATTCAGAGTTTAGTTAATGTTTTTTAACTAACTCTGCCAAACTCAACTGAAGTCTATGATATTATATATTTCTGCTATCTGCAATGCCATGGTGGCCCTGTTGACACCCTATTGCAATAAAAGGTCCAGATGAATGTGACTACAGTAAGGAAGGGCCTCAAATTAATCAAAAGGAGTATTGGTTGAAAGATCTGGGGATGGTTAGCCCAGAAAAAAAATATTTGTAGGGAATGTGATAGATGTCTTTAAATAGTTGAAGGTTTTTGAACTGCAGGATTTCATTTATTCTTCTTTATCCCAGAATGCAGAATTGAGAGCAATAGTTGGAGATTGCAGAGAGGCCAATTCATACTTGTTGCAAGGACCCATTTCCTAATGGCCACTTAATGTGTATGGTATGAAAGATATTCTTGTCCAGATATGAGTAAGGATAGCCTCTAAATTCACTTCTCCCTATGAGATTCAATGCTTCTGTGAATCAAAGCTAACCAATAAGTAGAATGGGCTGCCTCAGGAGTTGGTAGGTTCCCCTGTCTTGGAGACCTTCAAGAAAATACTTCATAACCACTTGTTAGGTATGATATAGCAGGAATTCTTACTTAAGAATAGATTGACAAGAGGAATGGCACTGAAAAAGGCATAGAGATGAGAACAAGCTCAGTGTGTTTGGGGATCAGACAGTATAGTTTGGCTGGAGTGTGGGGTGTGTGTAAGGGTATAGTGACAAATAAGATTGATAAGTTAGTTTGGGGCCAGCTTATAATGGACATTGTATTTAGATTTGTATTTTCTTCAATAATCAATGAGGAATCAACAGGGTTTTTGAGCAAATAAGTATTTTTTGAAGATTAATAAGGTGATAGTATATTGAATACAATAGATAGGAAGAAGAAAATGAGTGAGTTAATTAAAAATTATTAAGCATGATTATGTGCCAGGTATTGTGTTAATCTTTGAGGAATCAAATACAAAAAAAGATGGTCAGTCTATTCCTTCAAGGAACTTATATTTCAAAAGAGAAAACATACATATCTAGGGGGAATAACAGACAAGGGAAGCAATTTTGTTCTGGGATACAAGAGAGATAGTGATTTGATGCATAGATCAGTCAGGTGCCAAGCCCTTTTCTAGAAGCAATAGCAGTATTGATTTGATGATTGTGCTTAGAGCAAGAGGTAGATAGTGGTAAGTTGTCTAAGCCAAGGAGGCATAGAGGATCATGGCAATGAACAAAAAATCAAGTAATTTATGGTAAGTCACAATCTTCACGTTCTCATTAATAACTTTTTTGATGCTCTACTCTTAAGTTTCTTTGGAAGATTGTGTTAAACATGGGATTGGTGGATATGAATGATTTCACTAACCATGTGGCATTGCATAAGTTATGTGCAGATATTCAGTTGTTTAAATCACATTGCTCCTTGAGTTTTTACTAATTCCTATGCTGACATTTGACTGGATATTTTCCCCATCCATCCACTCCACAGTGTGGGAAAGAAGACCTCCAGTATATGGGAGTTCATGTATATGTTGTGAGCACATAATCTACAGATGGAGAATGACACACCATATGTGTAAACTCTGTTACATTGTGCTTATGTCTACATGCATGAATGAACTCTTGTTTTATGTCAGCCAGTTCAGTCTAAAATTCAGTTCCCAATTTAAGTTCATTCTATCAAATGACCAATTTGATGGACATTTTGACTAAATTAGCTGGTTTTCTTTTGGCTGAATCATATCAAGGATCTAGTTGGGTATAGATACAACTTTACTAGGAATGCTGCAGCTGTGTATTCTTGGGACATGGCCAGTGGGTTGTAGGATCAGCTGTTTGTCTAAAAGTCCTGCTGCTAAGTAACTATGTCATCTGGTGGTCTTATAGGAAAAAGAATGAGCATACAACTGAATAGTTGATTCAGTTGTTTCAGCCTAGATATTACACAGCTTAAGCAGTGGACCCTGGAGGGTATATGTTTGTTTTCCCTCTACCCAGCTATAAAACTCTGTGTATGCTTATATGAAGCAGGGGGAAGGGATATCAGAGGGGAATTCCAAGGAGATGTGTTCTTCCTTCATAGTCAGGCTGAAATAGGACTATTGGACACCAAAGGTGGGATTGTTTGAGTTTTAAAATAAAAAGGAAAAAATGTAAGACATACTTCTTGGGATGTCAGCCATGTGGGAGGCGCTTCTAGTGAAGAACCTCTCTTTATTGATACAGATCATCAACTCTTTTGTACATAGCAATACTGAGGCATTAAGTGCCTAGCCCATTATCACATAGTTCATATGTGCTAGAGGTGGGAATTAAACTGAGCTCTTACTCTCTGTACTGTCAGATTTTTATTCCTGACCCCATGAAAAACCACCATTGTACCTAGTTTACATTTCTATAATTCTTTAAAATTCACACACGCCTTGCATATATCATCTTGCTTGAATGGCACAACAATCTGTGAAGAAAGTACAAATAGTTACACCCATTTTTTTTTTTTACCAGATCTGTGATTTAATGGAATGAAGAAACTTCCTGGCCCAGTAACGATTCATATGTAACTTGTAACTTAATTGTCCTGGAGCAGCGGTGCTCTGTGTGGTCTGGAGACCTCTGGGGATCCCTGAGGTCCCTTCAGTGTGTCCTTGAGATCACAATAACTTTTACAATGGTACTAAGATATTTTGATTTCTAGCATGGTAAATGCCAATAGATATAGCTCACATAAATAAAGCTCATTGGGTTTCTTAGTAATTTCAAAGAGTATAAAGGGGTCCTGAAACCAAAAAGTTGGAGAGATACCATTCCAGAGAGTTTCCTGGAAGCCTTGAAGGGGTTAACTGATTTGCTTTGGGTCACATATTCAGTGTGTGTCAGAAAAGGACTTGGAAGACTATATATGAGGCCAGTCCTCTCTCTAATCTTCCATGCTGACTCTCTTGGACATTTTTGCAGATATGGCAAGTGACAGAGAGGTTAAGCCTCTTGTCTATGGTCAAACATCTAATTTCAGAACCAGGATTAGAACACCAATTTTCTTGACTCTAGGCCTAGCACTCTATGCACCATAAAACACTGCCTCTCTCTTGCAGCTGCAAAGCAAACCTTTCCCTGACATCTTTCTTTTTTCCCATGGTGAAAATGCTAACATAATTTTGTTAGATTATGTTAGTTTCTCTTTTCTCACTGGTTTGCATTTTGGTTCTATCAGACATTAGCAGTCTTTATCAGTATCATTGTACCCAAATTGCAAATGCTTTTTTGGTCATCAATTTTCCTTTTCCTTTCTTGGGATTGGAGGTTGGTGGAGAGGGAAATTGTGTAAATTGTGTGAAAATGTTTTCAGCCTCCCCGGGATGAATGAGAAAATAAATTGCTCTGAAGTGCTCTGTGGGGGTCTATCCAGGATAATACGATGTGCAGTATTATTATTGATATTACTGGCAGTGCGATGTCGACTTTCCATCCTCAAAGGAAAAGAAAGAGAGATTTATCCACACTGAGTCCAGAAACTATTGTATAGACAATCCATTTTCTTTGGGAAGTAACAACACAATTAAGTTGTGTTAAATGAACAGTCTTGAATAGAATAAAACAAGATCTTTGAGCCTGTCTATTTATTTGTTGGGGAAGGGAAAAAGAGCAATGCAGTATCCCCCGACCCCCACAATCTCCCCCAGTCCATGACACAGTATAGAATTCTCTTCCTGCAGGTGTGTAACCTTCAACAGCAACAATTCATGTCCTAATACAAATGTATATCGAGTTAGAATGAGTCTTTACAGAGGAGATACTGCTGTTGCTATCTTTATTATGTACCATCTGTATCAAGAGATATGGTTGAGGGGTGCCCCCTCCCCCAGCCTCAATCCTTAAGGAGAGTGAAGATCTGTAGTCCTATAAATTATACCAGAATAGGTCTCTGAGTGCCAGCGCAAGGACTCCAGGTGTAGAATTTCAAATGTAGTTCAAAAGTGATTTCGGGGGATTGAATACCCATCATAGAAGGGGGGAAGGGGAGTGCTTCAGTCTCTCCTGTAATACTATACTCTTGCTGGACTGCACAAGTGTCCAATACAGAGCTGCTTATGTCTGATGAAAGACTTTTTTGCTTCCCAGTGCATTTAATTTCATTTTAGACACACATATTGCTTAGTGGAGGGGGGAGGGTGAGTTAATGTGTATGTATTTGTTGCTCTTAAGCTAGATGAATATGTCTATGTTTCTCTGTTTCTGTCTCTGTCTCTCCTTCCCTCCCTTCCCCTCTTTTTCCCTCCTCTCTCTCTTTTCCTCTGTCCTTCCTCTCTCTGTGTTTCTCTCCCTCCTGTTCTCCCTTCCCTTCTCCCTCCCTCTTCTCTCTTTTCCTCTGTTCATTCTCTCTCTCTCTCTCTCTCTCTCTCTCTCTCTCTCTCTCTCTCTCTCTCTCTCTCTCTCACACACACACACACACACACACACACACACACACACACACACACACACACACACTGTGTCTGAAGACTTCCTGAGAAGAACTCCCTCTCTGGTGTTTTTCGTATGTGTTACCAGTCCAGATGTTATCATTACCAAGGAAGTTGATTTCTGCAACATTCTTTAGTGACTCTGAATTCATTAGGATAAGAATAATTTTCTCACTGTCTTGGCTTCAACTTGACATACTCACATGGGAACATTCAAGGAAAGCTATTGCAGTCAGCAATATATTTCATGCTCTCTGGTGACACATCTGCCTTTCACTGGGCATGCTTCTTGTATCACTGATGATGCCAATGAAAAACTTATTGGATCCAGTATACATTCTAAATTAATGGTACATAGATAAGGAGGAAATACAATTGAGAAATTGGTTTGTGCATTATTTTCCTAGGGAAACCTGATTCAAACACAGTAACTATTAAGTAGCATTTTATTTCATATCTTTTCAATTATTAAAAAACTCAAACCTTGTAGCCTCTCTTCTGTCATCTTGAACTATTTAAATATTTCATTATTTTTCTTGGTTTCATGAGGAAGAGTAGACTATGTCTTGTCCAATTGGAGTAAATAGAACCTGACCTATTTAAACACACTGTTGCCCGTGAAATAGGAAATGAATAGAAGAACAGACATCAACACATATTCTCAGAATTGCCCACTGTTTTAATTAATGTAAACAAATCGCCACACTAATGAGAGCAAAAAAGACTAGAAAATGCCACCATTAAAAAGCATTTGATCTCTATCTAGCAGAGAAATGTGGCAACTATTAACAATACCACTGTAGAAGTTAAACAATTTTCTATAATATATGGAGTATGATGGTAAAATATTATGAACAATGTAGTTTCAGAAGCTGTGGAGAGAAAAATAAGTTTATAAAAAATGGTGAGAAGCTCAAATAAGTCAAATCATCCTAAGTTCACTTATGAATGAAATCAGGAGAACAAAGATAAAGATTATATGTGTGTGTATGTATTCATATATATATATATCTTTAAATATTTAAAAAAATAAACTCTCAAGTACAGAGTAGACAGAAGGTTTTAATCTTTATATCATACTCTCTGAGGAGCTGCATGAAGAAATAGAAATTAAACAAATATAGGAAGATGGATAATGGATAATACCAGATATATACAGGGGAGGTTTCTGTGGTGGTGACATAATTCTGAGGACACAGTGATTGATTCTTAAGATATGTGAAAGAGGGAAGGATACCAAAGCTTTGGGGGGAAAATCCTTGTACTTCAATGTTACCTCAATAAAGTGACTGAGAAAATAGCAGTAACTACTGACTTCCATACCTACTTTCTCACTTCTACAAAATATAAGGCACTTTTTAAAGGCACACACATGAAGTGAGGAAAACATTAATTAAATTATGGCAAGGGAGCAAGCAGACTTTTACAAATTATATATGATAGCAGATTACATCTTTATAGTTGCACAATTGACAGAAAAGAAGATTCTATTATGTTTGTTGATTATAGAAAAAAGTATTTCATTTAGTAGAGCAAAATATCGTATTGCTCTCTCTATAAAGATATTTATCTTTATTTTTAGATATATAGAGATGTTTCTAAGCATGTATAAATGTGTATATATGTGCATGTATACACACCTGCACACACAGATATGTAGGCATATATGTATATACACATGTATATATAAACATATGTGTGTATGTGTATACATACATTTTATATACACATGTATATATAAACATATGTGTGTATGTGTATATATACATTTTATATATATATATGTATATATAAATACATATTTCCTCAATAGAATGTGAGGCCCTTGATAGCGATTTATTTCCCTTTTTTTGTCTTTGTATTTCTAGTGGCTAACTTATTGTCTGGCATGTAATAGACATTTAATAAATATTTACTTATTGATTTGATGTTCAAACCTTTGGAATTTAGGCAAATTGGAAAATGCCGCTTGATATAAATAAAATGGTATCTATTTTTTTTTTTCATAGCATACATTTTTTTGGGAAAAAGAAACCTAGATTTTTCTAATGAATTTGGTTGCCATGGACAGTAGTGGGTATTCCTTGGAGTCCTTTAAACAGAGGTTGGATAACTGTTGTTAGGTATGTTAAAGAGTCTCTGTGAGTTTCTGAGTTAAGGAAGTGTCATTGCCTCAGAAAGAAACAATTTGGTTAGGGGTTTGTTGTTTCTTACAATTAATGACTATTCATTATAACTAATCATTGAGTTGATGGTTGTCCCCAGCTGCTGACTGGACAGTGTTTGCTCTGCATGTCATCATCCAAGACAAGTGAAACTAGAGCAGGGGACTAAATAATGTTGAGCCAAAATAAAGAAATTGCATTTTCTATATAAAAGGCATTATTATATTTGATGTCAAGGGAGGAACTAATAATATAAATGAAACATGATTCCTGCCTTGATAGACAATAAAATCTAACTGAAAAGATTTTACAAGACAATAGTAGCTGGTGGTCATATAGCATTTTTTTTTTTTTTTGGTGAGGCATTTGGGGTTAAGTGACTTACTTGCCCAAGGTCACACAGCTAGTTAAGTGTCAAGTGTCTGAGGCTGGATTCGAACTCAGGTTCTCCTGAATCCAGGGCCAGTGCTTTATTCACTGCAACACTTAGCCACCCCAGTTTTATAGCATTTTAAGGTTCAAACATACATATTAGTTCATTTGATACTTATCACAATTCTCTGAAAAAAATAATATAGGTAATATTGTCCCCATTATAGAGATGATGAAACAAAAGCATACAAAAGTTGGGTGACTTGCCCATGGTCATACAACCATTGAGTGTTCAAGGTGGGATTCGAATCCAGGTTTTCTTTTCTTTCTTTTTTTTTTTTTAGTGAGGCAATTGGGGTTAAATGACTTGCCCAGGGTCACACAGCTAGTAAGTGTTAAGTGTCTGAGGCTGGATTTGAACTCAGGTTCTCCCGACTCCAGGGCCAGTGCTCTATCCACTGTGCCACCTAGCCGCCCCAAACCCAGGTTTTCTTAATGCCAAGTTCAAGTCTTTTTCCATTAAACAAACAATAGTGTCACTAAGATAGGTATTTCCTCCCTAACTAAAAAATAAATTAGAATATGAGGAGCACTGTGAGAGTCAGAAGAGACCAGCTTCCTGGCTGGCTGATTCAGGGTGGAGGGCAGTGGGAAGAGCCCTGAACTCAGAGTCACAAATGCCAAAGTTTTAGTCTCAGTTTTGCCACTTTCTAGACAGGAAATTTTTTGAGAATCCCTTGGACAATAAAGAGATCAAATGAGTCAGTACTTAAAGAACTTATACAGACTACTCATTGGAAGGACAAATACTGAAGGTAAAACTAAAATACCTTGGTTACATTAAGAGAATACTAGACTCATCAGAAAAGTCCCTCATATTGGGAAAGATTAAAGGACTATGCAGAAGGGGATGGCTAAGGATGAGATGGATAGTATCATGGAAGCAATGAACATGAGCTTGGAAAGATTATGGGAGATGGCGGAGGATAGAAGTGTACTATGGTCCAGGAACAGTTGGATGTGACTGAACAAATGGACAACAAATAGCTGTGAAATGGAATATCAGTTAACTACTCTGGGTCTGTTCCTCATCTGCAGAATGATGATAATAATACAGTGTCCCAGAAGGCTCAGTGCAATTTTAAGCTTTAATTCCTTAAATAATAGCTAACATTTATATACCATTTACTATGTGCCAGATATTGTGTCAGGTAAGTACTTTAAAATAATTATCTCATTTGATCCTCACAACAACTCTGGGAGGTAGATTTATTATTATCCTTTCTTTACAGATGAAGAAACTGAGGCAAACAGAGATTAAGTGACTTGCTCAGGGTCACACAGCTAATAAGTGTCTGAGTAGAGATTTGAACTCAAGTCATTTTGATTCCAGGTCCAGCACTCTATCTACCTCCACCTAGCTTAAATACCTTAAAACTGTTAAGATTTTTGGTACATCTGCCATTTGTTCTCTCTATTTCACTGGGTCATTGTAGGAATAGAATGAGGCAGTGAACATACATGATTTGTAAATTAGCAATCAATAGATCAGGGCAGGTGATTATTATGGGGCAGTACTTACTACCTTATGCATATCCTGACTTTTTTAGATGGGTTGCAGGCTCCAATAGTTGTCTGCTTAGTAAGAGAAATTATTATAGCAAGTTTTAAAGAGAAACAGCTAGCTATGCTTACCAACAACGATCTGCTGACATTGCTTATTATTTCCTTTTCCCGGTGGTAGGATGCTGATAAGTAAAGGTCAATGACCCTCAGGGGAGAACTTTGAAGGCAGCCTCATGCTTAGAATCTTAATATCCTCACGACATTCATGATTGAGTATTCTCAAAAGGGAAAACTCATTCCAGTAACAAAATGTTAAGAAGAGTAGCAGAGAAGTAGGCTTAGCATGCAGCACATTTGAAAGCAAAACCTGAGAAAGGGAAAGTAAAGGCATGAAAAGCAATCAGTCTTTCTCTATTTAAAGACTGACCTTGGTCCTAAGGAGGGAAAAATCAGAAAGTACAGTACTTTGGCCACTGAGTTAAAGCTTCCCTGCTGACCACTCACCTTTCTTATTAGAATATTTTCTTTGTTCCATTGGGTCATTGTTGAATCGAATCTAATTCTCTCAATCTAGGAACATTTATTAAGCACTTATTATGCTCTAAGACCTCAATTAGATGCTGGGGATGCATAGATCAATGAGAAATAGCTCCTTACCTCAAAAACTGATATTTTGTCAGGGAAACAATAGGTAAACACATGAGTTAATACAAAGAGGTAAATACAAGGCAATTTCAGGAAGGATAAGAAGTGCTCACCACTGAGGGCATCAGGAAAAGCCTCAGGCAGGACCTGGATGTAATAGTCCAAGTTAGACCAATGAGGGCCTGCAACAGTGTTTTAGAAATAACCCTTCTGAATTCTCACTCTGGTTATTATTATTGTTATTTTCAGGTTTTTGAACTTCCTTTTATTAATTGATTCTATATAATTGCTGAGATCTTGGGACAAGATTTGTGTTGCCTTTTTTTGTCTTGGTAAACTCATTGCCTGTAACTACTTGATATGTAGTAGGTGTTAAATGAATGAATTGTAATTCTTTTTGTCAGCTCTAAAGAATCCTAGAATGTTAAAGCTAGAGGGGATCCTTAGAAATATTATAATCAAACTTCTTCAATTTATGGTTGAGACTATGGATCTGGAGAGGGGGAGCAACTTTTTTAAGGGCTTATACAAAGGTAGAGAGAGAGGGGGAAATGATAGCTTGGGTTTTGACTCATAATCCCATGTTCTTTATGTTAGCATAGGATCATGCACAAATAGACAATTAATAGGGAATGGCTAAACAAACTGTGGTACATGATGGTGATGGAATATTATTGTGCTATAAGAAATGAAAAGCAGGATGATTTCAGAAAGGCCTGGAAAGACTTGTATGAACTTATGTATAGTGAAGAGAGCAGAACTAAGAGAACACTGTCCACAGGAACAGAAATATTGTTGAAGAACTGTGAAAGATTTAACTACTCTCAACAATACAATGATCCAAGATAATCCCAAAGGATTATTGATGAAACATACTATCCAGCTCCAAAGAAAGAACTGATATTGATGGAACACAGACTGAAGCATCCTATTTTTTACTTTCTTTTACTTTTTTCTTTTATTCAAGTTTTCATACACAAAATGACTAATATTACCGGTAATGTTTTACATAATTGTACATGTATAACCTATATCTAATTGCTTACTGCCTCAGGGAGGGAGGACAGAAGGGAAGGAAGGAGGGATAAAAATTAGAACCCCAAACTATGAATAAAAATGTTTATTACTTAAAATAACAAGTAGACAATTAGCATGTTTTTGATAATGCTATCATCCACCCATTCATTATATATTTACTGAATACTACTTTGTGGAAAACATTAAAAGGAAATACCATTTTCAATGAATCCATAAGAATATAAGATATCTTTTGTCGAAGTTTTTTATTATAATTACCATCACCTCACAATAATTATCCTCTGTATTTGTCAATACTTTTAATATATAAATTTTGGAATTAACAAATTTCTCCTTAACATATGACTCATAATTTTGTTGTCAGTCAGATGAGATTTAAGGCTTTCCACTCCTCTTCAACTTTACTTCCTCTCTTCCTCCCTCCCTTCCTTCCTTCCTTCCTTCCTTCCTTCCTTCCTTCCTTCCTTCCTTCCTTCCTTCCTTCCTTCCTTCCTTCCTTCCTTCCTTCCTTCCTTCCTTCCTTCCTTCCTTCCCCTGTCTTTGGCCTCATTTTCCTCACCTGTAAAATGAGGAGGTAGGACTTCTAAGGTGCCTTTCAGTTCTAGATATCTATTTCTTATTTTGTTAATTTGGGTGTTTTAGATTATTATAAGTAATCACTCATTTCTTTAAATGATCAGTTTTGTTACCATATAATTATAAATGGTAGTTTCTGTTAATTCCTTCTATCTCATTTCTGTTCAACACAAATTCACTATAAATATTTTTTATTTTATTTTCTTTGCTTTTGCTCACCACATTAACTAAAGGCTTATAGGGCTATAATATTTTTAAAAAATCTTTTAGTTTTATTTCTACAATGTATGTCACCAGTTTTAAACTTTTATTTCTAAGGGTTTTATCTGTTCTTGTTTGGGGATTTCAATTTTTAAAATTTAAAGGTTCAAAAATTGGGTGCTCAGTTTATTCATCCTCTTTGTTTATGTTTTAATAATGTATGTTTTCAGAGATATCATTTTCATTCAAGAACTTCTTTAGCTGAATACTCAAAATGTTTGTATGCTGTCTCATTGCCATATTCTATTTGCATAATTATTAAATGCATTTGTGATTTGTTCTTGGACCCATTCATCATTCAAGATTACATTATTTAGTTGTCATTTAGGTTTGCATCTTTTGTTTGCATTTCCTGTATTATTATTTAAGAAATATTTTCCTTTACTATTTTTATTGCTTTGTGATTTGTAAAAGATGCATTTTTCATTTTTTCAGTATTTTTATATTTATGCTTTCTCTTTCATTTAATGAATAATTTATTTTATAAAGGTACATATTCTGTTTTATAAAGGTATGTATAATTCTTATGGTTCGTCCATAAATAAAATTCCTAGTCTATAAGCACACATTCTTTATGAGACAGATATTTTTAAATTTTGTCTTTTAAAAAAATTATCTAGCTCTTAAATAGAAATATCAATGCCCCTTACTATTACTGTTACTATTTATGTCTTTTTGTAATTTAGTTACTTTTTTCCTTTAGGAATTTAATTGCCATTTCATCGGTGCATCTAAGATTAATAATGATATTTTAAAATTTACTATGATGCTTTTAAACATAGTGTAGTTTCTGTATTTAATTCTTGACATTGTGAATATTTTATTTTGCCTTGCCTGATAGTACCATTATAATTTCTTCATTTTTTGAAACTGTTTACATAGGAAATTGTATTCCAGTTTCTCTTTTTATGTCTTTTTTTTTGAATGTGTATTTTATATGTAGCAAATTATTAGGTTATTTTTTTCTTACACACTCTCATATTCCTTTTAATTTGATTGAAGAATTTGAAATTTGTATTTAAGGTTATACATGCTAGGTTCACATTTTCTCTACTTCTTTTGTATTAAATTTGACTTTTTCCTCCTTCCCTTGTTATGTCAGAACTTTGACTTTATGATTAATTTTTCTTGCATTAGTTTGGTTCTTGTCCTTTCCCACATTTTCTTTTTCTGACTTTCAGTTTGCTTTAATTATTATTTCTTTATGTTTATTTATCTGCTCTTTATCCATTTTGACCTTTTCCTCACTTTGATCAGATTTTTATTCAAAATCCTTCCTTCTTATTTGTCATTCTCCTATCTAAATTCTTACTTTGAGTAGCATTCATTTGTGGTAGCATTTTATGAAAAGTGTTTATTTACTTCATCCCCTTCCTCATTGCTTCTGCTATCTAGGGCATTGTCAATCATATCCCATCCTTTCTTCAAATTATTATTTGTGTAATTATTTTGTTTTGTTTGTTGTGGCTCCTTATTTTTCTGGAACTCACTCCCTGAAATATCTACTCATGAAAAAGACGGTGAGGTGCAATGGAGATCAATTTGCATTCTGACAAGAGACATTTCTGTTCCATTTCTTTACAATTAGTCATAATTCAACCTCCATGAGGAAATATATTTCTAACCTATCAATCTGTCTTACACTTCAATCCTAGATGCTGACCACTGTTCTCCTATGAAGGATGCCATTTTGGGAAGCATGAGCCTTACTTATAGAAGTGATCTTTGAAGTGCCCAATCCTCCTAACCCTCCCCTCTCCCACCCCATGCAACATACCTGCCATTAGGATCTTGTAAAACAACCCACTCTACTTTAGACTATGGGAATGTACTCCTACTGGACCCCATAATCCCATCTTTTAGGGCAAAAGCAAAATGCTACTAGCAACCCACTCTCTTCTCTCAGTTGCTCTTCTCTCTTACTCAACCAAATTTTCCCATAGTTCTTTATACTTGTTGAGAGAATTATGTAATGAAATTACTATCATTTGCTTCTTTATACCTAGGTTGGGTGAGAGTATACCCTCCTTTAACTACCCTCAAGCAAAGTCCTGTGCTATTGACTTATCTATAAGGGATTTAGGGTTTTATTCTATAGAATATATATTATAGTTTAAACTGTTAACGATATCTCATTCTTCATCACCTTCTTTCCCCAATATGTCCCTAAAATTCCTAATACCTTGAGAGTTATACCTTATAAAAATTAAAAGGGGAAGCTAGGTGGTACAGTGGATAGAGCACCGGCTGTGGATTCAGGAGGACCTGAGTTCAAATGTGGCCTCAGACACTTAACACTTACTAGCTGTGTGACCCTGGGCAAGTCACTTAACCCCAATTGTCTCACCAGAAAAAAAATTAAAAAAGAAGAAAATAAAAAGCACTTTGGCAAAGTAACAAACACAGTGCTCAAACCTGCATGTATTTTGTAATGTTTGATATTGATAGACCCACAGTTCTTCAAAAAGGGTATTAGGATCATCCTTATATTTCTTCTTTGAGGTCAAGCTTATTCAGTATAATCACATGGTAGTCAGTTTTGATTTTTGTTGTTATTATTGTTTTTCCCATTTATAATCACTGTATATAGTGTTTTCCTGATTTTGCTTACTTCAAAATACATCAGTTCATGTCTTCCCATACCTAACTGTATTCTTTGTATTCACCAATATGGATCTTAGTCTTTCCTAGAATGAACAAATCAATTCCTTCAAAGTTTTCTCATACAACATTTTGTTTTTCTAAGGCCCCCTCATCCCTGAGTTTAGCCTCCTGCGGATGCCATCTAGTGTTCAATGATCTTCCTTAAAATATGGTACCTGTTACAATATTTAAGATATGGCCTGGTCAAAACTAAATGCATTGGGATTACTACCATGATTTGAACAATACTTCTATTAATTCAGCCCAGGGTTGAAATTGTTAGTTAATAAAATGCTTTTTGTATGCCAAGTAGCCCGTCTTTTTATCAGTCACAGTGATGATTCATGGTAAGCTTCTGGCTGACTAAAATCACCTACATTTCCAAATTATTGCTGTTAAGTCATGCCCCCCATTCTGTACTTAGGAATATAGGATCATAGATCTAGAGCTGGAAACAACTTTAGAATTTGTCTAGTTTGGCTCCCTCATTTCTGATAGATGAAAAAAAAAAAGACAGACTTAGAGGGAAGTGACTTGCCCGATGTCAGTAGTTAGAATTTGAACCTAGGTCCCCTGACTCTATATTCCATTTTCTTTTGGAATTGATTTTATTTTGAGTCAATTGGGCTTTTTGGAAGGTATATGTAGCACTTCATTTTTATCCTTAACTTTATGTGTCATCGAAACACCAAGTAAATTCATTCCATTCAAATATTTTTTCAGAATTAAACTATTTAACATAATTGTTTGATTGCATTGGCTCATTAATTTAGTAAGAAAAATAGAAGGAGTAACTGGTTACCTAGGTTGATATAGCTTTATACATATGTCTATAGAAATGTGTGACAGTATTCCTGAATTGCTTCAGAGACTGAAATCAGCATTCTCTATCCAGTAGTGCATAACTATCTTTCATGATATACACCCCTTGTCATTTTTATTACAGTCTTCTTGCTGTAGGGCCTAATTTTCTCGTGTTGAGAATGCAGTTGCCATTTACATGCCTTATTAGTGCTGGGATGGTGAAGAAAATTGTCCAGTTACCTCTGGAGACTTACTGTCTTATAAGCTTGGCTTGTATAGAATCAGAGAATCCTAGATCTTGGGACAAGCACTTAGAATTTCAGAAATCAGGGCTTCAAAGCAAGACTGTCATTATTCATTCTAAGAACAGAGGCAGATTGTTTTGAGGATTTCCAAAGAAACATAATATTTCATATCAACTTTGATCCAAAAGAAAATAAATGATTCAGGCAAAAAAAAAAAAGAAAAAGAAAAACCAATGTTATTTGGAACCCAAAATAAGGTATCTATTCCTTCCTCTCTGCTTTATTTTTAAAAATTGTCTCTGGCCCAAATCAGATTTCTTACTGTGCTCTTAGTGACCATTTAAAAAGAAATCAACCCATTTTTATTGGGTGTCAACTATGTGTAAGGCATGGGGATACAAGGATAATCAAGGTCCCTACCCTCAAGGCATTTGAAGTAAAGTCATGACTTTAAGGCTAGTAGGGATCTTAGAATTCATCTAGCACAACTTCCTCATTTCATAGATGAAGAACTCAGTTTCTTCTTGCATTTTCAGGTTTTTTTATCTTTTTTTTGGTGCAGCCATATCTACCTATGGCATATCTCCTTTGTAGAGTGTAGAAATGGAAGCATTAAGGTTTCCACCAAGTCATTACCTGAAAGTGCTGTTAATCACAATGTCATATGCTTAGCATTCTATATTTGTAAGAGACTTCAAGGGAAGAAATAAATGAAAGAAAGAAAATAGGGTATGGTAAAGACAGAAAACCCTGCATTGGGTAGTAGGTTGGACTTGCTGACTTCTCAGTTCCATTTCAACCCCAAAATTCCTTGAGGAACCTTTTTTTGGGAAAAAAGATATTAATCCTTCCTTGGGGGAAGGAAAACTTGTTCATTAAATAAAATCAAGAAATTGATATTTTACCACATTTGCTGAACTCTATTAAAAACATCCTGGATAATGTATATTTATGTGCTGTTTCTCACATTTTCACACTTGGGTAAAATTATCTTTGCTCAACCCCTTAAAAACCAAAGAAACATGTTTTACTATTACTGACATATAATTTTAAGGGAAAGAATTCCTAAGTTTTCAATATTTTCCATGATCATGGCAATTTATTTTAAGTTTCAACTGGTTTAAACCTGCGAGAAGAGAAGGGGAAACAGTTGACAGAATGAAAGAGTTGTAGCTATAAGCCATAATGCTTATGCCCCACTTGAAAATAATTCATTTACATACATGAAAGGTTCTGTTTCTTTCCACAATTCAGATATGTAGTGATCCTTTCTTTTTCTTCCTAAGCAATAAGTCATACTTATTTTTTTTCAAATAGAGAAACATTTGTTTGGCCACTGTACTTGGAATGACTTAAGTGCTAGGTGTCTTCTCTCAGGAATCATTACTTTGGAGTGGTATTTAAAGGATTCCCAGCAGTATTTGTTTTGATGATTTTCAGGTCAGCATCCAGGTTTTTCTTTGTGTAGGAAGAGAGGATAGGCCCATGTCACTGAAATGGTAAAAGTAGAGATGGCAAGAAAGCCATGGTGATGAATGATAAATACAGAGCAGCCAAGGCCAGGACAAGCCAGATAACGGATGTCCAATTTTACAGGGTGCACCAACTTTTAACAGTTCCATTTCTAATGAGTTAAAGACCATCCTTTGAAAAATGACTTCCCATTTCCAACCTATAATGAAACTAAAATAGTGCCAAGACAGATGAGATAGTGCCTTGAGTAATCCATTATGAAGCTGGCTGAGAAATAAACTCATTTGTTTCTCCCACTAGGCTGATTCTTCTTACATAAAGTAACTGTGTAATCATCTTAAATCCTGAATGGACTAGAGAGGATGGTGGAATGGGGACTTCTGATTCTTATATTTCCATCAGTCTCCAGCTGCTCATCAACAAAAAAGAGGAAGTCAGCCAACATCCAGTTTCTCATGACTGCATTAGGCATTCAGGCATACTTACGAAAAGTTCCATGTTTTGGTGAGCTGTGTCCTAAATGTATTCACCAAACTACTAGATTTTTTTAAAACAAGGCATGAGGCAAGTCTGTTGGCCAAATATTTTGTGAATTTGAATAACATAAAGCTAGAAAGTTCAGTTTTCCCCACTGTTTTGGGTTATGTCTATATGAAGCTTTTTTTTTCAGTTAAATCTTCCTGGTTTAAATTTTTTTTTAATTTCTTAACTTAGTAACCTTCAAAAAGTAGTTCAAAAAAGCAAAGAAAAAAATTTTAAAGGAAGAAATATAAAACATAAATTTATTTTTTTATTTCTTAGATTTCTTCACTGAGGCAGATAAAGTTTTATTGGATGGTCTTAGAGAATTGTCATAATTAGTCAGTGAACATTTATTAAGCACCTACTATGTGTCTTGTACTGTGCTAAGCTCTGAGGATACAAGTAAGAAAAGAATGACAGTACCTGCCATCAAGGAGCTTACAAGAGAATGGAGGAAGACAAAAGACAAAAGAAGGATGAAAAGTAGGAGAGATGATGGTGGAATCTATTGTGACGAGAAAAACTGGTGGGAAATGTCTAGTTGGCTGATTTGGGAGCCCTCTTTAAATGGAGGTTTTAGGAGTTCTTTGCTTTGCCCTCCAGAACTCTAATCAGAGAGGCAGAGGGTATTGAGGGTACTAATGAGAAATCAATATATTTATAAACTTGATTACTAACAATTTGCTTTTTAAAATATATATTGACCATAGCAAAATATAAATTATGTCCAATTTGCTTCCATACAACCCATTCAGCATGCCATGAAATTGATCCAACAACAACACAAATTCTAGGTTCTAGTTCTACTGTCAGTAAGACCTTGGGCCAGTCACTTAATATTCCAGTCTCAGTTTCCTTATCTATAAGCTGTGGCTACTTATGTGGTTACAGAGTGCTTTGTAGTGGAAAGAGCTCTGAAGGATATGGATTCAAATCCTAGCCCTAACTTCATTTAGCTAATACCTAGAATGAGAGGGCTAAACTAGATGGCCACTAAAGTCACTCTAAGCTCTAAATTAGTGATGTTTCATCCTTTGTCCAGCCTACTCGTTTCCTAAAACAATTGAGAAGATAGAATGTGAACATGTGCTTGAAAAACTATCTAGCATTATGTACACTATAAGTTTATATTATTTTGATCTGGTGATTTTTATCATGTTTAGGCCCAGACAACTAAAAAAATCATATATGTAGAGAGATATAGAGTACTCTATATTTTATATTTATTTCAAAATTTTAAATAACATTTCAATGATATAATCAACTATACTTGTTTAGTAACTACAATACTTACCTTAATTTCAGTGCATGACAAATTTTCTTTCTCTTGAAATCTTCAAGATTCTGTGCCCATACATTTTAATTTATTTTTCCTATTGTGTAGTTGTACTTAATGTGTTTTATTATTCTAATTAGTTTTTTGGCTTTGCCTTATTTCACAAAAACATTTTTTTAGAGTTAATTATATTCCTTATACTTATTGTTCTGAACTGCTTTCTAGTTTCTGTTAGATGTAATACAGATGAGTTTATTTAACTATTCCCCTATCTTCAGCTATTCAGGTTGTTTCCAGTTGCAGATTATGAGGATAAAATAGAAAAGAGGTCTGCCATCCTTGGGGGCCAGTTTGAGTAGGACAATACTGCTATTCCTTCCTTCCTTTTTCTTTCTTTCTTTCTTTCTTTCTTTCTTTCTTTCTTTCTTTCTTTCTTTCTTTCTTTCTTTCTTTCTTTCTTTCTTTCTTTCTTTCTTTCTTTCTTTCTTTCTTTCTTTCTTCTTTCTTTCTTTCTTTCTTTCTTTCTTTCTTTCTTTCTTTCTTTCTTTCTTTCTTTCTTTCTTTCTTTCTTTCTTTCTTTCTTTCTTTCTTTCTTTCTTTCTTTCTTTCTTTTTCTTTCTTTCTTTTTCTTCTTCTTCTCCTCCTCCTCCTCTTCTTTCTCCTCTTTTTCTTGCTTCTGCTCCTTTTCATTCTTCTTCCTACTTGACTATGCCTTTAAACCCAAATCACTTACTTTCACTGATTAGCCAATAATAGGTCCCAGCCCAAGCCTTTCTTGATCATTGTTTGGGTTTTGATGGTTTAGAGTGAATGTAAATAGCAATTTTTTTTTTGTTTTGGCCAGAAACTCTGAGGGTCTTCCCCTCCCAAATTGATTCTTTTTGTGATGGCAAACTAAGCCATCTTTTGTCTCAATTCTTACCTAACCCTTAATCGCCAAATGGGCCTTATGTCAGACAAACTGAGATTTGGGAAAGTCATGAGCTTAAAAAAGCCAAGGTCTTCCAATATATCAGCACTTGTTTTGGATTACATCTAGCCACTGGACTCCAGTGACTCTGGAGGAGAGAGTAAGGCTGATGACTTTGCACAGCTCTGCACTATATCCAATTCACTCATAAGTTGAGACCCTCATGATGTTAGTGGTTTTTTTCCACAATGAAGGATGAATAACAAAGGGGAGGGATTGTGCTCTAAATAGTCTGGTATCATAGAAGTTGGTCTGGTGTATTTTAGGAAAAAACATCCAAATTTTTTCCCAGTCTCATTCTTCACTTTCCTGAAGACATGTTTTCTAGCTGATATTTCTAACATCAAAATACAGTCTTAGAAAGAAAGAAAGAACAGTCTTAGTGAGGAAGTGTTTTGGAAGGTGGTTTGAAGAAAAGTTGGGGTTTACTTGTAGATTTTCCTTATTCATTTATACTGAGCATGTCTTAAAGTTTGCCGTCATTTTTTTATGTTAGGAAATACATACAGTAATTATTTTTAACATAAGTTATTTTTTCTATTAAACTTGAAATTCAGCTTTTGAATTGTATTAAAACTTAAATTAGGCGAATTTATTTATTATTTGTAGCATTTCCTACAGATGTTGGATCTCCTGAGTAATTTTATTCTTGTAGCATCTGTTTTCAGAGGGGATATGAATCAGAACAAGATTCTATAAATAAAGGACAGACATAAATGGAGCTATCTCAGCCAAATTGCAGGTCAGGCCACAAAAATTCTACTTAAATAATTTTAGTTGTGCTTGATCTTAGTTCTCATTTCCTTTTCTAACCTTTAGGAGTAAATTGCCATTTTAACATTTCCCAGTGGGAGATACATTTTAGTGGGAGTGAAATAATTTTTATCTACCCATAGCTCACTGCATCACTCAGGGGGTTATGAATTCATGTGGATGAGTGCTGAAAATTTATTTGCCTGTAAAAAGTTTTACTAGTCCTTTCAACTCTTGCTAAAGTCATGGTGATTTTATATCTGGTAAGAGAGATATTGTAACATGGAAAAAAAGGACATATCCCCGTCTTTACACACACATATATATAGAGCCACATAGAAGATGATATTTACAAATGTGTGGAATTGTGGGATTCATTATAGAAATGCATGTATTTTATATGTTTATATTATATGTACAAATTATTTGTGCATGTATACGGGCACATATATATATATATGTATGTGTGTATGTATGTGTATATCTATATCTATCTATCTATCTATATATAAGTTTAAGATTTCTTTTTATTTTCAACCTGATTCATCATTTCACTTCTCTGGAGTACTAAAGAGGAAACAAGCTCACAGAAGTTGGGTCTAAAAATTTTTTTAAAAGGTGGGGACAGCTAGGTGGCACAGTGGGAAAAGCACTGGCCCTGGATACAGGAGGACCTGAGTTCAAATCCGGCCTCAGACACTTGAGCCTTACTAGCTGTGTGACCCTGGGCAAGTCACTTAACCCTCATTGCCCTGAAAAAAAAAATGGATCTAAGTGATAATAAATGCCAGAATTGGTACTAGAATCCTGATGTTTTAGTTCAAACATAGTTCAGTGTTCTTTTGTTAACAGGATAACATTTCTCAAAATTGTTTTGAGATTCATAGCCCATTCCACATTTTGAAGAATGCCATTTTTCAATTACCAAGCATTTACTCCCCCTTTTCTGCCTCATCTCTTTAATAAAAAGAAAGAAAAAGGGAAGAAAAGGGAATAAATATCTGTATAGCCCCTATTCCATGTCAGGCACTCTGTTGAATGAGTTTTGCAAATATTATCTCATTTGATCTTCACAACAAGTCTGCAAGATAGGTACTATTGTTATCCCCATTTTACATTTGAGAATATTGAGGCAAACAAGAGGTTAAGTGATCTGTTCAGGGTCACAGATCAAGTTGGTGTCTGAGGCTGGATTTGAAAAGAAGGAAGGAGGGAAGGAAGGAGAAGGAGGGAGGAAAAGAGAGAGAGAACAAAAAGGCAGGAAACCTTTATCAGTTTGCTGAAGCCTAAGGATCTCCTTTCTCAGAATAATGTATTTAAATGCATAAAATAAAATTTATAGGATTAATTCAATTTAGTAAAAATATATTAAATGCCTATCCATCATGAACATAGCACAGAGTTTATAGGAGGGAGTAATATGGGCTAAAGCTGGACAGGCAGGGTAGAACCACATTATGGAGGGCCGTAAATGCTGGGAGAAGCTGTTTGACCTTTATCTAGGCTATAGGGAGTCACTGAAGATTGTTGAACAAAGAAATGGCAAAACTAAATCTATGGATAAGGAAGATTATTTTGTTACTAGTATGAAGAATTTATTAGATAAAGGAAAATTTAGAGGCAAAAAGATCTATTGGGAGGTTATTTCTGGAGTGTAGGAATGCTTATACAATCCTCTGCTAGAGTAGTGACTGTGAGAATAGATGGCAGCAGCTAGGTGGCACAGTGGATGGAGTGGCAGGCTTAGTAAGGAAGACTCATTTTCCTCAGTTCAAATCCAGCCTCAGACACTGACTAGCTGTGCGACCCTGGACAAGTCACTTAATCTTGTTTACCTCAGTTTCCTCATCTATAAAACAAACTGTAGAAGGAAATGACAAACCACTCCAATGTCTTTGCCAAGATGGGATCACAAAGATTGGGACATGACTGAAACTACTAAACAGCAACAATAACAAAAGTGTTTTTTTAATTGTCCTCATTGGGCACAGCACAAACCAGTATCATCCATGTAAATGAATATGATTCTGTGATTATGAACCATGAATTTGGTTTCCAATATACCTTAGATGCTAAGTCCTCCATTAGGTTTCAAGGAAGACAATATCCCTCTTAATACCTCAGTGCTTAGTTACATGAACCTTTTTAAAAATGGATGGAGCAGGTGGAATGAAATGGAAGCAAGTTGACTCAGTTTCTGTCACTGCCTTTAGGAGTCTACATTCTGTGGTTGGGGTCTGATCTTTGGTTTTACAAAAATGGTGGCTGTATATCAGTCAGGAACCAAGTTTCTTTCATTAGGGATGAGTTGGGCTGCAACAGTTCCCTGGGAAGAAAAGCTTGAAATTTCAAATAATACAATTCCTTGCTTAACTGTATGAACAGCCAACCTGTGAATGTCCTTTCTATTAAGCAAACATGGTATTACCAAGACAGCTGGGGTGAACATCAGTTTATGTTCAGGCTTAGGCAACACACACAGAGCTGAAAGACGTGATATAGCCCCTTGAACAAATGTGCCTCCTCAGCAAATGTGATGCCAATTGCCATTCATATATTGCATTAAAAAGAGAAGAAAGGCAACCCAACCTTGCTAAACCAACAAAGGTGTTTGAAAAGGTTTCTATTCATTCTCATCATGTTCCACAGCTGCCAGTTTAAATAGCTGGTGACTAAAGGAGGCGTTACCCAGGGGCAGGCAGGTATTGTATCTGGGAAGCCTACCCTTATTCTTCCTAAGCAATGGCCTGCAAGGAATGTTTGAGTCACTAATCCCAAGGAGACAAAAAGAGAGTCCAGGAATTAAAGCTGATTATCATTATTTGGGGGGGGGGGGCTAGAGTGAGGTATAGCTGCTGAAAATAAAGCAAGGGGAGAAAAGGGTAAAGAATTAGTAAAAGATGACTAAATTCCTTGATAAGGTCAACCTTTTAATTGCCTCTTCAGTCATAGAAGGGTCAACATCATTCTTCTTTACCTTTGCTTTTGCTTTAACTTAGAAAGCTCTCTGTAGCTCTTTATATTGACTCCTTTCTGTATTTCATAAAGCTCCATCTCCAGGTCAAAACTGAATCCCTAAGATGGTAGCAAGATGGCTTTAGAATTATTCTAATGATTTCTACTAACTGACTACATAGAGGTAGGTTTAAACGTATTGTGAAAAGGGTTCAATAAATATCTATTACATTCCAGCCACTATCTCGAAGATTGGGAATACAAAGTAAAAAATGAAAATAGTTCTTCATTGTCAAAAAAATTCTACTGGAAGAAGCTTCATGTGCATAGAAAAGTAAATGAAAATATACATGAAATAAATACAAAGTAATTTAGGGGGAGTGCTAACAATTGGTAGGAGTTTAGAGTAGGGATTTAGGAGTGGCACTTGGGACTTGGATGGGTCTAGGATTGGTAAGAGGCAGAAGTGAAGAGGGAGAATATTCCAATTATGCTGACAACCTGTGGAAATATCTAGAGACAAGAAGTGAGGTGCTATGTACAGAGACAGTAGACAGGGAAATTTTTCTGGGACATAAATTGCAACTGACTTAGATTGGTGTCCCCTTTGCAATCTACTAAGAATTAGCACCTTCATCTTGTTATGAGAGAAGAGAAACAATTAAAAAACACAGAATCCCCCCAAAACCCAACCACCTCCTATATTTAGAAAGGACCTTGAATTTGGTCTAGTTTTAGATTTAGGACAAATGGTATTTAAACTATAATATGGTCTTCAGCTGGTGTACCTTAAAGCTTATATAGAAGATTTCAAAATAGTCTATGCCAATGTTTTCTTTTTGCCAGGTATGTATTTCCTAATATATGTGAAACATTTTACAACCATAAAGTGTAATATAAATTTTGATTATTATTGCAAAAATTAAATCATTTTGTATTAGTTCAACAAAGTCTTGAGTGAATTTTACCTCATATACTTGAAGTTCTTCTGGTGAAAGCAATCCCAACTATTAAGGTTGGCACAATACTAACTGAGGCTCCAAGGTTATCTGGAAATGTTATAATGTGAAAGGTCAAAGGAATGTGAAAATAAAAAGAAGGTAATAGGAACCATATCTGACGTACCTTCTTATCCCCAAAGGTATCTAGAATATTTATTAAAATAAATTGAAGGAAGTCTTAAGATTGCATGTTTTTATGGCTTATCACTTTTTTATGATACCTTACTGGAACTTCTCTCTCTGCCTCTCTGTTTCTCTCTCTGTGTCTGTGCATACACATACAGGTACACACATAAAGGTATGCATACATATACACATATGTATGTATATATACATATTTACACATGCATATATACGTTATAATATTCCATTTTAATAAATGTTGTTCCTAGAGGTTAAGTGTACCCCATGTTTAACTCTTATCTGCAGAATACCCTAGGGCCTTATGAATACTCAGGAATATTAAATTAAGGCAAGAAAAAGTTAAGAATTAAGAGCATTAGAGTGAAATTAGATTTAATAAATAATTATATAATTATTAGATTGCCTGTTGGTTTGGTCCTTTCTTTGAAATTTGTATATTCTAGTCCCTTGAATGCTAAACAGATGATCTTGTATTTTATCTTGGAGGCAATAGGGAGATGCTTGAGTTTATTGAGTAGGAGTGGGGGTGACATGGTTAGACCTGTACTTTAGCAAAATAACTTTGGTGGCTAAATAGAGAATGTATTGTAGTAGGGAGAGACTTGAGACAGGCAATCTCAGTCCCAGGCTAAGGCAATAATCCAGGTGTGAGGTGATAAGGGCCTATATCATGTTGAAAAGGTGAAATCAACAGGCTTTGGCAACAGATTGGACACAGAGATTGAGGCATAGTGAGGAATCTTGGATGGTTCCTTGGTTACAAGTCTGAGGGACTGGAAGGATGGTGTCACCCTCTACAGTAATATAAAAGGTAGAAGATAGGGGAGGGTTGAGAGGGAAAGATAATGAGTTTAGTTTTGTACATGTTAAATTGAAGATGTCTACTGAAAGGCAGTTGTCGATTCAAGATTAGAGGTCAGCAGAAAGATTAGGGCAAGATAGTTAGATTTGTGAATCATCAGCATAGAGATGATAATTAATTCAATGGGAAGTAATGAGATGACCAAATGAAATAGTAGAGAAGAAGAAAAGAGTCCAGGACAGAGTCCTTTGTGACACTTCTAATGAGAAGACATGATCTGGATGAGGATCCGGCAAAAGAGAGTAAGGAGTGGTCAGATAGGTAGAAGGAGAACCAGGAGAGAGTGGTATCCTAAAAACCTAGAGAGAAGAGAGGAGCAAGAAGGAGAGAGTGACCAGCAGTGTCAAAGTTTGCAGAGGTCAAAGAAAATCAGGATTGAGAAAAGGATATTGCATTTGTCTATAAAGAGATTGTCAGTAACTTTTGAGAGAGCACTTTTGGTGGAATGAGAGGGTCAGAAGCTGGATTGTAAAAGGTTAAGAAGAAAGTGAGAGGGAAGTAATGACTTCTATAGTAGACAACTTTTTCAAGGCAGAAGAAGGGCCTCTTGCAGAAAGTGGAATTTTAACTTTCTTGAAGGAGGGCAGGAAAGCCAGGAAGTAGAAGTGAGGCGAGAGAACATTCCAAGTATGGGTGACATTCAGTGAAACAGCATAGAACTGGGAGATTGTATGTCCTGTGAAAAGAACAGCAAAAAAGCTAGTGCCACTGCCTCACATAGAAAGAGTAAAGACCAAGAACACTGGGAAGGTAGGTTGAAAAGGCCTTTAATTCCAAGCAGAACATTTTATATTTGGTCCTAAAATTAATAGGGGTAGGCATTAGAAATTGTTGAGTATGCAGAGTAGTCTATATTTTAGGAGAAATCACTTTGCCAACTGAGTGGAAGATGAATTTGATGTGGAGAGAGATTTGAGGCAGAGAAACTAACCAGGATACTATTTCAATAGTTTTTGCATGACCCCTGGGGATAGAGGGTAAGGTGAGTGGAGAGATGAGGGTATATAAAAGAGATGTCGTTAAAGTAGAAATGATAAGACTTTTGAATCACATTGGATACATGGAGAGAAAGTGAACAAGGAGTCAAGGTTAACACCAAGTCTGTAATCCTGGGTGACTGAATACCATTGATAGAAAAAAGGAAGTTGTGAAGAGTAGATTGTTTAAAGAGGGAAAAAAAATGAGTTTTGTTTTGGCCATGCTGACTTTGAGATGGCTACAGGATATACAGTTTGAGATATTCAAAGAGAGTTGGTGATATGAGACTAGAATTCAGAACAGGGAGTAGAGTTAGATATAGATTTGGATAAATTCTAGTAAAGGAGACCAAAAAGACAAGATATATAGAAGAGAACTAGGAGAGAGTATCATGAAAACCTAGAGGGGAAAGAATAGTCAGAAGAAGAGGGAATACTACAGTATGAATACAATATGTATTATATAATATTATATGATTATGTAATGCTATATGTAGAATACTATAGTATAAATATGATATGTATTATATGATATATGATTATATAATGCTATACTACAGTATGAATATGACATGTATTATATGATTATATAATGCTATATGTAGTATGTAGAATACTACAGTATGAATATTATATGCATCATATAATATTATATGATTATATAATACTACATGTAGTATGTAGAATACTACAGTATGAAATGCTGTCAAGAAGAATAAATACTGATAAAACATTCATTAGCCTGCAATTGATAATGATGAAGAAAATAGTTTCCACTGAATGTTGAGAATAAAAGCTAGGCCTGCAGATGGTTTAGAAGGGAATGACAAGGGGTAGCTAGGTGGCGCAGTGGATAGAGCACCGCCCCTGGATTCAGGAGGACCTGAGTTCAAATCCAGCCTCAGACACTTAACACTTACTAACTGTGTGACCCTAGCTAGCCAAGTCACTCAACCCCAATTGCCTCACCAAAAAAAAAAAAAAAGGGAATGAGAAAACAAGTGGAGGTAACAATTGAAGAAGGCTTTCTCAGGGAGTTTAGCCAAGAGAGGAACAAGGGATATAGGATGCTAACTAACAGACATGGTTGGATTAAGTGAGAATTTTTTGTTTTTTACAGATAGAGGAGACATGGTTGTGTTCATAAGAAGCAAGGAAAGAAGGGAATGGAAGGGACCAAATATTTATATATTGCCTGCTATGTGCCAAGCACTGTGCTGAGCTTTTACAAGTATATTTGGTCCTCACGACATCCCTGGGATGATTATACCCATTTTATTACTATTTATTTATATTTTATTTATATACTATTTATTACTATCATGCCCATTTTACAAATGACGAAATTGAGAGGTAGAGGTCAAGTGACTTTTTATTTTTGTCTTTCTATTTTTTTTTTATTTTTTATTTTTTGTGGGACAATGAGGGTTAAGTGACTTGCCTGGGGTCACACAGCTAGTAAGTGTCAAGTGTCTGAGGCTGGACCTGAACTCAGGTCCTCCTGAATCCAGGGCAAATGCTTTATCCACTGCGCCACTTAACTGCCCCGTCTTTCTATTCTGAACCCTTTGAACAATTCATGGAATAAAGTATAAATAGGGAGATAATAGCAACAGATTATGTCATTAAGGAACATTTTAATATAGTAAATATTTTTTAAAATTTCCTAATACACACATATAGTCTGCAGAAATGTTCGTGTTTTTGTCCTCTTAAAATTATTTATTTTTTCCTTATCTTTTTCTACTTGTATCTCCTATTAGGATGAAAACTCCTTGAGTCAGGGGCTGTTTTTCATTTTAATCTTTTGTAGGGCCTAATGCATGAAACTAGCAGTGACAATATAAAAGTGGAGTACTTCAAATAGCCCTTGCAGTATAAATAAGATTTAGGCAGGTAAGAAAGAAGACTGAGGACATTACAGTTATCTCTGTCTCTGTCTCTCTGTCCCTCTCTCTGTTGGGGGGGAAGAAAGGGCATAAGATTATCAAGAGCAAAAAGACAGAAATGAATAAGATTCTAGGGGTGAGACAAGGATGAAACATTCTGCCTGGATGGAGGAATCAATTGTATCTTGCCATGTGTTTAGGGTAACCATGAGAGGTTCTAGGAACTTCTTTGTCTATGGTTTCTTAGCTATACTCCAGATGGCCAGAAAGGACCCGCTTAGTGTACCAAGGGAGAGGAAATGGGATAAAGAAAGCATCTGTTCTGGAAGATGGGAATGGTTCAAGAAAAGTAAGGAATAACAGCTTTATATTAATCATTTAGAAGCAACAACTGTTCTAATTCAGAGACAACTCCATTATCGCATACTTTACTCTAAATTATGACATGGTCATAAAACTTAGAAATGAAAGAAAATTAACTTTTTAGTTAGGCACAAACAATGATGACATATGCCTTGTGGAGCAGTAGAACAAATTGAGCTAATTCACAAATGTAGACTATTAAAACAATATTAAAATCCACTTGAAAGCCTGTATTTTTTCTCTGAAAGAATTTTGAATGTGTAGATTCAGTATACATTTTCACCTTTCCAAAGTCACTAGGTCATCTTTTTGCTTTAAAATAAGAAATTCCCATGAGGATATGGCTTCCAGAGATGACCATCGGATAATCATTTTTGCGAGGATGTAGTATGCTTCTCTCTGCTTATTTCTCATGCTTATTAATAATGCTTTTTGCCACAGATCTGATCTCAGACAATTTGCACAGAAACGGAAGTGCTGCTATATTTACTCTCTAATATGAATAATTTGAATCCAAGCATGCATGAAGTCTGGTTACGGTTTATTTAAATCTCTGGATGTTGAAAAGTATTTGCCTTAATATTGCAAAAGTTTCCTTCACACGAATTCTCAAACACTTGTTTCACAAGGGAAAAATCACACAACCAAAACTACCAAGCATGAAGACAAAAACTGAAGCCAGAAGAACAATGTGGTAGATTAGAAGTTAGAGGCCAAGGTATAGGTTAGATACTGCAGGGATCTGGGCAATTTCTGGGGTTATATGTTAGAGTAGTAAACTACCTTAAAAAGTGAAAATTGTAATATTCTTAATTTTTACCAGTTTTCTGCCAGCTCTGGAAGAATGAAATAAAGTAAGTTTCAACATTTTTCCCTGAAAAACAGTTTTAAAAATAAACTTTATTTTGAAAAATTACATACAAGTAAGTGATGGGTAAGATTCCAGGGTAAAAAGCATAAGAAAAATATTAAAAGTCTATCCTTCCAAATGCCAGGGAATTTTTGAAGTCCACAAAGTAGAGAGGATCTTTGAACTGGCAAGGGTTTTTATTTTGACTTCTATTCCCTTAAAAACACACACACACACACACACACACACAGACAAAAAGCTAAATTGCTTTGTCTATTAGGGGATGCTTGCTAATCTTTTAAGATTGTTATTTTTCTTGTTTAGCAATTTTCAACACTTTTTTGGATATAAGACCTTTAGACTGGTCTCAGGAGGCAATTGTTGTTTTTAATATTTTTCTTTAATTACACTTTCTTCTTAGTTTCTTATATTATCTTGCCCCATGCAGTAAAAAGGTCACCACAGGATGAACTGAAGCAATATTTTTGTTTAAGTTCTTGGAAAACATCAGCTCACACACTATGCTTTGTTAGTTTTAGGTTTTCTTTAGAGATAGTTGATGCTTTGAATTCAGACTTGGTAAAGATTGTCCATGAAAATGTCTAATTTTCTTTTGAAATGTGCATAAATCATACAGAATTATTTTACTTTCTTAGAGGTAGCAGTGTCCAGTCCTGAGGGCCCTAAAGTAGAAACCTAGGCTCTGTGGGAACCACTGAGCATAGAGGGTTTTGATCAACCAATTAGAGGATGGGGAGATGATTTGCATCTCACTTTCCTTTAAATAGACACTTATGAGATTTATCATCAATATAACCACTACCCTTAGTTTCCAAAACACTTCCCAATCTGACCACACCATCCAATGTTCAAATTTCAAATTTTGACCCTTCAGAGCTTAATTTACTCCCTTTCCCCCTCCCCTGTAATAACCTAACCTATTCTGGGGAATCCACAGTAGCTGCTGTGTAAGTACCACTTGAAAAATTACCCCCCATCCTCATCCCTCTCCTTCAAATCATCTCAAGACTATAGCAGGTGCTTCTTGAAGGTTGAGCTCTGCACTTCAGGCAATGACTGGCGAGTTAGCAAGCTTTCTATCCATTTTTTGGCAGCAAGGAGTGATTTACATAGGATGAGTGGCTATGGATGGGTCATCAGAGATCTCATTAAGCTATTTTCCCCCTCAACTTCTGAAGTCCTCTGTTATTCTCAAGGGTTCCACCTGCCAGACCATTAGTATTATTTCTATAATTATTTCCAGAATTTCAATATTATCTACAACTTTCCTCTCACACTCATTTCATGTATTGTTGATGGCCAAATCTTGTCTTTTCTATTTCCACAACATCTTTCTTATTTGTCTTCTTTGTATGTGACAACCATTATTTCAGTTCAGATGCCCATCACTTCTCGCTTGGACTGTTGAAAGAGCCTCTCAAATTGTCTCTGTGCCTCAAGATTATCTCTTCACTAATCTACCCTTCATCCTGCTGCCAAAGTGATTTTCCAAAAATGCAGGTCTGATCACGTCCCTGCTGTATTCAGTAAACACTGGTGGCTTCCTCTTGCGGATCAAATATGATTCATACATATTATCTTAGCCCTTCTTGAGTTCTATATTTGTATAATGGATATATTGTTACATATATAAGTTATAAATAAGTAAATATATACATATGGAAGAGTGAGGCTTTAAAAAACTCACTGAGTGGAGTGAATTATCAAAAAAAGTTTGGAAACCTCCAGTCTAGTGGAGAATGAATCTGGTTAATCAGAGCATAATTGGAGAATTTCTGAAAGGCCTAGAAAGTTTTGTGGGGACATGTTAACATAAACAAATATAATTGTGACATGGATTTTTGTTCATATGTCACTAAGTTCATGTTCAGTAAATGTTGTTGTTATTCTTGTTGTTTAGTCTTCTCGATTGTATTTGACTTCACAATCCCATTTGGGGTTTTCTTGGCAAAGATACTGGAGTGGTGTGCTGTTTCTTTCTCTAGCTCATTTTTTCAGATGGGGAAACTGAGGCAAATAGAATTAACTACCCAGGGTCATACAGCTAGTATCTGAAGCCAGATTTGTACTCAGGAAGGTAAGTCTCCCGGACTTCAGGCCTAGCCTTCTATCTACAACACCACCTAGTTGTCCCTATTTAGTAAATACTGGAAATCAATGAATAAATCTCATAATTGCAAATGCAGCATGTATGGAAAGTTCATAATGATAGTGAGCTATTATACAGTGTGTATAACAGAATATGTATTTAAGAAAGCATTCTTTGACCTTGGACTTAAAAGACCTGGATTTAGGTTCTTGCTACAGTGTTTAAGAGCTGTGTGACTGTGGGCAAGGCAACTTAACTTTCTGGGTTTCTGAAAGTTATTGGCCATGTTTTATAAATGGGAAACAATAATAGGGGCACTTCCAGCTTCACAAGTTTCATGAGTTAAATGCTTGGCAATCCAACGTGAAATATAAATGTGAGCCATTATTGTTTCTATCAGCAATTATTTTTCTTTTGCTCCTGTCGTGGAATACTGATGTTTCTTTAAAGAGGTCATATTAGATCCCTCTTGAATATGCTGTGTGAATCAAACTTGTAAAATAGTTAGGTAGCCTGAATAATTCACATTTATATAGTGTTTTAAGATTTTATAAAGAACATTCTTCATGGCAAACCTGTGAGTTTCATAGAACATTGATCAACACCCCCAATTTACAAGTGAAGAAATTCAGGCCCTAAGAAATTGTTGCATAGCTAATATGACAGAAGTAGGTTTTAAATCCTGTTCTCTTGGACCCCTTTTGCCCTCCCTCTTCCCTCCCTCCCCCAGTTCAGTACTAATTCCATTACACTAGGCTTTAAGCTTCAATAAATGGTCATTTTTTATGCCTCAGTTCATTGCTTTCCTGTATTTTCTAGTATGCTATGGGTGAAAACCAAATCCAGGGCAGTGAGTCTGAGCAATGACTGTTTATTTCAGAGCTTCTTAATTTTTTCCATTTGTGACCACTTTTCACCCAAGAAATTTTTATGCGATCCCTATATATAGGTTTATAAAATAGGTATACAAATCAAACATTTACTGCCAAATTTTTTGTGACCCCCACATTCAGTCACCCAATATGGGGCTGTGATCCACAGTTTAAGAAGCCTTGGTTCATATGATATATGTTAGCAGTAATTATAAGATCAGACTGATTCTTATAAAATGAAGAGCTGAATTGTTGTCACTATGTTAATGAAATGGCTTGCCAGTAACCCTGTGTGTGTGTGTGTGTGTGTGTATAACATTAATGTAATTTATTGTCCTAACTTCTGAAGGAGAAACACTTCCTACCAAAATGCTCAGAGAATTCTTATGGCTGATTTTCTGGAAGTACAAAAGGATGTTTTTCACTGTCAGACTGATGACTATAATGAAGCCTGAGAACAGCATGGTTTAGTGGGAAAAGAGCTCGATTTGGAATCAGAGGGCTTGAGTTTGAATCCTGGTGTGACCTTAGGCTGGGCTTCAGTTTCCTCACGTGTAAAATTATGGGGTCGGGCTAGATATTCTCTAACACTTATAACTAATTTCAATTCTTTGATTTTATAGAAGGAAAGACACAGAGAGGACAGAATGAGCTTCAGAAAAATCTGACAAATTTGTGTGAGCCAAATTTCACCAACCAGTCAGTCATATCTATAGATGTTATAGGTAGTTTCCTAAATGGTGTGGTTTCAGAGGTATAGGTAAGAAATTCTCTCCATATTTCCCAGTATTTAGAATGCCTTTAAGAGAAGATAAAAACATTCATTCAAAAATTAGAGATCATCATTTAAACCTGGCTACAATTATTCTCAGGTTATTGTTCCATATTTTGAGCAATGAATGACTCAAAGTCTGAGGGTTGAGAAATACAATTTCTTTAATAAAACCATTTAATAACCCCCAGGTGAATGTTGTCCACAGGGCAATAAAAGCTGATAAAAGCAGTCTGCAAGGATGATAAAAGCAATCCCAAAGTAAGTCCCCTAGGATTTCAACAATGTCCTATTAGAGTCTTAAGACTTGTTTTTATATATTCCTGGTCCCAAAGGCCCATAGCTGGGTCCTAGATCGGTCCATGTGGGGGTCAAGGTAACTCAAACTGCCCTCATTAATTTCCACAGAGTTTTGGCTTATGGTAGCATGGTACCACATTTGGTGGTATGGGATATAGGGGTTAATTCTAGCCATCCCATTTCCCCTAGTGTCTTGGTCCACAATGCTTTGAGTGAAGTAACATGTTAAATTCATTATGGTATCAGGTCTTTTTTTTCCTGAGAGCAGTTATTTTTTAATTAAAGGGAGACAGTCACTTAGGGTGGAAGGGAATACAAAAAGAAGAATCTCAGGGCATTGATCAAAGTTTTTCTTACTTACAATTTTGCCTGCACCTCATCCTAACACTCATTATTTAAAGTACTATCCTATCATGTTTCTAAAGATGGTGACCAGAATAGTCTGTCATGAACTTGAACATTGAACCAAAATTCTCTATTGTTCATGACCTAATTGTTGGTGTTCCAGCATAATTAATTTGACATAGAAACACTTCAGTGGAACGCGTGTCATTTTTATAGGGAATGGTGCCAACAGTTAATTAATTTAAAAACACACAGCTTCTGCTTTCGATGCCACAGTTTCCATCTGAGTCAACATGTATTTATGTTTCTGTCTGAGGGAGATAACACACCCAGCTTAAGAAATAAACAATTACAGAAACAACTGAATAGTGTATTTTGCTTGGCTTGACCTCTTCTTGCTTGTGCATTCAGCAAGAAAACAGCCCTGCATGGCTCTGCAAAATGTTAACCACCAGCTAACAGGTATGTGGTACTGCAGCTTCCCCCCCCCTAAAATTTATTAATGAACCTCAGAATCTTCCAAACCCAACAGCTATTAGAATGTTCATATGAAATCCTATATATTTAGGAATTATTCAACAACTCTGGTGGTTTTTTCCCCTCTGCTTATCTTAACATGTCTCTGTGCGAGAAACATAATTTCTTCTCCATTGTTTCTCCCAAGAGTCTCCTAATGTCTCATTTAGCCCAATAACTTTCTAAATCTGTGTTTTTATTATACTCCAATGGGCTTCTGTTAGCTTTCATTTAAACCTATGAAGTCACCATGGTGAATTATTGCTCCAGAGGGCATAACAAGGTAACGGGTAGGTAGCTTAGATACTCAGTGACTTCTAAAATTTGAAAATAAGTGGAGATTGTTAATTCTAAGGAGCTAGGTTACCTTCAAAAAGATCTACCAAGGGAAGTAGGGAGGATGGGAGGATGAGCAGACAGATTCTTGGTTCTTATAAAGGCAGTTATATAGTGCAGTGAATAAAGCACTGGAGCTAGAATGATGAAGACCAAAGTTAAAATCTGGTTTATTATTAGTTGTATAACCCTGGGTCAGTCACGTAACGTCAGTTTGCCTTAGTTTCCCCATTTATAAAACAGGAATACTAAGGGTTGTTGTGAAGATTAGATGAGCTATTACTTGTAGAGCACTTTATAAATTTAAAGGTCTCTATAAATGCTGTCTATTATTATTCTTATCCAAAGTTCCAACCCCATTCTGGCAGTGTGACCACCAGTTTCTTCCAGGCATATAAAAGAACAAGTATTGAGTTGACTTTGTAAGAAGTGAGGATTAAAATGACTGATTTTTGAACTGTAAATTTGACCAGCTTGTTTATTTATGGTCATCTCGTTTTTGCTTTCTCTTCAACAAACTTTATCCCAAGAAGGTGAACTATGATTTAGTTATTTAGATATGAAAAGGGGGCTCACTTGTGGAAAAAAGGACTTTTCCTCAGAAGGAATTTAATATTCATAAAATCAGTAGGACCTTCTGATTATTTGGTACTCCTAGCCTGTGGAGCTCTCAGAATAATTGTTCTCTCACTTTGCCACCCCAGCCCCAGTCCTAGCCCCCATCCTCTGCCATTTTGTAAAGTAAATTCTATCAGATGGAATGGCAGGCAATTCAGATAAATCCTTATGTAGCATATAGGTCACTGTAACAGCTTGCAGTAGAATATTTGAATGGGAGAAAGGCTCTTAAAGCCACATGGTGAAAATTAGATTTGATCCTTAACAAAAGAAAGGAAGTGGCAGGACCACTGCTCCTTCAGTAGACACTGACTTCCTCTTTGTGACAAATTGAATGTCCCATCTCTGCAACATGGACCATTCATCTTGTTTGAGGGGGATCGTGGCTTGCTGCTTTAGGCATCTATATTCATTAAGGTTGCTGCAGTATAGAAGAATGAGGGTAAATGATGCTTTCTCATTTCACAAAGATCTAGTATCAGAATCCTAATTTATCTAGAAAATACAGGATAATGTTTCCAATTCTTCTTGTCTTCCTTAACTGGTATTCAATATGGGCCTGTCTAGCTATGTTACTGAGAAGAGAATGGCTTCAGTGCATCTGTCTAATCTTTTTAGACTGTTCCAAAGACTAATGCTGATATATAAGACCAAGGGAATATACTTTGTTTGTAGAGTATCTCTGTGAGCTAATTATTCAGTAAAAGTTGAGTACTTTTTTTTTTGAGAGTGATAACATATTAAAATATTTTTCCTTTTTGAAGGAGGATTTTCTAGATGGAGACTAGTTTTCCCATTGTAATAGTAATTATAATATTATATATAGTTTATAGTTTTCCCATTGTAATAGTAATTATAATATTATATATAGTTTATAGTTTTCCCATTGCAATAGTAATTATAATATTATATTTTATATTATGTTATACAGCATGATAATTATATTTTACGATACAACATAATAGATAAAAGGCCATTTTTGGAGTCAGCAAGACCTGGGTTCAAGTCTTCTATCTGACCAATACTGTTGGTAGAGCCGTGGGCAAACACCACACCTCTCAATTCTCTAGGCAGCTCCCTAAGATTTTAAATTACGAGTTGCTGATCTAAGTCTGTGCAAGTATTTCTACATTGTCTTTTTCTAATACCAAAAAAACCTTGACCAAAATGAAATGAAAATGGCTTGTTTTCTTTGAAGTTACTTATCCATATGTAGAGCCATAGAGCACAGGGTCCTGGGCCTAAAGTCAGGATGACTCATCTTTCAAGAGTTCAAATCCGGCCTCAGATACTTACTAGCTGTGTGCTCCTGGGAAAGTCACTTAACCCTGTTTCCCTCATCTATAAAATGAGCTGGAGAAGAAAATAGCAAACCATTTTAGTGTCTTTGCCAAGAAAACCCCAAATGGGGTCATGTAGAGTTGGACATGAATGAAAAATGACTAAAATTCCTCTTATGTAACTGAACTGGAATTAGATTGCCTTCCTAATGATGAATATTTCTGTCTAGTTTTCCTTTCAGCCTTCCAGCCATTTACTTATTCTTCCTCATTTTTCACCTGACCACAGATTTCATATGTATCATCGTAGAAAAAAAAACTATTTTGTTGCCCATGGTAAAAACACATTTTTTTGTATCCAATTAGTATGTCCTACCTCAGTCCAAGAAGTAACAAGTAGAGGAAATTCCCAAGGAAAAGCACAGATTTGAAGGCACAAATTTAAAACTCACTTCTTATTGCTAAGGCTATTTGTGTGTCAAGAACAATTTCAGTGATAGAAGCTCACCTGATCCTGAATTAATTCCTCCCTCTATTTTCTTTTCCTTGGGTGTTTCATTCTGGAGGAATGGAAGAAGAAGGAAGGGTAGAAGAGCAGGGATAGTATTCCAGCTCAATTTTATTGCATTCTCAAATTAATCAATGGCAAATAAGTAGGTCTTGGGTTCTCTTCACCTCCCACCAGATGCAAATGGTTAACTCCTCAACTTTCCTTTACTGACTTGGGGACACAGTCTTTAATGGATACCAAATGGAGTCCTCCACAATTAGATGTGGGAAAACAGCCTAAAAATATAAGATTTCTTAAACCCATATTCAAGTATTTTCACAATTAATCTTAATTATTCCAAATTATTCCAAAAAGACCTTTCACAAGTGTTTAGTGGCCTTAGTGTTACCTCTTTGGTTTCTTTCTCAATTTAAAAGAGGAGGAAACTCTGGCAGGCAAATGATGATTTATGGATGGGAGCTCTGTTAGACAGCTACAGTGCTCATGTGCAAAGAGAAAAACACCTGTTCAGGAATTTTAAAAGTCTAAAACCATTTAACCAGCAATCAAGCAGCAATCAAGAATACCCAGTGGAGCCACTAAAAAGTGCCAGGAGAGGGGTACATTCTATTTCAGAAGTGTCAGAATGGATAATCAGGTGCAAGAGAAACAAGGAGTGGTTGAATTACATTTAGAACTGACTGCCTGGGTGCACCCATCATCAGGTCTTGGATGACTTTTTCCCCCCAGAGCAAGTAATAGGAATATCATCTCTTCACTGAGATGGAGAAGGTTCCTATTTCTCCTAGTGCCCCTTAGCTAGAGAAATTCAGTCTTTCCTGTGGTCTCCTGTATCTAAGATATAGCATTAGAACTATAACTAGTCCAGGGGAAGTAGAAGTTTTCCCCAGGACTCTGAAATTTATAGGGGGCAAAATTTAAAATAATGATTTCAAAAGTTTGCACAATTTTAAAGGATATTACATCTAAACTTCGACAAAATCTTAAACTCATTCAATTGCTAGAAAATATTCAAGAATAAACTACTATCGGGAAAATTTTTAAGTCCAACAGAAGAACAAAAACAACAATGTTTCCAGGCTGAATCAAATAGGTTTATTGAGAGAGGGTTAGTACCCCAACAAAGCCAATAGGTTTATTGAGAGAGTTTTAGTCTCCCAATAAATCCGGTCATCCAGGTATTGGAGCTGAAAGACCCAGAATTACAAAATCCATGGGTTTATATACCCTTCCAAAGTTACACTTGTACAGTATTTTATCATTAGTTGTGCTTCTAAAATGAAATCATATTCTTAGGAAATATGAGGAACTACCTAAATGACTAGAAATGTCAGCATTATGATGACAATAGGCTACTGGCCATTGTCAGGCCACTGGTCAGCAGAGTGAACTCTTTATAGAAAAGTATGTCACTCATGATTATTAAAATATAGCATTGGTGACTACTAGATCATGTGATATTACCTAATGCTTGACATTGGAAAATTAGGAAATATGGGAAAAGAATTAACTTTTTGACCTTATGTAATCTATATTAAATAGAATAAATCACAATTTTTAGTTAATATATTGATTATTATCTTAATCAAATCACTTATAACTATGGTAAATCTCTTATAACTAAGGGATGGGGAAAATCTCACTCACACTACGAAGCTACCAGAGGACATGATGTTTCCATACTCCTACGCTGTCTCTACATGCCACTGGAATTCCTTCCTAGATAGTACTTTATTCACCAATAGTCTCATGATGTCACAGGCTATCCTTCACATTTGTCAGCACTAATTGACTCAGGTGTCAAAACTGATAGATAGAACTCTGTACAGTGTTGTGACCACTTTATCATACTTTCTCCTCATAGTTGTTGCTTCACTGTTCATACCTTACTATAGTCCAGACTAAATTGGCCCCATTGTTAGTTTCAGAAGGACTGGGGATGATTTGGAACAAACTATTTTATCTCTTTTGATGACATTTGCCCCATACTTATTTCACTTGTGAAAGAACAGCCTCTTTTATTTAATGATAGTAATAATACTAATTGCTACACAATGATTTAAGGTTATGTACTTTACAGATCTATTTTCTCATTTGATCCTTTCAACAATTTTATGAAGTAGTTATTATTATCCCTGTTTTACAAATGGGAAAACTGAGAATGAGATAAATTAAATGATTGGCCCAATATCACACAGTTAGTAAGCACTTAAAGCAGAATTTGAATTCAGGTCTTTCTGACTCCAAATTCAGTTCTTTATCCATTGCACCAGCTGAACTGCAATTTGATAACAGGAACGTTAGGCATTTACCTGAATGCCTGTTTGTGATATGATATGATGTGTGGTATGATAGGAGTGGAAACAATTTGTTCAAGAAAATGTATCATAGAATCTGTGTGTGTGTGTGTGTGTGTGTGTGTGTGTGTGTGTGTGTGTGTGTATCAATGGTATAAGGAAGCATACATTTTCAAAGTATCATCAAAGACCCCCTCAAGGGAATCAAAAGGTCAAAATTATTTTCATAATAATATTTAGACTTTTAAATTTCAAATATGATAAAATTGACAGATATCCATGTAAACAAAAGATCTTTAGAATATTTCCAATAATTTTTAAAAGTCTAAGAGATTTCTGAGAACAAAAAAAATCTGAGAACGACTAGTTGAAGGAATTTTACCAATGTAGGTCAGCAACTGCTCTGAAATTTATAGACCTAAGTCACCCAGGGCATTAAAAAGTTACATATCTTATTTTCTCAGGATCATACATCCTAGATCTATCAGAGATGGAATTTTAACCAAGTCTTCTTGTCTCCAGGACCAGCTCTCTATATAGACAGGCAGCAAGAGGGAAGAGAGATACCATTGTTATCTTCAAAATGTCTTTAGAATTCAAAGAGGTCCTCTGACATTTGGGGTAGACTTCCTCTTTTGAACACTTGGAGGACATGGACAGGAGTGACACAGGATGGACAGACAAGGATGGTTTGTGAGCCATATCTTTGATGGGAATAACCACATTGGAGTGAACATGCTTCCCTTCCAGGGAAAATAATCTTTGGATTGGAAAAGGTAGAACAAAAATCACTTATGAATTGTTGATAAATAAGAATGAAGGTAAAACGAATTTATGATCTCCCTGCAGTGGATGGGTGTCACAGTTTTAAGTTTGATGAAGGCAAGAACTTGTGACTCATTCAAGTCATCTAATGGCTGATTAAGCAGAATTGGGAGGTAATAGATTTCCCCTTCCTGAAGGTCTTCATGCAAAGGCTGGACAATCCATCACCTGGTATGTTGTCAAGGAGATCCTTTTTCAACTGTGGGAGGAGTTAGATGGCCTCTGATGTCCCCTCAGACTTTGAGGTCCTGTGATTCTGTGATAGTGACCAGACTCAGCCTATTAACTTTCACAAACATTTATCTCAGAGTTAAAATCAAGGGAGTAATTAGTGTCTATTGTCCTTATTGTTTTCATTCTGCCATTCTCTAGTTTCTGCAGAGAGAAGTCCAGGAGCCAATGATGACAAAAGAGCTGATCACTGCAACCAGTCTTAAAGACTTTAGGCATCCTGTCTGAATGATTATTATCTACAAAATCAGACTCTCCATCAGACAAATGTAATTATTTAAGGAGATGCTATCATCTGGCAGGCGTAGGATACATCCAGCTATGTCATTAGGATACATCCATGCTTAGGGCCCCTGTGGTCATGAATAAGCATTTCTTCTTTCTTCCTTTTTCCTCTTTATGGTAATTATACCTTTATAGAATGAAAATGAGCAGGAATATGTTTTGGATATGTTTCACTGGATCTGTCTCTCCTCTTTGGATGTCACCAGGATGGGGGACTGGGAAAGGGCTCATTCTAGCATTTATATCACTGTTTCCATGCTTATGAATGTACTTTCTGCCTATGGTATATGTATACCATATTCCTGCACATCCTATGTAGAATGTTAAGAAAAATAAAAAGGCATGAATAATGAGGTTTGGGGTAGCCAGATACTACTGGCCTGTGGAAGAATTCTATGCCATCTTAGCATGGGAAGACTCGGTCCCTACCCTACCCCAAACCAAACCATTGTTAGGGAGGCTTGGAAAGATAGTGAATGACTATACCTCTATGTGGGGATATTTAGAAGTTTCAACAAATAGCCAAAGCACTGTTAGAATTGTATATTTTTCAAAGTGGCTTGAGGCTCTCCTAAGTGATGTGTCGGAATGCAGCAGCAGCAGCATTACTAGTGAGAGTGAGTGCTTGGTTTAGGATATAAATTCCTTGAGAGTCGGGACTGATTTATTCTTTGGATTTCTATTGCCAGTACCCAACATGAAGGCTAAGCATGGCATATAGTAAGCTCTTAATAAATGCTTGTTTTGATTAATAGTATTTGATATGAAAGTAGAGGATGAATAGAAGGGCAGGAACCCTTGTGGTGGGAATTTTGTGGATGGCCTGCCAGGAGAATGTGAGAGTGAATGGGTGCAAAGATTGCATTTAGAGACCCTCAAGACTAGGATTTGATGAGCAGCTCCTTTCCTTACATGAATTTTTCCAATAAACTGTTTTCCTCACGGATTCTGTTTTATATATCTCTTGTTTGGTTTCCTTTAATTGGGTGATGTGCTATTTATCTTCTCCTACTATTCATACCAACTAGATGTTGAATTAATCTTTTAATTAGGAAGTAATTCAAGAAGGCATGGGTTCAAATGCAGGCTCAGATACTTGATAGCTATGTGATGTTGAAAAAAAGTCACTTCATCTTCATTTATCTCAGGTCCTCATCTATAAAGTGGGGATAATAATAGCAGCTACTTCCCAGGGTTGTTGTGAGGATCAAATGAAAAGATAACTACAAAGTACTTAACACAGTTCCTGTCACATAATAAACACTATGTAAATGTTAAATATTATCATAAGTATGATTAATTAGGAATTAACTCAGGAAGACTTGAGTTCAACTCCAGCTACAGACACTTACTAGTTTTGTGACTCTGGGTAAGTCACTTAGACTCTTTCTCCCTCAGTTTTCTCATTGATGAAATGAGAAAATGAATAGCACCTACTTCCCAGGGTTGTTGTGAGGACCAAATGAGATAGCATTAGTAAATCCTCTTAACATAGTTCCTGGCACATGGTGTATAGTTTATAAATGCTATTGTTGTTATTTAATTGTTTTAGTCATGTCTTATTCTTTGTGACCCCAATTGGGGTTTTCTTGGCAAAGATATTGGAGTGGTTTACCATTTCCTTTTCCACCTCATTTTACAGATGAGGCACTGAAACACACAGGGTTAAGTGACTTGTCCAGAGTCATGTAGTTTGTAAAGATCTGCTGCTTTATTTGAACTCAGGAAGATGAGTTTTCCTGACTCCAGGTCTGGTACTCTCTCGACTATGCCACTTAGCTGCCCTAATACAAATGTTAGCTGTTATTGTTGTTGTTAATGATGATGATGATCACCACCACCATCATCATCGTCATTGACTTTCCCCAGGTCTTGGATGTCTTTCTCAAGTCACTTCTGCCATGGTGGTGCTTAGTGTCTTTAAGAGCATTACTTGTTAGCTCTTCCTTTCCTCCTATAGTTTTGGCCATGGCATTGGCCGTCACCTTTTATATTCAAGCTACAGGAATGTTTTTTACATTTTTTTCTTCAATATTTTGGAAGAAAGTATTTATTCATTATAGTTTTTATAAAATTCCAGCTTTTTGTCCTCTCTCCGGCTTTTAAGGCTTTCCAGGTCTAACCATTTGCCCTATCTCTGCATTTTTCAGACTCTCAGCACTATCATTGGATCCCCTTATATAACCCGAGAGGCCCTTGGCTCACATCCACTCTGCTGCTACAACCCTTGGGCCTTTCATCATGTCTGCAACTAACTTTTTTTTTTTGGTTGCATATCCCTTTTAGAGCATGAGATCTTTGACCATAAGAATTGTGCTGTTATTTTCTGTTTGTATCCCCAGTGCATAGCACAGTGCTTGGCACATAGGAAGGGTTTAATAAGTGTTTTTTTAAATGGCGCAGAGAAGCCAGGAAGTTGCCTGAGCTTTCCCCTGTTTGCCTCAAAAACATTAAAATAAGCCTCTAAACAGATTCTGGAACTATATAACCTACAGAAAGACAGAGAGACACAATCTTCCTACTTGAAATAATTTAGAGGACTTTAGGAAAGCTCTGTCTCACCTGGGTGAAAGGGGATGGTGGCTCAGCACTGCTCACCTCAGCGGGCAGCTCTACACTGCTGAGAGTGGGGCAGCTCAGCACTGTAAGAAGCTAGCAACAATGACCCCTGTGCCTCAGGAGCAGACTTCAAATTTATAAGTTTAAAAATAGTCTACAACATGAGTAAGAAACAAAAAAGGACCCTTAGCATTGACAGCTTCTATGGTGAAAGGGAAGACCAAAACTCAAACTTGGATGAGTTTGTCAAAATGCCTACAAATGAAGACTCACATGGGAAGAGGATCTTGTCAGACCAAAAAGCCTTCTTTTGAAGAGCTCAGAAAGGCTTTTAAAAACCAAATAATAGAGGTATAAGAAAAAAGTGGAAAAAGAAATGAAAGAAATTAGAGTTATTCTGGAAAAAGGAGCACAAAAATTGACTGAGGAAAACAAATGAGAGAAAAAATTGGCCAAATGGGAGAAAAAATTGGCCAAATGGAAAAAGAGATGCAAAAGCTTACTGAGGAAAATAATGCCTTAAAAATTAAAATTGGGCAGATGGAAGCTAATAACTCCATGAGACACCAACAATCTGTGAAGCAGAATCAAAAGACTGAAAAATAGAAGAAAATGTGAAATACCTCATTGGGAAAACAACTGACCTGGAAAATAGATCCAGGAGAGATAATCTAAGAATTATTGGACTACCTGAAAGCCATGATCAAGAAAAGAGTCTAGACACCATATTCCAGGAAATTATCCATGAGAACTGCCCTGAAATTTTAGAATCAGAGGAAAAAAATCATCATTGACAGAATCTACCAATCACCTCCTGAAAGACCCCAAAAGGAAAACTTCAAGGAATATTTTAGCCAAACTCCAGAATTATCAGGTGAAGGAGAAAATACTCCAAGCAGCCAGAAAGAAACAATTTAAATATCATTGATCCATAGTCAGGCATACACAGGACCTGGCAGCTTCAACATTAAAGGGTCAGAAGGCTTGGGATATAATATTCCAGGAGGCAAAGGAGCTTGGATAATAACCCATAATCAACTACCCAGCAAATCTGAGCATTGTCTTTCAGGGGAAAAGACAGACATTCAATGAAATAGGGGATTCCAAGGTTTCCTGAAGAAAAGACCAGAACTAAACGGAACTTTTGATCTTCAAATACAAGACTCAAGAGAAGTATAAAAAGGTAAACAAGGGAAACCATTTATTCAATAAGGTTAAACTGTTTACATCCCTATGAGGGAAGATAATACTTTTAACTCTTGAAATCTGTATTTCTATTGGAGCATAGTTACTAAACAGACTTTGATGTGATGATATAAAGAAACTTAAGGGGCAGAATAAAAGGAGAATGGGGGAAGAGAGAGAAGGGGAGGTAGAATGGGGTTAATTACATCATATGAAGAGGCACAAAAAACCTATTTCAATAGAGGGAAAGAAGGGAGGGGTGAGCATTGTTTCGACCTTACTCTCATCAGATTTGGTTTAAAGAGGCAATAACATATACACCCATTTGGATAAAGAAACTTAACTTACTCTTTAAGTAAGTAAAAGGGTAAGGAGAAAAGGGTGGTTCTGATAGAAGGGAGGGTACTTTTATAATTCCAGATACCAGGGAGACTGAGGCTGGTAGAGTCTTTGAACAAGGGAGGTTTGTATGGGCATTCACACTAAATTAAACAACAATATCATGAGATTCTGGGAGCAGAGGGAGTCACCAGGTTTTCAAAGAAAGTGTAAACCTACCTATGTCAGAAATGGAATAGGTAAAATCTTCCCTGCCATTTAGTCATGGGATGGTGACCATGAATTACTGCTGCACTTTCAGCCTCAAAGACATGGGGAGACCCAGTATTAAAAATAAAGGCAACCCCACCCAAAACAAATGAACCCTCTATAGATCCTATCTAAGTATGAGACTGATGGAAACAATTCTGAATTATTCCCTTCTCTGTTGCTGTCCAAGGCTATGAATTGTCCATCTGCATAACCTTACAAATTTACATAGAAATTCATACTCAAGACCTTCAAGAAATTGGATGTAGGCTTAAAATAACTCCTCAAAGCACTGCTCTTATTATTGCCCCTTTGGGAGGAAGACATTCTGGAAATTTCAACCTTTCTATTGGTACTGGAGCACAGATACTAAAAGACACAATCTCATAAAGGTAGAGAATTGAGGGACCAAAGAGGTAGAATGTTGCATACTTTGTCAGACAAGTTATCTGTGTCATTTTTGTCTTTGTTCCAAGGAAGGGCTATATTGTGGGTGTATGTCATAAAAGGCATTTCTTTTGACTGGAAAAAAAAGAAATTGATGCTTTAGGTTCAGTGAATTCTTCTGTAGATAGTGGCAGGAAGATGTATATATTCTGTAGGTATAATCATGCATACATACATATATATATATATATTACACACACATATATGAGGTGGGGAGAGAGAGAGAATGAGAGAGTACATAATAACAGAGCACTGACTAGAGAGGAGAGGAGAGGAGCTTATGGTATTGACAATTGACAATAGTGTAAATGGGAGACTAGATTTAAATGTGTATATTTTTTAAATGGCTGGCTGCATTTTGGAGGATGGGGATGTGATTGGATAGAAAGTGGGGTGTGTGAGGAATGGGAATGATTCTATTTGCATGGCTACTTTAATTCATCTTCCTAACCATGAAGAAAAATGAGTTTTACAATCTATTTTTTAACTTTCAGCTTCATGTAATTATAGATGATTTTTGTGAAAAAAGCCTTTAAAAAGTCCAGCAAATTGGATAACCTGCTATGATGTCATACCCCATTAGCAAAACCCTGGAGAGGATGGGAAACAAACCTAAGGAATTGGATGCTGTTTTAAAATCTTAATTTTTCTCTTTATTCCATTTGGTACCAGGACTAGGTCACCTCAGCCCTTACCCCCTGTGAATTTCAGCAACATTCTGCTCCTTTGTGGACATCTGAAGTTGTTCAGACTTTGCCCTCACATTTTTATAATGCCACCAGGGCTTTCTATAATCACCTCACAGTGTACTGCCTGTTTTATTTTATGGTTTAATTTACACATTTTTAAGCCAGGCTCTCCCCTGGCCCTTTCAGCTCTCCACACTCAGATTTCTGTAAACAGTGAGAAAAATTCCATTATGCTTATTTCTCAGGGCAGAAGGACAATTCCTGTAGTCTCAAGAGCATGTTTCATAAATTTCCTCAATGGAGATGTTTCCATTTCCACAGTGAGTTTATTAGTAAATCTGCAGTTGGAAGAAAATAGTCTTTCCCTCCTCATCAGGTAAATTTAATTTGCATATTTCCATTATTTTCCTATTAACTGGTACTGTTCTGTAACAATGGAACAATATAAAATACAGGCACATAGGCAGTGAGGCATCAAGCTCTTGGGGCTACTTCCAGAGATTACATCCCTGTAATGAAGAAACAAGAGGAGAGGGGGTAACAATAGGGTTTTTACCAATTCAGGAATGAAATCAGGATTTGATCTGATGCAACATGACTTGCTAGCAGCTCAGATAGAATATCAAATGATCCATATGAAATTCAAGCTTTAGTATAATCCTCCAATTATGCCCATTGTTCTTCCTCAAGCCTGAATGCCATGCATAATAGTATGCAAATTGGGATTTAGTTAACAGGCTTTTCTCTCAGTCTATTCAGTTTAATTATGAGCTCCATTTTCTCATTTAATTTGTGTGTGAGACATCCTGATGTACTTAGAAATATGAGTTATGAAAGAAAAATAAAGGTAACTATAGCATGGAGATTATATATACTTTGGACCAGTTATCTCAGCTAGAAAAAGGGCATTGTTTTGTCTATAATCACCCCTTCTACCTTTGCCAGCTCTAGCTTCTGAGCAAACTCATTTCCATGTATTTTAAAAACCAACTTTCAATCCTTCATGTTCTAATGATATATACCATCAATTTTATAAGAGATATACAACCTAAATTAAAAAAAAATAGAGTAAATTAAGAATTGCATGGCTTTTTTTTTAGTTCCCATGGTTGCATAACCCTTGTCAATGATTAACAAACTCTCACCTGGTCAAAACTTCCCTATCACAGTGATTCTGAACGCCAGCTATTATTATTCAAACCCTATTCTCCATCACCCACTGGCTAATCCCTTATTCCCATTCACCTCACTCAATCCCCACCAATGTCCCAGACTAAATTTACCTATCCTTTTCATTGTGCTTTCTAGGATGCCTGTTCCATAGGCTTACTCCTTCCATTTTTTTAGATCTAACTCTCTCCTGATGACAGAAACTTTATGGACTCCCTTTTCTAGCACTGGGCACCCTTTAGCTCATTCCCCTGACTCACTGGTTTGCATAGGGGGGTTGGAATAGTCCTTATTTCTCATTGGCACTTCCACTTTCTTCCTCTACCACCATCATTCAGGAACTTCTCCTTCTAGGTTCACTCAATCCATATCTATGCCCCAATGAAAATTATAGTAATTTCTGTCTGTTGACCTTCAGAATACTCTTCTTTCTCCAGTGATTTCAAGTGTCTGGCTCAGTCTCTCTCCTCCACACCTCCTTCCCTCACAGTAGGGGTCTTCAATTTATTCAGTGATATTTATTTCCTCAAATGCCTTAACCTTCCACTTTCTCAGTTTATTCATTTCACATGAAGTAGAGGTACAATTATACTTTACAATTGATGCTGGTTCCTTGTTGTCATCATTGTTGTCCTCCTCCTACCTGGCTTGCCAAACTGTGGGGCCCAAATTTAATATATGAAGAGTTAATTGGGTGGCTCACCTAAATATTGGGGTCCCGGAGATAATGAGGGACCTCTAGGTTTAAAGCTCCCTCCCCTCTGAAACTGCCTTTTTTAGGTATTTCTCTCAGGCCAATAAGAAAGGAGCCTTACAGCCTCAGTTCCACAGATGAATCAGGTTTCAGGATTTATGAGGGAGAATAAAGTAAACTACAAAGGTGAAATTAATAAAATCAAAGACAAGGAAATAGGGGAGAAGAAATACGGATAATCCTCCTAGCTCTAACCTAAATCTATTCAAAAGAGCAGAGTAATTTACCATCTGGAGCTTGTAGCTTCAATGGAAAGCACAACTTAGAACCCGGCTTGAATGACTCATCTGCTGCTGCTCCTGCTCATGCCACCAGAAGGGTAGCAGAGAGAAGAAAAGCAAGCTCCAGAAGAGACTCAGACTCCCCTCAGTGAGCGTCTAATTTTCCTCCCCCAAAAGGGGAGGTCCTTCAAAAACTGCCTATGGAGAGAGGTTTCTCCTTCTGACCTCAGTAGCATACATAACTTCAGGGCGGGCCAGGTGTGACCCCTCCCAAATGAGTCAGCCAAATTTTAATAATTTTACCACACAATTATACCCTTGGTCTTGCTATCAACCATGAACAGTTTTGTGTTCATGAAGCCTGAAATTTCCTTATATGATAACAATCTGTCTCCATTATATCTCTCCCTCTGCCTTGCACCTCCTAACCTTGTTCTTTTTCCTTAATATAGCCTTTAGCCCCTTAAGCTCAGTTCTTCTTTGCTATCATTTCTATATTATTTATACTCTCCTCCGTTCCCCATCTTGACTACTCCATGAACCAGTAAAACTGCACAATGTTTTCTTCTCTCCATTTCCTATCCTACTCTCTTATCTATTGGTAATCTTGCCCTGCCAAGTCTCAGCCTGAGATCAAGTTTTGTCTTTTCTCCTACTCATATGCTGCTGAACAAAGTTTGAGAAAATCATGATATTGCGTTGACTGGATACACTACAAATTTAAGTTATATAATTTCAACTGAGCCCTCATAGCAAGGCAATTATTTTATATCTCTTTAATTGACTTGCTATTCCATTTACTACAACAACTTTTCCAAGTTTATTAATCCTTCCTCAATCTTCCCATGACTTTCCCTCCCTCCACCCTCTCCACTAAGAACCTTGTCTCATATTTCACTGAAAAAAATGAGGTCATTTGTAGGGAGTTCTCTCTCCCCTCCTCAATCTTACATGCCTTAGATGCCTTCTATTACCATCACTTCTTTCACCCCTATCATACATAAAGGAGTGGTCCCTCTTGCCAAGAAAAAACCCTCTACCTGTATTAGCAATCCAATTCTATCCTCTCTTTTCCAACAGATTGCCTCCTATTGTCTCTACTCTTTCACCTAGCTTCAATATCTCCCTGCCTCCTGGCTGTCTATTTATTGCCTACAAACATGCCCATGTCTTTCCCATTCCCTAAATACCCTCACATGCTTCCTGTTATATGTTTTGTTGTTGTTTTTCTTTTTTTTTCTTTTTGCAGGGCAATGAGGGTTAAGTGACTTGCCCAGGGTTACACAGATAGTGTCAAGTGTCTGAGACCAGATTTGAACTCAGGTCCTCCTGAATCTAAGGGCCAATGCTTTATCCACTGCACCACCTAGCTGCTCCCCTTCCTATTATAGGTTGTCATATATCTCCTTCTTTTTGTGGCTAATCTCCTTGAGAAAACTATCTATAATTGAAAGCTCCAAAACTTATCATTCAACCAAAATCACTTCCTCCAAAGTAAACAATACTTAATTGACAAGTCTAGTGACCTTTCCTCAATCTTTATCTTCCCTGTTGTCTCTGAAGCCTTTGACACTTTTGGTAACCTTCCCCTCCTAGATACTCTTTCCTCCCTGGGTTTTCATGGCATTGCTCTCCCCTCCCTATCTTCTTTTTCTCAGTGACTTTTGAGGGATATTTCTGGAAGTAACTCAATAATAATGGCAAATGCACCCCTAAGGCTTTGTCCTGGGCCCTTTTCTATTTATTCTATACTCTTTTGTTTGGTGATCTCATCAGGTCTTACACATTCAACTATCATCTCTCTGCTGATGATTCTTGGATTTAACTTGTTCAAGATTTGCTAACCTCTCTCCTAACCTCCAGACTCACATCTAACTGTTTATTAGACATCTTGTACTGGATTTCCCATAAATATCTTAAATTCACCATGTCTGAAACTCAACTCATCTTCCCCTCCAACATTCCTCCTCCTTCTCCTCCTTCTAAACTTCCCGATTACTTTAAAGGAGGAACCTCCATCCTCTAAGTCACATAGGCTCACAATATAGGTGTCATCCTCAACATTCTCACTCTCTTTCACCACCCTCCACATCTAATCTGTTGCTAAGTGTGGTCAATTTTACCTTCCTAACATCTTTTATTTTTGCTTTTTTCTCTCTTCTGACCCTACTACCACCTTAGTAAAGGTCCTTGTTATGTCATGTCTGGACCATGGCAGTAGCCTCCTGCTGAAGCTCAGGCTTGACAATATCACTCCCTTTCAATAAATTCCACTGGCTCTCTATCATCTTCAGATTAAAGATAAAATTCTCTGGTGAATAAAGCTCTTCATAACCTGGCCCCCTCTACCTTTCCAGTCTTCTCATTGCTTACTTATTACCATGTATTCTGCGATCCAATGACACTAGTCTTACTATTCCTTGAACAAGATACTCCTGATTCCAGGCATTTTCATTCCCATGACTGAAATTCTTTCTGACTTCTAGGCTTCTTTTAAATCTTATCAAAATCATGGAGCAGCTAGGTGGTGCAGTGGATAGAGCACTGGCTCTAAAGTTGGGATAGAGCTGAGTTCAAATCTCACCTCAGACGTTTACTAGCTGCATGACCCTGGGCAAGTCTCTTAACTCCAATTGCCTTAAACATCCAGGGTCATCTCCAGTTGTCCTGATATATATCTTGCCACTGGACCCATATGGCTCTAAGGAGAGAGAGTTGGTGACCTTGCCTAGCTTTCCCTCACTTAAATTCAATTTACTGCAAATAATTTCATCACCTGATATCATGGTTCTATTTGGGAATGAAAAACAAACAACAAGCAAAATCTGATCCTCTTTAATTACATCTTCTTTGTAACTCATACCCCCTGAGCAGTCCTTGCCCATGGAGCCCTTCCTTAGGTCCCTCTGATTGGAGACTATGGAAAGCAGCAGAGAGGAGGGTGCCCAGAGCAGCCATCTCAATATTTCCCACTTAATTCCAGCCTCAATTCAACCTTTCAGCTTCTTTTTATATATGTTTCCCCCCATTGGATGGTGAGCCCCTCGAAGGCAGGGAATATCTTTTGGTTTGCTTTGTGTTTGTAGTGCTTAGTGCCAGCCTAACACATAGAAGCCATTTAATATATGCTTCTTGACTCCATGTTGGCTATCTAACTCTTTTATAGATGAGGAAACTACCTCAAAGTGGTTAAGTGATTTACTTGCCCAAGGCTTCATAGCATACAACCAAGTCTTTCTGACTCCAAAGTCAGCAGTCAGTGGCATAAATATTACTTTGGGGGATCATATCCACAAACCTAGCATACCCATTTACCACACAACTTGGTACTCTTCTTCCATGCAGAGTGGCCCCAAGGCCCTGGTGGAAAGAATATAAGATTTGGAATCAGAGGACCCAAGGCGAACTCCAGTCGCGAGGGATGGAACATTACTAGGCACTTAAAATATATATAAGAGGGGGCGGCTAGATAGCACAGTGGATAAAGCACCCGCCCTGGATTCAGGAGTACCTGAGTTCAAATCTGGCTTTGGACACTTGACACTTACTAGCTGTGTGACCCTGGGCAAGTCACTTAACTCCCATTGCCCCGCAAAAAAAAATATACATATATATATATATATATACATATATATATATACACATATATACATATATACATATATATATATATATATATATATATATATATATATATATATATATATATATATATATATATATATATATATATATATATATATATATATATATATATATATATATATATATATATATATGAGAAATAGCTTGAAGTCAGAAAGACCTGGATCATAAAATCAAAGATTTAGTGGTACAAGGGACCCCAGGGGTCAATCCAAAATTAATGTTGGGTTCAAGTCGTTCATTTGATTCATAAAAACTGTGTTATCATGGACAAGTCACCTAGCTTCTTAAGTAAAAATGAGAATATGAAAATCAAATGACTTTCCAGTATACATCAATGGGTTGAGTTTCCACATTCCATATACCTATCCACTCACAGGTCTGGTTAAACAACAACCACCACCACCACCACCACAACAACCACAACCACAACCACAACAACAAACAACTCCTTCTAAACCTTCCAGTCCAGTGAGGGATAGTACTGAGTTCTTGACAGCAGGTAAGGTCCAGATAAAACTTTTTTCCATAAGTGGTTTCCTTTTAATCAGTAGCTTTTTTTAAAATCTGAATTTCACTGCACTTTGAAGAGAGTGGTGGAAGACTCCTCTTCAAGACATTTATATTTATTCTTGTTCTATCTATCTATCTATCTATCTATCTATCTATCTATCTATCTATCTATCTATCTATCTATCTATCTATCTATCTATCTATCTATCTAGAAACAGGAGTCCTTCTCTCTCCCTTAAAGGTACACTTTTCTCTTGTAAAGATTCTGTCCCTATCCTTCCTGGATCATTGTTAGTAAACCCAAATGCGACATAGAAGAAAATGCTTTTACCCTTCCCATATACAGATACTATTGTAAATAGCATACTAATTTCTTAAAAGTAAAGTCACAGGACCAACAATTTCTCTAGCCAGATATTTGGATGAAAGCTCATTAAGCCCTGCCTCTTCCCCCTAACAGCTTTTCTAGACTTGAACAGCTATAGTAACTTAGTGAAGCTACCCATTGCTAAAATGTGAATGATAAGCCTCTTCACTTAGAATCTTGTGTTCTGTATTGTTTTTCCCCATCCCTACCATAAATAACCATTAGCATGTGAGCTCTTTCTAAGGACTATCTTGCTTTTCTGTTTATATCCTTAGCACTTAGAGCAATGATTTGTACATAATACTAAATAAACACTTTCATTTGTTCATTCTTTCATTAATTCATTTGTAGAATGAAACACCAACAAGGGAAGAAAAAAAACTTTCAGGAGGGAAGCTGGGTCACCCCCATTATCATCTTGGTGTGACTGCATAGCTTAGTTAAAAATTCAAATGATTAGCTCTCTTGGCAGCATATTCAATAGTCCATTCAGAGACAATGCATGGGAAATTTTATAAGAAACCTTTGGGGTGTCCAATTTTTCTCAGTCATCAAGACTTTGGCATGAAAGATTGCATAGCCAAATTATGAGAATTCTCATAAAAAGCAGTGGATGAACCAGCCAAGGCTAAAGGAGAATAGGGTAACAGAACCCTTCAATAGAGTCATTTAATTATAGATTTAGAAAAGTATCTTCTAAAGTTTACTTTAAATCCTCCCCTCTACCAAAGGCTGGAAGTCAGAATTGTTTTATAAACTGACATTAATTGGTCTTTTGGAAAAAAAAATTCACCTTAATTGTAAAGTCCAACATGTTCACATAGTTAAGCTGATTTTAGAATAGTATAGGACCATGAGAAAAGGCTTCAAATCCTGTGTTTTTCATCTAATAGTTGGGTGACCCTAGGTAAGTCATTAAACCCACCTGAGCCTCAGTGTCATCATCATTAATGAATTAATGGAATGGGTTTAAAAAAAAAAGAATGGGTTAAACATTTAACACATGGAAAACATTGTGCTTATCCTTAGTGATACACATAGAAAAAACAAGATAGTCTTCAGGGAGTTCACATTCCAATAGATGGAGACAGCACATACAGGAGTGTTCAGCTGCAAGGAAGAGAAAAAGTTCCAGTGGTTCTTAGAGTACAGTAGCAAAGCAGATAGTAATGCATTTTCTTTATTGTCATTTCTGTGATAAACTTGATCTATAAAGTGGAGATGAAGTAGGTACCTCACAGGGTTGTTAATAGCTACTTTCTAGATTTATTCTAAGAACAATGGCTTGTAAACTGTCAATGTGAATTGTTATTATTAGACTGGGAAGCCACGTAGGAAAAAAATCTAGAAGGCATCTTAGAGATCTTGGGAAAATAGGACCCCAGGATCAGAGATCCAGGGCTGCAAAGGATCTCAGAGGCCATCCTGTTCAACTTCCTCATTTTACAGTAGAAGAAGGAAGTAGATTTTTGTAAACTTACAGAAATCACAGACCAGTATAGTAAGAGCTTGCAGTGATTTCAATTAAACTTGATCTATTTTTAATATTGATTGCAGTTAGGGCAGGTATTTATGATCCCTCATGCTAAAAGGTTATACATTCTAATTAAATCATCCCTCCTAGTGACAAGAGAGTATTTGATTTCTACCCCTAAGAGATAACATGGTTTGCACAATGTTGATACTGTCTAATAAATTATCCAACAGATAAATTAGGACTCCAGGAAAGAAAAAGCCTTAACAGAGAAGCTCCAAACATGTTATTCTCCTATTTTCTTTAAAGATACCCAATGAGATAGAAATATGGCAGTTTATATTATTGCCACACAATTATAAAATTTTAGTGAGGATAAAAAAATTACAATTTTTTTCTTAACTAAAAATAAACAAACAACTTAGAGGTGTAAAACACCTGCTGTTGCCAAGTCTTTTCATAGCCAATAATCACAAAAGTAAAATATTCAGTGTTAAGGAGATCAGTGCTTTAAAGCTGTTTAAACTCTTTCCTCAAGGGTCTCAAAGTCTTTTATGAATGCTAAATCAGACCCCTTATACCTGTTTGATGTTTTAGTGATGCTATTCTCACTTTACAGTAAAGGAGACTTGCCACACACCTCAAGGAATTAGCAGGTTCCTGAAGTAAGAGCCTACCAGAGACTGACTAACTTGGGAATGAAAATCATGGGCTTCCAATTGTCTCCTCAAGCTGTTAGACTCCGCATATGAATGGAGCTGCCGGACTTAAGCAGCTTCTGGTGAAGATACACTGGTTTTAGAACAGGTTGTGCTGAAGTAATTTGATATACAATCTCCATAATGTTTATGCTGGGAGTATCTCTAAGCATGGAAACCCTGCAGGCTATAGATTGGCAGTGTGCCAGAAGCCTAAAGGCAATAGATAATTTACATATATTTGCATAATTTGAGCATCAGAAATAAAGGTGCACAACCACAACATTTACTGTACTTGAATCATCTACTAGAGATGATGAGAAATTACTTCTTGGTTGATTTTTTGCCAAGAATGGAACCCTGAAGTTGATCAATTTTACTGAGCTTTATACATGCAAAGATTTTTTAAAAATGAAATATATAATAGTAGAAAACTTTTTATTTTTAATTTGTAGTCAAGAGTTTGGGTGAATCCTGATTCAGCTACTTTCTACCTCAATGGCCTTGGGCAAGTCATTTAACCTCAGTATGCTTCAGTTTCTTTGGTCCTATGAGACTATGAACAGTATAGAATGATAGTAGAGATGGACTGTTACAGTCAAGGGATTGCTATTCTTGGAGTAAGTGAAAAGGAGTTCATAAGGATGGGCAAGGTTAATACAAAAGAGATTAGGGAAATAGCCTATGAAGGGGCCCAGTGATTAATGGTGAAATTATCATTTGTCTTAAGCAAATTTGGCACACCTAGACCGGAGTGTTTCCTACCCTCCAAGTCTCCCTTTTGCTCTACCATGTTGGGTGGGCATCACAATAAGTCTACTCATACTTCTTTCTTCTAAGGACAACATATTGGTAACTATAATAATGAATCCTTATTACACCTCAGAACTGGTTTTACAGTAATCAAATTCCTGCCCCTCCCCCGGAACCCAATTTAAAAAGACTATCTCACACTTCCTGATTCATGGCTAGTCATGACTTTCCTTTCTCTTAAATGCCATCTATTTATTTTGCACATAGCAGGAAAATTGTGGCAAGTCAAGTTTCGTAAGACTGATTCCTTTTTTTGGCTTATGATTCTCAAATGGTTCTGCTGTTTTCACTAACATACTCTATAGAGTAATAGACATACAATAGCTCCCCTAAGCAATCATTTGTGGGTAATTTCCTTCCCTTGTTATTTAAAATCCAAATTATTATCATATTCAATTAGGCTAAAAAGCAGCAATCATGCTGTGAAAGGGCAACTAAACAAACACTAGGGAGGTAACTAGTTCCTCTGTTTCTGCCAGTCATGGGGAAGAGGTTAGAGAAATTCAGCTAAGTCTGGGATCAATTTCTTGACTATGATAGATGAGGAGTAAGGTATGAACAGATGGAAAAGGGAATAATTAAAGAAGCCTAAGCACCTGATGCCGATTACACACACCTACAGGTGCTGATAGACATTTGCTAATCTTTCATTAGACATAGCCAACATGATCATTCTGGAATAAATTGGGGGAAATTCCCAAGGCCTAAGAAGGAGAAAAGCATGGAATATCTGATTTGCAAAGGGAAAATGAAGAAAGTGAAACAAATATTGCTTGGTTAAAAAGACTTGGAATGGACAGTTTATCTCAATTTTCATAACTTTTGCACAGGGGTTGGCATCCTATAAGCTTTTTTTTTCCTTTGGTGAGGCAATTGGGGTCAAGTGACTTGCCTAGGGTCACACAGCTAGTAAGTGTTAAGTGTCTGAGGCCAGATTTGAACTCAGGTCCTCCCGACTTCAGGGCCGGTGCTCTATCCACTGGGCCACCTAACTTCCCCTATCCTATAAACTTTTTTTTTTCTTGGTTATCCTATAAGCTTTTAATGAACATTTCATAATTTAGGAAGAAGCATTTATGGGATGGAGAAGATTTGAGATATTTTCCATTTCTGTATATATTGGACAGTAATGGAAAATGACTACTTGTTATTAGTTGAAGAAATAGCAGGAAAGTAAGACACAGCATAGAAAAAATAGAATAGTATTAGTTCAAATAAGTGCTATAAAGAAAGCAGGGAAAGTATCTGACCCTACTCAGTATGACTTTGGCATTCATGAACATAAACTCTTCCCTATGTTGTTCCTGTGGGTCATCTGCTTACTAGAGCCAATTAGGAGTGCTTCCTTTCCTAGCTCAGCTATAAATTCTTCTTTAAAAACTCCCCCAATTGAGTTTTAAAATACACAAGAGAGTTTTAGAATCTTTCTATAACTATTCATTAATAACTCCTCCCCGAACACCTAGCTTTAAAAAAAAAAAAAAAAACATTTTAATACACTTTTCTCCCTGGGATTATCTCCATCAAATTTGCAACATTTTTTGGGGAAGACAAATTTTACTAACATTTGATAATATTGTAAGGTCAAATTAATTCATGTTTTTGAAATGTTCCATTGAAAATCATGACTTTTGTTGAAATTACTTTTAATTCCATTCAAATGAGTTGAGTTCTCTGAAACTTTCCCAATGGACTGAAAAAAGATTTTTTTTTCATGGAGAAAGTCATGTTAAAAGGAATTTCATTGGGGATTACCATGCCAAAGGACAGCTCTTAAACAAATGTTTGATTTTTTTAGTAGGAGATATTAGTGTATAGAGAATATTGGTATGTGGAGAACAGCCAGGAGGAGGTTAGCTCTTTTAAAAAGTGATTTTAGTTAGCTTAAATGACTGGTTTGAAAATTAAGCAAAGCTTTTTAACCTTAGGTAAATGACTGTGCTATTCCCCTAGAGGAATCCCCTTGCTTAATTCTTGAAAGAATATTATTTTTTAAAAAAGGAATACTGGTCCTGTAATTGGATAAAATGCTTGGTATATTCAGTTAGGAAACATTCTTGGGAGTATGGATTTTGTTCCCTTTAATGATTTGAGGTATAAGGTATCTCAAGATGGTTCATACAGACCAGATCTGATCTTGTCAGCTAAACCCCAGAGTCTTTTTTTTCTCTCAGACTCATATTTCCAGGAGGAATTCATTCTAAAAGTCCAACCAAACCAAACCCCTAAATATAGTCTGGATCTACCTTCTGTATAGATAGGTTTCCCTACATGTGGCTAACAGGGTAACTAGCTTCTTTTTATATATGGGGTGTAGTTGTTCAGGGAAGACTAGTACCTCTGATATGAGCACTGCTGATCACTTTTCAGGGCTGCTTTACACTTTTGGTGTCCATCTGATTCATCCAACTCTTATCTGTGGCTCCAGAAAGCATGTGCAGGCAACACCCAGGTAAACCATTTTAGCAGACAAGATTAAATCAGGTTGAGGATAACCAAGAGGTCTCAAACTGGTCAGTGAAGCATGTGAAGACTTCCTTTAGTGAAATGTGTGGATTAGAATAATTTGTTCAATGGCTATGAAGACAGTTGAACAGATGCTGTGGAGCAATGAGAGCTTGGTAAGACTTTGAGGATGCCAAAGTCATTCACTGCATTCTCAGCCATTGCCAGTTGCCTTGAGTTTTGCTTGTCACTGGACTCCAATGACTGTGGAAGAGAGAGAGTGAAACTGATGACTTCCCTTTACTTTACCTCACTTAAATCTGAATTATGTTTGAGTCAAAAGACATCATTTTCCCATTTTTACCTACCTCAAAGTCCTGTGGTGACAGGCAAGTGATGAAGCAGCAGGTGTGGATAGACTGGGAGCTATAGTTTCAAACATGCATATAGGTGACCGAATCCATATAGTTGTCTTCTCACTTGACTGAAGCAGCAGTGGGATTTGGCAGCCCCTTGGATATTTGAGCAGTCTTTTAAAAGGACCACACCACTCACTTCCTGGCTTGAGGAAGAGAGTAGAAAAGATGCCTTAAAAATGTCTGTTTCATCTAATGTAACCCTAGTCTGCTCACTGTGGCAGGCTGGGATCCTACCCTGTGGTCAAAACACAAAAAAGTACAAAAACCTTTTGTGAAGATGATTTCATTCCCCACTGGTACATGAAGTATGTGCACACTTATGGGCAACATGAAATCCATTAGACCTGAAAGATGAACAGGTCTTGTTGCAAGAAAACTCAGCAGGTATCACTTCCAAATAGCAGCCCTGAGTGAAACAAGACTTCCAAATGAAGGTCAGTTTACTGAAGTCAGAGGTAGATACGCATTTTTATGGGGTGGCCACAGTGATGGGGTGTGCAATGAAACTGACATAAGTTTCACAATCAAAACTGATCTAGTCAAAAAGCTTGTATATTTCCCAAAAGTAGTGGACAGTCTCATGACAATGAAATTGCTACTTGCAGGTAACTGCTACTTCAGCATCATTAGTGTGTATGCTCTCGCCATGAAAAAACTTGATGAAGTAAATAAAACAAAACCTTATGAAGACCTGGAGACCCTCATCATCAATTTAAAGAGGTTAAGATTGTAATTTGGGGAGATTTTAACAATGGGGTAGACACACACTATCAGAAATGGCAGGGAGTCCTTGGGAGGAATGGAGTCACAACAGAAATGGTCTCTTACTGCTGAAGACTTGTGCATCTCATCACCTCATCACCAACACTGTTTTCTGTTTATCTTAATGCAATACAACTTCATGGAGGCACCCTTGCAGCAAACATTGGCATTGAATAGACTATGTCATTATCAGAGAAGAGACAGACATAATGTGAGAGTGGTGAAGGTAATGTGTATGTGACACAATCATATACATCCTCTCCAAGCTAAACATTCATGTTCAACAAAATGGGGGCCCTGAGGCAAGATGACTACCAGAAGACTTAATGTCAACAGATTAGAGTACTTCTTTATGTTTGAACAGTTTGCTGCTAACATGGTTCAAAAGGTGAGCCAAGACATGGTTGGCAATAGTGAAGCAGAAAAGGAGTGGGCAGCTTTTAGATATGTGGTGTATAGCACTACAGTTACTCATCTGGGGCAAACATCACAAACATCAAGATTGGTTTGATGAAAATGACGGGGAAGTTTAGGAGCTGCCAAATAAAAAACAAGAATTCCACAAGGTTTACCAGAAAGGTAGTTCATCCATCTTGAAGAAGGAAGCATTTAACTCCATCAAAAGTAAAATGCAAGTAAAGCTTAAAGCGATGTGGGATTCTTGACTCAGTAAGAAAGCAAATGAAATTGAATTTTATGCTGATAGTAACAATCCGAAGTGCTTTTATGATGCCTGGAAGGGTTTTTATGGGCCAAAGACATTTCAACTACTCAGCACTGATGGAGTCACGTTGATAAGATAGAAGAACATAATCCTGGGGGGATGGTCTGAACATTTCCATAGCATTTTCAACAGGCCATCTTCAACCAAAACTGAAGTCTTTGATAATAATACTCAGATTGAAGTCAATCCCTTTTTAGCCAAACTTCCAACTGAAAAGGAGGTTTTGAATGCTATTAGGTTCTTCTTGTGTGGCAAAGTATCTGGTGCTGATTCTATTCCAGCTGAGATTTTGAAGGAAGGGGGTTCAATGCTCATAAAAAGCTGACAGAAATTTTCCAGGTTATATGGCAAAGAGAAGGTTATGACCTAGGAGTTCAAAGATGCCTTCAGTGTCTATCTATAAAGGAAAGAGAAATGCATTGTCCTTTAACAATGATAGGGGGAATCTCCCTCTTAGTCATTATTGGAAAGATTCTTGCCAAAGTCCTTACTAGGTTGACCCTTCTCTACAAGATGGTCATTTACCTGAAAGCCAGGATGGCTTCAGAAAGGACTGAGGAATGATTTATATGGTGTTTTCTGCCTGACAGCTCCAGGAGAAATTCCAGGAGCAGCACATAGTTCTGTACACAATGTTCATCCATATGACTGAGATCTTTAACACTGTCAATAGTGATAGCCTGTGGAAGATCATGGCAAAATTTGGTTGGCCAGATAATTTATCCATACTGTATGCCAGTTCCAAGACAGCATGCTTGCACTTGTTCTTGATAATGGGCCATCCTCTCTCATGCTTTTGCAGTCACCAGTGGAGTGAAACAGGGTGGTATGATTTTCCCATCCTTTTTAGCATGATGTTTTCAGCAATGTTGTCACCCACTTTCAATATGGATAAAAATGACATCGAAGAGAGCTATTACACTGACAGTAAATTATTTAACTTGAAAAGGCTACAAGCCAAGACTAAAGTGGAGAGAGAATATGTGTGTGACTTTTTGTTCTGAGATGATCGTGAACTCAATTCAGCCTCTGAATATAAATTGATTGTCTGACACTTGTGCTAATTTTGGCCTGACAATTAACACCAAGAAAACAGAGGTTTTCCACCAGTGGTCACCACATTATCCATACTTGGAACCATCAGTTACAATAAATGGAGAGAGATTGAATGTCGTAAATATGCTTTCCAGGGATGTACCCATAGATGATGGGGTTGAAGTTCACATTGTCAGAGCTAGCTCAGTGTTTGAGAGGCTCCAAAGAAAAGTATGGGAGAGGAGAGGCTGCCTTTGAAACTGAAAGCCTACAGAGCTGTTTTGCTGACCTCATTGTTGTATGCTCATGAAACCTGGAAAGTATCCAAGCATCATACCAGGAAACTGAATTGATTACGTTTGAATTGTCTTAGATTCTGGGGGCAGCTCAATTGTGCAGTGGATAGAGCACTGGCCCTGGAGTCAGGAGTACCTGAATTCAAATCTGGCCTCAGACACTTAACACTTACTAGCTGTGTGACCCTGGGCAAGTCACTTAACCCCAATTGCCTCACTAAAAAAAAAAGAAAGATTCTGAAGATTCCCTGGCAAGATAAGGTATTGAACAGTGAGGTCCTTTTTGAGCTGAAATACTAAGAATTCAAACTCTATTACAGAGAGCTTAACTCTGACAGGCTGGCCACATTGTTCAAATGCCAAATGTATGCTTGCCTAAAAAACTTTTATGGAGAACTCACACAAAGAAAGTGCTCACAGGGAGGTCAGAAGAAGCAATACAAGGGCATTTTCAAGATCTCTCTGAAGAACTTTGGAATCAATTTTGAGAAAGGAGAGACACTGGCACAGGACTGCCCAGTCTGACATGCACACATTAGAGAAGGCACTGTGCTCTATGAACAAAGAAGAATTTCAGTAACTCAAAAGAAATGTGATATGCCCAGAGTTAGAGACATCTTCACTCCAAATGTTCATATGGACTATTTGTGCCTGACCTGTGGTCAGCCATAGTCAGACAGACATTGCACCCTGACCCCCAACATTAGTAATGTCATGTTGGTCCTCTTCCAGGATGAAGGACAACAACCATATAAGGAACTGAGATAACAAAGGCAAAGCAGGTATAATATAGCATTTATTTCACTCCAAAGAAAACTCATGATTTGTAAAGGACTCACAGGAATACTTAAACAGATGGAAAAACAAAAAAAACAAACCCCCATAAACTCCTCATCTACACCACTAAAATAGCCCCAAAACTCCACCTAGAAGAAGACATGTTTTGAGGTTGCTGAACAAACAACATTATTTTTTATGGAGCATGTATTTTTTTTTTTTAGTGAGGCAATTGGGGTTAAGTGACTTGCCCAGGGTCACACAGCTAGTTAAGTGTTAAGTGTCTGAGGCCGGATTTGAACTCAGGTACTCCTGATTCCAGGGCCGGTGCTCTATCTACTGTGCCATTTAGCTGCCCCTGGAGCATGTATTATTTAAATCACTCACTATAAAAGTTGGGGTATGACTATCAAGGCCCAGATCTCTTTTTTCCTAGATCATAGGTCTCCTTATTTCTCCAGTCCTACGAGGTCGTATATATCAACAATACATATATTATCTAAAAATACATTTTCTGACAAAATGCTTTTGCTGTACTTGGTTGATTTTGTTTCATTATGGCTGCTTGTTACATGGACAGGCTCATGGGTGGAGGAATTATCTGGAGAAGATTAACAGAAAAACAAAAGGCATCAATTTAGAATACCCAGGCCTGGATCAGAGGTATATAACCTTGGCATAAAAGAACTGACCCACTGAGTGCCATCTTGCTGGAGCCCCAGGTAAATGTCAATACTGCAAAGCTAAGGAAAACTACCAGAAATAGAATTATGAAGAACATAAAATTGGACCTGTGATGAATACCACTTTCTGGTAGCTTAGTAGGTGTCTAGACAGTATCTGGTGGAAGATAGCAATATGGAATAAGGACAGGAAATAGCAACCTAGGAATATTGATAAGAATAAATGGATCTGCCAGAACTGAGCAGTAATAGTACAGTAGAAGAAACTTGGGGCTAATGTCTATTGACCACGTTTCAAATCCTGTCCCAGATATGTACTATCTGTGTGACCTTGGGCAACTCATTTAGCCTCTTTTAACTTCAATTTCTTTATCTTAAAATGAGAGGGATGACCTCTTAGGGCACTTTCAATTCTATCCATGGGATAGCACTGTACAGATGGACACTGGGACCTTGGAAAGAGTCCAAGGATGTGAAAGAGCACACCTGACTATCCACTGCTAGATAATACTGTGAGATATTGAAGTTATGAAAGTCCCTGGATGGAGGGTTGCCCAATATGGCTGTCATTGTTCTCTTTACTCCTAGTTCTATCAGTATATATTAATTTTAAATAAAATTTTATTAATGAATTATTGATTGTTGTGGGCCTACATAAAGGGAGTCAGTTACTACCCTTGCGAGAGTTATAGAGTTCTCAAATACTAAAATTCTTAGTTCTTCAGGTAGGGCAATGAACCAGAAAAGTCCTCCAAAATGTATCCAGGCCCTTTACTTCAGGGAGAAATCTCTGATAATAGGCATATGTAATTGTTCACTGGTGATCCTTTATGGAGATGGGAAATTTCTTTCTTTCTTTCTTTCTTTCTTTCTTTCTTTCTTTCTTTCTTTCTTTCTTTCTTTCTTTCTTTCTTTCTTTCTTTCTTTCTTTCTTTCTTTCTTTCTTTCTTTCTTTCTTTCTTTCTTTCTTTCTTTCTTTCTTTCTTTCTTTCTTTCTTTCTTTCTTTCTTTCTTTCTTTCTTTCTTTCTTTCTTTCTTTCTTTCTTTCTTTCTTTCTTTCTTTCCTGAGGCAATTGGGGTTAAGTGACTTGCCTAGTTTACACAGCTAGTAAGTATTATGAGTCTGAGCTGGATTTGAACTCAGGTCCTCCTGAATCCAGGACCAGTGCTCTACCCAATGTGCCACCTAGCTGCCCTGAGATGTGAAATTTCAATTTGTTTTTTTCACAGGAAGCTTTTTAGTTCTCTCCAATGATGCCAGCTGGATAATGATATTTTCACTCCTCAGAAACCAAATAGCACTTGGCTTATGTCTCTCTTTTGTACTTATATCAACTTGAATTTGTGTACATTTATATCATACCTTGATTTTCACTACATCATAAGCCCTATGAGAACAGGGGCCTTGTTTTATCTGTTTCTGTATACCACAACAGTAGGTGCTTAATAAATGTTTTTTTGAGTTGAATTGCATTGGTTTGGGCATGAGAACTGTTATACTGTAAGACACTGAAGACAAAAGATATCTTTTAATTTTATTATAGACACATTACATTTTAGCACAAAATTTTAATTTTATAATAGACTGTCATTTTAGCACAATAGGGTAGCTAGTGGTTTGCATGTTGGATAGGACCTCTTTGTTATGGCATTCCTGAATTATTGTATTCATTTTTCTATATTCTAATGCCTACTTTTCTTTTTTACTTTTTTATTACTTCTTATTGACACACTTCCCTATCATGACTCAGTTCCCTTTCTTCATTCTTTATTTATACCTACTATTACCTCTCTTGCATATTTAGTTCAAAATTCTACTTGTCTTGTTTTCTGTTTTCTATTTCAGGTATCAGGGAGCATTTGATACTCTCCCTTTTAAAGCAAAGAGACCAGCCTACCCCACATGCCTGACTTGTTTGGAAAGAGAACCAGATGGATTATGTATAACTACCACCAACATTTCTTTCCCATACTCCTGTCTCTTTCCCTTTTAGATTTGAAAGGCAAAAGCGAATTCACTAGAATTCACTGTTTCTTAGCATGATATTCAAGGCCATCCTATTACTTCCTGGTTTTATTGCCCTTCTGCTGCCTTTTTGTTTATTTCCTTTATTACTCCCTTTTATGAACTTAGAATTTTAACCAATTGACCTACTTGCTTTTTTCCAAACATGCCATGTACATTCACATTTTCATGCTTTGATCATGTTGTTTATTCTTCCTGTTATAACTTCTACCTCCTATCTATTTATTGAAATCCTAGTCATCTTTCAGTGATCTTTTTGAATGCCATCTTCTTTATGGAGACTCACTGGATTCCCTAGGAAGAAACAATCTTTCCTTTTGCTTTGTTCACATGGTACTGTGAGCAAAGTACTATACTAAAGTACTCTAAACAAAGTACAGTATTTATATTTTTATATTATTCATAATATTCATCTTTTATTGTAGTTTGAATATTTTCTCTGCTTTGAGATCTTCTTTATCATTAAAGCATTTTCCTAGATACTCTGCACAAAGAAGGCCCATTATTAATATTTTCTGTTTATTATTAGGGCATACTTGGCAACAAAAAATTTACGGTGGTAGGTTGGAGAGAGCCAAGAGCCAATGTTACAATTAAAGGTACTGGGGCAATTAGTTGCAATTAAGTAGTTGGGATATCAAGCCAGGGCAGATGGTGCCCCTGAAAATTGATTTATGGATCAAATGTAGGGAGAAAGGGATAAGGTAAGATTTTATATGATTTTTGCCTACAAACATGATACTACCTTTTTATATGTCTTGAATTGATGAACAATTTTAATTCCTTGCTTTCTTTTCAGCTCTGGTATATGATTCTTCACCCTTTCACCCTCCCTCATCACCTTTACCAAGTGCTACCCTTGAAGAGTATTACAGAAAAGCCCAAGATTTGGCAGGTCCTACTGAGCTGGATAGGGATTGCTTATGAGGTAAGGGGATGAACTATACTGTGAAAGCCAGAAAACTAAACATGGAGAAGCTAAGCACTAAAAGGTTAATCATCACCCGGTGATGAAAGTTCTGGCCACAGTAACTCCTTCACCCATTCACTCTGGTGAGGAAGCATTTCGATTTTTGGTATAGATCTTTTGAAATATTTGGATCCAGTGATGTACTCCAAAAGGCCTGTGTATATTCCCTCTCATAATGGAAACAATTCTAAGAAGTTTCCTTTGCAAAGTGTCATAGCAGTAGTCATAAATAGGTAGATTGCCAATGTGACAAACCAACAAGGTTTATAAACCATAATTGTCTTTAACATTCATTAAAAAAAGCAAAACATTCATTAAAAAAAACCTTTGAGTTTCAAATCTTCTCCCTCACTCCTGCCCATTTCCTATTCATTGAGAAGTCAAGCAATATGATATCAATTACACATGTAAAATCAGGCAAAATGTATTACTGTATTAGCCATAAGCTGTAATTGTCAAAAGGATTTTGAATATGGCCTATTTAAATTTTTTGTAGAAACAGAAAAGGGTTGGCATCTATTGATTTGAGCTAAGGTTTTATATGCAATCCCTTTGTTTTTAAATCTGTTTCCTGCACTGTAGCAATAGGTTCCAGAATATTTCAAATTCTAGCCCATTTTTATCTGTACCTTCTTCTAATGGCTCAGTAACCTTCGTAATAATTACATCAAAAATATCAAGCACTGCTGCCAGTGGCCTTTTAAATCATCATTATAATTCTTATGCTGAACAGAACTTAAAGCAAATTTTATCATTTGAGCAATAAAATGGAACCTCATAAATATTTAACTTCTTCCTATAATTATCCATGCTGAACAAGATGACACGGTGCTTTAATAAGCTTATTGTAGAATTTGTGTTCATTTGTTCTTTGGGCAAGAAAAAAAAGTTACTGTTTGAGGGTGGGCAAGCTTCACATATTTGGCTAACTTAAGCTGGTTGGTTTAGGGCCAGCCAGGCTGTTGGTAATCCACAGGAAATGCCATGCAATCATGTATGATCATTCTAATCAAATATGGGTAACTGAAGGTAATTGAGTTATCATCCTCTCCTCTTTCCTTTTTCTGAAATCTTTTCAGGAAGAAACTTTTCAGGAAGAAATCACCATCTATTTTCTTTCCCCAGGGCTATTAGTTTTTTTTAATAATTGACCCATGTTACATAGCAATATTGCTATGAATGAATAGGTTTGATGTTGACATTTGAACAGCTAAAACGATTCAGTCTTACATGATTCTGATTCATCACTTTTATAGTAAAGGAAACTTTACTGCCTAGATGATAAAATCACATACTTAGAACCAATAAGGATATTAGAAGCAATATGCTCAAATATCCTAATTTAACCAAAGATGAAACTGAATCCTTTTAAGAGAATGTTACCAACCAATAGCAGAGCTAGGGATAAACACCACATGTCCAGACTCCCAGTCCAAGAGTGTATTTTTATTATGCCACACTGCTTCAGCTCTGGTATTTTATTATAGCAAAAATGACTACAAAGGAATAACAGTTCAAAGTCTGGGTAATAGGTCTAATGAGAATAAACTAGAAAAAATGAATAGAAAAGAGAAAGAAAAGAAAGAGAAAAGAAGAAAGAAAACCCACATTAGGAATAATCTGCATTCTTAGTACTATAAATAAAAATGTATATTACTTTAAAAAAAGTACTTTACTTTTTAGTCACCAAATTTTTTAGAAAAAATTGAGTAGTCCCTATGTGGTCTTTTGAGGGGAAATGATTTAAGGCGATGAACAGAATGGTGATCCCTTTAGCATCCAGACTGGTTGTTGATCTCAGTTTCTTACAGATTTAAGAAAGTCCACACATATATAGCCTGTCTCACAATAAAGGGATTTTTCAACATCCCTCCATTTTGTGGTGAGTCAGAAGTGCACTGTGATACCAATAATTCACACTGATTAGTGCACAATGGGGATGAAACATTTAATGCCCCAAGTCATCTCATTTGTGTTTATCTGTAGACACTCTTTCTCCTCATAACTTGGAATGGCTCAGTGGCACTCTTAGTGCCCACTCTGAAAGCCTCCACAGAGTATTTAATTACAGTGTGTTTCCCTGCCTGGCTAGAGAGAAAACATATAATACCAAGTTTAATCATCTCTTTGGCAGGTAGTGCCCGAGCTTCCATGTTAATTAATCTTTAATGCCATTAATTGCCTGTCTGCACAATGACAAGAAAAGGGGGTAAACATTGTTCACAAATCAATTTACTTCTTATTCTAACCAGTCTGTGGTCCTCAGAGTGGATAAAAAATAATTATAGGCCTTTCACCAACTGGACTTCCAGTGTCCAGCTGATAAGACAGTTTAACCAATAAAATATTCTGGCCATGTTCCTTGGCTGCAGATATGCTAATTGAGAATTTTTCACCTTCTTTGAAATGGACTCATTTGTTTGGTGTGGATCAGGTATAAGATAAGGAAGGCAATATCATAAGGTCTCTCTATTTCTTGCCTGTTGATTTCCTTTCTTATTGAATTTGCCCTTATGGCTTGTTTTGACATTCAAAAACCACTGAGAAATTGTTTCTGGACTTGGATGTGATCCAGAAATATTATTTCCTCAACCTCTCATCTAAAGCAAGCTCCATGATATATAGCTTGACTAATTTCATATACCATTGTTGTTACTAGGCAGGAGTTATGTTAGAACTAATGTAGCCTGTATCTATTTAATTCTAGCAGGAGCCCTGCTATTCTGTTCTGATGGAGGAGGTCAAAAAACACAGGTAGTAAAAGCTAACACATTTTAATAGGATGAATGCATGTGAATGCACGTTTAAAAGTCTTATGAGGTAGAAGACTTTTTCTTGTCCTCAAATGCCATTCTTACATTTGACCTTTAATGGTTCCGAACTTTGACAGTTAGAAAGCCAGTTTTTCATTTTTGTGAGAATGTACAATGCCAGGTGAAGGGGATAAATTACATTTTAAATCGTTGTTCAAATATTTAGTTGGGTTTTTATAAAAATGGTTTTTTTACCAATCTATATTTACAGTATATGGCTCCTTCAGTTTCTGATTCCAACTCTACTTAACTTAGGTAAATAAATTTAGGTTGTGGAGCCAGTGTCAAAGGTGGTGGGGGTGGGGAATGGAGGTGCCTGAGGTATTGCAGACTAGAGAACAGGAGAGTGAAGGAGATAAATTTTATTCTTTCCACCTCCTAGATTTCAGTCTTAGGCAAACTAAAGAGTGAAAGAGGCATTTTGCTATAGAAAGGAAGGGAATTAGAGAGGGCACCCTAGAGGAGCTTATAGTAATAGGAACTGATTATTTTCTGGACATGCTTCAGGGATTGTATTCAGGTATTGAGACAGCATAAAGTGCCTGTCGATAGTAGCATGCAGAAAAGGAAAGCATAATTCTCCCTCTTAAGAAAATATGCAGGCTGTATCCTAGCTTATGATGCAAGCTTTCTTCCCAGACATGCTCTTTTTACAGCTAAGGAAACTAAGGCACAGAGTCAGTCTCAAAATGATGATGATGTTGGTGGTGGTGGTGATGATGGTGGTTAATGTTTTCATGTGCCAGGCACGATTATTATTTACAATTGTTATTTCATTTGATCCTCAGGACAATACTGGGAGATAGGTATATTATTATTCCTATTTTATAGATGAGGAAATTAAGGGAATAGAGGTTAAGTGACTTGCTCAGGGTTATACAGCTAATAGGTGTCTGAGTCTGGATTTGAATTCAGGTTTTTCTGACTCTAGGCCCAGTGCTTTATACATTGTGCCACCTAATTACCCCATATCTTATTTTCCCCATAAATTTTATTTTTTTCTGTTTTTTTATTTAAATCTTTGAATATTTGCAAATGTTCTATAGTATGCCTTGAAACTAAGGCCCCATTTAACAACGAAGAGTTTTTGTTTTGCTCATCATTTTTTAGCAATTACTCAACAAGTACCTCTTGAAGTTATATTGTCAAATACTAGAAAATTGAGGTTGGGGTCGTGTAATTAATTGCTTTATGCAGTTTAATGAAGGAGATAAATGAATAAACAAAGAAAGAAAGGAATTATATATATATACACATATATATGAGTGCAATTAATTAATATACCTAAAATATTTACAGTGTTTTTTCTTTCACTAAAATCTTACTCTTATGCCTCATAGTTCAAAGGGAGGTAGTTCTTAAGGGCCATGTCATTAGAGTACCATTTCTGGCAAGTCCTGTCTAGGTGGATTGCTTTGAATACAGTTCTGGTCAGACTATATGTCTATCATCTGAGGAGCAGCATAGTCCTTTGTGGAGAATATCATCATTAAATTGACCACAGGTGAAAATTGTGGAGCCAGGGCAGCTCCCAAAGTCTATCTACAATGGAGGAATAGGTATAATCTGTTGGTGAAGTATGAATGTAACTGTACTATAATAAAATCCTTCCGTAGTATATCTTCATGCTGTGGAGGTAGGTTTAGGTTCTCAAAATCTATAATTTCTGGAAAAGAGCTCTGGCAGTTATCTCCAAGCTGGAAAATTCTAGGTATAATATAGCTTAGCACCATGAGAGGCCCATCTCCAGAAAGTTGACCACCACTGACCAGTGTGATTGGTTTTTATTTTTCCAGAATGACTCATGCAAACCTTTCACTGAGGTTGTGTGGACAGCACTGGTGGAGTGTACATTCCTACCAAAGAAATTGCTGTACTTTTGAAGATGAAGAATTTGTCTTGAATTCATAAGAATACTTTTGAGGAAGACAGGTGAATTGGCAAATGTGTTAGCAGGTAATGGGGTTACCAATAGGATAGAGACTTTAGCCCTCTTTAATAATTTATCCACAGGACAGCAAGATAAGAAATGTGCAGTCACAAGTTGCATTTATACAGAAGTTAACATCTTTGTAGAGAAAGAATGGCATGGTACCCTTTTGGAGAATTTTGTATTAACTGAGAAACATGGGGGCACTAATGTACTGTTGCTCTCCTCTATATACCCTAATTTTCGGGTCTTCTATTTTTACTGCAAACAACTGTTATTATTTCCCCTCTTATGCAAATGCATAAGCATCAAGTCATTATCAGGATCTCAAAAGCACAGAACTACTTTGCATTGCAGTTTTTCTATTAACTTATATCACTTTTTGGGGAAGTCACTCTAACTTAATTATGCTTGCTTTCTAAGAGAATAATACTTTCTCTGGCTGGGATAATTAGGCAGCCCTAATTAACCTTAAAAAAGGAAAACATAGCCCTGTAAGTTGCTGGATCACCCTCATTAGATTAGTCTGGCTGCTTTTAACTGTCACACTTACTATTGCTAATTTGCATATCATTTCCCATGGTTCTTAGCACCATAACTTGTAATAAAACAGTGTTTTAGAGTACACTAGAGACTGAGTTAATAGCAATTGGCTATATAACATGCAGAGAATAGTCCGATGCGATACAGCTCTATCTTTCCATTTACTGAACACCACTTAAAGGTACAATTTAAAGTGGAAAAAGCTATTTCAGTAATCATCTTTTTAAATAATTAGTTTAGGAAAAATCAGGTGCAGCATTTTATTAATGTGAAATAAGCTATTCCTAGAAATGTTAATGGGAAAGCCCCTTAGAGATTGCCCAACATTTGAGGACATGTAAGGATGGCTATTAATTATGGCTTCAAGCCTTCCTTCCACTATTAGTAAATGTAGCTATAAAACATGATAATAACATGTTGGGATTCTCTAGCACCTCCGTCATTAGAAAATTGCAAAGGCTTTTGTAGAAAAGCCTCAGAGCTGCATTGGAATGATTTTAATGGGTATGGGATTCATAGAGAGCATGACCTGGACACCTCCCAGAGAAGTCAAAGTCTCTTTTGGTCTCTCTCGATTTCCTTCATGTAGCTCCCTTTGATTCAATTTGGGAGCTTGCCACAATTATCTGTGCATTTCATTGTGCCAGAGCATACTGATAGTAAGTGCAATAAAATTCCAGCATAAATGTTTAATAACAGGGGTTATTCCCTACCTGCTAGACTGTCATATCAAAGAAAACACATTTCAAAACAGATCAGCAAAGGCAAAGATATAAGCCAGTACTTTGGTGTTCAGGATTATCTGTCCATTAGTTACTGAATTGAGCTAGTCTAAATTTTGAACTCCATAATCCCCTCAATCAAAAAGCTTATCAGCCCCTCAGGAAATGGGGATCTGAAGATCTCATTTGAGAAGCAACTTAAACCTCCTGTATCTCCTCTGGCCAGGGGTAGATCTCTAACCTAGATACCCAGGTCACTGTTATAGGCTATAAGCTTCTATCAGTATTGCAATTGACACCCCAGATCTAATGCCTATCATTCTTTTCTATCTGTGAAAGACAGTGTCCTGATGTGGTAAGAGCAGTGGGGGCAGAAGCCGATGGTTTTAGTTCTAACTCCAACACTTTGGTATGATGCAAAGTGTATTAGATTTAGGGTCAGAGGACCCTCTTTGAAATCCTGGTTCTGCCAGCAACAAGGTAAGTGCCCTTAGGCAATACACTTAACCTCTTTAGGCCTCAGTTTCCTCATGAGTAAAATGAGCAAGTTGAACTCAATGGACTCTAAAGCCTTTGTCTGGCTCTAACGCTAGGATTCCATAAATCATGTAAAATTTTGAGAACTTTGTTTTCCTCATGTGCAATATGGGGTGAAATAGACCTGGAATCCCTGGGTGATAGTAAGAACTAAATCAGACAATATTCTGATCGTAACAGCAAAGTATGCACAATATATAATATAGTAACATAATAGAAGTGATGAAGATGTCGAAGATGGTGATTTTTCTTTCACCTGCTTCCTGTTGCCAGCTGTAAATCACGTTGCACCATGACTTGGGCACATTATCGTCACAGGTATCACATATATGCAGTGTCTATTTTTATACCTATTTCCTGTCCAAAGTGTGCACATTTGTTTCAGAGAAATGCACTGAAGTATTAAGGTAAAGGCTTTAACATTGTGCAGGAAACACACATTATAATTTGATAGACAGTCTATAAGAACTTTATAGAGTTTTTTCTCCTAGTCATTAAGTGGGTGGGTTGCCGGCAGTTTTCAAATAATTTTGAATCTCCATTCTTCTAACTGCATTAAAACAACGGAATTGTAAATACTCCAGCCAGGCACTTTTCTACACACTATCTGCTTTCTTAATGACTAAGTCTCCTTTAAGCAAGTATGTTCCTTTGAAAGCAGTTATTATTTGCTCTTCCATGGCTCTGTTTAGTTGCTGGTGAAGCCACACTATAAACTAATTACAGAATTGATATTTGGAGAAAGTTATCAGTTTACCGACAAGGGCGTTGCCTAATCTTGTTATGCACACGTCAGTGGCTGTACATGTGTGAAATTAAGTTGATTTTGCTGATTCCTACAGACAGCCTGTTTTTATCTTGAGACAACATTCCCAATCATAAAGTGCATTAACAGCTGTTATCAGGGGCTTACTGTAATATGTGTTATACTAGCAGCAACCCTTTGATACTGCCTTCAAATGCATTATTAGCAAGACCCACAGAAATAGCTTTGATAGTCTATAAGATTTACCCAGTAGAAGCAAAGCCTGATGAAAAAGCCATAAGATTGGTTGCAAGCTATACTATTCATAGCTTTAGTGCCATACTAGAAATGAAGGCTATGCTGCAGTCATCTTGCTATCTTCATTCTCTTCTGTTCATCAGTTTTATCAATTACTTAGAGGTTAGCATCACTGTCATCTTTGAGGATGGATGACATAAAATTGGCAGGAAATACTTTGGATATATTTTGGATGACTGAATTAGGATTTTAAAATATCTCATAATCCTCAGAGGATAGGCTGAAATATGTGAGATGAAAATGAATAGAGTTAAAATTTAAGCCTTGAATTTATGTTCAAAGAATCAATTATTCAAATATGGGATATGGTTCGGGGAAAAGTTCATATTATCTAGAGGCTTTAGTGACTGTGAATTCAATGTGAATCAATAGTGGGATGTAGCAACCAAAAAGTTAATATCATTTTGATACATATTAGAAAGAAGTATAGTTTTTTGGGGGGTGGAGGGATGGGCAATGAGGGTTAAGTAACTTGCCCAGGGTCACACAGCTAGTAAGTGTCAAGTGTCTGAGGTAGGATTTGAACTCAGGTCTTCCTGAATCCAGGGCCAATGCTTTATCCACTGAGCCACCTAGCTGCCCCCCAAGTATAGTATTTAGAGAAAGGGAAGAAAGAGGTAGTCACCCTCCTGAGACTATATTCATTTGAATTCAGTGAATATTTATTATGTACGTATGAATTGCAAAATACTAGCTTTAAAGATACACAATAGTCCTTACCCTCAGGGGGTTTATATTTTACTTAGAGTGGGGGGGGGAGGAATGGAGATATATGTGCCCAGATAAATAAATTCAAGATTATGTGAATAAGAGTAAGCATAACAAATATTTATTCAATGAATGAATGAATGAATATGTGATCAGAGTCAAGTCATTTAACTTCTCTGGACCTCAGATTCCTACATGTCAAATGAAAGGGCTAGACTAGATGTTCCCTGAGGTTCATATCTTATGATTCTAAGCAGAAGGTCATACCTGAACTGAGTCTAGAAGGACACTAGGGATGCCATGACACAGAGATAAAGAGAAACTGTTTTCTGGGCATAAGGGAGTCACATTTTATATGAGACATTGACAAATAGTAACATGTAGAGAGGAGGGCAACCAGGGTGGATCGAGCAATTCAAGATGCCATTAAATTAACTGACGCTGTTTAGCCTGAAGATTTAAGGCACCTTAAGAGGTCGACTGTATTTGGATATTTGATATACTGTTATGTGGAAAACAGATTGGCCTTATTTGGCTTGGCCTCAGAGGTCAGAACTAGACCAGTATGTGAAAATTACAGTGATCAGCTTCATTGGGGGGAATTGTTGGTCCCTCCTCATTAGATGTGTTTAAGTAGAAGCTGTAGGAATACTTGCCAAGGTTATCTTACTTAAGCTTTGTGACTTCTGTAAGGGTTGAAGAAAGATGAGCTCTGAGGCTGCATCTAATTCTGTAGGTTTATGATTTTTATAAACATCCATTGCTGAAGTCTTGGGATAGTGCTCTCTAACCATTAAGATAAGAGATGATTCAAATTACATCCACATAATATTGAAATAGCCCCATGAAAAATATATGCTTTAGTTCAGTTTGGGCTATATTATACCAAGCAACTATTTTAAAAGGTTTTTCTTTTAGTGGAGAGGGTGGATCCTATTATGTTTTGACATCCTGTAGTTATTGAGCTGGTAGCATTTGGATAAAGAGAAGGTGTAGACAAGAATTGCAGAAAGTAATACTGATGAGATTATAGAAGTTCCTCAAGATGCTGTGACTGGCATAAATAAGAAATGATCTGAATTGTTGTTGGATGCAACTCAAATTGTACTGGTAACATAGGGGTTAACAGAGATGTAGTGGTTAGGTACGTGAATGTGTGACCCATCCATCATACCATTTCAGCAAGATTTTACATGCTAAACATGAGACTGTGCAGCTCATTCATTGCCCAAACACGAGGAATGAATGGAATTTCTAATAGGCATCTGAATTTCATTGCAGGTAGACTCTGTATGCTGCTTCAGTAATGAAAAATTAATAAGCTCCTGGATCATTCATTGTGAGAGTTGAGTAAAGAAAAGATAATTAAATCTCCAAATGATGGACTTTGCTGATTCCTCTGATTGGAAATGATTAAGATCAGCTGTTCAAGGGCATGTGGAGGGTGACCACATCCTTTGCCTGGATGCTGCATTTCTGCAGCGGCTGCCTAGCTCTTGGTGTTGCTGATATTATTAGGAATACTCAAAATAATTGATAGATCACTACCCTCTCTCCTGTATTGTTCTTCTCAGTTCACCCGCTGTGTATGTTACCATTATCTCAACAATTTGGGTCAAAAATCCTAGCATCTGAAAGGAAGGTAATAGGGGGCTTCCAACATTATGGGATTCTTCATCAGTTTAGTGAAACCAGATCCACATTAAACTTAGAATAACTTATTCAGTGTTTCCACATCTCATTTATTAGGAAGCACTTGAGTGATTATGGGTATTTGATTATCTGAAAATATAAATGAAAGAGACCAGGGCAGTCTTTGATCAAATTAAATAGTTTTCTTAAACAATCTGATAACTGGCCTATGCATATTACAATGAATTGGCTACTGATTGAAGGTGACTAAGGGTCAGCCATGGCCCTGTTGACTTTAAAAGGCATTCTTAGAGGTTAGCTATGGAAGAAAAAAAAAATTGATGAGCGGCAGGGGCCTTCTCTTCCTCTCTCCCTGTTGCTTCTCAATACACATTGCAATGGACTCTTGCTGCATAAACTCAGAACCATAGAAGATGTGGTTGCTGGTAACCTGAGAGAAAAGTCTAAGGACATAAGTTCCTGAATTAACTCTGTGAGGAAATCTAGCTGAAGAGTACATCTAAGTTAGCAAGGCTGCAAAGCTAGTGCCTAGAACTGGGATCCTTTTGGAGATAGGTGGCTCAAGAGTCATGATCATTTCTGGTTCTAGCAGATTGTTCTCTTTCTTTCTAAAAGATCATAGCACTACCCTGGTTCAAGATTTCAACTGAATCTCAAACTTGGGACAGTAGAAGCTGAGGATTTGAAAAATGCACTCAGCAGAGCAACATCTAGAAGAGATGGTGAGATCAAATTTAATAGGTGCAGTATGAGGACATCACCACCACTCTAACCCTGTAGCTCTGTAGAATTGGAAGTGAGATTTGCGGTTCCTTGCACATGTCATGGCCGAATGTTTGTGCCATTTTACTTGTGACCTCTATATGTGTATCCATTCTTCCTATTGATGCTGTGTGTATTTGTAGGAGAGTTCAGGTTTCTGGAGAAGATTTATTATTATTATTATTATTATTATTATTATATTCCAGTAAATGCCTTTTTTTTTAATCTAAGTCATCTGGTTGTCTATCGAAAGAAAACACATTAATAGATACTTGTGAGCTAAAGTTTTGGAAGTTCAGATGTACAGAATAACTTGAATGTGGAGGTAGTCCCATAGTCTGCCCATCTTTTGATTCCAAATTGTAGGAATAGGGGGTAGGTAATTCAGAGGAGTACTATAAATATATAACTGAAGCATGCAGATCCTCCAAATATAGGTTAGCTCTTATTACTACTGTACAAAAAACAGAAAATTTCAACAATTACATTCAACAAACATTAAATACCTACTGTATGCTGGGAATTGAAGATATAAATAAAGAAATGAATATTCTTTGCCCATTAGAGAGTAGGGGTGAGGTGTGGATAAAACACATTCAAAGATAACTATAATTAAACATAAATTTAGAAAGGAAAAGGAGATTCCTAATCACTAGAGATATGAGGGAGGGATCCACCAAGGATGTGGCACCTAAGATGATCCTCAAAGTTAGATAAGATTTTGAGAATTGGGGAAAATACATTTTGGTCATGAGTTATCTTGTGTGGAAGCATGGAAGTGGTATGTGAAATACTGAATCTAAGGAAGAGCCAAGAATCCAATTTGACTTGATTCTACAGCTTTTTGAAAAGGAATTATCAAAAAAGTCTATTAGAAGATCCTTCAGAGGAGACATTATCCACCTCCTCTGGAATTCTCATAAAGTGTTCTTATACCCCATATCTTTCAGAAACCAGTATTCTTGGTATCTAGGCATTGAACATTAGAACACTTAGAAAGTAAACCACACAAAAACAAGGACAGTTTCTCTTGAGAGATATGTAATGGGAATTATGAAGCAAATGGACTAATAGGGGAAATTAATAGCTTAGTATAAAAATATATATCTGTTCAAAATGGTTACTGTATAATGAACATAAATGTTTTAATACTACTCTGAAAAAAAGACACATGAATCATCCCAGAAAAGAGGATAGTGATAAATGGCTCTTGTAGTTGTTGTAGGGATTGGAGTTCTGTGAAGCCGTATTTTCTTACTTCTTGATATGAGCAACGAGAATTTAGACAACATGATAAAGACAGATAGAGTGAACTTGAAAGTGTTGCTAGCATCAAGAAGGTCTTGAAGTGGCAGTAGAGAACGAGGAGTATGCCAACTCCTTCTTTAGGTCCAACATGTTAAGGGATATGAGAGAAGGAGGAACCAGCACTGGAGAGGATGGTTAAGGACAGTGTATTAAGTGTGTGTGTGTGTATGTGTGTGTGTGTTTTCTGGGGCAATGAGGGTTAAGTGACTTCCTCAGGGTCACACAGCTAGTAAGTGTCAAGTGTCTGAGGTCAAATTTGAACTCAGGTCCTCCTGAATCCAGGGCCGGTGCTTTATCCACTGCACCACCTAGCTGCCCAGGATAGTGTATTCTGGAAAGAGGTTTCTACAGGCATAAGGAAACAGATATGATGACAATTGATTCAGAATAAAGGGGAATTTATTAAAAATCAAGCTGGGGTTTTACATGGTACTATGTGGTTTATTAAAAATCAAGTTGGGGGTCTGTGTGGTACTATGTGGTTCTATGTGGAGGGGAAGGAAAGAGAAGAAAAGGAGTGGAGAGTAATATGATTAAGCTGGAAGAAAAGCTTGGGGGAAAAGGAGTTGCCGATTTTGTTTATGTGTTGATTTTCAAATTTTCAAATTGTTTATTCATTCTGTAATGTTTTATTCTCCAATTCTTTTTTTCCAGATGTAGAGAAACACTTCTATTAGCATCTGTCATTATATAATTACCTATCTTCATAGGATTTAGAGCTTAAAAGGCTTTAGAGAATTATTATATTGTTCAGTAATTCTTAACCTACTGTCTAAGACCAGTGTAATATATATATATATATATATATATATATATATATATATATATATATATATATATATATATATATTGTGATAACCATATTTCAATGGAATTGGCTTCTTTTTAATCTTATGCATTCTGAGTAGTCTATGACACACACAAAAATGTTAAGAATGCTTCTATTAGCCCATCTCAAAATTGACACAGACACAAAAATTGAGGCCCATTGAAGTTAAATGACTTGTTGAATGTCACACAATTAATAGTGAATACTAGAAGTAGAATATAAACCCAGGTAACATAATTCCAAACTTATTTGTTCCACTATACTAGCGGTCCTCAAACTCTTTGGTCTCAGGGCCACTTTACACATTTAAAAATTATTGAAGACCCTGCCTTAATCCCCAACACTTTAATTTTTGTAGATTATACCTGTTGGAATGTACCACATTTGAAATTAAAATGGCAATATTAATATGACATGGGAAAGGAGTGGAGAAGATATCTAAGGTATGGTCACTCATATGCTTAGTTGAGGTTCACTAGGGTCATGGGAACTGAGAATGTCTAGAAACTGGGAAACTATGGTATTTGAAGGAGGAAAGACTTTGTAAGAATATGGTTAGCCAGATAACTGAATGTATTGGGAAGAAGGAATAGAGAATTGAAAAACTATGTGACAGCAAAATAGATCTGAAAAAGATGAAGAGAGAACTTTATTATCAATTTAGTGTCGCTCTCTCCTTAATACTATAATTTCCTTCTCAGTGTTTCATTGTCCTTTACTCACATAGACACAAAATTTCAGTCTTCCACACTTTCTACCATTTTTATAGTGGTATCATAGGTTGCCTTGTGTTTTATTTCATTGTACTGAAATATGAATGGGTTGCTAAGGGATATTGGAATGTCTTCCTATGTAGATCCCCCAAACTAAAAGAAACAACTTTTGGAATGGAATATTTTAAATAGAGTACTTTTTTGAATGTGGAGTAGGAGTCAGAGACAACGAATTCTAGAGTCTCTTCACACCCCAGGGATTATGGAATTTTAAATCAACTAATTCCTCCAATCTTCACCGGGCTCATAGTTGAAGCATTTCCAGTTTGGGAGGATTTTCCAAAGCTTGTGTTCTGCCAACAAAGCCTTCCAAGACCCATGGTCATCTTCATATTACAATGAGGCATCTGAGTAGGGCTCAATGGAATGACCTAGTCATAGACTGTCTATCTGTTGTTGGAGACCATTCTAAATTCAGAGACTGGTCACCAGGATGGTGGTAGGAGGATATATTTCTTTTTTTTTGTGGGGCAATGGGGGTTAAGTGACTTGCCCAGGGTCACACAGCCAGTAAGTGTCAAGTGTCTGAGGCCAGATTTGAACTCAGAAACTCCTGAATCCAGGGCCAGTGCTTTATCCACTGCGCCACCTAGCCACCCCCGATATATTTCTTAATAAGGATACTCTCAAAAAACATATGGTAAGTTGTAGCAAGATTCAGATTAGAGACAGTGCAGGAAGTAACCTTATCAGTGAAATTACAGATGCTAGAAATACTAAATTATAAATATTCTTTCTAATAAGCCATTGTAATCCATTCATATACATATAATTTTCCATGTTTCTCAGTACCTTAAGGAAGGACAAAAATATAAGCATATTGATATGACAAAGACAGAGTTAGATCATGAGATACTAACAAATCCTAAACCTTAAAGAGAATGTGCTTCCCCATCTCTCTTAATGATAAAGGTTTCTGATAATTTTCACAGGGGTTATAAGGAAGAGCCCTAAGTTCTATTCAATGTTCTTTCTATATGGGCAGTTAGGGTTAATCACCTCTTTGTCAACTTCAATTTCCTTTCTGGCAATAGTAGGATAAGATTCATTATTTCAGAATACACAAACATTGTAGGAGTTATCTGTCCCCACAATATTTGATCATTCATCCATTTTCATTCATCAAATATTTATTCAGAGTCTACTACGTGGAAAGATGTGATCCTACTTATAATTCAGGTACAAAGACAACTAAAGGACAAGGACAATTTTTTGGGACTATGATCATTGAGTGCCAAAGCCAGTATTGTAACTGAAGTATCTTAAAAGAAGGTCTAATGTCTTAACTAGTTGGATAGTATTGGGCAAGTTGCTACCACCCTGGACCTCGATCTTTTCATTTATTAAATAAATGGGTTAGAATAGGTAGTCTCTAAGGCCCATCTATAAAATGTAAGGTCATAGACTACTATGCATAAAACTAGTGGCCCTTTTTTAAGTTATTCACTTATTTATCTCTTCTCCCTGTGCCTTTCATTGGTGGGGGAGGGCAGGGCAGCTGGGTGGTACAGTGGATAAAGCACCAACCCTGGATTCAGGAGGACCTGAGTTCAAATCCAGCCTCAGACACTTGACACTTACTAGTTGTGTGACCCTGAGCAAGTCACTTAACCCTCATTGCCCTGCAAAAAGACAAAAAGCAAAACAAAACAATTCATCTTATTAGAGTTTCCAGGATCCTCAATCTTCTGTAGTTTTTGTTAGTAGGTTTTATAGCCAGTTCTCGTGTCAAATTTCTACGTGCATTGTAATTTGCCATGCCTGTTCAATACATTATGGGTGTTTGAGCAAAGTTGTACAGGGTGACAGAAAAAGTCTTAGTGTAGTTTTAGACTACTAAAACTGAAAACCACACTAAGACTTTTTGGGACTCCCTGTGTTTATTGAGGACTTTCTGCTTTGTCTTGCAATATTACACTATCTTATTCCTTTGCTGTTGATTGCCAAGGACTAATGCAAAAAGAAGTTTCTCCCAGTTCTCATCTGTGCAATGGTATTGAACAGAAATCCAATAACCAGCAAGGTTATATTTTATTAAATGTATGTAATTCATGGCACAGTACCCCAAACTCTAGGCTTACATGGTTTGTGTTCAAGCATGGGAGCTTACCCAAAATAAAATATCTGTCTCATGTTGCCATTACCCAAAATTTTCCTTGGAAAAATCCCAGAACCTAGAGTTTTCCATCAATGGAAAAGAGTTCCCAGTTCCTATGGAAACATTCAAGGTCATATTGTATCAAATATTGGATATTATTTATTTCAAAGCACAGACAGAATATGGAAGACATAAAAGGTTCAAAATGGTGCCTACAGAGTCCACACAATTCTCCTTCCTCTTTGATTAGATCATTATTCTTCTAGAATCCTCTATGATACCCCCAGAGTCATCAACTCTTGGTTTGGACTATCCATAGAAGGAAAATTAATCTGACATCTCAATAATCTGAGGACTCCCTGTTTACCACAGGGACCTAAGGAAGCTTCTAGTAAGAATATCATGCAAAACTAACCTCATTTCCTTTTTTAGCAGGCTTAGAAGATTGGTAGAACAGGGAACTCTGCCGAAACAGTTTAGATTTCCAAAAAACAATGCAAAGTTCTTCATGTTGTTCTTGTGGACATGATGGAGGAATATGGGCAAGAGAACAATATTATTCGGTATATTAGGAGCTGGTTGAATAACATGGCTCAAAGAATAGTTATTTATGAATCTATGCCAACTTGGAAAGAAATCTCTAGTGCAAAACTCATGGAATTAGAAAGAACTTTATAAATTGGGATAGTACTGAGCCTTCCTTCAAAACTTTAGTTGCATTATTCTTAAATGTATTATACAAAAGGAAGAAAGCTGAAGGAATGGAAATAATTAAAATCAAAAAAGCATTTGGGGTTGAGAGTTAGGAGACCCAGATTGTGAATTCTGTCTTTGACACAACCTGTGTGAATCTAAACATCACACCCTCTGTAAGCCTCAGTTTCCTCATTTGTAAATAAAGGATAATAACACCCATAGTATCTTTTTTTTTTTTTTTGCAAGGCAATGAGGGTTAAGTGACTTGCCCAGGGTCACACAGCTAGTAAGTGTCAAGTGTCTGAGGCCGGACTTGAACTCAGGTACTCTGGAATCCAGGTCCGGTGCTTTACCACTGCGCCATCTAGCTGCCCCCATACACCCATAGTATCTTATTAATAGGGTTGTGGTTGGAAAAGCAATTTGTAAACATCTGGTCACAGTCAAAATGTGACTAGTTATTATAATTATTAAGAAACCAGGTCATAAAGTTAGAATGATACAGTGCTATGTACCTTATAAAGGGGCCCTTACAGACCTTCTTTGTCCAACTTCTTCATATTTTAGGTGACAAAACTAGAGCCCAGAGAAGGAAAGTGAATAAAGTTACATGGCTAGCTATGGGCTGATTAGGACTAAAATTCAGGTCTCCTGATTTTCAGTCCACTGTCCTCTACACCAGGATTACTCCCTTCAATTCTAAGTACAGCAAAAAATATCTAAAAAGATCTTTAGGAATTACAGGGGCAGACAGATTTAATCAGGAGTTCCTACTAAAGCAATCAAGATGAAATGAATAGTAATTATGGTAATCAGTTTGTGAACTTTAATGCCATGTTCCTAATTTCAAATATTATGAAGTCCTGTACAGCGAATCAATTTGTCATTGGAAAGATAATAAAAATTCCATGTCTATGGCGATGGGTTTTGTTTGGTAGAAAATTGAGCATTCTTTCATATCAGTAGCCTCATTATGTTTTCCATTTCTCAAATTAAAAGACATAAATTCCATGAACCCCAAATATAGAAGCTTTTTGTAGAACATAACATATTCAATATAGCTATGGTCATATAGAACCTTACAACAAACTGACTTAGTGGAATCATTTAAAAAATATTTCATAAGATTATAGTGATTCAAGAGACCTAATAAATTATTTAGTCCAGCTCCATAATGGACTAAAGGAAAGGGAGTAAACTCCCCATAAATGTTAAGTGACTCATGGGTGACACAGTAGCAAAGGTAGGACTAAATCCCAGGTTTCCTGGTTTCTAGACTGGTATCCATCCTTCTTCCTCTGCTATGGTGGCTTTCACTTTTCAAGTACAGTTACCCCCTTCCACACTGTGGCTTTCAGGCTTTCCCCATCTATATATCGTGGGTCAGCATAAGAAATTAAATGGGAATTTTGGGGGAGTTTTGTAGAAGCCTCAGAAAATGCACAAAGGCAAGCAGTTGACACGGAAAAAGTTTAGAAACTCAGAAATGTATAAAATATTTGTGTGGTATTCTATGATATCAACCCAAATTTTACACTAAGGTACTGTAAGCACCCCATAAATGAAAAAGAAAAAAATATCAGACCTTCTCTGGTATGAAGGGAGGGCTAAAATATTTTTTCGCAGATTTTCTAAATCATGGGGACACTGTATCCCTAATCCCTGTGATGTGGAAGGGATAACTGTAGTTGTTTTGGTACCATATAGACACTGCATAGAACAGCAGAATCTTCCATTCTTCTTCACTCTCCTGAAAATGCTCCTGTGACTCCTTATTGCCCCTAGGATAAAATACAAATGCCTCAGCTGGCCTTTAAAATCCTTCACAGTTTGGCTCTTTTCAGGGCTTATTACACATTCCCATCTTTCAGATGCCCTATATGCCAGACAAGGGCCTCCTTGCAGTTCCTCACAAAAGACTCTCCATCTTGACATTTTTCCTGGCATTTTCACCAGCTCCTGCCTATGCCTGGCATACTCTGCCTCCCGGCTTCCCTCAGTTCCCAGCTAAAATCCTATATTGACTTTGAGAAACCAGTCCTGATTCCCCACCCCCCACCAAGTGCAGGGAGATCTTCCTCCCTCTATTAATTATCTCCAATTTATCCTGCCTGTAGCTTGTTTATACATAGTTATTTGCATGTTGCTTCCCCCTTAGACTGTGAGAGTCCTTGAGAACAGGGACTTTATTTTGCCTTTTTTTTTCCTTTTTGCATCCCCTATACTTAATACAATGTTTGGCACATGACAGGTGCTTAATAAATGCCTCTTGACCGAATGAATCCCCAGCATCTAGTGTAGTGCCTGGCACAGAGCAGGTGGCACAGAAAAGCTTGGTGTTTGCTGCAGTCTCTCCTGCTCCTAAATTGATGTCTGATTTATTCTCTTCCTGCTCCTGCTCTAACTCTTCCTCTTCCTTCTGGAGGTACCTTTCTAAAAGCAGCCCCAGATTTATCCATTAACTTGAACCTTTTCACAAATAACTCAGTCCGAAGTGTTCTTGTCTCTGAGCCAGGATATTCACAATCCAATATTGGCTCTTGAACACAGGCACTCTAACACTTAGGTACCCCATGCTTTCATACTCTTTGTCTCCACTTCCTCTTGTGGCTTTCATTTATATGAGGTGTAAATAACTACATTGAGTACTGTTACTTCCAGTTCATTTACATTTTAATAGGGACCAAAGGCTTAAACTAATTCCCTGATTCATCATGGAAGATAGAATGAAATAATTAATAATAATAATAATAATTATTATTATTATCATTAGCAGAAGGGGGATTGGGGCCTCCCTGGCAAATGTATTCAATAAGGTGCTTTTCTTTTATTCTTTCCTTTTTAATTTAATTTTAGTATGTTGTTATTTACACATCACTATGTTAGGCACTATGGGAGATGGGGAAAAAGTCATAGAACACTGAAATATCAGGAAGCAATCTAATTTTATAATTCAGGAAATTGAAGCCCCCAAACTAAATAATTTGTCCAAGTTTACACATTTGGTTAGTGGCAGTCAAGACTAGTACTCAGTTCCCCTGAGGCCAAATCCTATGGATTTATCTATCACACTGAACTGGGCTTCAGCCCCATCTCCTAAGGAGCTTTCAGCTTAGTAGAAGTTTTTTTTTTAAATATATATGCAACAAGGGGCAGCCAGGTGGTGCAGTAGGTAAAGCACCGGCCCTGGATTCAGGAGTACCTGAGTTCCAATCTGGCCTCAGATACTTGACACTTACTAGCTGTGTGACCCTGGGCAAGTCACTTGACCCCCATTGCCCCGCACTATATATATATATATATATATATATGCGCAACAAATGGTGACATTGTACACATTTGCTTGTGATGTTCAGGGATCTATCTGTTCTGGTTTTTGTCTCACTATTTTGAGTATCCCTCAGGGACTTATTAAAATCTCACATTTCCCAGAGAAAAATGATGTGGTAAAGGGTTAACTAAAATAGTGACTTGTCCCAGAAGCACTTGCACTGAAAAAAGCAGGATTGCCTGGAAAAAAGCAATATTAAATCATTGGAACTGTAGACATGGCATTACCTGGATTAGGTCTAGTTTAGCTTGGGAGGTTTTTCTGGCATTTTTCAATGAACAAAAAGGCACTCAGACTGCCCCCCACCCACTTATCCTTCCAAATACAACAATAGCCAGTTTAGACTGTAAGTGGGTGATTGGCTATTTCACACTCCATAACTTACTCTTAGATAACCCAGAGGTGGAACCACTACTGAAATGTACTTAAGATGTAAAAAGAATGAGCCACAGCTGTTCATATGCCCTAAAAATTGTTTGTGCTTTCAGTGCTGTGTATACAGATGGCATGTATTTCTTTCTTTCTTTTTTCTTTTTTTTTTTTTGCAGGGCAATGAGGGTTAAGTGACTTGCCCAGGGTCACACAGCTAGTAAGTGTCATGTGCTTGAGGTCACATTTGAACTCAGGTCCTCCTGAATCCAGGGCCAGTTCTCTATCCACTGCGCCACCTAGCTGCCCCCGATGGCATGTATTTCTGAAGCAACCTCTCAAAGACTTTCCGAACTGGAAAATTCCTCAGAGGCCTAGCACAACAGAAATCTTTACAACCTCCCTCCATGTGGTCCTTTCTTTTGTCTTTGGTTTAGTTGTCCTTTGAAGACACAAGTTTAAGGACTAGAAAAATGCAAATGAAGTACTCTGGGTCATTGGGGAAAAAAGAGCTTTGAAGGTAATCCCAGCTTTTATTTTAATCCACTTGATGAAGAGGCAGCTAGGTGGCACAGTGGACAGAGTGCTAGACCTGGAGTAACTTGCTACCTGTATTAATGTGGTTGGTTTTTGTTTGTTCTTAAAAAGGACCAATGACTTAGAATAACTATTTGTGTGACCCTGGGCAAGTCACTTAACTCTGTTTGCCTTATTTGTAAAATGAGCTAGAGAAGGAAGTGTCGAACTACTCCAGTATATTTGCCAAGAAAATCCCAAATGGGATCAGGAAGAACTGGACATGACTGAAAATGACTGAACAACAAATTGATGAAAAAAGGGTTAGTTGATTGGTTAGATTAGATCTATCTCAATATTTTGTGAATCATTTTCAGTTTTCCACTTTAAATAAGAGGAAATATATTGTAGATAAAGTAAAAAAAATAAAATTACAATATTCTCTGTCTAAAATAAGTAACCATATTAAACAAAAAGAATGAAAGCAAAAAGAATAGAAGGAAGGAAGGAAAGAGGAGAGGAAGGTAGGAAGAAGGGAAAGGAGAGAAAAAAGGAGGAAAGGAAGGAACCAAGCTTTGGTTACACCTGGCAGAATCATCATGAGACAAAATTATGAAATAGGTTGTTTGCTTTCAATATCTCGATCATCTCTCTTTTGTGGTTATCTTTTATTAGTGGTCCTGTTCTCTGTTGCAACAGTTCTTAAAATGCAGTCTTTATATACCTTGGAGTCCCCAGGAACTTTTCAGTGGATCTTGGAGATAAAACAAAAATTTCATAATAATATTGTTGTTTTAAGTTCTAATATGACAAATATTTATAGATATAATCTAGATAAACATGAGCTCTTTGTGGGAAGGGGGGCCCTCAATCATTTTTAAGAGCATAAAGTAGTCCCCAGAGCAAAAGGTTTGAGGACCACTGGAACTCATTCACAGTGATGTGTTAGTGACTGAACACATATCTACCTGTCCCAAGGGCATTTATGGTTTTACAGGGCTTAGAATATTAGAACACCACTGGTAGATTTACAGACTTCAACCCAAGGTTAGAGAAGTCATTTTGAAGGAAAGTAGCAATTTCCAAAGCTCTTGAAGTTAGACCATGCAGACTGTTAGCTATCTTAGTACTGTATTAGACCCTCCCTTGGTAAGATGAATGTTAAATGTTTGTTCAATTGAATTTTTTTACCTGAATGGCAATCTTTTCTCTTAGTTGCTTTTGAATTATTTTCATTAAACTGATGGATATCCATTCTTTGGCTCCTCATTCTCTGAAACTCAAAGATTTTGGGTAGCTTTTTCATTTTTCTTCCTTTATTAAAAAGAGCTAAAGGTATTGCTCTTTTTCTTTTTCTACTTTGCTTGTAATCACAGGACATATTTCTTCTAAGGCCTTCTTAGAATTGCTGCAGCAAGCTGTGATGGTGAATAATATATGAAATGCCCTGACCAGTAGTACATGCAGAAGAAAGTGTTAGGCAGTTTTACTTACTGCTGTGCTGAGCTGTTTGCTTTGTCAAAGGCAGATGAACAACAATATGAAATTCATAGAGACATAGCCCACGAACCTACTTCATATCCAGATATCCTTCAAAGGCAAAGAAACAAAGCATGACTCCAGACAGCCAAACTACATGTTTCTTTCGATTTGGTTTTGATCTTTATCTATACTGCTTAGATGCTGGTCTTTTGCATGGTCTCTGCCTCCTGGTAGAAAAGTTAAAAATTCAGGCAACCAAAGATTTTTTCTCTTAAACTTTTTCTTATCATTTTTCACTACAGGAAAGAATAATGAATTATCTCTTATCATGGAAAGAATAATGAACTGTCTGGCAAGAAACTGTGGTCCTGACCCTACATCTGCTACTAGCCTTTTTTTTTTTAACCTGTAAAAATAGGAGCACTAGACCAGGTGATGTCTATGAAGATGAAAGGAATTTTCCATTACCAACATTCCATATTTTAAAATGAAAAGTTTAACTTCTGGCTCTCTATTCCTTTCTTTATCTCCTCCAACATTTTTTTTTTTGCTTTGTAAGAGTTAGAGAAGAGATTCCCAACTTCCTGTCTCAAATTACCAGTTGTCATTAATTCTTGAGCTGGGATCTGTATGATTTTCCAGTAATTATTTAGAGGACTTTGATTTCTTTCCATTATTTCTTAGTGGGTAAAAGTGTTCAATGCTGTGTTTTCACTCTCCTTTTCTTTGTTTTTCTGTTAGAAACATAATTTTAGGTGTTGGAGGGGAAGGTTGAAGTTTTCTATTATGAATCTCTAATCTTGCAAATGAGCAAACCGAGACCTCAGAGGTTAAATTTATTTTCCTTCTTTAAAAGGTAAAAGATTGGAAGGGAAGATGAGAGAATTAGCTCCTTCCATTGCTCTTGACACCACAGTTCCTCCTCACTGCGTTAGTAATGTTTGATATTCTTGATAAGAATAAGAGGTTCTTAAACTTTTATTGTATTCAGGATCCATTTGCTACTCTAGTGAAGTCTATGGATCCTTTCTCAAAATAATCTTTTTAAATGCAAAAACAAAATATATAAGATTACAAAGAACACCAATTATAGTGAAATGTAATTATCAATATATACTTATGTATGTCTATATGTCTATATACATATAAATACATGTATGTATTATGTCTATGTCTATCATCTATGAATCAATCATCTTTCTATCTATCATCTATCTATCTATCTATCTATCTATCTATCTATCTATCTATCTATCTATCTATCTATCTATCTATCTATCTATCTATCTATCTATCTATTTTGCTGTCTGTCGGTCCATTTTGGACCTGAGGATAGGAAGCTCTGTTCTAAACTAATGGCAATGAAAAATAACATCTATGTTTATCTTTAAGGCTGCTTAATTTTCAGTATTCTTTGAAGAGCTGATGTTAAAAATAGAATCATCACATGTACCATAACTATTCATTGTTTTTGTGACATACACTTCATCTCAGTAACTTCAAAGCATTTTATAGAGAAATGAAATTAGTTTTCTTTTACCAAAAAAGAAAAAAAAATGAGGAGATGCATATTAGCTGATTGATTTGTGAGTGGCAAAGCCAGGCAAAGAGAGAATGATGGCTTGTTGGAATATCTTTTCATTAGGGTGGCCTGGTTAGAAGAGAATTTCAGCTATGCAAATTACTAGCCTTTAGAAAAGAGCAGAAATAAGCTAGAATGTTTGCTTAAAATGTGGGCAAGAAGTTGCATTATGAAAATGCTTTCTTGCTAACCAGTTCCTAAATGAGTATTGGATTATCTTTGTCCAGCAGGTCAGGAAAAGTCCATGAGACTGGGGAACAAATTAAGCTGTTCTAGATGACCCAGGTTAAAAGTGGGTTAAGAGATAGATAATTAAATTAAATAGGAAGAAATAATTTTTGAAATTCAATACTTCTTATTAATGAAAATTCATAGTATTCTGAAGAGATTGTAGTATAGTGGCTAGAATGCTTAGCTTGGATTCTGAGTTCAAATCCTGCCTCTGACTATTTATTAGTATTGTGTGACTTTTGTCAAAACTGGTAGTTTGGGAAAGACTTAACCAGTATGTGCCTCATGAAACTCAATAGGATTTATTTACTGTATTATCTGAGTTTATATATGGAATTCACATATATTAAAAAAGAATGAATGCTTTTTGTATTCTTGCCCAAATGTCTTCTGGGGTTAATCATGGTGCCAATGGAAATGGGGTTCTCTACTGGTGATATAGGTTTAGGAAACTGATTTAGAAAAATTATATATTTTAATTATTAGTTGTAGGATTATAAAAATAAAAATGTGCCAAATAGCACAGGTCCAACTTTGGAAAAAAAACCCAAAAAATCTTTGGCTTGCCAGTATGGCCTAGGTTTTTTTTTTTTGCCTCTTAAACTGAAGTCTGTACTCATATTCCCCAGAGTGTCCTGGTGTTGACTTGGTAGGAAATGATGAGAGCTGTCAAGTCCTCTCAAATCATCTTAGATGGAATTGCTGATGAATCTGTTTTTGTTTCACTATAATTAAAGTCCCATCATATCCTTGGGGAGTCCATCTATTGACACCTTTCCAGAAGTTATTGCATCTTCTTAGAGTTTTGTTTCTTCTTGTAGCCTTATTTTCCCTATTACTACGTGTACAATACATAGCTATGCATATGGGTGTATTTTGATGTGCTGCTATCCCCTGAGGGCCCTTCAGAACTATCATTTTCATCTTTCATTTTCTAGGCTTCCTATGATTTATTACTGGTTGCATCATATTCTATTTTTTTCCTCTGAGTTTTCTTTCTTTCTTTCTTTCTTTCTTTCTTTCTTTCTTTCTTTCTTTCTTTCTTTCTTCCTTTCTTTCTTCCTTTCTTTCTTTCTTTCTTTCTTTCTTTCTTTCTTTCTTTCTTTCTTTCTTTCTTTCTTTCTTTCTTTCTTTCTTTCTTTCTTTCTTTCTTTCTTTCTTTCTTTCTTTCTTCTTTCTTCTTTCTTCCTTCCTTCCTTCCTTCCTTCCTTCCTTCCTTTCTTTCTTTCTTTCTTTCTTTCTTTCTTTCTTTCTTTCTTTCTTTCTTTCTTTCTTTCTTTCTTTCTTTCTTTCTTTCCTTCTTTCTCTTTCCTTCATTTTTTCTTCCTTCCTTGATTCCTTCCTTTTTCCTTTCTCCCTTCTTTCTCTCCCTTTCTCCCTCTCTCCTTTCCTTTTGTTTAGAATTTGAAAATTAAACTTTTAACATGAATTGCTCTTCAAAATTCCTCTTTCAAAGTGGCAGTGAGAAATTGATAGAAAAGTGAAATTATTTAGCGCACTTAGCCATTTCTAGTGGCAACTCAAAATGATCAAATCTAGTATGTTGTATACTAGGGAGAGGTGACTGCAACACTGAAGCCTCAACTTTGTGAATGTTTTTGATCCTTGGAGTTGAAAACTACAGAAATATAGATTCTTATGACACATCCAAGATTTAGTTCTTTTAAAGAAAAACAATGTCTGCATTTCACTTGACATTTATTAACAATTTATGTGTGTCTGATTGTAACAACAAATGATTGGAATTGTAGGAGAAATAAATAGTTATTTTAGAGTTCTCAAGTGAGACCTGAACACATTTTTTTTTCTCTTTCCTGTTAAATGATTGATATTAGACATTTAAATCATAGTGCTCTGTATTCATTACTGAGAGCTTTGAATGGATCATAATCCCAACCTACTGTGTTTTCACTTGCTAATCTAGTCAAACATCTGTAGAATATTAATGACTGTAAGAACATAGATCTTATTCCCACCCCCCTTTTTTCACAATAAGACAAAAATGAATGACTGTATTTAATTCCTCAATATTGGACCTCAGAATTATAGGCATAAACATAACATTGTGGGGATTGTGTATTTAATTGATCTATGATTTGAAAACATAATGACAATTTTTGAGACTAGATCATAATGTTTTCTTTTTATGAATCTTTCATTTTTCAAATATCTGGGGTCACTTTTATCAGGGCCGATCTCAAGCCATCTATGACTTAGTAGATAATTACTGTGGTAAAAAGTTTTAACAGTTGGTTAGCGATAATGGAGAGATGCCAGTTTTTCTTTAAGGACCACCCTTTTGGGGAGGAGACCAACGGCGTGAGCTACACGCCAGTTGGCCTGCTAGCACTCCACTTCCGGGGTGTGAGCTTAAAAGGTAAGGAGAGAACGGAAGTGGGATCTTTTTCCTGCTCTGCTGGTCTCCTGACTGCGCTGCACAGACAGACGCTGACGAGTTCAACTCGGCCCGGCTTGTGGTTAGTAGCAGCATGCGCTTGACTCAGTCTCTCTCTCTCCCCAAAGGTGGCCTTGGGCTTTTGGTGAGTTTTATACGGAATATAGACTAAGCTTAGATTTAAGATGATTTGTTTTGTATTTCTACTTTCCTATCCCTCTAATCAACATCACCTGGTAACTACCATACAATAAAAGCTCTAACTAGAAAACCAGAAGCTTCTTTCATTTACTAGTGTGGGAGATAAGTTAAGGGAAAGGTTAAATAGGGGAGATTTAAGATCTAATATACAATTTTAAATCTCACATTACTGAGAATCATATCACTAGTCAATATCAGTAGCAGAAGGTACAATATGGATTAGTGGATACAATGCTAAACTTGGAGTAGAGAAGACCATAGGCTTGAATTCTACCTCAGATGATATCTGTGTGACCCCAGTCAAGTCTCTAACCTCTCTGAGCCTCACTCAGATTCTTCATCTGTCAAACAAGTGGGTAGGACTTAATGACCCCTGAGATTCCTTCTACCTACTATCCTTTAATCCTGTGTGTTCAGGTCTTCTTGAACTACCTATCCATGATATTCTCTGTTAATTTGTATAGTATAGCTGAATTTTGTGGTTTCCTTTGGCTTTAATAATCATCTCTCCTGCTTACGAAAACACAACATGCAGGGTGAGGAACTTCTATTATGGAAAGTCTTTACTGCAGCAGATCACAGCCCATCTATTATTTAGTAGATGATATACTGCTTGAAACAACTAGAGTGACCTTCCAGGTGGTATAAGAACCTAGGTCTTTATAACTTCACACCTAGAACACAAGGCTGCCTTTTGTACTCCATATTTTAATTAACATGGAAGGACAGCCATCCCTTGTGTTTTGTTCTAGGTCTCTATTATCACAAAGCATTTTAGAAAAAAAATGGAGAAGAAATGGTTTGAGCTTGGAAGTCACAGAAAGGAGTGCTCACGTATGAAAAGAAAAATGAAGAATGAATGAACAACTAAACTCTTCTAAATCTCTTTCCTGGGTGTCGGGCAGTGATGCTTGTGACTTTATTTCTGTTTCTCCTTTTGATAAATCAAACAATAAGTATTTGGTAAGTGCTTACTATGTACCTTGCATTGTGCTAAATGCTTGACATGTACAAAAATACTACAAACCCCTCAAGGAGCTTGCAGTCAAATCAGGAAGAGAATACATGTTTATCTATCTATTTATCTATCTATCTATCTATACACATACACATATGTGTGTATGTGTATGTGTATATATATATGTATCTATGTAGGCACGTATAGGTATACAAGTATTTGCATATGTACATATGTGTGTATACACATATACACGTGTATATACATGTATCTATATACCTATATGTATATTTATATTAATATATATGTTCAAATAACAGTAAGTAGATGAGTATGACTGACTCGTAGAGTGCATGAGGGGAATAGAATCTAGGAAGATTGGAGCAGTAGGAAGGGACCAGGTTGTGATAAGCGCTAAATGCCAAAGGACATTATGTTTGATTCTGGAGTCAACAGGGGCCTTAAGAGTTTACTGTGAAGTACTTAGGGAGAGAAGAAGAGGATAAATGTATGCTTTAGGAATGTCATTTTCTTAATGGTGAAATGGAGGATGATTGGAATGGAAAGAGACATGAAGGGGCAGCTAGGTGGTGAAGTGGATAAAGCGCTGGCCCTGGATTCAGGAGGATCTGAGTTCAAAACCAGCCTCAGACACTTGACACTTAACTGGCTGTGTGACCCTGGGCAAGTCACTTAACCCTCATTGCCCCGCAAAAAAGAAAGAAAGAAAGAAAGAGAGAGAGAGAGAGAGAGAGAGAGAGAGAGAAAGAAAGAAAGAAAGAAAGAAAGAAAGAAAGAAAGAAAGAAAGAAAGAAAGAAAGAAAGAAAGAAAGAAAGAAAGAAAGAAAGAAAGAAAGAAAGAAAGAAAGAAAGAAAGAAAGAAAGAAAGAAAGAAAGAGACATGAGTCAGGAAAAGAAAAACAAAAAAACCCAAAACCCTTGAAGGTTATTACAATAATCCAGGTTCCAGGTGCAGGGTGATGAAGACTTGAACTAGGATAGTAGTTTTGTGAGGGAGGCTATGCAAGAGATGTGACTAAAGAAATTACAAGATTTGATATCTGATAATATCTATCTATCTGAGTTGGAGATGACTTACATAATAAGAATACATTTTCAATCCTTTAGCATGGAGTTACTTAATACCACTTAGCTTGAAATCACGAGACAAGAAGTAGTAAAAGGCAAAGCTATTAGTTACTAAATTATTAGTAGCAGATATACTAATTCCAGATACGAAGAGGCAGACAAAATCTCATGTCCAAATAATATCTTAATTTAAGAGAACAATTCTCTGTGAAGTCCTATTACAAAAGCTTACCAGTTCGCTTAAACCAAAATCTCTGTATAAAAAACAAAATACAGAAAAAACCCACAAGAAAACAAATTTTAAAAACACAGCCAAATCCCAGGTCATAGCTCACTTTTTTCAAGCATTTTTACAGCCATATTCTTGCACAATACAATTATGCAGACTTGGATACTTTAAAAAATGTTTTATTGATGCCTTTGTCTTTTTTTGGGTAATTTAATAATATTATTAATAGGCCAACAGATTATTAATAAAAAGATGGTTGATGGAAATCTCTCTCAGACCAAAGACCCCTAATGGCTAAGACTCACAGTTTTTATACCTTTCTAACTGTAGGAGCCTCCATCACACAGCAATCAAATCTAATTGTTTAACAACAATCAACATTAATTGGTTGACCTGTTTGGAGATGTGTTATATTAAAATGAAGTCTGGGGATAAGTGATTTAGGTCATTCAAATCTTGGTCAAAAAGACAGATAAGGAATGAAGGTCCCACCCAAGCTGATTAGAGCACAATAACTTTCCCCTGAGTGTGGTTCAATGGGCCTGATCATCTTGATTGATGCCTTTATCTAAATGACAGATTAACTTCCCAATATACCACCCAAAAGTAGAACTCTTTCTAATAACAATAGCTATTATTTATATAGTTTTTAAGTTTGTAAAATTTTACATCTCTATCTCTATCTATCTATCTATCTATCTATCTATCTATCTATCTATCTATCTATCTATCTATCTATCTATCTCTTCACAAAACTTGTATGAAGTGGCTACTATTATCACCTCAATTTTATGTGTAAAGAAACTAAGACTGAAATGTTTAGGGACTTGCCCAGATTCCCACAGCTTCTAAGTGTCTTGGGCAGGATTTGAATTCAGGTCTCCCTGACTCTAAGTTGGGCACTCTATTCATTAATCCCCCTAGCTGATTAAAATACAGCAAAACTGACTAACTGAATGACTGATTGTATGAAACATTCTTATCTGTAGAACCCCACTTCTCTAATGAAAGAAAGTAATTTTAACATCTGCCCTTTGGAACTAAGATGGTCATCATAGTTTTTCATCTGAATTCAGTTGTTTTTGAGTGTTTCTCATCTTGCGTTGTTGTACACAAGTATACAGTGCAGCTGGTGCTTCTTTCTGCATCACTTCAAATGCCTTCCCATGTTTGTTTTTATGACTTTTTGGTGTTTCTTTCCATGGAATTATTGTCAAGAAACTGGTTTGACTTTGCAGCTGGTGGCATTTTCTTGGTCATCCTCACCTTTCAAGAGTGTTAAACCACATAAAACACCCTGATGCTCATGAATAATTCAGGTCCCAAAGAGGAGGCCATTAGATACTGACCCAATAGCAAGCAAATCCCATCAATCTGCACTTTTGAACCAACTCAGGAAAAGACAGCCTCCTTTAGCATGTGTGAACACAAGGCATTTTTGATTTGTAAGCTAAATTGACCCTTAGGTAAGAAAATCAATTCAAGCCAAAGTGACATTTCAGTTTTATTAAGTTAGCACTGTCTGGTCTGCATTATTTAATAGTGTATCTATTATGACCTTCAAAGAGTTAAGTCACATAACAGTGGAGGAGAATACTATCTATTATAATTTCAACTTTAATGATTGGAAATACAGAATTCATTATTTGACTGAAATTAGGCCCTGGAATGATATTCATGTCATATCATCCATCAGAAGGTCTCAGAAGGTCTAATTGACCTCACTTGAGTCTCCTGATCAATTTAGCTAAGAAGGAGGAATAAACTGGTTGCCTCCTTCCTAAGGATAAACATATTTTTTAAACTGTTCAGAATAATCTTTGGTTGTGCATGAGATTGTTTATGTCCTCATGTATTGTGACCAGAAACTTCAGCAACAATAATTTCAATAACTTTAAAAACTTAAATTTAAACACTTTGGACTTTATGAAATAAAGGCCCTGTTTGTAGTAATTACAATAAGCAAGATCATGGCTGAGTGGACCGAAGGTTCAATCTGGAAATATAGTTAAAGCAAATCAGTTTGGTCCCCTGGCTTGCTGTTTGACCCCTTGAAATTTATTATATTTCTAAAAGGCTATGCTTAATTGATGACAGCACAAACAGTTAAAAAAAATTATTCAGGCCAGGCATGGGGGCACACAAACTGCAGTCTTTAAATGAAAGGGAAAAAAGGGAAGGAGAGGAAAAGAAGGAAGAGATAAAGGAAGAAAGAAAGAAAGGTAGAGACGGAGGAAGGATGGAAGGAAGAAAGGAAGGAAGCAAGGAAGGAAAAAAAGAAGAAAGGAGAAAGGAAAGGAAGGGGGGGAGGAAAGAAGAAAGGAAGGAGAGAAAGAAAAACATGTCTGAACAGGCAGACTTTTTGAGCTACCTTGATGCAAGATTATAAATTTGACTGCTTTTCTTGGGATGTAATAGCTAGTTGACAAAATTAATCTAATCATTGGTTTATTTTGGCAACAGGCATAATCAGTGTCATATTCCTTATCTTGTAATAGGAGAATGAAAGGGCCGGACAGGGTAACCTCTAAAGTTCCTTCCAGCTACATCTATGATCTATTGCTATCATGGCCCTCATTTTACAGATTAGTTAAACATTTATCAAACACCTAGTATGTTCCAAGCACTCTGCTGTATTTGGTTTACCATTAGATGAAGAAGTTGAGGCCTACCTAGAGAAGAAAGGTGACTTGCCTATGGTCCCAGATGTGGTCTAAATAATAGAGTTTGCTACATGCTGTATTCTTCTTTTTCAAAATAGGAACTTCAGATCCCAAAGTATTATCTAGATATATTTATGTGAACAGACTGGCCAGAGGATGGTACATGTTTGACATGTACAAATCCAATTTAGTACATGAAATTAATTAAACCAATAATTTGACACCCATATGCAGTTGGTAGAGCACTGGGTCTGAAGTCAGCAAGATCTGAGTTCAAATGTGAGACCCTAAACACTTAGTAGCTGTGTGACCCTGGGCAAGTCACTTCCCCTCTGTTTGCTCTTTTTATCAACTGTAAATTGGGTATAATAATAGCACTTACCTCTTGGGTTATAGTGAAAATCAAATGAAATAACATTTGTAAAGAACTTAGCATAGTGCCTAGTACATAGGGGGCACTATATAAATGCTAGTTGTTATAATTGTTTATTATGCAATTTCTAGAGCAAGAGTTAGTTTTGATAATATGCTCATTAGCCTACTTATCCCTATCATGAGTCTTTGTTGTTGAGTTTCACACTTCTGTCTTCTTCACACTATTCAACACATCAAACTGGATCATTTGTTGTTCTTTAAAATTACCCCTATTTCCCTGTTTCTAAACCTTTTTTCTTTCTATTCCTTTCATTTGGAATTGTTGTTATTTGTCCTTCATTCCTGAAGAGGACCATGACAGATGTCATTACTTGAAATTAATTGGATTTAAGTGAGGAAGGGCTGTGCAAAGTCACCAACCTCACTCATACCTATGGAGCCATCTGGGTCCAGTGGCAAGATATATTATCAGGAAGACTGGAGATGGCCCCAGATGTTTTAAGGCAGTTGAGTTGTGACTTGCCCAGGGTCACACAGCTAGTAAGTGCCTGAGACCAAGTTTGAACTCAGGTCCTCCCAACTTCAAGGCTAATGCCATATCCACTGCACCACCTAGCTGTCCCTTATCTGGAATAACTTTTTCTATATTCCCCCTTTCAAAATCCTACCCATTTTTGAGTACCATCTTAAATGACATTTTCTCTAACACTTCTTTTATTAAAATCCTTCTAAATCTATATAGGATATGTCCATTCACGGAAACCCACAACATCTTATTTTTACCTTTCTTATGGTCCACATGACATTGTGTATCTGTCTTATTCTTTCTTCAAAATTATAAATTCCCTGGGGTAAGAGGCTTTGTCTTATTCGAGTAGTATATTCTCCATGACATGTTTGTAAATCATTACCCCCTTATCCATAAAAGATCTCTCCTTCCTCTGAACCAGAACACTTTAAAAAATCTCTCCCATGGTCTTTGTGGCATTATATCTTGTAGTATATTTATTTGTGTATTTGTCTTATCTTTGCTATGACTTTTTTTGGTTCTTTTTGAGTTTTTTGTGGGGCAATGAGGGTTAAGTAACTTGCCCAGGGTCACACAGATAATAAGTGTCAAATGTCTGAGTCAGATTTGAACTCAGTTCTGCTTGAATCCAGGGCTGGTGTTTTATCCACTGGACCACCTAGCCACCCCTAAATACACTTCTTTCTTTCTTTCTTTCTTTTTTTTTTTGATGAGGCAATTGGGGTTAAGTGACTTGCCCAGGGTCACACAGCTAATACATGTCAAGTGTCTGAGGCTGGTTTTGAACTCAGGTCTTCCTGAATCCAGGTCTGGTGCTTTATCCACTGCACCACCTAGATGCCCCTTTGCTATGATGTTGTAAATACCTTGAGTTAATTGAGTGCTGTTTTTTTACTCCTCTTGTATCTCTCTATGACATATAGTACAGTGTCTTGCACATAGTAAATGTTCGACGAATATTTGCTAAATTTAATTGAGCATACTATAGTTTTCAATACTTCTTAGATTTTTTAAATTTTATTTATGTCTTTTCATTCCAGTAACACAGATTGAGACCATCTTATCCTATGTGATTTATATCCATAAATTTCCATGAAAATCTTCCATATAGGGCCTTGCCAATTTGTTGAAGGCACAGGTTTCTTAACATTTTATGGATGTCAGTGCAGTGGCTGTTATTACTCACTCCCATTATAGTCCACTGCGACCTTCCTAATCGTTCATATCTTTGATAAAAACATTTGCAATTTATGTTATGACATCTGTTGTACACAAGGAAGAAGCAGAGGAGTTTTGAAAAGGACAAGATCAACCAAATTAAATAAATATCAGCCTGAATACTTAGGGATTCCAGTGCAACAGTGACCACAGAGGAGGGTGGCCAAAAATATTCTAGAAAATGCAAATTGAAAAATGAATGAGGCAGGGAGGGGCAGCTAGGTAGTGTAGTGGATAAAGCACCAGCCTTGGAGTCAGGAGGACCCGAGTTTAAAGCTGACCTGAGACACTTGACACTTACTAGCTGCGTGACCCTAGGCAAGTCACTTAACCCTCATTGCACCCTCCCCCCCAAAAAAGAATGAGGTCAGAAACTGGTGGACTACTCAGAAGTATCATGACCATATATCATGAGCATTTCTTCCAGGAGGGAGTTGGAAGACCAGATATGTCAAGTTTTGGACAGATGAATGAACAATAAAATTGGTTATGCCTTTTTTTTTTTTTTGGTGAAGCAATTGGGGTTAATTGACTTGCCCAGGGTCACACAGCTAGTAAGTATCAAGGGTCTGAGGCTGGATTTGAACTCAGGTCCTCCTGAATCCAGGGCCGGTGCTCCATCCACTGTGCTACCCAGCTGCCCTGATTATGTCTTAATGGTAGGAAAAGACCTAACTAGGGAATAAGAATAGTTGTTAACATAGGCTAGGGATAAAGATTGGACTTGACTTTTTACTGGCATAGTAAATTTCCAGATGAGGAAACTCCCTGCCAGTGGAAGTCAACATTTTCCCCGCAACTTACAGCTTTAGAGATTGTCAAGAGCATAGAAAGGCCAAAGTTTTAAAATAATAAACTATTGTGCATGTTTTATTAGAAACTTACTGTTTTCTGTGAAATAATTTAATAGATTATTATATGGCTAATGATTTTTGGTTAAGGCCAAATCTCCCCACAGCCTCCAGTTGAAAACACTGCTGAAAGTGTGATAAAACAAGGGGGAAAAGTGATTCAATTGAAAATTTAGTTTTCTTATCATCCTCCTGTGCACAAGGTACAATGCCAGGGTCTGGGGACACAAGGGCTTATTTATAACACTTTGATTTACACACAACTTTTCAGAGATTAGTCTGTTATATAAAGCCTAGTAGAAAATGTTATGAATGTTAGGGATGACAACAGTTCTCTTTTCCTTGTCTTCTTAATATTTTTGTGACAAATTTTATTTAGTTTTAACAATCTGCCATGTCCTAGTCTGCCAAAATTATGCACAATAAAATGATTATATGTGTTAATCTTGGTATTTATGTACTCCTTTTGCCTGTAGCAGAAAGGATATGGATAATGCCATCTAATAGATTTTTTTTGAGAAAGTTTTTTTTTTAAGCATCTTGTGTCTAACATCGTTGCACAGAAAGAATTCTCTTTGGCTCTAGCAGTTTTCTAATAGTCTGTTTTAGAGGAGGTAGCTAAGTGACACTGTGGTTTTAAAAATCTCTGAAATGATTCCCAGGCAAAACTCAGATTCAACAAAGTATATATTCCCAAAGAACAGTAATGAACCAGATGGTCACAGAAGTCTTTTTTGATCCTTTAATGCTAAAATATGAGTTAATTGGTCTAATCCATGAAGAAAAATAAATTCTAAAAGGACATCTAATTTCTTGTGAACTTTTATGCATTTAATTATTCTGCTATCAAAAACTACATCACTATCATTGTAGTATAAGAGAAATGAAAATAACCTTTTTAGAAATGAAACATTGAACCAAAATTCATGTCTTTGGGAAAAATATTAAGTGGTCAGCAATAACCAATGCCAAATCTATAGAAAATAGCCACAATTAATAAAAATAAAGCAATCACTTGCCATTTTTTGGCTTTTAAAAATGTTCAAAATTCAATAGGTTTTAGATTCCCATCAATTGTGTTTTCTTAATAAAGAGCTTAGCGATTAAATCTAAGGAATGCAAAGAAGGTCCATTAGTATTTCCAATATTTTACAATTGTGATTTTAAAATCTAAATGTGTTGGTTGCCTTAAATTAGAAGCTTTAGCACCAGTCTTTGGGCATTAAGCATTTATTAAAACATACCAGGTATTAGTAAAAAGAGAACACATGGAGTTAGGAGATTTGTCTACTCTGCAAGTCCCTGATGCCACAAGCTTTTTCCTGAACAAAAAGGCTGATCCTCCCTGCTTTCCAGTGGAAGTTTCCTGTGGGACCAGAAGAGGGGTGGTCCCCCACACACAGCTCCAAGCTAATTGGCTGGTCCATTGATTGACATGACTTACAGGTGGTCTATGAATAGACAACTTCCGGAGGTCAGGCAGCTTCCAGATGCTAGTCACATGCTTTCTTTTCAGGGGGGGCATCTCCCTGGTTCTCACAATGTCTTTCTCAGCAGGGGGTGGCATCCCTGATTCTCACGCAGTGTAAAAATCTTAGGAGGGGTATTTGCATGCTATGTTTTCACAAGCTCCCCAAATTTCTCCCATATTCCTTATTTCAGGAAACTTTTCTAGGCCATGGGGAGAAGTTAATTCTAACAGCCAATAGTTTAGCTTAATGGAATGAACCTGAGTAAATTATATTCCGGCTATTTTGCTTCAAGTAAAAGAAATTTAAATTTTCCAAACATACACACAAATAGAACATTTAGGATTTGATCTGGCAATTCAATTTCCATTATCCACAAGCAATGATAACTTGCTGTATGAAGTAAATTCATGAAAAAATAATTTCATTCCATATCTTGGACTCCTTGTCAAATTCCAAGCCACCCACTCACATATGAATAAGGCTTTTTCAATCTCATTTTAATATTGGATCTACTCTTGCAGATTTCATTAAAAAACAAAAAAGGGAGAGGCAAACTTTGTCTTTCACTAAGATTATGACCAAAAAGTACTAGGTTTACTAAACAGCTTCAAATGACCTAGAAATAATTTAGCATCAAATGAACTAGAAATAATTTAACATCAAAGTTTACCTCTAATTTGTTCCACAAGCACAGATGAAACCTATATTTGCTGATGTGGCAATAGTGGACTGATTACAGCAAGACCACCACTGTAGAGATCGACTTAGAAATCAGCAATTTCCCATTTTGCTTTGTGGATAAATAATAACTATCCCTCTTTCTCCCTCCCCCTCTGTACCTCATCTCCTTTCCCTCCTCATTCTCTTAATTTTTCTCTCCATCCATCCTCATTCACCTTTCCTTTACTTCCCCTTTTGCTCCTCCCATTTCTTCTCCCCATTCTCCTCTTCTTCCCATTATAGTTGGGATCAATTTGGTCCTTTCTTGGGCTTGGCTTTGGAAGTGCTCAGAATTCTATCCTGCATGTGATGCATTCTGACAAATTCTTTGAGTAAAGAAAGGGACAAATGTTTTAAATAAGTGACATTGTTAAATTAACTTTAAATAGTTAAAAAAACCTAATTAAACACATTTTAACTAATTTAACTTAAAAAAGAGTCTTCCTACAATTATCACCTCATGTATCCCGCTGCATACAGCTATTATCTAGAACCATCTATCTGTTACTTAGGGAAAATTCCATCTCCTCTCTCCATCCCTCACATGAGCCATCTGAGGAAGAAAGGTTAAAGAAGTAGCCTGAGGTCATAGTCAGTGGCTGAGTCTGGACTAGGACTGCCAGTTTTATTCTTTTGACATGAACTATGATTTTATGGATTTCATAACCACTCTGTAGTCTGACAAGATAAAACAGAAGTATAACACTTCTATTGGAGTCAATTTCTCTAAAATTTCCAGTCTGATTTCTTTGGCCTAATTGATTTGGCATGGACAAGATGTGTCTTCATAATAGAATGTATTCATTAAGGTGCAAAGTGCAGTGCTCAGCAGTAGCTTGTGTGTGACAAATTGAAGAAATAACAAGGCTATGAATTGGGATTGGGGGAGAGGTGTGGAGAGGAGGGATGCACCTGCACATATCCCAATCACACCTGGGGCTGTGATTTCATTAGACCTCATAAACTAAGGTAAAGTCAGATTTAGTCAGTCCTTCCTTAAGAGGCCCTGGAGGAAAAGCCAGGTGTGAAAGGAACTGGTGTCAGACTCAGTGGGAGAGCTGTGAGAAATATTCACCCCTGTCACAAAGCTGGTCTGGTAGGGTCAGCTTCAAGAAGAGGATCAAGTACTAGGTGCAAAAAAAAACCTGTCATATGGGACACTTGACTGAAACCTGGAAAACCTCCATTGAATTTATCTTGAGCTTTGGGTACCAGCCCTAATTAGCAAAGGTTTGTGTAAATTCTCTAGGAGTCTCCCCTCCAAAGTTTGTTCAGGTGGTGGTGTACCTCCCTATGGGACAAGAAGAGTAAAGTTGTTTCTTAACCTTCTATGAAGTGGCCCTGTGCTGTTTGAGATGGTGTCAGTTGGATGAGAACACCCTGGCTATATTTCACATCAGGTAATTTTATTCTGCTTTTCCAAGTTGTTCCTGCAGTTTTGAATTTCCTTTCTTGGAGGTGACTGCACATTGGGAGCTCTGCATGTGCAAGGATTCTTTGAATGGCCAGTTGGCAGAGCCTTGGGGGAATCGATTTAAAGTGGGGGTGGCATGTCTTGGCACCCATGGTTTTAAATTGGATTTTGTGTAGGGCACATCTGAAGGGTCTTTGAAAGGCAGGATAGTTCTGGTGGTCACACAGAGTTTGCAATAACTACATTCAGACCCATTACCACACCACACCAAGGGCTCAGGTTTCAGGGTATGCAAGAGGCCCTCGATCTCCCAGAGCTATAAATACTATTCCAGTGAAAGTGATATTTGACTGAGGATTGGCAGCTACAGCTCCTGGCTCAGAAAGGGCTTCCATTTTACTTTGTCCCCATAGTTAAGTCACCTAGGCCTCTAACCTGACCTCTAAGAGACACTTTAGTAGTTGCCACTTCATGGGAAGGTTGAAAAGATAAATAAGTGAGTATAAAAATGAGACAACTTTGGATTTCTTTTAAGATACATTATAAACTTGAGATATTACTGAAAAAGGTGCTCTCATGGAAAAGAAAAAGCAGCTTTTCTGAAAGCATTTTCAATCTGAATTACTCATGTAATCGATTCCAAGTTATTCTATTTTTGACTTCCATTGCTGATATGATTGAGTATGCAAGAGTATGTTTTTTCACCTCAGTTATCTAATTATCTAAACCTAGTGCCAGAGTCCTACAAACAGGTTCTCAAGAAAGTAAAAAAAAAATGATGTAAAAAAAAAAGGAGAACAAGAACACATTAAATTTCTCTTGGCCATACAGCCTAACGGTCTTTAGTTCTACATGGGCCATACGTATGGAAATAATTAATGTGTTATATAGACTCCAGCAGAGGTTTTTTGTTGACACTGTTTTTTCCAAAAAACAAATGCTTATATATCTTTAGCCTAATGGTATGAGGTAGGAACAGCACTGTAAATATGGGCCAAACAAATGAATTGGTTTTTTTGTTAGCAACATAATCTGAGAAGGGCCTAATGATTTTGAAAGGTTATTTTACAGTTTAAGGTTTACTAGATCTAGATTGTAAGAATTGTGAACTCCAGGGGAACTGAGAAAAACTGTATCAAGGAATTTTTAGACCTGAGGAATGAAGAGGAAATCATCTACTCCCACTCCCTGAAATTACATGTAAAGGAGACATGTAATTGCCATGATTGCAGGAATGTTGTCATCAGCTACCAGTTTTGCCCCTCTAGAGTTCCTATTTTTCTCCTTGAGGCTTTTGTTAAGCCTCAAGGTAATTGGAATAACATGATACCAGTTACCAAATGGAAGTTAGAAAGATAGATGGGAAGCCTTCTGATGGGACAAGAACCTCTACCCCATCCTTAGGCTTTTAGAAACCTTGAGAACCCTAATTTTGTTCAGTAATTTCAGTCACATCCAACTCTTTGTGACCCCATTTTATTTTTGGCAAAGATACTGGGGTGGCTTGGCATTTCCTTCTCCAGCCAATTTTACAGATGTGGAAACTGAGGCAAACAAAGTTACATGACTTGGCCAGGGTCACACAGGTAGTAAGTGTCTGGGGCCAGATTTGAACTCCAGAAGTTGTCTTCCTGACTCCAGGCCTGGTACTCTATCCACCAGGCCAACTCGATGCCCTTGAGGACCACAATACCAACAGGCTTACCCTAATATACCACTTCCTACTCACCTGGGTTGCAAGGCAGGCTTGCAGAGATCTCCTACAATACAGCTACACAACAGGAGAGAGATGTACTGAAACCTAGAGGGTTTCACTTGAACTTCTAATTACCTGCTTTATCAACAGACCTCTTCCTAAACTCATTCTTCAATAGTTAATATATTCCCAAACCTTAAGATTCTCCCTATCCCAGTGAAAATGAGCCCATGGCTTCTGAAAAAAAAATGCCCCCCTCTAAAGCCTGCTATATGCTCCCTCATTCCCAGCACCCTTAAGCCCCCCTCTTCTCACAATGCCCCACTCAAGATCTAACCACCACCTTTTACTGTGCCTTCTGGAAAGTCTGCTCCACAATTTAACAAAGGTATTTACCTTAAGCCCCATTTTCTCTTGTCCCTTCTAAGTTCTGGCACTCTCTGAGACCTGTCTCTCTTTGAACAATGCTGCATCCCTTGTTATACTGTCCAATACTGGTTGTGTTTTTGCTCATAGTCCCAATTGACTGGTGATAGGAGGGGAGTCAGAATACTCTTTGTTCTTCCTTGCCACTTCTAGTGTGCTCTCTCCATCTCTTGCTCTCTCTCATATAACAACTCTCACCACAACCTCTCCTCTTTTGAGGTTTGTAGCATCTACATTTATCATCCATTCCAAATCTTGGCTATTACCTATTAGTCTTTTAGGGAATTCTCCTTTTTCCCTCAAATATTTTTGTGACTAGCTCACAGTCTCCTGCTCTAAAAGAATACCTGATCTCGTTCTAGAGGAATTCAACAAACAAATTGATGATCCCTCATATTCTCTAAGTCCCCAATAACTTGAATTACTGAATTCCCATGAACTCACTACTCCATTCTACCTCAGCTATACACAGGAATGGTCATACCCTTGATCTTGTCATTACCAACAAGTGTTTCACTTCTGTGTTAAAAAAACAAAACAAAACCAAAACCAAAAAACAACAACTCTTAATTTTCTATACCTTATAATATTTTATAAAATTTGATTTTTAATTTATGGAATAAAACAAGAATTTCCATAACATAGTATAATAAAAAAGATCATAGTAAAACTGCAAATCTACTATGTAAAATTTGTTAGTCCTTAGAAATATATAACAAAGTTATCATGTAAATTTCTTTTTTCTTTACTTCCCCCATAATCTTATAAATATAATCTTTCAATTTATTTCTTCACATTTCTTGCCAACTTCCCTTCTATTTACATAGCTACCGGTTTTTTTCAAGTCCTCATTACTTTTCTCTTGGATTATTGTAATAGTTTTTTGGTTGAACTCCTTGCCTCATCTTTCCCCATCTAGTCCATTTTCCATATTGCTGCCAAAGTAATTTTCCTAACATGCTAGTTTGAGATTGTCATCTTCTTCTTCCATTCAAAAATTTCCTGTGGCTCATTATTATTGTTATTGTTATTATTATTATTATTATTATTATTGCTGGGCAATAAGGGTTAAGTCTTGCCCAGCGTCACACAGCTAGTAAGTGTCAAGTGTCTGAGGATCAATTTGAACTCGGGTCCTCCTGAGTCCAGGGCCAGTTCTTTATCTACTGTGCAACCTAGGTGTCCCTCCCTATTATCTTCAAGATAAAATACTAACTATTCTGTTTGGAATTTAAAGTTCTTCCCAAATTTTATCCTATCTTCCAAGTCTTATTTCTCTCAGTGCACTCTAAGGCCCAGCCATATTGACTTATTTGCTGTTCCCCAACAATGCTGCATCTCCTTTCTCTGGGTCTTAGCCCTGGCAATCTACCATGCCTGGAATACTTCCCTTCTAATCTCCAACTCTTAGGTTTTCCACCTTCTTTTTTTTTCTTTTTTTAAATTGAATAGAATTTTATTTTCCAAAATATATGTAAAAACAAATTTTAACATCAATTTTAAAAAAAAAATGTGTTCCAACTTCTCTTCCTCCTCCATTCCCACCCCCTACCCAATAGAACTCAAGCATTTCAAAATAAGTTATACATGAGTGGTCATGGAAAACATTCCCACCTTAGCTAGGTTGTGAGAGAAAACAGCCAAAAAAACCCCCAAAACTTCAGATTGAGGAATTGTCAAAGAGGAAAAACATTTTTTAAAAAATGTGTTTCCAGGGGGCAACTAGATGGTACAGTGGACAGAGCACCGGCCCTGGAATCAGGAGTGCTCAAATCAGGCCGCAGACACCCAACACCCACCAGCTGTGTGACCCCGGGCAAGCCACTCAACCCCAATTGCCTCACCAAAAAAAAAATGTGTTTCCATCTATTTTCAGATACTATCAATTCTTTCTCTATAGATGGGTTGCCATTTTCATAAGTCCTTCAGGCTTATATTGGATCATTGCCTTGCTGAAAATAACCACATGCTTCCCAGCAGATCATGCCCCACTATTGCTGTTATTTTATATACAATACATTTCACTCTGCTTCAGTTCATGTAGGTCTTTCCAAGTTTTTCTGGTAGTACCCTGTTCATCATAACCTAAATAAAGTACCTTAAACTTGACAAAGAATTTTCTTCATATTAGCTCAGCAAATTAGGTACGATATGTTTTGCCATTACATTCAATTATCATAACTATTTCCCCCCATCCTATTTCCTTTCCATGATATTTACTCTATTTTCTATCTTCTTTTAAACTATTCCTCCTCAAAAGTGTTTTACTTCTGACTGTCCCCTCCCCTACTCTGCACTCCCTTTTTTTTTTTTCACCCTTCCTTCCTTATCCTCTTCCCCTCATACTTTCCTGTAGGGTTAAATAGATTATTCCTCCCAACTGGCTGTGAACGTTATTCCCTTCATGAGCCAACTCTGATGAGTTTAAGGTCTTTGAGCTAATTCTGTGTTCCAAATTTTCTTCCTCCCTCTCTCCTCAACTCTCCCTATGAAATCAAGCAATTCAATATGTCATACTTGTGCAATTATGCAGAACATCTTTATGTTCTTTGAAAGTATTTTGCTTTTTACTGCTCTGTCCTCCAATCTGCCCTTCCCTCCTTCCCCTCTCCCCCCCCTCCACCCCTTATCTCCCCCACCCCAGGGCAAAAATATATTACTATACCCACTTGAGTATGTATGTTAGTCCTTCTTTGAGTCAATTTTGATGACATTAAGGTTCACTTACTCCCCAATTCCTTCCCTCTCTTCCCCTCCCCTCCATAAGCTTTATTCTTGTTTCCTTCATGTGAACAACCTCTCCCCAGACCATCTCTCCCCTTCCCCCTCCCCCAGTCTATTTCTCCTACACCTCAACCCTATTTTAAAGATATCATTATGGGTTAGTTAGGTGGCACAGTGGACAATGCCCCAGCCCTGGACCCAGGAGGCCCCAAGCCCAAATCTGGCGCCAGAATAAGACACCCCACAAAGAACAAAACATAAATGCTTTACAGATATCATCCCTTCAAATTCAGTTCAGACCTGTGTCCTCTGTTAATTCCTTACTGAGATAGTTCTTATGAGTTCGAAGTATTATCTTCCCATGTATGAATATAAACAGTTTGATCTTTTAATATCCCTCATGAAGTCTTTTTCCTGTTTATCTTTTTATGCTTCTCCAGGGTCTTGTATTTGAAAGTCAGATTTTCTATTCAGTTCAGGTCTTTTCATAACAAATGCCTGAAAATCTTCTTTCTCATTGAAATTCCATGTTTTCCTCTGAAAGATGATGCTTAGTTTTGCTGGGTATGTGAATTTTGGCTGTAGTCCACCTTCTTTTAAGACTCAGCTCAAATGTTGGATCTTTCAGGAGGCCTTTGATGATCACCACAGATGCTAATGCCTTCCCCTTTATAGCAACCTTCCACCTACTCTCCATCTTATGCAGGCTTTTCTGAAAGTCTTAGTGTGCAATGTTAAGGTATTAAAACTCATTATAGCAGTCTAAGACCAGATTAAGCTATTAAAGCTTAATAATACACTAAGACTTTTTGGAAACCTCAAATATATTGACTTAAATAGGTTATCTCCTCCATCATTAGACTAAATTATCCTTGAGGGCAAGGACTGTTTTTGCTTTTTTCTGTGTCTATGCTTAGTTCAATACCTGGTACATAGTAAATGCTTAATAAATATGTGTTTATTAACTAATCAATGCAATTTTAGGTTGCATTGAGGTCTATAATTTTCAAAACTCAAGATTAGGATAGTTCCAGTGTACTCTGCTCCGTCAGAACACATCCGGAGCATTTAATTCAGGCCTAGACCTCTTTTAGGAAGAACATTGATAAATTGGAGAACAGAGGAGCACAGTTAAGATAAGGAAGTGTCTTAAGTTCATGATACATAAAGATCAGATATATTAACTAGGGATGTTTAACCTAAAGTAAGGAAGGGAAAAGAAGGCAAAATTAGGAAGGATATAAGATCTGTTTTTAAATACTCAAAGAACTAAAATATAGAATTGGGAATTACTTTTTTATCATCTTGCTCCCAGAAGTGAAGTCAGAAGCAGGAATAATGGACAATGTGAAGACAGAAATTTAGCCTTGTTGTTAGAAAGACTTCATAATAATTGGAGCTGTCCCAGAGTAGAAGAGTAGATTTTTTGGCATTTTAATAGGTTGCTCTTTACTGGGTATATCTTAGTAAAATTTAGCCAAACCCTTTTGGAGCATATTTTACAAGATAGTCTTCAGATACAGATTGGACTTTGGGACTCTGAGAAACCCAGAGTAGGTATTATTGAAAATTGGCTCTGATAATATTATGTATGACAGTACTTGCTTTCATTTAAAAATCCTCATCAATGTCTAATACCTATTTGATTTCTATTTTAGAACATTGTTCTAATTAGTTTATTGCCTTTTAATTGAAAATCTTATCAAGTCTCCTGTTTCCATTATTGCCGAGTGACCAACTACTATGGAAGGAAATATTTTAGGAAAGAACATTATGAGAATGACTCTTGCCACTAGCTGATCTATGAGGTTTACTTAGCTCTAACCATTTCCTGAAAGGGCACTCTAGAGAGAAAATCACTCTTGTTAATGGTATCTAAATATAAGCTTCCAAAATAGCTCCTGTTCTTTTGTTAATAAATAGGCTACAGACATTCTCAGTTTATTCAGAAAGAATGCAGGGGATTATAGAGTTGGGCACCCTTGATCCTGCCTTATTAAATCATTGCAGCAGATTCTTGCCTAACCTTGTGTTGAATGATGATGAGGATGACAACGATGATGATAAGAATAAACCTAGGCAGGTGAATGAGAACACCTCTAGTCAACTACATGTGTTTTAAGGAAGGTAGGGATGAGGGAAGAGAAAATATTGGCTTGAGTAAACTTCCTCTGTTTTGAGAATGGCTGTGCTCTGAGAAGGTGATGTGATATTGGCATGGTTTTCTTGGTAAATATGGCTATGGGTCCCTGATTTGAGGGCCATTTCTCTATTTTTAGATTTGTTCTGAGAGGGTTTAAGGTTCTATGGCTCCCTAGCAGAGATGGAGCCATCATCACCTGTGGCAATCTTGTCTTTTTGGACTGAGTTTATGATTTAATTTCTGTGATAAGAAATAACATTTATATGTTTTAAAATTCATTCTCATTTAATCTTCTTAACAATCCAGTTAGATGGCTACTGTTGTTATCCCCTTGTTACAGATGAGGAAACTAAGACTGAGAGGTTAAATGACTTACTGCCCCTCCTCCAACTAAAAAGTGTCTGAGAGGAATTCAAACCCAGATCTTTCTGATCCTGTCTACTGCTCTATCCAGTATTTTATTCTTCATATCAGTAAGAAATTGCCAATGAGGACATTTTCTTTCAAGACAAATCAACATCTAATTTTAAATAATTACTTGGGGCTACTGAGAGGTAAAATTACATTACCCAGGGTTATACAACTAGCACATGTCAGAAGCATGATTTAAACCCAGGTGTTCTTTCCTGGGCAGTTAAGTGGCACAGTGGATAGAGTGCTGGGCCTGTAGTCAGGAATACATCTTTCTGGGTTCAAATGTGGCCTTAGACACTTAGTAGCTATATGACCCTGGTCAAGTCACTTAACTCTTTTTCCCTATATGGAGAAGGAAATGGCAAACCAGTCCAGCATCTTTGGCAAGAAAACCTCAAACACAGTCACAAAGAGTCAGATATGACTAAAACAACTGAATAATAACTGTTTTACTTAAACAGGCTATCTATCCACTAAGCTGTAATGCATCTCTTGGGTGGCATAGATGCTTACAGAGTTCCCACAGATTCCTAAAAATTGTTTTGGGAGGGAAGGGAGAGTAGGGTGGTGTGTGTGTGTGTGCGTGTGTGTGTGTGTGCGCGTGTGTAATATGAATGCATTAATTGGAGTGCCTACAGGCACTCTCAGACTGACAAAGCACAGTGCTGACTACCACCTGAGTTAAGAGCAATTAGCAAGAACATGCAGGGCAGCTAGATGGCGCAGTGGTTAAAGTGCTGGCCCTGGATTCAGGAGGACCTGAGTTCAAATCCAGCCTCAGATATTGGACACTTACTAGCTGTGTGACTCTGGGCAAGTCACTTAACCCCCATTGCCCTGCAAAACAACAACAACAACAAAACAAAACAAAAACAAGAACATGGGTAGGATTATAAAACTAGGAACAAGGTGCTTGCTTTTGCTCAAGTCATATGTGGATTATTATTATTATTTGTTTGGTGTTACCTCATATTTATCTTCTTTGTTATAAGTTGTTTTTCATTTTTCCCTTCTTTGGAGATTCAGATAGAAATAATCTTTGGAGAATTCACTCTCCTGCTATGATTCTTACACATTCAATGTTCTACTGATTATTTGTTGCACAGATATATGCAATAACTAATTTTATTGAATAAAAGTATTAGCATGTAAGTTCATCCTGTATAGGCTCAGTGAAAGAATTGTTGATATAGCTCCAGTAGCAAACAGAACAACCACAATGATAGCCCTCCTCCTATTGCTCCTTGATTTTGATATCCTTGGCCACATCTCTATTCTTTGAAACATTTTCATTTAGTTTGGAGCTTATGAACAGTTTGGTAAGTGATAGTTATTAAAAATGTTGTTTATATGAATCAATGTTATGTTCAGATGACTATGGTTTGGTCTTTGATAATTGTACAGTTATGATATAGTTAGGTATTGGTTGCATTCTCCAGAATATTTTAAGGTAGATATTTATAGAATGCAAATTTGTTAGTCTATGAAAGAAGGGAAGCTTCTAATATATAGATCAATTGAATCTCTCTGAGCATTGTGTCTTAACCTACCTACCTCATCTTCTCTCTCTCTTTGGTCCCCCATAGCAGTAGTTTCTTTTTTTTTTATTATTCTTTTTTTTTTTTTTAAGTGAGGCAATTGGAGTTAAGTGACTTGCCCAGGGTCACACAGCTAGTAAGTGTTAAGTGTCTGAGGCCGGATTTGAACTCAGGTACTCCTGACTCCAGGGCCGGTGCTCTATCCACTGCGCCACCTAGCTGCCCCTATAGCAGTAGTTTCTAAGCAGCCTGCTGGAAATCCAGGGAGTAAAATGAATTACTGGGTTGTGGAAAGAAATTATTAGAATTTCTAGGTATGTATTTTTGTATTTAAATATTAATTTAAGCTTTACCAATATTTAATATTCACTTTGATACTTGTGCCTTCAATCAGTCCATATGTCAGATAGTCATGTGTGACAGATGGTGTGTGAGGTACCCTGAGGGAAGAGTGAGGGTTCTACAATGTGGAAGAATTGACAGTGGCATCCTCACTGCTTTGCTCATTTTCAGTTATTACCATTTACATGTGTCCTGTTAAGTACATTTATTCATTTTATTAGTTAAACTAGCCAACCCTCATAAAATGGAAAAGGACTCTAAACATATTCCTGCAAAGAAACTATACATAATTCTAATAATGTGAGCATAAGTAAATAACAAGAAAATGGAACACCTGAAATTTTCTGAGTTCTAGTACAAGCTCTTTGCCCAATACATGAAGAGTAAAAACAATAATATGATTAGATCTAACATTCAGAAAAGAAGTTGGTCAGAAAAGTTCCAAATGATAAAGATTATTTGAAACTGATTTACATCTACTCCCTTTACTGAGGAACCTCTCCCTATATGTACACACATATATATGCATATGTAATAGACATGTATATATACATATGCTTACTTAATTATATACAACCGTCACAATTAACAAGAGACTTAAAAAGCTAAGCTTTTGTTGTTGAAATTAACATGTCATCTATAAAAACTTGAATTTCTGCACAAATACATTTTGGGGGAGACTTTCCTAATCTCTTAAATCTCTCAAAGATTTTCAGTGGAGTTTGCATCCTTTTAGATGTATAGATTGATGATATAGCATGGAAATGAATAGGAAATGGCTGGTATCTGATTCTGGCCAAGATAAGGTGAAAAATCACTTATAAAATCCCTGAGTCCTAAGGACTAATTCCAATTATTTCATAGGAACAATTGATTGGGATTAGGGATGATAGTAAAATTTCAACCAACAACTTTGTATAATTGGTGGATAGGATTAAAAAATGATTGTTATGATTACTAAATCATTTAAGGATGGAACTTTTCCATTTGAATCTATACTTTTTTGATTTATCTCTCCATCATGACAGTCATTAAGCTGAGTATTGAAATAAACTTAGAAATAGACTCAAATTTCTATATCAAAAATTATTAAACTAAATTATTAATAATAAAGCCCAATTAGTCACATTGCTTTCTTTGAAAGAGTAAGATTTATTATGTTACATAATGTTAAGGGCTAAAATTCTAGTTAAACTGTCTAAAATATCTAATGAGTAGTCGCCAATAAATTTTAAGCTTTAGCAAGAGTTAGGCTTTTAAGCATTTATTAAGGAGAATAAGAATTTGGTAAAGAGAGAAGAAAAGGCCTAGATTCCTATCTATTAAAGGAAGAGCACATTTCTAGCCCCATTCTCCACCCGAGTCCAAAAGAAAGAGTGCGAGTCCGAGAGCCC